>NC_139899.1:20900684-21500684 GCF_905171665.1 Trachurus trachurus
CATAAGAAGGTGATACTTTTCCACATAATGAATGTGGCCTCTGCCCAGTCTGAAGGTCAGCCTTCATTTGTGTATAATGGGCAAGAGTCAACTGTTTTCCAAATGAGACGTATGCAGAACAGACTGCCGAGTAAATATTGAAATCACCTCTGGGCTGTTTGTGTGATAAATTCCCCCCACAAATCAGGTGCCGCTCAAAGGAGTGCCGCAGTGGTGCTCTCTGATGCTCTCTAACTTTGGCTGTGAGAACATCGGGGTTTATTGCACTGCAGCCCCTCATTTGTTTCTTTTTCCTTTACAAACTGGACTGTAAACTGTAAAAAAAAAAAAAAAAAAAAAGAAAGAAAGAAAGAAAGAGAAAAGAAAGAAAGACGAATAAAAAAGTAAATCCCTCCCTGCAGAAGAAGGCAACAGATTTGGATCTAATGTTTAATTAGTAAATAAAAGATAAGAAACAGATCTGTATGATGGTAAAATTATCACTTTTCCATTTTTCATCTATCATTCTCCTGCAACCTCCACCCCTTGTGTTTGACTAAGTGACAAACCACATGAATCGAAATCTTTGTTCTGATAATTGTTTCATTTCAACGGATCAATTGTCATATCCACATAACACACACCCCGATACAGTGGCTGTTAGGAGGTAGCCCGGGAGATGCAGGCGCCCAGCAACAAGTCTATTAAGCCACTAGAAGTCTAAACGTCAACAAGACCAATCCCACTCAGCGCTAATCTGCATTCATTACTATGCAAACAAAACAATCCAGCCTCATATATTCTTTCAAAGTCACCTTTAGATTCAGACACTTTCTCTCTTATAGACACACGGTCAGAATCCTCCTGAGCACAAAACAAACAGCCCATCACGGCCGCATGTAGAGAGCCGCACCAGTCAGTGAACAGAAAAAGGGAACATTTCAACAAATAGAGAATAGCATGGCACTGTCACATGGGGAGCACAAAACAGCAAATAACAGAGACAAGGTCTGATGGTAGCCCTTGGAGCAGCTGTCATATTAAATAATAATGAAGGATCTATTAATATGCAAAGGAAGCAGCAGCCGACTGGCTTAACGCTGTCATGCCTCTGCATATTGTCAGGATCTTCATCATTAATTAACATGCTAGCTGCCCCATACCTGCGCCAGTGTCAGAACATTCTTACAACAAACACCCCAATGCCTGTGCCCTCCGCAACTAACTCGTATAATTAAATTAAAATCAGATTAACTTCACATCAGTACACAAAAGACTGACTTTTATGACTTTCTCTAGCCGTGATAAAGGAAGGAAAAAAATAACCAGAGCTTATCTGTTGTGTTTCTGTTCATGTCTCTGTTTGGGACTGCACCATGGGCAACGAATGAAAACACACTTTATTTATCAGGCGAGCGGGATAAGTAGAGAAGAGACACTCCATGTCAATGAGCATGGTCGCCTAATTTAATGCATGGACTGGTGGCAGCGCAGCAATGACAAACTGGGGTTGGGAACGACGCGACTCTTAGGTACGCTGCACCACTTGAACTGTGCTATCCACATCATGACAAATTTAGTATCAATTACAAAGCGCGCTAACCTTCTGACAAGCAGCGAACTGATAGAGGAGGGGTAGAGGCACAAAGAACTGACACTAAATTACCTGGTGCATACTGGATCTATTTTAAAGCAGCTTGAAGTGGCACCAGATTAGATGATCCACTCTAGAAGCTGACGTGCTAATTGTACATCAAAAGAACATAAATATTACAATATGTCTCCACCTACTCTACTTGTAAGAAGAAACGGCTCTCAGTAACCGGCGCTGGTATCTCTCACACACGCACACACACTTGGTACAGTAAGGCTTGTGAGGTGTCTTGCATTAGAAAATATTGTTTTTATCGGTAAAGTAGAGGATGCACCCCGGGTAAGATGTAGGTGACATTCATTTCTCTAATGGTAAATGCAGTACTCTTGCGTTATTCAAAAGGTTGAAGCCATATCCAGGACATAAATGAATTATATTGAAGCTGCTGCTTAAGTAGTGGCCAGAGTGTGAGTGGAGGCCCTCTCCACTTTAAAGGAGATGTCATCTCAGTGTGGTGTCAGTCCACAGCAAATAATCCGATTTGAGGGCCAATCTGCCTGTAATGCATCAGCAACTGGAAAGGCTCCAGAGCAACCCCCCGCCCGCCCGCCCCCCTCCCTCCCTCCAACACCACCACCACCACACCAACCCCCCCGCCTGCCCCCCTCGGGCATGAACGCTAGCATGCACGCATTCAAGAGCCACACACATGTGTCTTTCACACACATATGAGGGTATTTCCTTAAATGGAAACCTAAGCATATTAAGATGTCCTTTTCTAAATGGAACCGGTGTCAAGGGCAAAGATACATATGTTAACAATGTGTTTCACATAGGCTGCTCTGGTCCTGTTCAGAGTGTGAAGAAGACGTCCATCCACCGTGCTGAATGCGGTCATTGATTTTAATCTGATGTGATTTCAGCCTATGTCTAATCTCCATGTCTAATAACTAAAAAAAACATTTGCTGATCGCGGCTCGGCTGATGAAATCACTGCAAACAAAATTCCTTAAAACAGTGTAAAGTGAAAAATTATGCATTGGTTCTGTCAGCTCATTCTCCCTTACAAGGCCAGAAGATTAGATAATTGATTTTTCTTTCTTTTTTTTTTTCTTTTTTTTACTTTTATTTGCCAAATTTGAGTTTGAGTCAACCACTACAGAGTGATAAGGGGCTGGGGAGAAGCACCGGCGTCGCTTATTTACACGTGCAACACCGGGAGAGAATTGACATTCTACTGTGAACAAAACATTTCATGGAGCGTTTCACTCTTTCTCCGCAGCCCAAATTAAACTGTGCAATGACTTTTTTTTTTCTTTTTTTTTTTCATTTTGGCGTCTTGGTGAAGCCCGTCAGCCCATATTTCGTCTGTGTGTCGAGGCGCCAACTCATCTGAAAAATGAGCTAATCTGACATGACATGATAGTGTAAGTATTTAAGACAGATTCTCAATGTTGCTTTTTTATCATCAATCAGTACATTTGGACATGACAAGGAGATCAATTAGTTGCCTGCTTAGATGCTAACTTCTGTGTGGTCAATTATACTTCGTTATTAATCTGTCAGAATCTGTAACTTCCTTGACGTTTAATGCTTAATACCATCATCAAAACAATAAATGGTTTAATTATAACACCGAAATTGATGGAAAAGTTCTGTCTCGCCACAGTTAGGAGGCTTAAGGCAGTTATGAGAAGACCAAAAAACCTCAATTACTTTATCTCTGCCCCCTGAATACCCTGACTAAATGTCAAGATCATAGAGTCCCGCTGGGCTTAAAGGGGATGATATCAAAAGGCTTTTCTGTTGCTTTATGTTCCACTAAATAACACGGGTCTTTCTCAAGTTTGTCCTCCTCTGTGTTCACTTCGGCCTTTAAGTTCGCCTTCTATACTACAGCGCAGATAGCCAGTGACCTCACCCTATTCCCAGAGTTCAAAGCACTAGCCTGTGAGCCTCCATTGTGCTGAATCACAAGGATGGCCCAGTGTGTGTGTGTAAGATTGAATTTCAAACACCTCACACACGCTGCTTTTCTGAAGACGAAGTAGAAGAGAAACTGTTTTTTTTTGTTTTTTTTTACAAAGATGCAAAAATCAATGAGTAAAGATAATTACTAGTCTGTTGAAATTGCTATACACTAAACATCACAATGGAAAAGCAGCTGTGGTGATTCCTCTCTTTGCAAAAAGAACCACAGTTAACAGTTGGTTAAATACAATGTGTAGTGTATGCCGAGTGAGCATTCAAAGAGCTCCTTTTTGACAGTACAATATCATTAAACACATATCAAAAAGGAGAGCAAAATATGCAAATCAGAGCACTTACAGCCACCAACATCAAAGCAGTCACAATGAAGCCAGCCACAAATAGAACAAAAGCATTAGTTGCAATAAGACTTGGCCCAGGGGTAAGTTAGGGCACAAATGGTTGTTGTTGATTCTTGTGGCGATAAGCTTGCTTTAGCATCACTACTGCCTATGTACATATACCAGTGGAGTGGATTTAATCGCACTAATTAGAATTCACTCAAGGCAAAATGCAACATCTACTGGAATAATCTGAGAGAAAAGATCTCCACTCCAATTTATTCTCCCCCTTTTGGTTTCCGGGGGTTGAGCAGAGGATCTGTTTTTGGTAAACGAGTGAGCGGCTGGTGTCTGGTGGTTGGGTGCATGTGTCACTTTGGACTGGTTGCCATTTCGAGGACAAGCTGCAGGGAGGCCACTCATAGGGAGGGTTTTTGTGTGTGTGTGTGTGTGTGTGTGTGTGTGTGTGTGTGTGTGTGTGTGTGTGTGTGTGTGTGTGTGTGTGTGTGTGTGTGTGTGTGCATGTGACAGATAGAAGGAGGGAGATAGAAGAGACCCAGACAAGAGTGAATCAGAGCCTTAGCAACAGCGACAAGAAGAGCGCCACATACCACCAAAAAAACCCGTACCTGTGGGTGGGATCATGCCGGGGGACATGAGGCCGGGGACTGAGTGGGGCATGATGTGGGGGTTCTCTGGTGATGTCACACTCTGGGTCCTCTTCGGAGGCCGGCCGGGTCTGGAGCTAAAACACCGGGCACAGAGAAGAAGGAGGAGAACGTGGGTGAGAGACGTGGAGGAGACTGGCACAGAGAGAGAAAGAGGAGGAGGAGGAGGAGGAAGAGGTAGAGGGGGGGTTGTGTGGGTGGTGGTGGTGGTGATGGTGCAGGGGGGGAGGAGGTGGGGGTGTTAACATTTGGAGCACTCCAGAATGCAATTCCATTCCAAAGAGCTAACATGTACTGTAAATAAATTTCTTTTCAAGGACAGTTGCTTTCTGCAGCTCAACATAATAGACTTCCATAACTAATTAGATTACACGGTGAATTCATTTCCTTTATTGAAGATCAACCACTTTTTGATGCATAATTCATAACCCGTACCTCGTTACCTGTTCCTCCGTATTAATATCCCCACACTATTTGAATTGCCTCGTTTGCATATGCTAAAATCCAGTGCGCGGCCCTCGGCCTGGAAATTACATGTTAACTTGTTATAATTATTGCAGTCAGGCCACTATTGATTTATGAGACTTTTAAAAACCAAATATGTGTAGTTCTGGTAATGAATGATATTTTAAGGTTCTTCAGGAAATTAAAAGGCAATGGCTGCCTTAGGAAATGTTCTGCTTGCTTGATTTAATGCGTGCCTTAGCTGGAAGGTGGTGTGACAGAGTGATTCAGACCTGTTGGACGGTTCTGATGGGGGAGTTTTATTACACCAAACGAGGGGCACAGATCCAGCCGTGATAAATGACTGTGCCACCTTACTGTGGAGGAGAAAAGGCCTCCAAAGCAGATACACCCCTGACTTTCCACACATCTTACTCATTCACTTATTAATACAGCTTGGAGTTGCAATCAATACCTACTTTGCTGGCTTATAGCTACAAAGAAAAGCCTACAGGGTGAAAAAAAAATGCAATGAGCATATAATGAGGGGGCCGAGAGCCTATGGACGTATATTCTTTATGAACAAGGAGCTGGATGTCTCAGCCGAAGATGAATTATGGTGACTTGACACAGGTGACATATTGGCTTCATACATTATTTCACATACAATAGTCCATTTCGAGCTTAACCAGGATACTAAGTTCTCCCATATGAACTAAGCTTAATCCATCTTTAAAGCACCAAAGGGTTTCGGTGGCATGCTCCAACCATAGGAGAAAACCTGAACAAACATGGCGACGTTTTACATAAAAAGGACAGAGGCCGGAAATCAAACCCGGGAGAAATTTGTATAGTGGATGTTCTCCTTGTTAGCGTGCTGCATTTAGGTTACTTATGGTCGTGTTAAAGAGACCCCAGGGAATTTGCTTTTGGTTTAGGGATGCACATGATTAACCGTTTAACCGTTAACCGATAACAAGAACTTCTATCTATAATACTATCGATTATTTTTTTTATTATTATTAAGTCCTTCTGTCGTCAACTCATGGGGGCGTGTCGACACGTGCAGAGTTCACGTGCCTTCAGTCATGACTGACAAGCAGCCCCCATGAAGGAAGGTCAGACAATAAATGTAGCCTACACGACATAGATGTGCATCACCTGTAACTACGGCGCTGAGAAAAAAAAAAAAAAGAGGACAAGGACGTCGCTGCTTCCCAGCCTGTTCACCTGCAGCTCTCCTGCAGCTCCACAGAGGAGCTGTCAGAGGAGCTCTGCTGTTCCTTCAGTCTGGTGTTTGGCTGCACTTTGTATAAAAACAGTTCTACATTGGACGATCTAACCTCCATGTGAGCGCGATCAGCTGAGACAGAGCTCAGTGGATGTGGCGCTGCTCTGTCGCAGCGCATGTGTGTATTTAACGGCAAAAAAAAAAAAAATTGGAACGATATTTTTTTTTTTTTTTTTTTGCCGTGCGCCGCAAGCATTTTAATCTTATCGGTTAACGGTTAATAATCGGTTAACGAGCGTCAGTTATCGGTCAGAAAAAAAATTCAAAATGTGCATCCCTATTTTGGTTATAAAAGAGTCTCATATTAATGTGGATGAATCTACTTCACCCTTTTGTTAATGGGTCCATTTTCGATAAATATATCATTTTGTCTTTATAGTTATTTCTATATTATTATTTAGTGGTCGACTCGCCCAGGATTTCCTAGTTTCGGTTTCCCGGACGCTGCCCGGCGGGTCATGGGAATAACGCCGCTGGATCTGATCGTCTTTGAACCCACTACTTTCGTTCTTGATTAATGAAAACATTCTTGGCAAATGCTTTCGCTTTCGTCCGTCTTGCACCGGTCCAAGAATTTCACCGTGTTGGGAAATGTAGTGTGAAAACACTTAACTTTCCGAAACTCCTCGTAGTCCCTTTAAGGGGGTGTGCTGACAATATTTTATGGTAATATCACGGTAAAGTTTGTTGTGATTCATTGCTTCTAACCTTTACGTAATTAATAGTGCAGACGAGAGAGGCAGGAAATGGGGAGGCAGAGAGTGACAGCAAAGGGCCACCAGAGCCGGGATTTGATACGGGACCGGCTGCAGTGAGGACTATTGCCTCTGCATATGGGGCGCCTGCTCTACCCACTGAGCTAAACGACACCCCATCCTCAGCAAATTTGTGGGTTTAAAGTGTTTAATTGACATAATCATTGGCCAACAAGTTTTTTTCTTTAAGTTTTCAAGCTGTTTCTACCTAACGTAATGATTAAATTAGTACATGTCACCTACTGAGGAGCTTCTCCATCTGTGAACTCTTGGACCAGTACAGTACAACACTGTTTGTGTTACAGTAAGTTTCACTACATTTCCCAAAGGCGGAATCTACAGGGTGATGCAGTGTTTTAGTTCAGATACCGCGCAGCCTTAGTAGCTGAATTTATTCAGCCGTGTCTTGTGAGGTTTATTTACCTCAGTCCTGCTAATAGAGTGCACTCGCTCTATCTGTCTGAATGTGCTGACTCTCTCATATACCAGCTCTGGAGGTTTTAGGACTAAAAGCAGACCTTCACTCAACTGTGTCCCTTTGGAGGGAAAACACACAAGTGATAGAAAGAAGCAGGGAGAGGGAGAAGCGAATGACAGAAGGTAAGAGGAGGGCAGCGAGAGGGAGAGGAAGAGAGAGAGAGAGGAGCAGAAAGAGAAATGAGTGCCCGCTCAACCCACGAACGTCTGGAAATGTAATTCCTATTTCTATAGAAGCACCTCTTTGATCTTATGAGAGGGAGAGATCGCAGACAGTTTTGCTGTCATCACTTTCACTTGTACTCTGGCTGAATTATTTATGAAAGACCTCAATAGAGGGTATGTGATGGGTAAAAGGCTTTTTACCAACAATACTAAAAGCAAAAGGGACCTCAAATGGACAAAAAAATGTCACATCAACCTTAGATCATGTCAAAGGATGTGAACCCAGGTACAAAGACCCAGTTAAGTAAAGGTAAAGTTTAGATAGGCTGCAAGAGAATCTGTCCGTGTGTTTAAAGGGATCACATTTCAGCTACTCTCTGCACACATATAACGCTGGCTAGCCATGAAAGCAATACACCAACTGAAAAAGAGCTTTGAACTGAGGAACCTCCAAGCAACAGGAAAGCCTCTCAGAAATTAATGTTATTTTTTTTCCTTTTCCTTAAGACTGAGTGGGTGTCTGAATTTACAGAAATTGCTTTACCATAAGAGGGAGTGCACTGGTTATTTTTCTCTGTTTTTTTTTACTTTTTAAATTTTATTTCCAATGCCGTCTGATACAGTACGTGTAGTTTGGCATAATGTTCCTTAACAATACGTAATTTAGTTCCTTGAAATGCCACAGCTGAGGCACATTGCTAACATCCAAACAGATCTGGAATGGCCAGAGCCATCCAGGCTAATAAGCTGGGTCCAGAGAGGAACTCAACCTGGCCTCAAACAAAAGAGCCAGGCTATTTATCAAGCAGCAGATGCTGATTCCCTAAATAGCCTGGCACAGAAACTGCTCCAAACTAGGCCATTATTGCAGAAAAAAGATAGCACAACTGGATTTATGATTGGAATTCTAGTACTTTTCATTTCTTATCCGCTGTTTATTTTTTCTGAATTTTCTCGCCTTATTTTCATTTTCTCATTGCTGCTTTAAAATGTTCCACAATATAAGGAGCTCAGGGTTTTAAATCAGACTTATTTGGACAATATTATTTCTGTATTGGAGGTCAATCATGAAAGAATCTTTTTCCGTGCTTTATTTATATTTATACTCAAAAGATATTCAGGGCCCTGATATCTCTGGCTTCAATTAAGGAAACAAAATAGGCCCCACCAGCTTTGGGCTGGGGCCACAAATATGTTACACATCTATTCTCTCTTTCTTGTTTTGCTGCCATGGTGAAAAGAAAATAGTGGTGAACTTTCCCTGAACCAGACTTCCTTTAATGGCCCAGCCGTGTGTTGACCCAGCAGAGTCGGCTGGAACCTGATACTATCCAACACACTACGCTGCACAGGCAATCAGATTACATGGGGCCCAACAATACACTCCACACGAGTCCAATTTCAGCGCTACAATGCAATAAAAGCACAATAATTAAATTCACGTTCTCACCCGTTTTACAGGAAGCCAACACAAGGTGATAGGTATAATAAGAGGTATAATATCGCATGAGATCAGGACGGTTTTAGATCTCGCTGCAGAATTCTGACATCTCACTATCAGACGCTTTTCTGTCAACGGAAGCAGTGACTGAGATCTTATTACCCAGAACGACGTTAATGCAGTGATTATGATCTGTTATAAATCAATTGAAACCACAAATGTAATGTTTAGCCCAAGTGAGCACACTCCCTTAGTGGATTTAGTTACACACGCCAAAAAAAAAAAATCAGCTCCTCCCATCTTTGGATATCTTTAGGAATTCAACCTGATTATGTCAATAGTGACTCCAGTTTGCAGAGAAAGAGCATAATATTATTTCCTGCTGGTTATGATTGAGCCATTAACCTTTTATCTCAGGCTTTTGTTTGACGTCTCTAAAAGGTAAGGATGAAGATATTTATTCCATTTCCGCCCAGTCGGCCAAAACAAGCGAGTGAATCATTCCGTCTGGGGCTTGTGTAAACAAAAGGCCTCTCCAGGTCTCTGCCAATCAGGCCTTATAAAATATTAACCCAATGTCATTGCCCTTTTAAAATCTCTCACCTAGAATTCCCTAATTGTTCCTTTTCTTTATCTCTCCAGTGCAGAGAGTAAATAAATTAACAAAATAGCTTTTATCGCCCTGAGTAACCTTTTAACTGAAGGATTATCTGGGGTTTATTTTTCATTTCTCTCACAGCGATAGCAGAGCATGCCCCATTGATTGGTTTGCTGGGGTGGTGACCAGCCATGAAAACAAGGTCTTATTGATAAAACAAAGCAGCTCCTTACCTTTTAAGTGCCAGGTCAGACAGAAAATGCAGAGGCCTCAGACCATCAGGGGCTTGAATATGCTGACTTTATAGTTTTTTATATAATTTGGTATAATCAAACTGTTTAACAATATGCGCACAAATCCCCCCGAGAGGTTAACTATGTGTGTTGAAAGACAGCGGTAACATGGCTGGAGTGTATTCCTACCAATTTAAAAAATCCCCACAGATAAGATAACAGCGCTGCCTGAGTGGAAAAAGATGAAATGTTTAACTTTCTAGAAAATTCGACAGATTAGTCATTTTAGAGACAAGCACAAGTTTGTTTTCTTTGTTTGGGAGTAAAAAAGAGAAACTGCCTCACAGCAATAAAAGGAAGACTGACGTGCAAGTATTAGCATAAAAGAGTGAAATTAAAACTACGAGTGTGGAGTGAAAATGAACAAATACTGATGATATCCCACTGTGGATTAGCGGTGATAACATACATGTATAATTAGCTATCAGCTGATTTGAATGTGATCACAGTTCTCCGGCTCCCTTTACAATCTGATGCCTTAAATAATGTTCACAAACACAGAAGTACAGATAACATCACTGTCCATGCAAACTAAGGGATGAGGAACCAAGAACTATTTTATTAGTTATTTACATGTTTCCTTTAAAAGAGGATCCTTTTTTTTTTTTTTTTTTTTTACATTTTACAATGTTAAACATTAGGAAATAAAACTGTGTTGATAATCAAATAATTGCTCAAGAAGAAAAACAGCACTTATTCTCTGGGTCCAGCTTCTTAAAAGTGAGGATCCACTGCGTTTTTGCCGCCGAATATCTGTGAGTTTCTGCCTGAGCACGACTTTGGTCTTTCTTTTTTCACTTTCCTGACGTATAATAGAGCAAACTGTTAATACGTTGTTTCAAAAATAATTGTCAGACTAATTCATAATAGGAATAATCCTTAATTGCAGCCCTACATGAAAGTAATGTGAAATAATACCCATAAAGAACAATTCCACTGAAAATGGCAGGAATATACGTCGCTCTCAAAAAAAATGAAAGAAAAAGAAGATGATTTATATTTCCTGCTGACCTTGACAGTCTATTGGTTGTGATGATCATGATCTCAGAGTCACAGTGTGATACATGGGAAAATATATCCACTCATCCATCTTTTTCATGCATCCATCTATCCTCACCCTCATCTTGTATCTGTATTTGCATTGAACCTATTCTTGGATTATCTCAATCAGCTTCCCCTTGCACCTGTCAAACACTGCCTCGCACAGGTAGCCACATCGCACTTATCTGATCTAGATAGCTGGATTACAGCGAGTTTGTGAGTGCGAGCGGAGAAGAAGAAAAAAACACACACACACTTTTATTTATTAGGGGTAGGAACAGCTGCATCCGCCTGCAAACTGTGAACCTTTGTTACGGAACAATATATCACAGATCAAATGGTGTGAAATCAAAGGCGGGAGAGAGTTAGCATCAATCCCACTAAAACCCCTTTTAAAGTGCTGTCTGTGCTCTGATCCCTGTGTGGACTAATGTGCGGGGTTGAGATCAGTGGTAGTTGGGAGAGTGGGTGCCTTCCTGGTGTCTGTGTCTGGGCTCAGGCCTGATTAGGACCGCGCTGGGTGAGCCAATCACAGAGTTGGGATGGAGCAGGGGGGGAAAACTTGGAGCCAGTCGAACTCCTTCCACTGCCCTCGAGCCCCGTGTCACGAAACCACAGCCAGGCTTTAGCAGAAAAACCACTGTTACAGTAGCTCCAAAGAGCTTACTCTTGTAATCACATTCTATTAGAGCTGTTTGAAGCTCCTCAGCTGTGAAATAGAATCTAAAAGAGATCTAAAACACGATAAATTGCTGATTATTCCCATGCATCATTAATGTTAAAAGCTGATTTCATAATTGTATGTCCCATAACTACAGAGTCTTAGATTGTTTAGTATCACATCAACAGACTCTGATAATGAGTAAGCAGACTTCCTACATCATGGGAACTGATGAGGAAAGCCTAATTGGTTGACTTTTCCATGCCTAATGGATGATTCTCTTAATTAAAAAGATACTGTACCAAATGTTAGAAATCAGATAGCGCTTAAAGTAAATGCAGTTAATCAAATGTATGAGAATGAGCAGTTCCAGGAAAGCCTAAATGAGATTGGTAGATATGATTTTGCTCCAATATTTATTAATTGCGAGTGCCTTTGGTTAGCAAAACAGAACAGGTCTTATCTTAAAACTGTGAGGAAATTTCATCTATCCACTCTCACTGATCTCTCTTTTTCATGAACTGCGATGCATATGAAACAAGTCTTCAAAACAAGGCTTTAAAAACTTACCCAGTCAGGGTGCCTTTGAGGATATTTAATTAAAATCTAATCCTGCATTCATTAAGGCTCACATAAATTAAGCTGTCATTCATAAGATTTATGGATTCTCATTTGCATATTGCATACAATTCATCAATTACTCAAGTATGAAAGGAGCGCATTTCCCTTGGAGCTGCCTGCTAGCCTGCCAACATTTGAAATGAGAGAAAGAGCACGACTGTCAGGCATTCACTGCAAACTTTTCCCCACAATGTCTGTGCACTGATTAATCTCATTTTCTAGGCATCCCTTACAAGATTGTACACAGTCCAGCTGCACTTTTCAATTATTTCTCCTGTCCTCTCAACTAACTTTGAAAGCAGGACGGGCTAAATGTGGACTGGGGGCTACTTTAGTCTTTATGTATATAACATGTCTTTTTGCCAGGGTAATCATAAATTAGAGAGAGGGGTTTTAGTGATCCTAATGGAAGGGAAATGTAGTAATTTTATTGCAAATCCCATCAGGCAAATATTCTGCATGCTATAATAGCATATTTCCTGTCACATTTAGAGAGGAATACATCCAGCAGGCATTCTGACAGAGGGGGGGAAAGAGCGAGAAAAAAGATAGAGGGGGAGGGAGGACGGATGAGAGGGAGAGAAAGAGAGAGAGAGTGGCAGAGAGAAAACAAAAGAGAGGGGGAGAATCTTAGTGGTAAACACATAAAAACTCCCTTTTTGGACGTGAGGCTATGGGAAACGCAGTATGGAGTAAGTGCTTAAACCAAGCGGAGCATGAACGCATCTAAGATAAAAGGTCAGGCAAAAACAAACAGACCACTCGTGAGGACGAATGGAATTAATTGACTCATTAATATGCATGGCTAATAAAGCTCAAAATCCTAAAACAAAAATCATTGTCAACCATTCCCTTTTAATGGCTCTTATTTTCAGCTTGAGAAGAGCTCGTCTACAGGGTGTATCAATCTTAGGAGGGGTGGAGTTCCTCTACCAAACAGACATGGGGTAACCTCAGTGTTGTATGCTCATGTCCTCCCCAGCAGACAAAGGCAGAGTTGTTCTGGTGGAGGGATTAATTGAGAATTAATCCCAGTTTCTGGCAGTGGAACAGACCGGCAGTTAGAAGTGAAAGTCATCCTGAAGGGTAGTTAATTGGTTCCCCATAGCAAAAGCTTTGGAGAACAGAAATCAAGCTGCATTTTCATTAATCCTCCCCATTGTTTTGTGAAATTGTTGTGGAGAGTGACTTCAGATAGAGTCAATAGTTAAGGCTTTTAATTTGCTTTTAATTCTGCCAGTGGGGTGACAATTAACAAACCCTAAAGAACAATAGCTGTGAAAATTATGCGTTCGATTGACTCTAAATGACTCTGAAATCATAAACCGATAAGCAATTAATATACTGTACTCTACAAATGGTAAGTACCTCCAACATGCTTGATGCGCTCCATCTCGCTCTGTCTCTCCCTCCATCTCTCTCACTCGCTCCATATATCACTCTCTCACCACTAAAGCTTTTGAACTTTGGGAATAGCACCACCAGATTGTCGGATGTGATTAATTTCAGGTCTAAATGGACACAACAGACAGAAAAGGGTGATGTAATCATAACACGAGGAGACACAGTGACTAACAGCGGAGATGGAGGAAGACGAGAAAGCACAGAAAAAGAGAGAGAGAGAGAAAGAGAGAGAGAGAGAGAGAGAGAGAGGACGAGGGCAAAGAGAGACAGAGCTAAAGATGTAGAGACAGCAACGACTCACAAACACTCCAGTTCAAGCTAAACAGGAAGACCATGGTGATTAGCATTAATTGCACTGAGGATTGGAATCCTGTGTGAAACATTAAACAAAAATTATCTACTGTTTATTCGCTTTTTTTTTCCTGATTTTCTTTTTTTTCAATAATTAATGAAAAGTAAATACTTGGAGGAGTCCAAAAATGATCTAGGGAGGAAAAGAAATGTTTACATAATCAGAAAAAATGTTCCCGTCTTCTCTCCCCCTCTCCCTCTCTCTTTGTATACATGGAAAGGTTAGGGCTGGGGCCTGTTTCTCACTGTTTCCCCATCAGAAGTAACAGTGTCTGTTCCCCTGAGTGTCGACTGCTGTGAGAGTGTTTGCATATTTAGATACAAGCAGCCCCTGTTTATGCAGCCCCACTCTCGGCTGCTCAAGTTCACTCCAACGCAAGCCCTGATCAATTTGGCCAGCTGTGCTTTAAATGCTGTTTACAACAATAACATCGCGGCTAACAGAGCAGAGCTTAGCGTGCAAGCACACACACTTCCCAGAGAGTGAAAGAGAGAGAGGGAGAGAGACAGCGAGAGAGAGAGAGAGAGAGAGAGAGAGAGAGAGAGAGAGAGAGAGAGAGAGAGAGAGAGAGAGAGAAAAACTTCAGAGGGAGCCCCCAGCCTGCACATTCCCAGACGAGCGTTTGTACTGAGTTAAAGACGAATCAAAGCCCGACTCTGCAAGAGATGGAAGAATTGGATTCCGTCTGTGTATATCTCTGTGATCCTTCCGGAAGAATCTCTGACTGCAAGCAAAGAAGAGGAAATAACAAGAACTCAAACTGGAGTCCCACCCTGAAGTGGGCCAAATTGAAGGTGGCACGTACCAGTTACAGGCTTTATTCCTGATGATTGACTGGCATTGAGCGCAAAATATCACGTCAGGCTCACTAAAATCCCCACATACATGACAACTGCTTTCGACAGGCCCGCTGCACACTTCATAAATAACTCTGTTTGGGTGAGATACTACATTCCTTGAGACTTCAGATTTCTCTTAAAAGCTTCATAAGAGATAGAGAAAACTCCATTTAAGCCTGGCAGGAGAGCAAATAGGCCTACTCAGCAGATAGCAGTGAAGCTGCTGGTGTCCTCTCGCTTGATGATATAATTCTTAATGTACAGCCTGACTAGACATAAATCTTACCCAAGCATCACCTCACCTGAATTCTTTTCTCTCTCTCTCTCCCTTGCTCACACACACACTCTCTCTCTGATGATGAATTGTTTGCTACATCTCAGAGACTAAAACCCTTCAACCTCTTCAAACCCGGGTTTCTAATAACGCGTAGGTGCTGGGAAGAGGTGACAGCATGATGAATATCACAACAGACAGCTCCAATATGGGACAATTTTACCAGATCGATATCTCACTGCAATATCAGAGAAAAGGAGCTGATATTAGTCTACACAGTGTATTACAGATGGGGTACATTTCTTCTCCCTGCACTCCCAGTGAACCTAGGCTATATTTCATCCATGTCGTCAATGGTTTACACACTCACAAACGCTCTGGAAACTAATCATAGCATGGTAGCCACGCCAGATGCATCTGCTTAAAATTATCCATATGTGTGACGCATCCGTAGCCCTCTTGTTCAACACGGCGATGGACTTGCAAATAAACTGTGAATCACATTAGAGGATGTTACAGACCATTATTTTCTAGTGAGAACAAATGTTTTGTCACATTTTAATAGAGAGATCTCGGGTCTCATGTGGGGAGATGCAGCTTTTAGGTGTAAAAGCTGAGGCAAGGAGAATTAGAGAACATTAAAAAAAAAAAAAAAATTAGAGGCTACACGATTCGACCACAAACTGTAAAAAAAATAATAAAAATAAGTAAAAACATGTTAAAGACAAAAAGAGTCAGAAATCTTTTGGACAATGGTTGTTCCATGGTTTTACATGTTTTGTGCTTAGCATATTTTATAAATGTTCAAATAAGTCAAGTTAATATTGTGTTTTTTAATCAACTTATACGTTCGTATACATTTGCGTACATGCGTTACTCGTGGTCTGACGTTAAAGCTGCAGTGCGTGACCTTTGTCTCCCCCTTCTGGCAGTGAGTGTAATTATACGAACACCAGTTGTCCTCGTTGTCAATAGCTTTACTTTTTAGGCTAGTCTAGCCTACTCTGTTTCTATACTGCAGATTCAGCTTTGGCGAAGCAATCGTTGCTGGCTGATGTAAAATAAATCACTACCAGTGTGCGGGAATGTCGCCACAGACACTAAATTAAAAAAACTCTGGTATACAACAAAACACAAAGAGATTCACATGGCGCTGGAGGTCTTAATAAGCATTGTGTGAATTGGTTTGACATGAGGTAACCTATGTTCATTTATATGTAAAAGTCCCACACTCCCGTCTTTAATTTGGTAAATTATGGTGCAGAGGATTCATCACTGCACAAACATTTGTTGAACCCTAGATGAATAAATCAATCACAAACACACCCTGACAAATTAACTGACACCGTTCTCTTTGTCAGGCTCCACTCTAAACACTGTGGTCAAGTAATGTGTGCCTGAAGAAATAGAATGAGACACCTTCTACTTCCAAGGGAGACAGATGCATATAGGGAGAGAGAGGGAAAGTGAGAGAGAGAGAGGGAAAGAGAGACTGAGGGAGGGAGAGCAGACGTTGCTAACGCTTAATATCTTCCCTCTCCAGGGGGCCGGGACTGAGGGCCCCTCTGCTGTCATCTACAATAGGACCAGCCTTTTTGTGAGTGCCCAAGGTTCGTTAAGGGCTATTAATGGAACACAGTATCCCTTGTGCAGGAAACTTGTCAGTGTTTCATTAGAGACTGATAAACATATAATACATAAGTGTCAAACACAGTGTGTGTGCAGTGTCTTCGCAGTGCAATGCGACGGCGGGGAGGGGAAAAGGTTTTTGGGATTGCACTGCAACAGTCATTCCCATGCTCTGCACTGACAATATTAATGATTTCATGGAGAAGGAGGAGTGCGGGGGACATGTCAGTACTGTGGAGCATGCTGCTGGCATCACAGAGAGGAAGTCCATAACTGGGGTGCAGCTTGGCAAACACTGAACTTTATTATAGTCCTGAACAGTGTTCTAAGTACAGAAAAGTATTCTTGGGTCGATATCTAGCCAAGATAAGACAAGCTGGCATATCTCTGTTGTTCTCTTCTAGCAGCCTGGGCCCAAAAGTACAAGAAAAAGAAATACATCATATTCAATTAAAGTTCTTTTTTCACCACTACTGAACAAATCAGCCCACAGCTGGGACTCTGGGTCTAGTTCACAAAGTCCTTTTGATCATTATGTGGCAGTAAGAGAGTTTGGAGTCCCATGGAGTACGGGACCAAGCTGATCTTATTATGATAATTGGAATACATCAACTTCAGATAGCACTAATGGAGTGAGATTTCAGTGATCAAGAGCACATATTCGACTGTAGAAGCAAGTCCACTTTTTTAGAAGGAGGCATTATGCAATGCTCTGGTTGTGTTCCCAGTAGGCAGCTACTGAGACCGCCAGCACAACCAAGAGTGTGCTTTTAGCTTTGGTGTTGGAAGCGATGCTACACTCTGTGTGATGTTTAGCGCAAGAGGAGAAGTGATACTGTGGTGAAGTTACATCTATTTCCCCCAGAGTGAGTAATTGGTTACCATGACCATTAATCGGTTAATCTTCTCTTTTTACCCCCTCTCTTCAACAAAGAAATATCAGAGGTTCAATAATTAAAAACGTGTCAGGTGAAAGTCCAATGCGCTTCCTCACACTGTATGTTCTCACATTCCCTGCTTTGTTCATCTTATTAACCTCCTCTCCACTCGCCGCGCCTTTAAATGAAATCTTTAGCCCTTTACATGTGAAATTAAAACTGCCCTCCCTTGAGCGCTTTTAATTATTCTTCTTGAGGAGAAACTTCCACTTCCACTTTTGTCAGAGCGGCCTTCTTTCTTCCCAATCGCCCTTTCCTCACTCCCACTCACTGCCCAGGTCTGTCATGCTTCACTCCTCCCTCCAGTCCGCTGCTCCCTTTTTTTTCTTTTTCTCTTCTTCTGCGGGTCTGTTTAATTCTCACCTTGCTCTGCCCTTGTCATCAAGCCGTTGAAGCACAAAGCCAGGAGCAAGGGAGTGTTTACTCATTTCCCCACTACATTACCCCTCCTATTAATCACTGCATGGAAACTTCTGGACACTGAAACATCTCTGCAGTCGTGGCCCCAGCTGTCCCCTATGCTAACAGGGCCGACCTTAAATAACTGGCATTCTGAATATTATCTCGTATTATTTTAAAGTTACAGCCGAGTCTGCTGTGAACTTTTGAACCACTTGTTTAAGTAATCACCCTCAAGCCAGGGCTGTCATTATACTGAAGGGTTCAAAAAGTCAAATTGTTTAAAATCAGTTGTCTTTCTTTTTTTTAACGTCTCACATGACGCCTTTGTGGAAAGCAAACATAATGATGGTCCTTGATAAACACGAAGTTGAAGTAAACATGGGCTGGTTGACATTGAAATGCACGATATATTATGTGCACACAGGACGGGCAGAGGTTAGTGTCTCTAATTAATCAAATTTAATTGCATGTAAATTGTATTTTAAATGCAGATGAGGAAAAAATAAAAAGCTGTTTTTTGAGGAGAACGCACCCTCTTGTTACTCTTCATTGCTGAGATCATAGAGTTGAAAAAATGAACAGTTTATAAAAGTAAGCCATGTCTCTAGCTGCTGTCAAATATCAAACTTTCTATGGGGAAATGCATATTTTTTTTCTACTACATATTTGAAAAATAAGAAAAATATATATTTTTTCAAACAGTGATGAGAGACAGCAATTCCTTCAGTCCTATGTGTCCACACTGCCCTGTGAACAAGGCAGAGCGGCTGCAAAGGATCCTTATGAAATTCAATTAACACACCAACAGCTTTCCGTTTTCTCTCCTGCCCTAATTCCCACATTCCCACTGAAATGACTGCATTCCCGGCGATTATGCTAACCGCTTGGAGTGCACTATAAATTCACAGGTCTGGGAAAGGCTGTAACGAGAGCTCCTTAAATATGGGAAGGAGACGTTTGAGAAGATGGATCGCCGTGGGCTAGCGGTAGACCGGCAGTGGGCAGGGGGAACTTGTTTGTGAAACACATGCTACCAGCTCCTATATTGCTTCTAATGAGGCTATGGACATAAGCAGCATTATCATTAATGATTGAACCCCTCCCTCCTGCTCTTTTTTCATGTGTTTTTTCTTTTCTTTTCTTTTCTTTTCTTCTCTTTTTTTTTTTTTTGCCACAGCCCCATGTCCTTTTGCAATTATTGTTTTACTGGATAGCCCGAGGCGGCAGGCTGCATGTGTGTCGGCTATATATGGGAAAGCGACAGAACCCAAAATATTTGAAATTCAAATAAATGAGTAATGTAAATAGTTTTGAGAGAGTTTACCCAGCGAACAATGGCCCCTTATGAGACACAAGTGCGACAGAGGGAGAGAGAACAGGACTGCTGGTGTGGGGATCAGAGCGGTGGGGGTTGGAGGGATGATCCAACACAATGTGGCCCTTCTCCTAAAGCAACTTGTTATCAGGCGCTACGCAGAGCCCCCCATTCAATCTGCATTTAAATACATTTCAGTCCACTCACTCATTTGCATTCATTTCTCCCATTATATTTGAAAATGGCCAAATGTCTAGCCAGCACAATGTGAGAGCCTATCACCGGCCAGGGGAAGCCCACACCTGATGCCAATTTAGCCTGCTTGGATCTATTCATTGCCATGGCCTGATCTGACAACTCCAGCTCTTCCCTATCCAGGAGACTTTTCAATTGGATCTGCTTGTGGTGACAAAATTGTTTTGCTCATTGAGTTTTTTTTTTTTTTCCTTTTTTCTTTTTTTTCTTCCTCCTTCTTCTGTTTCCCCCCCTTTTCCGTCTCGCTCTCGCTCTCTCATCGTCACTCCCTCCGTCTGTGAGTCTGGGTGTCTATTTGGGAGCCATGGGAAAAGGAGAGGCAAATGATTCTCAGTGGCTTCTGATTTCCACTATTTGTTCAGCATTAGGCCCACTTATCTCTGAAAGAAAAAGCAACATGTGGAGAGAAAGTGACAGGCAGAAACTCAGCCTCACTAACAGGCCTATTGTGTGCTGAAGATCTGCATTCAAACACGAGGGGCCCTCCAACTCTTTCTCTCTCTCTCTCCCTCCCTCTCTCTCTCTCGCTATAAAACGCGCACATACTTGTGCATAGACCTCTGTCGCAGTCAATTACTGCTGCTAATCTGTACTGCAATGGAGAGTAAATATTTCATTACTTTTTCAAATAAACAGTTGGTCTGAGCCCATGAAGTGTCATCTATCCTGTGAAAGGAGCGGTGACGTTCACATTCAATTACACCATAAAACCAGCGAGCTTCTGAAGTGGACTTTTTTGTGCTGAGAGCACACTACTAAAATCATTAGACTTGGTGGCAACATCTTGAGATGAAAAGCTGAGCTGAGAGCCCACCATTTACACAACAGCACCTTTTCTTTGGCCCAAAAACATTCTGTGAGCGCTGCCCCACCGCCCCGCCCTCCCCCCTTTCCTCTTCCTCCATAATGCTCCCTCTCCCCCTTGCTTTTAATTCCTTACAGAAAAGTTCATCAGAGTTGGTGCGCCAAAGGAGACACGCACACACACACACACACACACACACACACACACACTCACACAACACTGTCTTCTCCGCGACATACTAACTAAGTAGTGTTGTGTGAGATTAGTAGATGAAATAATGCGAGAAGCGGGGAGGGCAGGAGGGGAGGGGGACTGGCGGGGGGTTGACAGAGAGATCCCAGAGTCTACTGCTCATTAATCACTGCAGCGTCTTTGACCTTTCATTTGCCAAGGGCGCAAAGAGAGGAGGAGGAGGGTGGCCGCCGCCGCCGCCACCGCTGCTGCTAACGCTGCCCAGGAAAGAGGGAAGGTGAGCTCGAATGAGGAGAAGCAACAAACAAAAAAAAAAAAACATGACCACAAGACTGCGTGGCGGTACAGAGATACACTCAAGTCCAGAGAAGATGCCACAACACATTCTTAATGAAGAGTGAAATTAATCAGCTTCACGGGCTGTTAGATGAATCAGGCATTTCCCAGCCCCTAGGTGGTATCAGCTGCTCTGCTCCGCTCACCAGGCCTGATAAAGACCGATAGGCCCCTTGCCCATTTACACATGTTATTAAAAGAATTACAAAGATGTCTGCTCGGCTCCCTCCCTTCACACCAGCCTGGGCTTTGGGAACCGGGTGCTGGAAATGGCAAGAGGGTGTGACATTAGCGTCAGGCGTATTTTTAGTGTCTGGCTGCTCAGCTCTTAGTTACCAGGTGGGATGTTATAACTGAAGGCAGCCAGGCAGTGGTGGTGGTGGTGGTGGTGGTGAGAAAAGCTCGACACACACCACAGCTATCAAAGAGGAGCGAGTGTATATCTGTACGAGTTTGTGTGACAGCGAGAGTGAAAGAGAGGATTATAAGTGACACGGGTAGAAGTTGCACAGCTGTAAAAGCTGGATTGCGACCCTGCTTTAGAGACTTGTGTTGATTGATATGTAAAATGATGCCTGTTATACATCATTACATCTCTATTGTCTATTGTAACTTGGAAACACACTCCTGTAATTAGATAATGGAGTCTCAATATTTCACAACGCGAGCGCTGGATAAAAAAAAAGAAGAAAAAAAAAAGTCTAAATAATTAAGCTACAAATAAGCATGAGGGAAAATGAATGATAATCCAGGCTAATCAAGTGAATATAAAGCCACTTACGGAATCAATATTGAGGAAATGAGTGATACAACTCTAGCATAGTTTCACATCGAATTCAGTGGGCAGTTATTAATATACATTTAAGCTTATTTTTAACCCTAATTGATGTTCAAGGTTAATCTAATCAGACCAATTGTACCTCTGAAGAGCCTGCTCCAATTTAATTGGCTATTTTTATTGCCTCAGCGAGATTTTAATTGAAACCAAAGGGGATCTAACAACAACTGTGACATGTTGATGTCTGGGGGATAGTTATAAATATGTGACAAAATATGTGCATTATTAATGTGATTTCTTAATGCATTATTGTAATGTGTCCCCAGAAACACAGAGATATTACTTTACGCAACGAGGAGGTTGGGGGGCAGAGAAATCATTTCATCCTGAATATGTCAACAAAATAATACAGAGACATTTTCCTCTGACTCCAGGCAAATCATGAGACTTAAGTTGTTAACATAGCAATGAAAAAAATTTGAATTTGTCAAAAGAAAAGCCCAAGAGTGGCACAAAAGCTCAGTGTGTACTGTAAATCTTGAGAAAACTGGCCTTCACCCAGCTGGTACAATTGAAATGTCGATTTAAGTGTTAACTCAGCTGTCAACGTGTTCACAAGCCTTCTATTTCTTAAGGGTTACAGGTTCAGTGATTCAAGAATAGTGTTACCACCTACACTGAAAAAGCGATGAGACCATAAAAAAATCTCATTGATTCAAAAGGAGAGATTACATTGTATCTGACACAGACGTGAACATTAGCATGAGACTCCTGGATCAAATTCTGCACGGCAGCAGTAGCCATTGATGATATCGATCAGAGTCATGGCTACTACGACAAAACGTGGGCCATCAGTTGGCTCTTTGAAAACAGGCTTCCCCTCCTTGTAGGATTTTGTGGGAATTTCTCCTTTTTTAATCTGTATGAATCCCCCCCCTCTCTCTCCCTCCCATTTGGCAGAGCTGTGATATTAGAGGTAAAAGGCTTATTAAATGTATGCCTGCTTCCTGCTGACAGATCCACTGAGAATTTAGAGCTACGCAGGATTCAGCGCTGTTGGAGTGTTGTTATTTGTCCTCTAAGGGATGACAGTTACGCTTTACCAGTGCTTTAAATATCAGACCTATTTCCGGACCTGAAATGACAGAGGTTAAGATAAGGAAAGATACAGTGAGAAGCAAATGGGGGGGGGTGCAGGGTGGGGGACTAAAAGATAGAGTGAGAAAAGGTAAAAAAAGAACAACAACTTAGCATTGCTCTGTCCTCTGTGAATAAAGAGAGTCTAAGGGCCCCATAGTCCCACAGTAAGAGTGGAAAACACCACCTACTCAAGCCTGACATCTGTATAAAAACAAAAATAATCTGCTGTCAGCAGAATGTTCAATGACTCCTATCACCCGGGTGCTGATAAAGACTCTGGCCGCTGTAAGGATTGGGCTGTTATGTGAGGGGCTCAGTGGATTGGAATGCATGCTAATTGCCATCAGAAATATGTGGTGAGCCTTACAATTTCTGGCATTGCTCCGCACCTTGGCGAAGGACATGCCAGAAGGGTTCTAGCAAAACAAAGATTAATGAACAGTGTTGAATCGCTGTAATGCCATGTCAACAGTACCATACATTTCATTACAGAGGTCACCAGTGCTTCTCTGTTAATGCCATGCGAAAAATTTTCACAGCACAAGTCTTAGTCCTTCCAGCAAGCTGAAAACAGGAGATAAATATTTTACTTGTTGGATGATATTATATTGTTGATGTGATTACACGGACCCGTTTACAGTGGCCAAATGCACATTTCCTCAGCCAAAGGTATTAAAAAAAGGGCGTGGAAAATGTTAAAGTCCATCGCATCACTGCAGTGACAGTAAGAAAATATATTCAGTGTGTCAGTATAATCCACTGTGTCAGTAAAACCTGATGTTCTAAACAGGAGCAAACCTCCCCTTTTAAATAATTGATATTTTCTGATTAAATGTGGCAGTTTGGAGATAATGAATTCTTTATAGTGTGCCTTGAGCAACTCAACAGCTTTGCCCTGCATGACAGCTTTATGGGGCGTCTTTTTGCCCAAATTTTGAAAGTTTAACCTATGTAGATCAATGTGCTTCCTTAAAAGAGTTTAATAAATTAAAGTGCAGGGGGCTTTTTTTCCTCAGCGAGCAGAAAAAGCTGATGAGACAGGTTTAGTTTAATCTCAGGCAATAGAAGTCATTAACCATTCTCCCAGGAATTAAAATATAGCTTGCCCTTTTCTTCTCTCACTTATCATTAGCATCACTTTAATCTCCCCACGTTTCACACTGCTATTTTAATCATTACTTACTGCCTTTTGACAACTGAAGAACATGGCTTCTCCCCGCTCAGGCAATATCCTGATTTTAGCTGACAAAATGTAGGACATCATTTAAAAATATCTAAATTTCCTCTTCCTTTTTTATTCTTCTAACTTCCACTCTTCAGACCCCTGAATGTCTGTCTATTTATATCAAAGAAAGCACAAAAGACAAGGAGAGATTGAAAGGACGACATTCAAAATGCAATTTGAGATCGCTACAAGGGGAACGAAATATAGACTATAGTTTATTTGTATCTATCATGTTATTTTAATGGATGGTGAGCTGCAACGCCGCACTATGTGGGTCATGTAGGGTGTTGGGGGGTATATTTGTCTGCCCTTGAATCAATGAACATTTACAACAGAAACCACATATCTCCAGAGCAGAATATAAATAAAGTATTATGACCAGTCTCTCAATGACAATGACAGATGTAGGGCAAGCAATTTCTTCAACTTTTGTTTCTTTATTGTTACTGGTAACAGTAAAAGCGAACAATAGGAGTGGATCTGGAGCATGATTAATTTGGAAATGATGGAGAGAAAAAAAAAGGTTACAATGGCCTACAGCTGATGGTGTATTATATTTCTAAATTTGGTATTGTGTGAAATTTGTAGTTTGGGGATTTCGTGATCCAAATTCAGCAAACTTCATTTCTTTTTCTTTTTTTTATAAACTAAATATTACTTGAGCTCAGCTTCTGTTGTGAAACTGTTAAAGTGAGTCTCTACAGACATCCCTCATAATTCCCTGGTTTCAGTTTTTGCTGTTAACGTACAAAGAGGAAGTTGATACAGCTGCATGTTTATGCAAATAGAAACATTTTTGCATCATTACATTTCATTTCACTGATTCAACAGTAATCCATCTAAGCTAGTGTCGTTCTCCCCTAAAATACATGAAATTGAACTAATCTGCTTTTCCCTCAGTGACTCAGGACTTCACTGCCTTTTCTAAAACTGTGCCAAGATTAAAGGCATTACCAAAGAACAGAAACCTCAAGTCTTTTAGATTAGTGTTCAATTACTTAATCCTTTAATAGAATTTGAGTTTTGTCCAAAACAACAAAGTACCTCAAATGCACATTATTACTGCTGTCAAAAGCAACAAGCAGATTAAGTAAGTGTAACAGTTACAGGAAGGTTTCATTCTCGAGATCTGTTTCGCAAGTGGAAAAATATACTGTAGATGTGGCGATCATTTAGTGAAACATATGGAAGGCATGTTTCTGTCCTAATGAGCCAGACGAGCAAATTCAAAGCTTTAAAGTTTGGAGTAACTTGAAGACTGAATCTAAGAACCCTCCTCTATTGAGGGGGAATAAAAGCCATTGTTTTCTTTTCCTTGTCATTGGGTGCACATGAACATAAGACCAGCATCCTCCCTCCTTTCCTCTCTTCAAACCATGCACCTCCCTCCCTTTCTCCTGCTTCAATTTAAAAATCAACACTGAGCTTGTTCTCTAAACGGTTGGAAGCAGTTTATGAACATTTCAACAATAAAATCCCCTCCTCTTACATCAAAAAGAAGCAAGATTCATTTCTGATCTCTATCCAAGTTCAAAGGCTAAGTTAAAGTGATACTTCAAAGAAGCGTGTAATCAAAGACATGCAGCTGTTAAAACAATCTTTTGTTAGCACATTGTCTTCAAACCAGACTCTTCACAAAATCCCCAAATGAAGGGAAGCAGAATCAAATAAGTTACATTAAATCATTCTGAGTGGGAAGCTTTGGTGTCATGCTAGAATAAATGCAACACTAAAGATTTACTACTATTTACAGCAGCTGAAGCAGTACAATAAGCCTGGTATCCTGCCGCAGGAAAAACTACCATGGTCCTCTTAAATATGCCAAGGGCTTGAGGCACAGTAAAATATGCCCTAGACAAAAATGAGGCATTTTGACAAATTAAGCACCTAGTTATGAAGGCTACATTGTTGTATTTGATGTTGTATCCTTGCCTTGCTTTTGCAAGGCTCCCTGGCTCTGTGTAAGCAGTATAATGTCCTATCAGTCTTTTCACTGTGGCCTGCTGCACTGTGTCATTTCATTTCCTTCACAAGGGCAAGTTGCAGCTGTATTAACAAGTCCCTATCACTACTTGATGGCATTGAAATTTTAATGCTAGACCATCCAAAAGGAGTTACGTGGAACAGAGGAGGAAAAAAAAGTGGGGGAGAAAAAAAAAGGGAGCTTTGCCAGTCCACTGGCTTGGCTTAATTTTTTAATATGCGTTAGCACCTTGCTTTAATCCGACTCTAATGTACATCGTCAGGGGTTACTGTTGAGATAGAGAAAAGGGGCTGTCAATCAAGGCTTGGTCAAATTATACCCAGACTCCATTAGGTTTAAAATAGAGCGATGAGGTCTAGCATGAGTCAATCAAATCATTTAAGGATGGCTGTTAGGGTTATTACGTTCTACTTGTTATGGAACCTACTCTTACCTTTATTACCATCGCTGACAAGTGAAAGTGAACAATCACTGAATTGCACCTGTTGTTTTCATGTCAGAGATGCTGTTGTGAACTCTGCTTTACACTGTTATGCAGAAAAGGTAAAACTGTACAATTACAAACCCTCTTTGTAATATATTACAAAGTGAGTTTTTTTTTTTTTACTATCTTTTGGTTTATATAGAACCATAATGTGTTGGCAGTGATGGCAAATAATAATTGTTTTAACAAATATGAATAATGAGGTATCAGAGCATTAACTACAGTATAGGTGTGTTGTTCACATTTTGGCAGTGTAACCTCTACTTACCTGTAGATGGGAAGATCCAAACAAGAAAAGGAGCAGGACACCACATGAAAAGAGAAAAAAGGGGAAAGAAACAAGAGAAAAAGTCAGCATGATGAGGGAAGAAATACTCATTTTTCGGAGAGCGACTTATTAAGTGTATTTACAGATGGAACGAGAGGAACCATAATGCGTTTCATCTCCAGAATAAAGACTCTCACACTGTGTTTTGCTTTTTGGGCATAGCTCCTTAGATGAGTGTAATTGCCAAATAAGACAAAGCAGATGCATCTGTTCTGTGAGGCGTCCACAATTTTTTTGGAGGGAAAATCTGTAAGTGAATAACAGGCCAACTGACAATATGTGTAAAACGAGAGTGCTGTTGTGAAACATTTTCATTTGGACTGTTTGTAAACATGACATGAGCTGTATAACTGCCAGGCAGCTCTTAAGTTGGAAATGTGGCTGCGGAAAAGTGGGGGAAAGACAAATTGCCAAAAATGACATTATCATTTCCGCATATGTCACAAGGCAAGTAGATCTATGTCAGCCACTGAAAAGAAAGTGTGTGAACCTGCCTGTGAGTGTATGTGTATGTGTTTGTTAGTGTATGTGTGTGTGCGTGTGTGTGTGTGTGTGTGTGTGTCCTTCTGTATGTAAGTGAGCGAGTCTGTGTGTGTCTGACCTGCTCCATCTGGAGGATTCAAGCACTCGGGGGCTGTCACACAATAGGGAGACGAAAGCCCGCTGAAGGATAACAAATGACTTCATGGCAAAACAGCCATTGAAATTCTTTCAGTATGTGGCATTAAAAACAACTGAACAAATAGAGATAAGAAGGTGGGTAGGATTTGAAATGAGATTTTTTTTTTTCGCTCTCCCCTCTCCCTTCCTCTCTCCCTCAGCTTAAAAGCTAAACAAAACAAATGGAGCTTATTACTGCAGATTACCTTACACTGGACAGATTCACCGCATGAGGCCTAGTGTAAACAATGTCTTTCTCTCCGTGTACTAACTATGTGCCATTTATAACAGTGCACAATCATATCCACGGTGCCCATAGATAAAGCAAAATATATCCTGGCCAACAGTTTAAAAATGTAATTGTTTAAGGGACTGTTTCCATGTGGGTTACCATAGCAAACACTGATAAACCAATTACCCTGTTATATTACTGCTTATATTACCTCTGCATAAACAGCGTCTGCCATAGGAGACTGACTGGATGTGTATGAGCCAAGGGAAAAGCTGAGCCTCACATCCTTCTCAGAGTGTCACTCAGGACGTGTCAGACCTCTTTGTTAACATCACAACAACCAAAACAGTCCTTTTCATTTTCCATTTACTAATTCTTTCTTTTTTCTAATGCAATACAGTCAAGGGCCAATTAAATACACAGTGCTATATTGGCTTTTTGTCTAGTTCAATCACAACTTAACTTGAGTCTACAGGCAGGTTTGTAATGAAATTGAAACAAATAGTCACAAAATCATCAAAAGACGTTGTAAATAAATATGTTTCCTTCCACTGCAAATACGAGGAGTTGTGCACATTGTACAAACAGCTGGTGGAGCTAATTCTCCATTCGGGTGCCATTACACTATTGCTGCTGGGGAGGGCTCAATGAGGTGATGTACTGTAATTAAAAAGAGTCAAACCTCAAACTAACAAAAACAACATGGAAAACAATGAGCAAATTTGCTATTTCTGTTTAAGAGAAGCTTCCAGTGTTCTGATCATTTTCAGTGGATGTTTAAGACATGTTTGTCACAACTTTTTTTGGTATTTGAAAGTTTGTATTTTCTTTTTCAAATTTCAAATTTATTCCCTGTTTTTAATATACAAAATGGTAACAGGTGCATGGGAAAAAAAAACACTTGATGACAGATGTAAAGCCCCAGCATCTTATCTAGAGATGGAAAGAGTGACTATATTGAGTAATAATAGATTTTGTGAGGCAATTTCCTTTGCGTTTCTCCAGTTAAACAGCTATTATCTGCACCGGGTGCAAATGGTCAAAGGAGGGGAGTTAAAAGGCAGCATGATTCATGTTAGGAACAAGGGGCAACAAACAAAAAACTATTGCACAGAAACAACCTGCTCAAAATTTATCATGCGACCTAGTCGGCCTAACAATCAGGCGTTAAAGAGAACAAAAGCCCATTCCAAATAAATTCCCACTGTATTTGTGCTGGGATTTGATTTACTGGCCTGTGGGGAGGCACCATTTGGTAGCACAAGAAGAGGCGGGGAGAGGTAGGTGGTGTCTGAGAGGAGAGAGTGTGTGTGTGTACGTGTTTGTGTGACTGTGTGTGTTTGTGTGTATGTGTGTGCGTGTGTGTGTGAGGGGGCTGGGCACCAGGGGATGGTGGGTAGGGGGGTGCTCATGTGCCAGAAGTGTTTATTGTGTCATGGTGATTTATTGAGTGAGCTTCATTTCACTGAATGTTCTCAGATATTTATTTCCCTAAAGGCCCCACAAAGATATGAACAGGCCTGCATCCACATATGTCATCATTGCCCATTTTACAGCGTCAGGAGATTTCTCTCAAACTAAGAGTGGGAAGAAAAGGAGAGAGGGAGAGAAACAGCTAGTGGCGATCAGGGCACCTCTCCATCAAAGCCCTGTAAACAATGGTACCTCAGCAACACGGAAATGGCATTTTGGAATATGGCTGACGACTTCTCAGCGTTCATCCCTCCCTCCTCACCCCACTCTTTCCTGCCAAATACATACTTACAGAGCATACATAATTTAACTCAAGTCTTTGAAGGCCCAGTCAGCAAGACTGGTTCAATGTTAGAGGACTCCTTCAAGCTTTGAGTTTTCATTACGTTACAGTTTCAAGCTCCTTAAGTAGAACTTAAGAGAGACGACTCGCACGGCTGTAATATCTGCAAAGAATCAAGCATTAAAAAAAAGTCACTGTTAATCTACACTAAAATCATTGTTGGACATCATAAAGTTGGAGGCTACAATTTCAGACCTGTGTAAAGTCATTTACAGATAGCCTTCTCTTAAATTATGCACATCTGAAAAGCGTTGGCTTATAAAAGAATTTAATTTAATATCAGCAATTGGGAATTTAATATGAAATTTCTATGTTGAAATATGATTGGAAAAAATTTATACTCTATTCTCTTCAGTCTCCGTTTTAAAGTGTGCAGGGATGATGATTAATACGGTTGTATCAAAACTTTCCCATGTATAATTGAAATACCTACTGTACATCTAAAGTGGACATGTGTTTTCTCAGCAGATGTGAGACTGATTAAAAGCGTAAGACAAAGACGGAATTAGTAAATATCAGGCTGGCAGTAGAAATGAGCATATGTTCATTTTAAAGTCTGATTTTAACATATGATGGCTTGACGAATGAGGGTCAATTCTGTTTTCACATCCCCACCCCACAGCAAAAAAACAAGGTGTACACACAGCAAATCAAAAACCTGTTTTCCTTTAGCATGTTTTTGAATGTTGACAGGCTGTCTTTTTTTCCTCTCTTTTTCTTCTTTTTTTTTTTACTTGAATGTAGTTTTACCTGACTTTTTTTCTGCAAAAGGCCAAGGAGTGTTACAGCAAAGTACTATCTGGTTGATTCTTATTCTGTGGGGGTAGAGAGTGGGTGAGGCAGCCAGATGGTAGGAGTCTTTGATTCTCCAGATGGCTGTTCTGTGTGGTGCTCAGTGACACTGGGCAGGCTCATTGACATGCTGCCTCCCTCCCCTCCATCTCTTCGCCTCCTCTTCCTTCACCTCCTCCTCCAACATAGTCACTGTTACGAAGATGGATACCAGCCCCCTGGCCTCTAGCTGCAGATCTTGAGAGGATGGGCTGGGGCTTTCCACTTAGCCCACCAAAGAAAATGTCAATGTTTGGAATCATATTGATGGCACCCATTTGCCACTGACAAATCTACCCAAACTGTCTACGGGAGGTCACTGCTATTGAAACTAAAATGATTTGAGGGATGAGCAAAGGGCTGCTCTGAGGTCAGCTGCAAGCATGTCTAAAGGGTAGGTTTTGTATTAGGGTTTAAAACACAGCTCTTGGTTCTGGAAATCTTCAATCGCACATGGTGGCATGTCAAAGAAGAACATGTGTTCATCTGGGTGAGATCTGCTTGGCGTTTATATGATTATTAATTATGTTTGGCTAATAATCTAACAATAACTAATAAACTTTCCTAGTTTCACATGAAAATACAAGAGACCATCGCTTTATTGTTATTAGGTCGTTTTGTCAGTGTATATAAATTATTATATCAGGCGTCGACTGCTGACATAGGGAAAATTGTCATCTTGACCCCCATCATTATTTTTATGGGGGGAAGAAAACACACCCAAGCCATATTCACTGCTGGAAACGAATCTACATTCATGCACATCTAAATTAGCCAATTAAGCAAATCTTGGCCTAATTTGAATTGGACCAGTTAAGACCGTGTTTCTGCAGATCAGCCAAGCTCTGGCATTAAACGCTCCCTGCTTTTATTCCCTGACCCCTGGTGCACCTCTCCTTTTGAGGTCATATCATCATTACCATAGTGCAAGCTCAGAGACTGTGTTTCTGTGTGCCTTAATTAATGTGTGTTTATAGGGGGCCACAGGAGTGAGTGCACTTAATGAAACATTGCTATGGTAGCCTCCGGGGTCCAGAAGAGACAGCTTCTCTATTGTGCTGCTTATTCTTACAGGCTGTAAACACTTAATTGATCTGAGGAGCATATTTCACTGCACATTCTAGGGAAATCCTTTTCGAATTGGGACTGGTCATGATTACTTTTTAACTTCCCTTTTAGGGAGCTGAAAAAAGAAAGAACGCAATCTGATGTCTGTTTATTTCTGCAAAACACGGGTTAATTAATGGTAACGCTGTACGCAAACTGAAAGCTAAACAAACCAAAAAAAGACAGGAAGAGGGTAAATAACAACACAGGAAGGAACCGAGAGAGAGAATGTAAGTGTCTACCGATGTGTCTGTGTGTGGTTATGGTTATGATACCAGTGAAAATGATCTCTGATTGTTGTGATGTCACGTCTGGGAGTCTGAGGGGAAAGTATTGGTGCTATAAAAAGGCCTGGAGGTCCCTCTCCTGTGGTGGATTGCTTTCCTCCAGCAAAGAGTGATCCGGTGTATGTGTGTGTGTGTGTCTGCGTGCGTGCATGTGTGTCTGTGAGTGCATTGGGGCCGATGACAGGGGCCATGGCCTCCACACCCAGGGGACCGCCAATGAGAAAGAAGCATTTCCTCTAACATTCCATGGGTCACAAAAACAATTTGCCCAGAGAAAAGTGGCTAAACAGCCGCAATGCTACTCAGTGGAGCTGTGAGGGGGGGGGGGTAAAAACTAACTGCCAGGTTTCCTTTCTCTCTTCAACTTTAATAAGAAGAAACCATGTGCAAGACCTTACAATTAAGTTTACAAAACACGACAGCATTTAAAAATATTATTCTGCTAGCTCAACAGCGCTGTATAATTAATAAGTTTGCCGTGTGTGTTCGGAAACTGTTCTGCATTGCGAGAAACAAATTCATTTTTCACGCCTCAATTGCTTTGTGATTACTGTTAATAAAGAACACAGAATGATTCCCTACTTCATTACCTTGCACACATACCATGTCAGCCGCAAAAATGTAACTACGTGACTGACTAACCCCTCTGAAGTGTCCCCATCCCAGCAATTCCTATTCTAAATATGTCCACTTCAGTTGGTTACATTATCTAAATATAAACATAGACGACAAGCAGTTCACAGACACACACACCCACACACACACACACACACATACACACACATGATTATCTGCTGTCCTTTAATCAGCACAGAGTCTGGACCCCCGGAGAACATTTATGATGACATAACATCAGGTCAAGTGAAACCCAGAGTAGGAATGCCAGGCTAAGCCCACCACAAATAAGCCGTGGCTGATAGAGACACATCAGCTCGAATGCTGCTGCTCCTGCTGAAGCACACAGATCACTTTCTCTTTCTTTCTTTCTCTCTCACAACCCACATGGGCTGACTTCTGGGCCAGGTACAGAGAACAGAGCGGACATTCCTCAAAATACTCCCGATCTAGGACAAGTGAAAAACAGACAATGACAAGTGGCTGGTGCAGTGTTACTAGGACAGTAATCTGAGGACGGGAAAATAAATAAATAAATAAATAACCTTTGTCAAATGACCCTGAGGCTTTGCCCATGATAAACTGCCGTGGCGTGGGACACCGTGCGTTTAGGGAAACAGCCCAGCTTGGCTTATCCTTTTCACTCATCCAGATAAAAGTTGGCGAAGAGTGTGAAGTGGAGTTCTCTCTCTCTCTCTCTCCTGCGCGCACACTGGCTGAGTATGAAAATGTGTTTAGCGGCAGTCTTAAGAGGAGTTGATTGGGGGTGGAGGATTCTCCCTGAACACAGTGCTTTCCCTGGGAGAGTGAGGCCAGGTAGTTAATAGGGGTCAGAGCCAGGGCTGAAGTGTAAATTGGCAGGGGTGCATCAATTAGAGGGTGGCAGAGGCTAGGATAAGGAGAGGAGAGAAGAGCTAGATGGAGCAGGAGACAAGCATATAATCTTTATCACCACTGCGAGATGCTGCAGGAGGTCTGTGCAAAAAAAAAAAAAAAAAAAAAAAGGAGGAAGAGAGAGAAAAAAGAGAAAGCTAAAATACTGCGCAGATTAATGAGACAAAGCACTGGCTTTATATACGTGTCCAGAATGAGATTTGAGTAATCACTCTATCGCAGAGTAGCTTGTCAAGATTTGCATGTCAGGCTGGATATATTGTGCTTAGTCTTTTTTCTGAGGAAATACAAACAACTTTTTTTTTCTGCCTCTCAAGTATCTGCCTCTATTTGCATGGAAGGACAGAAGCAACCACCTGGATAGAAAAGCACTTGAAGAAATGTGGACTTGCACAGATAGAGGAGAAAATAACTGAAAGGCTCTTCTCCTTTGCTCAAGGAAAGTAAATGGAATTGTTTTTGTACAGATACTATATATGTGCACTTGCGTGTGTGCCAGGGTGCCCCTCTTCTGTGCTAACATGCATGTCCTTGTGTGCATAAGCAGGAGTTATTCAAAAGGAGAGATATTTGATTATATTGTGTTCACCTATCCAAGTGATCCAAATGATTTGAACATTGAGCATTGGAGCAGACGGGCACTACAGAGCTTACATTTGCAATCTTATACCGTTTAAGTGTATATTGGAAAAAAGACAATCTCGCTTATTGAACACATTCACCCTGGAGGGCAAACTGCTACGGTAATGAACACCACACTCTCAGAGAATTACAGTGTCCTTTATCCTGCTGTAGTGGAGGATGAAAAAGGATCTGGCCGACACGTACACACACGGACGCGCACGCACACACACACGCAGAGAAAGAGGGAGAGAAAAGGAGGAGGAAAAGTAGAAGAGAGGGAAGGAGAACAAACACGCATTTCAAGACCCCATAAACCTGTAAACAAAATCTGTGGAGCAGATAAATTATAAACGCCACAATGCAATTAAAGCCAAATTCAATTTGAGCACACACTGTCCATCTGTCACGGTGAAACAAAAGCCGAGAACCTCCATTATTACCAAATCCCTGCTCCCGTTAATTTGCTTGCTGGGAGATTTTTAGTTTCTAGGAGCGGGGCCGTACTTAAATGCCAGGGTTGCTCGCTCAGGGTACGTCCTCTGAAAACAGCCTCCAGATGCTCCCAATCAGCCTTCATCAAACTGCCACCTCTTTTTCTCCAATAAGAATATTTTTCTTCTTCCCTCTGATCTTAATGAGGTTTTTTGTTCAACAACAATACGGCAAAAAAAACAAGTACACCTCTGGAGAGAGGCGCAATAATCTGCATTCTCCGGGATCTGCTAATGGCAGCAACAGAAATCATCAATAAAACAACACAAAGAAAATCGAAACACCTAAACAAGAATTTAGTACTGGGATGTGCTTTTTTTTTTTAAATGTTCTTGTGATCACTTCAGCATGTCTTGCAGGGGGATGTGTAAAAGCCCCTCTAACAGGTGAGAAAATAACAGCTGATACAGTCACAGTGTGCATCTAAGATCTTTAGTCAAGCTCTGGTGAATCATTGTGTACGCTTCCCTGGTCCTGGTGAAATAGAAGCGCTCCTCTTCCTAATCCTGTTTGGCCACTTTAGAATAGGAGATAGAGATCTGTGCCCCAGAATCTGACAGTGGGGTTCAAGGGACTGAGCTTTCGCTGCTTTAAGCCAGCGGGAGAAAGGAAAAAAAAGAAAACTATCATCTTCAAAGGTGGAAGAGTGTGTCAATTTAAAATCAGAAATGTATCTGGCATCTTTATGCTTCTTAAACTACAATACATCTTGGCTGATTAAAGCACATCAAAGAGGGCTCATTCATTCCTCAGAGCAATGAGGGGAGATTTTAATTGCAAAATGTTAAACCTCACAATTAAAGGCTTTGTGCTACTCAGAACTAACCCAAACACAACCATTAAGGACAGCATACAAATTAGCCTCAGCACGAATGAGATTCAGGGATAAGGACGGTACTAACAAGTGTGCTGTGCAAATGATAATCTTCCATCAGAACCATCTCAAGGCACCGTCCTCGCTATTAGAGAGTGAGGATACAGCCGGAGATGGGCTTTTCATGATCTCTCCTTTTCTCTGTGACACTGTTCTCTCGCACTCTAAGGGGGCAAGCCTGCTAATGGGAGGGGGAGAAGAAAAAATAAATTAATTGACCCTCGTCACTTCAATCTTCTTCTTAGACAAACAGCTTGACATGAATACGTACATAAATTTTAGGAAATCTATGCATGGACATTAATATAATTCACCAGTGTAGATGTACGCATGCAAACAAGTGCACCAAACATACACACAAGATACGCAAACACATACACCATTGAGGTGTCAGCGTGTCAGAAAGGGCTGTGCCTGCCACGATAAGGGGCTGACAATGATACTGTACAGCTATTAGGCTGGAAATAGCCTGCCAATACAAACAGTTGTCGGGCCAGCCCATTGTCAGCCTCTGGATTTACAGTGAAGCCCAAAGAATTTAGCCACCTCCACTTTTGTAGGTAGTTTCCTGAACCTATTCACAACATTGTTTTCCCTCAAAATACTGGAGCATTAATAGGGAAAAATAAACACCTTAAAAAAAAGGTGTGACAGTAGGTGAATAGATAAAGCCTGCTTTTACCTTGCACACACACACAGTGCACACACATGCCTCCTTGTAACAAGCACAGAGCCCCCTTTTACAACCCCTCAGAGTAACAATCGTGTCTAATTAAAATTCACATTTCAACCAAAAAGGGAAAACAAGCCATCTTTGAACAATCCCGTCCGTCCTCGCCCTGGTCATGAATTTCAGATAAACACTGCGATACACCGAGAGTAGTGCCACATTAATTAAAAGCCTTGATAGACGCGGCTTCCATCTAACAGACCTATCAGGAATTAAATTTGTATCAGCGGCAGAAAGAGCAGTTGAGGGGTCCCTCAGGGGGATTAATGAAACAGACTTTCATAGAGGAGTCATCAGAGCCCTGGGCTGAGGGGAGGAGGCAGGGAAGAAAGGGCCAGCAGCAGGATGTCATGTGTGGGACCGTCGCGTCACTGACCTCTCATTTCATACTTTAATAAAGTCGCACCCAGGTGTCCTTGATGCTTTCCAGTCGCCTGGGGCTCTGGGAAAAGCTAAACAGGAGGCAGCCATAACATAATTCTGAATGCTCACCCCCTCCCTTTTTGTGTTCCCTGTGTGGTGTTGTGTTATACATCCATGGGCATGCACACACAAGCACTCCTGTAAGAGCGCACAAACATACGTTACAGACACTTGCGACGGCTGTGTTATGCTTTTTTGCGTTATCTTGATTGTACAGATTTTAGTCTCTTTATCAAGATGGAACTGTGCTTTGGTTGAGAAATAGGGGGCTATTTCCTCACTGAAGAATTGAACTCAAGTATACAGCTTGTGCAATACAAAGTAACAGTGTTACGACAATTTCTGCAGAACAAGCCTCGAATTCTGTTGAGTTGGTGGTACACAGCATTTGCCGTGTCACTTCGGCTTCATGATTTACTATCGTGTGCAGTTGGTTACAGGAAATTGGAACGGTGCAGACTTGCTTTTGAATTGTGGTCGAGACAGTTTTCTGTTGAAAACAGAAGCAGATTATCTCGATGAGAAGGCAGCAGATTTGGAGATGTATAGTATGCAATATGTTATCACAACGCAGTCAGCCCAGACAGCTGCTATCTGTCATAAACTCTGGCTATTGTTGGCCACACTACACAGCAACATGTGACCTAATCTAGATGAGCAGCCACTGAGCAAATACATGGAATGGTGTCATTTTTAATAAAGCTGTTTTATGGACTCCAGTCAACAGAGCCAGAGGAACAGGCTGAAACTTCCTTGTGCAAATGATATGGCAGTAGGAGTTTCATAACTTCCTCTGCTCAGACAAGCCTGTGGCAAGTCTCCTAACAGAGCACAGAGCAGCACACAGAGAGAGTGAGAGAGGAAGGAAAAAAAAATAACCTCAGCCTTATCAAGATTTTACAGAGACATTTCTTTAATTAGTTTTAATATTTCTTGTTTAGATAATGTCAGCCAATTGACAATTTGGTCCCAAACGGAACAGGGGGGAACTCTGCACTTCTCTGATACAGAGAAAATGGCTGATTAAAAAGATTGCTTACTTCATTTGATTTAAATGCATATGCACATTTTGGACAGGAATCAAACACCTCCGCATGCACAAACTTTTAAGAGCCGATCTTATCGCCGACGTGTGAATGCTATCGCGCCGTAATATTTGTTAAATTCACAAGCAAGTTGTTGAGGAAAAGAAAGCTATCTCCGCAACATTAATTGTGCAAACAATAGCTTTATGCTGTCCTGGTGTTACATGCTGTATTTGCTGTCTGAGAGGCGACGTGGACTTGAGGAGTTCTCACTGGTGACGGAGTGGTGATGGAAAAATAATTAGCGTTGCTGAGGAAAAAGTTTCCTCTCCCTCTCTCTCTCTCTCTCTGAGATCTCCAGACAAACACGCTGGGCCTCAACCCCAAAACAATGTTGATCAAAGCACGTAAACATCTGGAGCAATGAGACGCCCCGCTTCGGAACAAAGATACCTATTTATATTTTTCAAAGATGACAACTAAAGATAACCAGACTTTGCACATAAGGGAACATTTAGAATACCACAGGTTTTAGAGTGTGATACTGTAGCCTACCTGCATATCCCCCACCTGTCTCTCCTCTAATCTTTGTTTTTTTTACAATCCTCACTCCCACATTAACACATTCTAGGCTTTTGTACTCACGTCGTCTCTCCCTAACCACCTATCTCTGTGCCCCCCCCCCCCCCCCCCCACCCCCACCTCTCCCTCCTCCTCTCCATTCTCTCTTGCACACACCTTTTCTCTTCACCGGGCAGCAGGTGTTGAGTGGTTGTGTTTACTCCCCCCCACCTACCCACCCACCCATGCCCCCGCCTCTCTCCCATCCCTCTCTCTCACCAAGCTCTCTTTCCCTTTCTCTCTCACTTTCTTTCTATGTGTGTGTGTGTGTCTCTCTCTCTCTCTGGCAGCTGGTAGGAGGGAGGGAGGAGGCTATAACAGCTGCACATGAGGGCGGGTGGAAAAAAAAAAAAGCACACAAGGCAAACAGCTCCAATCCCCTCAGGGTTGTCAACTCCGATCCCCCCAACCTCTGGCGTTTTTTAAGCAGGCAAACAGAGGGAAAACTGTTGCAGTCGGAAGACATCAGGGTCCCCATTCCATCAGCCTGGTGGTGATCTCAGAGTTTACGCTCCCAGAGGGGTCTCTGTATGGAGCGATCTACTGGCCTGCATGTGAAGTATCCACTTAATTCCACTTACTACCATTTAATAATTCCGAGTTTGAAAAACATGCCGCTTCCAAATGGAAATTGCGCTGGAGGTGCTCACATCGGATGGAGGAAAAAAAACACAAAACAACGGACACCATCAGGGTGCTTTCTCTCTCTCTCTCTCTCTCTCTCTCTCTCTCTCTCTCTCTCTCTCTCTCTCTCTCTCTCTCTTTTTCATCCCTCTCGAAGTCTGAGCTGTGTGTGTCGTTTTCACAAACAGCATCAAAATACATGAGATCAGCTCTCGGGCTTTGTTTGGCCCTGGCAAGGTTAGGCCAGCCTCATTCCAAATTTCCTGAGGGGGAACAGAGAGAAAAACGATTCCATGCAGATAAATCACTCGCACAGATCAAAAGACAAATCAGTGGCAAAGACAAAAGATGCTGACTTGCAGAGAACAATGGAGACAGGGAGACGTAGGTATCAGAGGAGCCGGCCCTAAGATCCCCGGCCCCACTCAATCAAACCTGCTAACCAGGGTTTGCATACTAGGTCAAACAAACTCTGCCTCTGCAAGACAGAAAGTGTATTTAAACTGATCTTGTTGAGCTTTTTCTTTTTTTTTTTTCCAGGAGGATGGGGAGGAGTGGGCTGGGCTCCGGGTGTTTAGCTGTGTAGAAGTACAAGTAGGATTGCTGAGAGTTTCTGGCTTTGCAAACTCATCTTCAAGGTTTGATTTAATATCTACTACGAGGGTGGGAGACGCCCTGGTTAGAAAAGAAAAATGGGAGGGGAAAGAAAGAGACGGGGTAAACTATTTGATATAGAGCTTCGGTGTGTGTGTGTGTGTGTTTGTGTGTGTGGGTAGCTGTGCACGCACACGTCTGTGTGGTTTGATGTATGCGATCAGCCCGGCTTTCTATAGTTCTGCATCTAAGACGAGAAGTCCTGTCCCATGCAGCCCTTCACGCATCACAGCCCACAGTCTTCTATTAACTCCTCCAATACGAGCAATAAATAAATATATGGAATCCACAACTTTTTATCATCCGCTCATTGCTTTAGAGGAGCGAAGGTGTCACTGTGAAAAGAGCCCTTTGGGAAGTAACGTGTAGGAGACAAGGAACCGCCAGAGCCCCTCGCCAATATTAGCTTTTGATCAAACTGCTTCACAGATATCAGAGGAAGCAACACATCACTTTTACAGCTCTGTTCTCGGTTTAAAAACAATTCTCAAAAAAGGGAAGGGTCATATGAAAAGCACCTTGTGACTTTGCTTTAAAGCCTACTTTATAATGTAGAGCACCAAATTATGTTCAAAAACACAGTTCACCATGCACCACTGACAGTCATTATTTGATCCCCTCCTCTGAGATCCATGTATGATAACACATCAATTTAGATTAAGGTGATATGAAAGAGAAATGTAAAATAGATTTCAAGGGGGTGGAGCTGACGCATTTGAGATGAAGAAAATGATATTAAAATTAACATGTTGAGCTCCGGCAAAGTCACAATTGACCTGCGAGGTGTGCTTAAGAAAATATTTGAAAATATTAAGCGCCAGGTCCAGACGGGCTGTAATAGCTGCCTCGGTGAAAATCTGCTGAACTCGTCAAAAAATGTCACACAAGTCTTGACATCAGGCTTTACTCAAATATCAGGGGGGGATAAGGAGGGCGATAGGGTCAAAGGATTTACCTAGCAGATTTGGATAGAGGGTTAGAGCCCTCATTCAGGTGTCATGAGGAAGATTAACATGAAAATATAAACGTTAACCCGAGCTGGGTCGAGCCCCCCTCCCCACCCCCAAGTGAAACTGACCCACGTTCCACACTCGCATTCGCTATCTCCAGTCCAAACAAGTGAGATTTGATACCGCTGTTCTGGCCTGGAACAGAGGGAAAAAACAAGCCCACTGCCACAACAAAGACAGGAAATTCAGCATAGATTCCTACTTCTCTCTTTTCTCCTGCCTCTCTATACCTAACAATGCTGGTAATGGAGAGAGAACAGTGCCCGGAGCTGGCAGAGACACCTGCGACATATTTTCTCCCCCACACCACCTCCCCCCGCCAACAACCCACCACCCCCCTCCCCGTCCACCCTCCCCTACTCTTCCCACCCCCTCGACATTAAAGTCCTTCACAGAAATCAGAATTTAATAAATCACCCCAGAGCCTGACAGAGTTTATCTCCGGGGGTCGCCTCCACTGTGCAGAGACTCACAGACAGACAAAGCCTGGCCCGATAAGATGTGAAATTAAATACAGTTAGCAGTTTGAGACAAAGGAGGGAGAGTGTCACACCGAGCTTTGTACGGTGTAAACGGCTGGCTGCTAGTCGGGGCACATACATACGCCACGCACCGCACGCACGCGCGCTCACACTAACGCCACGGAGACAGCGGGGTGATTCATTTCAGGTTTCCTCTCACATTTAGCCTCATTTGCATCATCCACTGTCAACATATCGCCTCTCCCAGATATGTTCAAGAGCTTTCATTAGACGTCCAGGGATGACATCCTTTTTACCCAGATGCACCATTATTAATCACTAGCTCGACTCCTATGTGGACTCATCTCCATCACGGATCAAACGCTATCTGCCTGTGTTTCCTTTCATTCAGCAGACATCCCTGACACCAGCCATCACTACAGCTAAAGGAGACTTATGGGAGTGTGTTGGGGCTCAGACGACCTTATGAATGTGGTACATAAGCATTTAGTACTGAGAGGATATAAATGTGAGGATTTGTTCGACACTGGTAGGATCTGTCAGAGCAAACCTCCTGCAGCCTCGCACACACACACACACACACACACACACACACACTGTACAGCATACCAACAGCAGGGCTCAGTGAAACAATTAGCGGTACTTAAAAAAAAAAGAAAAAGGAAACATGTAATATGAAATCGCAGCCTGGCAATATAAAGAAGCGTGATTGCTATGCATGCATGTGCGTATAAAGTAATATTTTTTTCAATTAGCTGCGGTCTCCAATTCACATCAGGATATGGCCGACCTCAGCTGTTCAAAGCTGATTTTTCCACCTCCTTGGTAGTTAAGAGAAAGCACAGTCAGGTTTCAAGGAAGAAGTGGTGCGGGTTGTTTAATAGGCTTAGCCTGGTCCCTGGACCTGACCTTTCCCTTCAACAATACTGGGGCCGATGGGCTTGGGCCTACTCTGGGAACACAATGACCCGTGGGTGAAGCCTAATCTTCTCCAACTTCATTCTCTCTGCTGACCAGACGGCCTTCATCCACAGGCTCTCTGTTGCTCCAACTGATGTCTTCCTGCTGAGACAACAGTGCCAAGGAACTGTCAACAGGCCTGGCCCAGCAGGGCCTCCGACTGGGCCTCTCACACTGAGCCCTTCAGGGTCCACAGGCACCGACACTCCAGGCACAGAGTGCAAGTGCCGCTCAGTAGAATGTCGAGAATGACAGGAATGCTGGGTGCCATCATGCATCCTGATAACATTTTACATCTAAGTCCGTGATTAGCGGTCTCTTTATTCAGCCGTCCATGGATGTGATTGAAAAAATGGGCTGCTGGGTATTGTAGGCCTGTCATTACAGTGCAGCAGCTTGTCATTTCAAATAACCTGATTAACTTCCCACATCACACGTATAACCATTAGCCATAAACCGTGCTGCAGTGGCCACATTAAGGCAAAAATGATTATATGTGTAAAACGGGGCTTAGGGAGTCAAGAGTACGGTAAGTGCAGCTCAGGAAATGAACAATCACCCAAATGTGTGCGAATCTATAGCTACACACCCCTTCATCTAAAGCTCTGGGATTCTTTTGTTTGGTCTAATTCTAATTATACATTACGAAAGGCCAACAACAACTGAAATAACATTAGCCTAGCCAACATGCAGCGACAGGAAAAGCCAACGCACAGGTACATACAACACAAACACATACACAGACAGAGACACACAGAGGAGCCCAGTCCCAGATGATTATGAATGTCCTCAGACAAAGCCCACTGCTGTAGCAAGAGCATATCAGATTAAGTAAGAAATAAAGCAATGCCTCTGAAGCCCCATGCATCCGTTGCTGAATCACTTTAACTTTTTAAGTGTTTGATCTGTGCAGGTGCTGACAAGGCAGTTCATTCTTTTCCAAATATTTTCTGGTTGTTTTTCCTGTGTTCAAATGATGGGCTGTGAAAGGTTGTTCTTTCTTCTCCATGCAAGTAAACTATACAAAGAGGTGTTTGATCTCTGAAATCCGATCTGTATTTCTAGCATTGTCTCCAGTTCCTACTGTGGCATCTTAAAGGTCAGGAGTGAAAGGCCATTTGATAACTACAGAAAGACCTTTTGGCTTTATTACACTGCCTTTCATCTCCTTTCCTGCGGAGGTTAAAACAAAGCATTGCATCCTTTGAAAAAGAAAGGATAAAATGGATCGCTTTGGAGCCTCAAGCCTTTTTTTGTCACTGGGGGAAGTCTGGCATCCAGTGTACAAGGAAAAGTCTAGTGGGATATGTTTCTGAGAGAGACTAGTCTTCTCAGGCACAATTAGCATATGTCCTCTCAACCTTCTACCAAACCTCTCAATGAGACCCTGAAATCCTATTGAGATATTATTACCACTCTAACAGGGCATTACACAAAACATCTAAAGCATGCACACACCCGCACTCATACAGGTACACACACACGCGCACACACACACACACACACACACACACACACAATCAAAGCTCAATGACACCCACTTCCCTCTGAATATTCCTTTCTTTTTAATGGTAACCTTGGGAGACGGGCTGCACCAGCGCGACACTTAACAGCCACTAGTCTGAGAAAAATGTTTTTGATATGCTTGTGTCATTTAATCATCCACATTCTGCCGAGGCTGTGCAGGACAATTTTGCAGGATATTAACTCCCAACTAAACCCTGGCTTGTATCATTTGTGGGGCCAGTCAAGCAGGAGTCCCAGGAGGAGCAGAGACTTCCTCCTCACAGTCGTAGTAATCTAAGCTTGACTGGGCACACACACTCACACACACTGACACACACACACAGAGAGAGCCACACGCTGACAAACACACAGCTAATAGACAGGTAGAATGAACCATAAAGGAATAAAGGTATCAGGGAAATGTATGCTGCAAATGAAGCCCTTTACTGACAGTCACAGCGGTAAAAGGATGAGTGTATTTGTGATTTGGGTGATCAAGTAACAACAATAATAAAGCTGATGATACAGTGCAGTAAGTTGAGGAAGAAAATCTCCCTGTGTGTGCTGATATATATACATTTAGAGAGAGCAAAATTACTTCCTTTTCTTTTTATTTCTACTCCCAAGTTAGAGATTGAAGAGTATTCGTAAAAATGTCACTTTAACGTGATCCATTTGGACAGCTCACATTGCTTAATGGGGTAGGAAATTCATTTTTTCTGCTATGGAACAGACATAGTGGATGATGTGATTCTATGCAAAATATATGAAGCCATTACTAGAAAAATGCATGAGTTTCAATTGTTGCAAGGGAGAAGAAGAAGAAAAAAAAAAAAAAAAAAAAAGTATCTCATTGCATGGAGGCTATCCCTATTCTTTACCAGGGACCGTCACATACACACACACAATGCAAAAGACAGCAAAGGCAACTGATGAAAACCATTTTTGTTCCATCACAAAGAACTAGGTCACCCTCTCATAATTGTCAATCATGCAATAAATCTCTCTGTGGCACAAATGAATACGGCATTGGAAATGAGACAAAGCTTATTGGCATGCTATGTCAGCTTGACTCAATTCATCCTCCTTTTCACACAAGACCATTCACATGTGAAGTTGTGCAAGGGTGTCTCTCTCTCTCTCTCTCACACACACACACACACACACACACTCCCTCTCCCCTCTTACACTCACACACTCTCCCTCTTTCACTGAGCATCTAACAGACATGCAAACACACTCAGACGCTCCTAATGTGAAAGTTACCTAGGATTAATGTATGTGGACAGACCATTTCAGCCAAGGGCTGCTTTATTATCATAACCATGTTTATTTCCATAGAGAACATGTCTCACTGTATTTTCTGCATTGGTGTGGAATTACAAGGAACATACTCTGTTACAACACATTGCTTTCAAGGCATTAGCACATGCATGGTCAGAGTCTGGCAGCTTAGGATCACAGTTTAAGTGATTCAGATCACACTAACTTTATTTTTCTGTTGATTTTTTTTTTTTTTTAACATCTGACAACATGAGCTCAGATTCTGTTAAGGATGGGCAACCAGCATTCATTTCAAACTATGAAAGTGAACTGCAGTGATCCCTGACTTTTCTGCTAACCTCATAGCACAGAGGTGTACCGGAGGTCTGTTTCGTGCTATCTGATTGGCTAGGAGCATTGGCTTGACACAGCACTACAGCTCCATCCACAGAGGTTTGTGTCACGTCTCTGAGGACCCAACTGTCACTCTTTAAGAGGAGGGTAATAATAGCCGGGCGCCACAGCAAGTGGTGGCACAGGCGATTTTAAAGAAACATCAGGGAGACGGTGACATTTGAGTCTACGAGGAGAGAAACCCAAGCGCTGCAACCAATAAAGACTCCCACTGATATTCTCACTAGGCTTAGAAGAGAGAGAGACAGAAGCAGAGAGACGGCGTGAAAGGCAAAGAGAGATGTCAGAGTTAGATGAAAATGTGTTGACCTGGTGATATTGATACCCCGCTCATAACCTCTACAGGTGTGCGATGCCGTCAGGAAGCAGCCCTGGGTGTGGCTATCTCTATGGATAAAAGCCAGAATTGCAGACCTTATCGTTTTACAGTACACAGAACAAGCTGCCTGCTTCACTTTGAACTGCTGACAACTGAATGACTCTGTACTCAATAGTACAAAAGATGTTTTTGACTTGAACATTCGTATTCTGTTTTTTGACTGTGCTGGATAATGCTGCTAAAAAAAATCTATTATCAGCTTTAAAAAATATATATATATTTTTTTTTTTTTTTGGACTGTGAGAACAGTACAACTTATTGCCTTTCTGATATGCAGCTGACAATGACCTTCGGATTAACAATTGAATTTTGACAGAGCAGATTTAGCAAGGTTATAATGATTTTCTTTTTTCCTTTTTTTTTCATAATTTGAAAGACAGATCTGGAACAATCTGCTGATCAGTGTCCAACACCGTTGCCAAAACTAGTCATCTAGATCTGACCCATAAATGTAATAAGAGAACAGCCTCGTTTGGTAATTTGCCATTTGTGGCAACTATAACAGTAGGACACATACCTTAGAGAGGAGCGAAGTCAACCTGTCTCAAAAAATAAACTAAAAATAATCACTTTGGCGTCAGGAGCATTATCCTCATTGTGTTCGCTAATTCTGTTTAGTTTATTCTGTTTTTTAAATTCTCTCTGCAAACCATCTGATGCCTGAACTGAACAGCAGAGTCTCAGAAACTCAAAAGGCAGTTTTGTGTGTACCCCGCTGGTTCAACAGGAGCTCATTTTATTCACATTGTTAGTTATAATTCAATGCAACAAATTGACTGCATAAAGTGTTTCTGGTGTCTAACTGAATTCAGACTTCACATAAATAGCTGTGGGGCCGTTTTCTTAGTTTTTCATCAGAAGGTATTGACTGAGCAGCTGCTTTGAACCACCACAGAATGTGCTGCTAGTCTCAAGTGTCATTAGCTTCAGGGCTTTTCCAGCTAGCGCCAGGTAAAGATTAGATAACAATCAGCCCTTTAATAGATACTGGTGGAGGCACTGGAGCTGTTCCTGTGCCGTGCAGTTCATCTGAAGCTAACAACAGAAGAAGAGAGAGTGGAAACCGATGTCATTTCCTCCCTGGTTTCTTTTCTGTGATGTACCACTGAGCCCAGCAAGGAACAAGGCTGTTGTTAAATTACATGTAACTGTTGGCTCAAACTAGTGTCACTTCAAGTATGTGTGTCTGTCTGTCTTTGCTTGAGCAGATCCAACTGGAATCTGACGTGCTACATTTGCAGTGTGAGCTTCATTACACAGGAATACACGTTTTGAAATCAGTTTCATATGGTGCAATTGTTTCGGTATTAAAAGATTTCAATATGAACAGAAACTGAGCCCTTAGCCATATGAAAAGTTGTGTTATACTATGTGTATCACTTCACTTGACTGAAATTCCAAAAGTACAAAGGACTTTTTGTTGGAAGGCATTCCTTTCTTAATATACTTCAATTATTAAGGAGGAGTCCTTTGTATTGAGTAGAGAGCTCCAAAAACATTTGACAGTGGAGAAATAACATCTGCATGTTTACTCAGGAGAAGATTCATCCCTGATAGCCCCCACGAAAATGAAGAGGGGGACAAAAAACAAGTGGAGGAAATTTGTGGAATCCCATCTGAGATTGCTTCCCTGATGGATTCCTTTTCCTGTCAGCTCAGACGAGAAATGAAGCCAGGGAAAATTAACTCCTGATACAGCTACGCTGAATTAGACAGAGAGGGGAAGAAAAAAAAACCTACACACTTTTTAAGGATTCCAGCCTTGTCATTTTCAATTTTCTGCTCTTTGGACATGCTTGTATTCAGATTCCCCAACATCTATTCGCCATATCAATCCTAATTAGACAATCTGGGCCCACGAAGGATGGGAGCGGAGTTATTTGCATAATTTAATCATAAATACTCAGTGATACATATTTCCAAATGCATTTGTACAATTATCTTTTCATCCTTGGGGCAAAAGTATTAATATGATTAGGCAATAATTCTTTAAAAAAGGGGGAAAATAGGAAACCAGCAAGTGTGCACTCTTTTTTAAACTCCAGCTTTGGGCTATATGAAAAATTAATTAATTTCTGAAGAAAATCAATTTCTCTATGTGACCATATTAGACAGAGCCAGGCAAGGGCCTGCATTCCTTCTCCAATCAGGAAATCTCATCTGCTCCCTCTAACTTCTGTCAGTAGCATTTAACATCCTGGTACGAGCATCAGTGACTTTTGCTATGCTCCCTAAATGTGCTGTAATGTGAAGGAGCCCGTGAGTAAAGACAAGCCGGGCAGCTCTGGCTGGAGAGAGAGAGGAGAACAGAAATCAGTGTGACCCAAAATCTATTGCTGCTCTGTCAGGCAATCAGTCTCGAGTGTAAAATCCTCAGGTAAAATCACTGTTAACAAATCTAGTTTAATATGCTAGATACGTCATATTGACAGATATATTTTAAACAGCTTATGTCTGATGACTTTGGGTGCAAATCAAAGCTAATATCCCATTATGGTTAGTGAACATAGTAAAAAAAATTAGGTCAATTTACTATACTGATCAATGGAGAAAGACCTGATGTTGATTTTAAACCATTTCATTTTGGTAGAAGAATTAATTGGTAATTCAATTGCTGTTGCCGATCCAGTAAAGACATGCAAATAAGATAGGAGCTTGGACAACTAATGCATCCGACAGGCAAATTAACAATACAGGCCTCTTTGCCATGCAAATAGCCTCTAAATCCACAAATGACATTAGACAGTGTCAAACAAAGCCTCTTTAACAAGTGAAATCTGTGGTTTCGACAGTCTTGGCTCAGCATCATTGTAAGCTGCAAAAATATGATCTTAACAGAAAATGAAGAAAATTGGTGTTGGTTTTTTGTCAACCGAGCTCGTCTGTGGATTTTTCTAAAAAATGTTTTAATTTGCACTTGTTACAGCTGAGTGAATGTCAAGTCAATAAAGCAATTCTGATTTTCAAGGAGACTATTTGCAAAAAAAAAAAAAAAAAAAAAGAAGAAAAAAAACAACACCTTGCCGCCATCTGCCAACTGCACAGTTGACTTGAGCACATGTACTGTACCTAATCAAATTTAGCAGAGCCCCACAGAAGGATTAAATATCTAAAAAAAAAGGGAGAACTTTAAATGCCTTTTTTTTTTTTACTTCGATAAAGAAACAACACACAATATGAGGACCAATTTGACTTTCAAGAAAGTACTTGAATAGATTTGGATTTTAAACAGCTTTGTATACCATTATCTCTCTCTCCCTCTCTCTTTCCCTCTCTCTCCCCTTCTCTCCCTCTCTCTCTTTCTCTCTCTCTCCCTCTCTCTAATCAGGCATCTGTCACTCTGTTTTTGAAGTTATTATCGCCCAGGCTCCCTCTTGGATGTGGTTGCTGGGTGACGGGTATCTTAGCACCCACTCTGACTGGGAATGATTTGAATGGAATCCAGAAATCTCCCCTGAGTACCTGTAAACACATCCGTGCCTTGTAGAAAACAAATATATTATAAGAGAGCTCAGCAGAGGAGAGGAGGGAGAGAGACAAGCTGGCACCCTCGGTGGCAGCTCACACTGAGCGCTAAACAAAACAATTACCGTCATTTGCAAATATGTGTGTTTAGGCATAAACACTCAAAGTAAGAACAAGAGAGGTGATAGCTCTCGTAACACTTGCTGTCATATCAGTATCAATTAGATGTATTTGTTAAAGAAGAAGTCGTCTCACTGTGACCTGTCACTCGTAACATTTCAGAGTCAGATCTGTTTGACTGAAACGAGCCAGGGAAAATCTATTTAAGAAGGGCATGTAAGTGAAAAGCCGTCCCATTCCCAGTGGTGGGACATTGTCTGGGGCGTGTGGTTAACCTTCAGGGGTAGACAATGATTGTCAATTAACTGCTGCATTTCTGCGCCCCAGCATCGGATAGCCTGCCTCCACAAAGAGGACCAATGAGAGATATGCGATATCTCTGCACCGCCCCCCGTGTTATAATAACCTTTCAGAGAGTTCAAGTGTCACGCAGCAATAAGAACCTTTTCCATCCCACCGCAGGGAAAATGAAAAGGAAAACAAGTAGCTGGAACAGAGGGCTCCTGGAGGGCTCCTGGAGGGCCAGAGTCATAATGTAGGGGAGATTACTGAACCTGGATCAGTGTGGGAGCAAGAACGAACACTGCTAATCTGGCACAAGAGTCCTTAGGAAAATGAAGGGGTCGAGAATGACTGTATTCCCACTATCTGTAAAGATTAACAACAATTACTTTAAAAAAAAAAAGTCACTTATTAGGTAAAGTACACGTAGTCCAAATACTCGCTTTAAAGATATGTAAATTTCCACATCTGAATCGCTCACTTAAAATAAAAAAAATAATTAAATGCGTGAATAAAATCTAACACCACAATTCAGACAAAAACATTCTTGTCTATTTAATGTGTTCAAAAAGTGTTATGCTAAAGTAAGCATAGTTGGGAACAATTTGGCTGGAGCTTGTTTGTGTCCACATCAAAACTAAAGCAGCGGGATGCAGCGGTGCTCTGTGATGCTATTCACATTCACACTGTGTGCAAAATGAGAGTAGTGTTGTTTTAACACAATAGACCGTGGGAGGGGAAAAAACAGCATGTGAAATAGTAAGACCCATTGTACAGGAGTATTATTCACTTCATTGTTACTACACTGCCACTGTATAAAAAGAGTAGTGACATTGTGGTAATAGGGTGAGATGAAAAGCTAAACTATCTCAGGCAGCAGGCTGTTGTTGTGTAACCCGAGCGGGTTAACCGGTGAACTCAAATACTTGTTATCTTACAGTACGCCGTTACAAAAGAGGAGATCGACTTAGAGAGAGAGGGAACTTGTTTTCACCTACAGGGCAACCTGTGTCCTGTTTACTCCGACTGATCATTTTGTCAGCAGCAATTCAATGACAGACGGAGTAAAGCACACATCCCAGCAAATAAAATCAACTTATTCTAAGTAACAGAAGCCTTTTATCCAGCGGATGCCTCACTGTTCCATGATGTAATTCTCCAAATGGGGCAGGCAGGCGGGCAGGCCGGGTCTGAGTGATTGATTTCAGCCCAGCACCGGGAGAACCTGGCTGCTTTCAGAGACAATTACAGTCCTGTCCATGTGCCCGTAATAGCCCAGCACTTTAGCGTCATTAAAGCGACGCGAGGCACTGCATTATCCTTTAACCCCATCGCTGGCCATCCCCCCATTGACAACCCAGAGAGTTCAACCACATACTTTGTCACCTGAAGCCCCACGCCAGGCTTGAGAGGAGGATCACCACACAGTATGTTTCTCTCCATAGAAAAGAAGGGGGGGTTCTGCTCCCTGGATGCTTTATGTAAATGATGCTTAAGCACCAAAGTGCACAGGTAAGTTGTCGAGACGATTGCTACTGGAATGGAAATATGGAGCTGCAGCATATTCATATGTTGTGTGTAAGTGTAAGGCTGACCACTCTAAAGCATACAGTGTAATTAAATTACAAACTGTACAAACTGTAGACTACTAAAAATTGAAATAAATGTATATGAGAAAGAGGTGTAGAATTAGTCACTGCGATTATATCTCTCTCAAGTTCCTCTTACTTAATTTAGCTTTTTTTTTGAGAATGAAAATGTATTCAACCTCATTATACGTATGGATCTTTATGACACAAAATGGTATATGAGAAATTATGTGTTTGCACAGCAATTTCAGTGTGTGTTTGTGTGTGTGCGTCTGCATTAGTGTTTATAATACTGAAGCATTCACCCCAAAAGTCAGACTTAAGTTTAATCAGAAACTATAATTTTCCCCCAAAATTAATGTATGCTTTTAAACTGAGCCTCAAAGTGTTTATTGTTATTCCCCACTGATGTGAGCCTTTCCATCATATTTGCATTTCCAGCTCATTTCTGGCTAGGAGATCAATATGGAATCAATCATAGTGACAGGTAAGATGGTAAATTTGACCAGGCTGAACCGTCCTGCGAGACTGAGCGATACATCAAAGCTAGGAGCAACACCAACAGTAAAAATGGCTTTTAATCAAATATTGATCTGGACTTAAATCACTTCATATTAAAACATATTAAGCTGAGAATATTTGATTTTGGTAATATGGGGTGATGCATACATTTTCACATGTGGAGTTGTTTGCCTCGTTCACTCTATATTAATTTCCTTGTTTTACAGAAATGAAGGCTGTTTAATTAAGGCAGGTTCTCAAGTATGTGTGTGTGAGTGAGAGAGACAGGGAGCTTGTGTGTGTGTGAGTGTGTGTGTATGAAAAATATCCCTAGCAGTGTGAAAATAGCTGGCTGCATACAGCCCTTTTCAACAGCAACAGTGAGTGTATAATAACCTCCTTAAGAAATGTGCTGGCTAACGCTACAGTGAAAAATTATTCCATGTCATCTAATTCTAAGAAACTGGGTTTGTTTACTGTCTAAAAAAAACAAACTCACCAGATGAAATCATTATTACCCCTGTGGCAGGGACATATAAGATATAACCTACTTTTTTCCCCTAATCATTTAAAAAAAAATTGAGCTGTTCAATTAAAAGAGGAATTACAATAAAGTGTGGCTCATAAAAGATGACAACGCTCCTGTTTCTGAAATTGTATTTGCAGTGCCAGCTCCACACCTGAAGTTTATTGAGAAACTCAGCTGAGGTGTAGTCTACATTATCGATTCATTTGTTCGGAGGCAGACAGGCTATCCATCATGGCACAGCCGCACGTGCTAAAAAAAACTTTCACTAAACTTTTCCACTGATGTTGCGCGCTGGCCTCTTCCCGTCCAACAGAGAAGTGCCAGCACGTTAACTTGAATGATGGGGAGTTTGACAGACACGCTGAACGCACAACCACACACACACACAGCCAACACAAGCTAAAACAATCGATTATGAAATTCGGCTGATAAGTCAATCATGCCAATTGAACCACTTGTTTTACAAAGGGAAAATGTCTCCCCCTTTCTTGCTGCTGCGCCTTTACGCACGGCGGTCCGCAAAGACATTTAAACCAAAAAAGAAAAAAAAAGAAAAGAAAGCCGTACACTGCTCGCCACTAACCTCGCATTGGTGCAGTCGTTGTATAGAGTCTCGAAGTCTTTTCTGGAGATGAGTTTACAGCGGTTCACCCCGGGCTGGATGGCGCCGAGTCCTCTGAGGATGCGGACCTGCTCCACATTGCACACCACCGGCGTGATCTCTAGCCGCTTCAGCTTGGTGTAGACCGTGTGCAGTCCGCCGACCAGGTGCTTCAGGAACAGGTCGAAAGCCTGAGGAAGGCAGATGAGCTCGCAGCCGTCCACGGTGAAAGAAGCCACTTTGGCACCGCGCAACTCGACCATCTTGCACTCATTGTTTTGCGGTATGTTTTCAACAGGCGACGGGGTCGAGTACACGGGTTTGCCGGGGGGAAGACCCGCGTTCGGGATGCCCGGGCTGCCGGTGGCGAGGAGCTCTGATCTGAACAGGTTCTGTCCGGGTCCGGATGGGGGGGCCAGGGATGGAGATGGTGATGAAGTTGTCGACGGCGGGGACGTCGTTGCGGAGGGAGTCGAGATCGGAGGCGGTGGGACCAGAGGAGTTGGTGGGATCAGAGCAGCCGGTACGGCCATGGTCACCTACAGGAGGGGAAGAGAGTAGCCGAAGTTCAAAGTATAAAACCCAGCCTGCCGAGACACCCCTAAATGAAAGAATCCACGAGAGTTTAGCTCCTCAGATAAGTTGGGAAGTAAAAAGAGCTGCCGAAAAAAAGGCGTGCTGAGTGAGGGTTTTGGGGGGGCTGAGCGGCGGGACAATGATCAAAGATAGGAGCAGGAATGACAGGAGGAAAATGAGCTGAAAAGTGCAGCTCCGCTCTGTGGATGAGTTGTTGTTGTCACACGGTACAGAGAGGGAGGAGCTAGGGGACAGTGAAAGCCTTTGAAGAACAGATAACTGGGTACTGGCTACCACTGAAATGTTTCAGGTCTGTTAAGATGTAGCTTTGTTTATGCCACGCATGAGAGATCCGGTTATATCGGATCATGATCGTGTAAATGATTTGCATGATTTTTTTTTTCCCCTGTGGTCAAAAACAACCATCTACTCAGTGGTTCTGTCTTTAAATTTCAGTTATTAAACAAGCACACCGATTACACCTGCTGTCCACATGTACTGTATGCAAATCCACACTGCTTCTGAATTGAGAAATAATCACGTTTTAGCAAGAAAATGTTTTGGGGAAAAAAAAAATCTTTGCACTTTGTGTTTGCTTACACTCTGAGACTGTTCTGCAAACTTTTTTCTTTTTTTTTTCCATCAAGGGATTAATACTGAAATGGTTTTGAAACTTTAATTCTGATGTCATATTTTCTGACTGAGCATAATGACTCACTGTTCAAGGTACACCCTATCTGTGACCAGGGAAAATATGTCTCATTTAATTAGTCCTGTCTGGATATTGTATTTACACAAGCAAAGCAGCTGAAGCTTTTTTGTATGAAGTAACAGCATAACACCGGCATGAGGTCACGGTTGTTTTTGAGGGATGGAAGTTTTGTACGCAAGCTAAAACACTATTTACATTACAATGTATACTGCATGCACAACTACACTCATTTAATTAAAGTTTGTAATCACCACTAGAGCAGACTCAGTTATATAAGCTCTGTCGTACTACAAGTGCAGCGCTTCATGTCTTCCACTTACTGTCCGTTTCAAGCTCAATGCTAAATATAACTATTATTTTATTATGTAACAGTTACAGATGAGATGAACATGTCAAACTGTGTCCTCGGGCAATGTTGTTAAAATTGTTAATGAAGTCAAATTTGCTGTAGATAATGAGAGCACTACCTGAGAGAAACCAAAATATTTATGTTGCCAGAACCGATTATACTGTGTTTGAGGTGGTGTGAGAAACCTGGGTTATATAGTCTACTATAAGTTAAAACTTATAAAATAAATAAGAAACATTTATATACCAATCATACAAAGAAAAAAAACTGTGAAATTACTTTCAAAGAGATGTATTATCAACCCTGGAGATGGTACAGATACAGCTCAACCCCCCAGACTGAACACCGGTTTGTTTAGGGGTTATAGTATTTCATGATGCTGAGTGCTGAACTAAGCTTAACCCAGCTGCAACATGAACTCTCAAACTTTCCCTCAATCTCTAACTCAGACAGAAGAGGAAAGAAGGATAAAGGCAGAGAGGGGAGGACTGCAGCACTGTAACGAGGGGTCAAGTTCATATACAGTACAATACGAGCTGTTTATATAGAGTTTACATGTGCAGAGGAACTACTATCTACATCACAAAGTGCAGTGCATTTTCTAATAAATCAGAGAGGTTGGTTTAACACTACATTATGTAAACAAGCAGCACAATTATCTCCACCTCAGACAATTAAGAGAATCCCCTCTACAGAGATTCAGTGTGTTAGACTTGTAAACAATGCTCAGCGTATATATTCAAGGTACAGCAGAACCAAAAGTGGACTTAACAAACTCTGATTTGCAGGGTGTTTTGCAGAAATTAAAGTGATGTTTAAGAATCAGTTTGAGTCAGCACAACTGTAAGGTTCTTTTTTTTTTAACTTTCCATCCCCTAACTTGCGTTGCGCTCATTTCCTTGGATTTCCAATTAACCGGTGGGTCTGGAGACGCGTAATATGAAAGTATAAGTCATCAAGAGCCGCGTTGCTCATCACAGTCAGCATTTGCCTTAATATTCTGTGTATTCCTGTTGTCCTGTTGTGTCAGATCAGCTTTAAGATAAGCAGTGTGCCATTTCAAAATTATCATTCAGGGAAAGAGGTAGCTTGTAGTGTAAAATCAATAGCTGCTTAAAATTCATTGCCAGGCAATCCATTTGCCCTTTATGTTGCTAACCTTTCACTTAAATATGCACCATATTAAGATTTCATTATATACAATGAATGTCACAACAGTTTGCCCACTATTTCTCTTGTTTGCATGGGTTAACTGCAAATCATTGTGCTTGTAATGTCTGAAAAATGACTTTCATTAACATTATGCAGGAGGGAAAAAGGGAAATATGAGGAGCCTAATAGGTATTAAAAGGCACCACAGGATATGTATGATGTTTTAGATACAAAGGCCTTTCAACAGACTGGGTGGGCTGCGTGTGTTTGACCCCAGTTATGAAAACACAGCATAACACCAAAATAAAGTCTGCATAGTGATTTTACACCACAATACTTTGTTGATACAATTGTGCTGAAAAGCAAAATCATTACTGCATGTTAAAGTCATGGGTGGGAACCTGTCTTGGGAGGAAGCTGCTTACTAGGAAAAGTGTTTACTTGTGACAAAAAAAATGTGCCGTATATTTCCTTCAGGCATTATGGAACTAAGTGGCGACAGTTTAAAACTGTCCTTGCAGAAATAGTTGGAAATTGGGGTCGTCAATGAAGTTTCCAGCGTGACCGAACTAAGTCGCATAAACAGTTTTGCGCTTTCCTCAAAGTACACAGAAGTACAGTACATGTGGATGAGATTGCGGTAAACAAATGACTATGTCAAAACGTAATCACCCAGTATGATGTATGGCATCAGGAAAGTGTTTGAAAATGTACAGATATGGGACAAGACTTGTGTATGATCAATGACACAGTATATTGTTTGATGTAATAATTTATTCACCCCATAAAGCTTTGATAAAACAATGTTGAAAAGCAATTTAAATTGAATTCATTTAAATGTCAATTCTCATGGTTAGGATTTTTCTATAATTGGCTATTTAATTAAAATAATTTTCATAGTCATTAATACAGCCAGCAACTTGTAGCGCACTGACGTGTTTTAATTACATGGTATTAACAAAATTGATATGCTTTAGAAAGCATGGTGAATAAGAAATAATTAGACCAATCATACATCATCCTCTTATGGACATTAAGTGTATCACAATATAATTGATGAACTTAAAAAACGAGAGAGATAAATAACTTTAATTGTGCAGAGTTGGTGTACAGAGCTTGGAACAAAGAATCATACTCAGTATGTATTATATTTCAGAGGCAATTCATTATCTGTAACATCACTTAGCTCTCTGTGCCCAGCACTCTCCTCTAACCTATGATTACATGACATTTGGAAGCAGTGATACTGTGTAGTCTTTTAAAATGTCCTTTTACCTAGTCCGCATAAATCTTCAAACTGTTTTTCTGCATGGGCAAATAAGAGGAGGGGGAGGCAGCTTCAGACATAAGAATCATTTAGATGCTTGGAATAAAGCACTTATTGATCATGAATATTTGTTTCTCAAAGGTTACACTGCTTTGACCCCATCTATCCTTAGTCACAGTCCAACACAAACATGCCACTTTGGGGTAAAGAGGTGATGTCAGGGAGCACTCTGATGGCCAAGGCTGTGCAATAATATTCAGCACTGGACACATCAATGTTTTTCCAAAAAAGTATAGCTTTTCTTTACTGTTCCGTCTCAGAGTCTTCAGTGAGATTTACTGCTGTTTTGTTGTTGTTGGTTGCTTAAAATACGGCTTTGAAATGAATATTTATGGAGTTTGGATTTGTGTGCAAAGAATCTGAGATGCCTAATGTTTCAAATGGGGTGTTTTTTCTAACAATTTATACACATTTTATATGGAACAGGCACTTTACACTTTACAGTTGTTCACAAACCCATTCTGACCAAACTAAGTGTAGGTGTAAGTCAAAGTTAAGTCACCTTACGCATGTGTACTGCGCACTGAAAGCAAACGGTGACCTAAAGTGACTAAGATACAAAGAAACAAAAATTCAAGACATTTGGTGGGATTTCTGTGACATTAACTGTGCATCAGCAACATGTATGTTGTTGAGGTTCTGAACATTGCAGTGAATCAAAATCTCTTCCAGAGTAATGGCATTATACAATCAGATGATTTGGGGTTGGGGGTGGGGGCTGAGGATCGTGGGCTCGGGGCTCGGGTGAGTGGTGGTGGTCAAATGGGCAGTGGATGTTGAAACTTTATGTGGTGTTGTTTGTGTGTGCCGTGGCTGTGCTGTGCAGCACTCTGTTTTGCCAATCCACCTGAAAAGAAAATAAAATCCAAAAAAAGAAAAGAAAGAAAGAAAGGTGTGCACTATAAATATGGGTGAAGTACAATCTTCCACCTCTTGATATAAGTGCAAATGGCAGGACTAGGTTCCAGATACGCTAATAGAATGCTCCTTCAAACAAACCATGCAATATAACAGCTTTCTGCTAATATAACTGCTCAAAAGAGGAGCAAATAAAGCTCACTTCATTTTCAAAGAGCCAGCCTCTCCGATAGTTGCACAATTAGAGCAGTCACGGCCCACATCCTACAGTACTTCATTTGATGCCACGCAGCTTCCAATATAACTGGGGTGCAAGAAACAGAGAGATTTGTGGATATCTAAATTGCTAAAGCAGAAACCTGTATAAACAGCGGTAATTACCGGGCCATTGACAGTCTCTCAGTGTTGTGCTCATTCTGCCACAGCCGCAGTGATTAAAATGAATCCTCATCGACTTCTCCATTAAAGCGCTGGCAGGAGCGATCCCATGACCTTTCCCCATTGATTGAACATAACAATCACAATTCAATTGTAATGCAAAGAGAACATTTGTTATAATGTACACGAGATGCATGAGCCATTTCCTGGGAGCGGGGAAGGGTAATCAATGGAGTGACTCTTGGCGTGATGCAAGGAGAATGAGGCTGTGTTTGCAGGCCCTAATTCATACAGCCCGCAGTGTATGATGGAAGGCAATGATATGCATGTAAACACTCTGATTTCTCTCTGCTCATCGTTCAATAGGATAACAACAAATCCTGATTTCTCTATCCATATAACGGCCGTGCACTGCTGTGATTGGCAGTAATGTGGACAAACAGCCTGATACACTTCTGATTCAATCTGAGATCAAAGTTTGATTCATGTATCGTGTTGCGTGGTGATATCTCTTTCATATTATCTCTGGAAAACAGCAACTGCCATCTTTCAAGAGGAGTGACTTAATGTAACATATGACTTCGGGGACAACAGACTGTTGCCATGACACTCGTAGAATTACTAAGCAGAAGACTGAGCACTCACATAAACCTATAGAACTACTGGGACGATCTTAAATGCAGCAGCACTGTACGTTGTGGTGACAGTCAAGCAAGGACAAGCTTGTAAAAGCGTAATTACTAATGATTAGCTAAACTCAAGCAAGTGAAACCACCACTTGCACAATCCATGCACCACAGAAAAGAAAAGCATGATAGGCATAACAACCCATCACCATTCAGTCCCATTTTAAAAGCTGCACTCGATCATGTCTTTCAAAAACTGTCTTATGAAGAGTGTATGCGAATGATGTCCTTAAGGGATTTCTTTTTAGAATCAGGAGATTATAGTTTACACGGACATTAAACAGATTAAACCAGCCAGCTCTCTAAAGGCAGTTTTATCTAATGGAGAAAATGTGGTATGCTAATTGAGAAATTCCGATGGTAAAACTATATTTAAACCCCTCTCCCTCTCTTCCTCTCTCCCCCTCTCTCTCATCACTCACCCTCTCTCTCTCCACTAGAGGATTTTAGTTTGGCTTGATGAAATCAAATGGCTAATCACAGCCATAAGCTGTGAGACGTTAGCTGAGCGAAACAGTGTTTGCCATGCTAAAAGGTAATTGTCTCGGAAAACTTCATCGATGACAGATTCAATTCCATTTAGTAAATGTTTAATAAATGCTGTACAAACAGGCAGGCCTATCTCGCTGTGCTTAGAAAACAAAGGGAAACTTTAATTGCTTTAATCATCCCTAGCTTTGACGTTGTTATTGGCCTTAAAAATAGCAGTTAACAGAAACTGTCCTGCTGAGGAAATTGAACCACATTTGGAAAACGATCCGTAATTAAGATAGGGGCATCCCGAGCAGCAAGGTCCAGGCGAATTGTTGTGACTAGGAAAAACATTCCAAGTCATACAAAGCTATTCAATTAACAGAAGGACCCAAGGAAAACAACCTCCCTATTATGTATCACTTACTTTAATCAGATTGAAAACGATTGTATTCCTTTTTGAAAATCCCTTAACACAAACATGTTAATTAACAGATAGGAGGGTGGAAAGATGTATTTTTCATTAGTGGGTGAAATAATGTTCCCCTTTAACATCAAGGAAAATCAACTGCTTACTGCAGTTAAACCAGTCAGCGGTGTAAATTCCCTGCCAGCATTTTTATTTAAAACCTCATTAATGTGTTTCAACCCAGCATAGCTGTACCTTTAATCTGCACTAAAAGGAAATAATGCGTTTCCTGCTTTATTTACCAGCCTTACTTAACAAGTGTTCCTGTACAATTAGAATTGTTAATAGATCTGGAAACAAAAGGACTTTGAAGGTGGGAAAGTGCTGACATTATTTCACAGGGGAAAAACACTCTTGAGAAAAAAGATCTGCTGTAAATGTAGTTTCCTGGAACACAGGCACACTGCAATGTTGGTCTCTCTCATTAGAAATGCCATGCACAGGACATAAATCAAGGCCCGTAAAACATTTCATTGCCACACAACACTAAATTACACACTTGCTGGTTTGCCATACTGATTGTGTTTAAACATTGTAATTTTACTTTATTCCCATTAAATCTATGCAGAGTTTTACAATCCATAAACAGAGTATCTGTAATAAAAGTTAATAAATGTCAGAATTTGCATTTGGAAAAAAACACCCTGCTACATTTTTTGCAAATATCAATCTATGAACCTTTCAACATTTCGTCAAACAAAATGCTAATTGTACCTTTAGGAATTTAGGCGACAAGTGACAAGAAATGAGATGCAATGTCCTTTGGAATCAAGAACTCTGCTAAGCTGGAATACATTAAATGCGACGCCAAAGCAAAGTGTAAAAGGACCGTTTGTATGGAACAAAAGAAATAGGATTATATTGTGTGTAATAATGACCAGTGAATGGATATGCACTCAGCTGTCAGTTTATTGAGGTTAGAGCTAATACTATGCAGTCTAATACAACTGTCCTACAATGAATCCTACCATCATTAAGGCTATAATGTCCCATTTTTGTTGAAACTGTTAAGTTAACTGTCGCCATGGATGATGTCATTTAATGTGTTACATTATACAAAGAGGTGTGTCTGTTGTTTAGCCCATCCTTATTGGTTTGAATGCTACGACAAAAAATAGAAACACCTCCAAACATTTCACAGGTAGTGCAGCTGGACAGTACCACATATACCAACATTTTGCCATTTAACACTTTGTTTGTCTTCCTCTTGAATTATATTGGGTTAAGATACATGGAATTGGTCATATAAGCATTACTCATGAGATTTTAAAAGATTATCCTCTCTTTAAAAGAAAAAAAACACCCCCATAGGTCATGTGTGCCTGCAAATTACTGTGACCCATAGTTAGTTTTATTGACCTGTAGCGACCTTTATAATCATTACGGGAGCGAAGGAATAAGTCAGATGATGTATAAGAAAAGACCAGCAGCAAGTCCATGGAACAGGTGTATTACACTGACTACAACAAACCAACAGCGTCAGGTTGACCTTTGGGTTGACATATCAATCGTTTAATTGTTCACTTAGTCATCAATGATCACAGCATTTCAAGATCGATGAAAGTGAAGTAATAATCCAGGTGAGCTCACCAGGTGAGTCACTGGGACAGTTAGTAGAAAACCTTGTTTACAATAGTATCTCCATCATGCTCCCTCTGCTCAGTGCAGCTTTCATTTGGTTATTCCTCTATCTACTATAGCAATAATCATGACATGCATATGAAAATATTATTCGGTGGGATGATATGTAGGTCTTGCGTTTACAAGTTGTTTCCACTGCCCTATTGGCCAAAAATGTTATTGGCCACATGCTAACTTGCTAGCTAATTGTCTCCATTTCTTTAGTTATGGACCAAATAACATTACTTTTACTGTAAGCCATGTTGCGGGCCATTTAACAAAAGTCCAATATTTACTAGTCTTTTAGCTCTGTTTTGGTCTCAGGGAAAATATTTGGATTAGCTTCTCCATGCTCCACTATATTCACCTGCTAACCATTACAATTTTTATATGGCTTATCTAGGTTTGGCCAAAACCTGATTAGTTATGGTCAGACTCAGCACTCATACTCCATGATAATCCAGGACAGATCACTGTATCATTAAAATGAACACCAACAGACCAACTTCAAATTACTCTACTGTACACCAAGCTAAATGCAAGCTGCTCACCAATTCAACAGCATCAACAGGCTGTAAAATTGTAAGGAGTCAGTGATGTGTAGCCATTGTTAGTGTCATATAGTCGTGTTTATTTATCATGATCACCGTATGATGCTCATATTATGGTGCATGATATGATACTAAAATTTTATATATTACGAGTTAATACAAGAAGCCATTCTTCATTTTAGTATCAAAGCTGCAATATATCAAAAAGTCTTGGCAGGGCACCGCCACGTGTCTCAGTTTGCAGTAGGTCACTATGCTCTGCTGACTTAATAAACTATGCATCCAACAATAATGATTATTCATGTCATTCTTCAAAGATCCTTGAGAGGATCTCGATGCAACAGCGATTCAACCTTTCGTATTAATTCAAGCTTGGCTAAGAATGTACCATCTGGGCCCTTGTACTTCATGATTAATGCCAAAGAGTCGATTCATATGTGCAACTGCAGTTTAATAAACAAGGATTTCAGAGTTAAATGGCACATACAAATGCTTGGGATGAACTGATTCATAGTATCTAATTTGTGTTCTCAGTAATAAAGCCCACTCATAATTGCTTGCTCCAATCATCTCGAAGATACACAAATATAGGGATTTTGTGATTAGCATAATGTGCTTCTCCCAGAAAGAAAATAATCCTACAATTCTAAGATGCCTTCAGACATATGTACATAAGATTTTTTATTTGGTCCAAATTAACTTAGCACTGGTACAGCATGATTAACACTGGCATAAAAAAAAATAATTACTGTTCATCATTGTGCAGATTAAGTACCAATAAACTTTTTCTTTTTGAAAGGATGTTGTTTGTACTAGACATTACACCCAATCAACTTTGTAATCCTTCTCTTGCTCACATACTTAGTTTATTTCAATGTCACAGTGTTTGCTGCAAACTCCATAAAGCAAAGCATTGTGGGTGCTGATACAATCCCAGTGTGACATGCAGGTAACACACAACAGTGACCTCTACAGGAGCACAGGACACATCAACTGCAATGTAGTTAATGCTGATTGCAGTAGTCTTTCCTGACTCTGCCTGTTCTACAAAATTTTGCTCATTGTTTCCAAAGTATTATTCAATTATGTTTACAGTATTATTACATGTTATTTAATGTTTTGACACACTGTATTTTTGTATGGAGTAAGTCTGTCTTGTTTACTGTGGTTCAAAGACCAGACAGGACCTGATGACTGGTTTAGCCAAGACAATCTAAATATTTTTTTACTCATCCTTTTTACTTGATCACGTTGCTGATATCGACTTTTTCAACATTAGCTGCATAAAGGAATAGATCAAGATGCAGGCAGACATAATGGCAAGGTGTAAAGCAAACAGGTGAGGTTGCTACATATCAAAAAGTAATGCCCCCATACACTCCAAGCCCTCTGCTTTTAGCTGAAGACAAAGAACAGTGCAGAGCAGTGTCTTTAGTGTGGTAGGGGAGGAATGGGAGGGTGCCAAGCCACGCAGACCACAGCCAAGCGCAGGATCACGGAGGAGGAATGAATGATGCTCAGATAAGGGACAAAGTAAAGAGGGCAGACCAAACAGGAAAACTAAGAAGGCAGAATGTGCGGGGCGTTGCCTGCCTGAGCAGGAAAATGTGCTGATACGAATACGTTGCATATTGCTTTTTGTTTTTTGTTGTTTTGGGTTTTTTTGTTTTTTTGTTTGTTTTGCCATTGTCTAATGTTGGGCTGAAAACATTCATGTTCAGTGAGGGGCACAGACAGTGTAAACAATGCAATCATTAAACTCTTTAAAAGAAATGTTTAACAAATTGTTCCTATCAAGTCTCTGTTACTTATACCACTGACATAAGATACTACATCCATCTCACTACCCAAATCTAATACACCACTTCTTGGCACACGTCCCATCTGTCTACCAAATTTTGTGCAAATCTGTTGAGATATCGAGCCGACAAAGAGGTAGAAAAACAAACTAACTAGGCGGAAACGTGTAAGTTATTTAGTGGAAGCAATAAATTTGTGCTCCACACTTTTACTGCAATGCAATACATCTGTAACAGATTTGTGTGGTGGTAATGGATACTTTCATTAGAAATAAATGAACTACCATTGAAGAGCAACACATTTGACACTAAAAAGAGTGGTAAGTGGGGGTAAAACATGCAACTGTTGAGCGAATGTACTTACGGCACAATTACAGACCTTAAAATGCTAAATTAGTAATCGAGAATAGGGCCAGAGAGGAAGAAAACAAAAAGAAAAAAAGGACCGGCGTAATCTGCCTCTTTTCCCACACAAGGGACCAGGAGAACACAGGCTATGCTTTACCCCCCTTTCCCTTTTTACCGGAGTTCTCCTTTATGCATTCAAATTCACTTCAGCAGCATAAAATTCTCCCAAGAGACAGCATTGTCCTCCTGCTTGTCCCTTGGGCTTCCCATCTCTCAGTAACATCTCTTCACTCCACACAATTTAGCCCTACACCTAGAAGACAGACTTTTTCCACAGTACCCTCTTTTTAAATAGTTCAATGCAATTTAATGAAAATTAATTAAAATGCTTTTAAAGGCCACCATTGAATGCAGAGAATGTTTAAAGGCTTTGTGCAAATTTTTCCTGTTCATTTTTTAGAGAGACTGAAACAAATGTACTGAATAGCCTTTCACTGGTTTTACCCCCTGAATAATAATCTCTGTTGTGTTATTATGTGTGGAAAATAAAGGGTACACACATTTTTCCCCTCTCTCTGTCTGGTTGCATTCAAGAAACTTAGAATAGCAAATTTTACACTGATGGCTGCGTTGCAATTGCAGTTACAAATGTACGAACACTATACTTTCATAATAACGCGGTCCAAATGTTTCAAAAGGCGCATAGGTCTGCTCTAGTGAACTTGAATGTGTGGTCTTTGGTGCATAAAGTAAGCATAAGGCCAACTCTATAGCAATGAGGCTTTACGGAATGAAATGAAAAGCCTAAGGCATCAGAGTTAATACATTAACACGGAGGGACTAACAGAGAAGAAATACTAAGAATTGAAACAGAACAAATGATAGAGAACACTGCTGCAATAATGATTATTCTGGCTTCTATTTTGACAAGTCTTTCTCACTCAAGTGGCGATCTTCGGTTAAACTCGAGGAGGTGTAGCCCGGGAAAAAAAAATTAATCCATATAAAACGGCAGTGTGGGTTTACCCTTCAGATATCATGAGGGGGGCCAGAGGCTCTCGCCGCAGAAATATCATCACATAAAAAACACTTTTGTGGGAGTGTTTCCAAAGTATCACAATATTATCATATCTATTCACTGGTAGCATGATGCAAATCGGCTCAATGGCATGCTTGCCTCTACAAAACTCTCCCACAGGGTTCTAATAAAACACTACAATTTCCCACTCTCCATTCTCCCTCAGAAACATACCAGTCTGCAGTCCTGTGATCTGCGATAGACAAAATGAGACGCAGCAGCTACAACAGAACTGAGACACAGTCAGAGTATTCCCTGTGCTCCTTGAATAGATAATGCTTTTCCTTCACATTCCTTTATTCTTTCAAAAAGAATGCATCAGAGGCCAAATATTAATTCTTCTCGTCATATGGAGGAGCTACGCAAGTGGCATACTAGGATGGGCTTTTGAATGATTAAGGGAACACATAAAGGGTTTCTTGTGGCGCTTTGAACTTTCTGCAGAGTTCTGAGCACTCTCAACTTATTCCCCACTCTGCAGGAGACTTGATGTTAAAAGACAACATTAATGAAAGCCCTGTAACAGGTAGAGACAGAGGGATTAATGCAATCTAAACACAGCAAGCCTTACAGAACTGGCTCGGGCTAGCAGGTGAACGGGGAAACACTTTTCCTCACTTTTACCCTTTCCTCCCACCATGCATCTCCTTTAAAGAAATGCCAATAGATCTGATTGCCTAATTCTATATTCCCTCCCGCCCTCCTCGGGCCCATGAAGATGCACATGTGGGGGAATCACTTCAAGGAATGACATTGACTGGGGAAGTGCTGACTTGCACCACTGTTTGTCTTTTGATGTGAGAGATCAAATCAATGTACACGGCGTTCTCCGAGCTAGGCGCAGGCAGATTAGCATTAGCCCGAAGGTGCCTGCTTGCCCTCAATCATTAGCGTTTATGTCTGACTCTCCAAATAATCAGGATTTACTCAGTGCTGTTGTGCACTGCATTCATAGGTGCAAAGAAAGATGGAGGATAATGAAAGGCTGTCATAATGAGACTAACACCTACATAAGCCGTAGACACCGCCTGACACTGACATTTGTTACTGGTGTGAGCTGTGTTATTTGTCACTGGTCTGGTGTGCAATGGTGCCTTCATATGGAAAATACCACAATGAGATCTCCTGAGTGCTTAAGTCAGATGGATTGAATGCTCTTGAACACTGATAAAGGTTGATTTCAGGTTGTGCTAACATTATTGTGGGCAAACTAATGCAGAATAATTGTCATATTTTGTCCTGTCAAAACCCGGAACAATGACATATTTAACACAGTGAAGTTTGACTTTGCATCACAAGTGAGAAACTAGCACACTGTGTCAATATTTGAATATATTTAGATTTATATCTGAGTTTATTCCCAATGAAAGCACGGCCCAGCTGTCCTATCTGTGTTAAAGCAGGAAGTACTCAAACAATAATTGCATAAAGAAACTATTAGGGGTTACAACTTTGAGATTAAAAAGGTATAAGGATCTTGGCAGTGCATTTGAATTCATACTGTTTGCCTGTAACTTCATGCTAATGATCAAAGTTGAGGGGGGGATTCTCCTGAGTGCAAGTTATGAAGATGAGATGAGGAGAGAGAGAGGGAACGGGAGAGGGAGAGAGAAACTGCTTTGCTGCCCTGCTTTGAACACTTTTACACTTTCCAACAAGCTTTGTTTTTTAATTGGCTGAAATTAATCTTAGGGATGTAGATGCCTGATTTGCATTCATTAAAACCCAACCAAAAGAAGTCATGCTTAATTCCAATCAAATTTGCTTAATTATGCATGGCGAGATATTCCCCAATGAGCTGTGGATTGTTGTTAGACCCTTTTTTTGTTTCCTATAGCAAATAAAATGTAATGAAGCTGTCTTTTTCTGTTTTACTGAATGTTGAGGAGCATATGAGGAGCACCTTGAGCCTGGGCTGAAAACAATATTACTGCTAAAGTAATTATAAGAATCTGCATTTTTCATTGTTAATTGTGGATGTCAGCATCATTAATTTTAATTTACGGCAGGCAATAAAATTAAGAATACTTTGTGCTGATGTTTTAAATCATGCCTGTGAAGGGGACACATAATGCAACTTAAATCTCAAGTAGATATTGATTGGGGTGGATGGTCTTTTCTATGAATCTTAAATAGGCAGACGCTGGGAATCTGCTTGAGACTTCACTTTTACGAGTTAACTCCAGCAGCAGATAGCACAAGTGCAATACAATTAAAGAAGTGTCAGTATATGCACACACACTTATGCCTGTGCACACATACACATACACACTTAATCAGCGAACTGCGCAACAGAAAGATCATAAAGCAGTTAATGCAATCTATTGTAATCTAACGGTTGATAACTTGTAGAGTTGAGAAAAAAAAGGCAGGCCTGCATGTCTTGTAAATCTGGACAATTTTCTATAGTCCTTGTTTTGATATTTTGACAGTCATATTAATTAGTTTGTCGGACATTGTCAGACTGTTTGTATAGACAGAATGAAAGCAGAACGGAGGAGTTTGAGGTGCGGTTCTGTACAGTATGTGGTCTATGGGGGATGACATTATGTGTTTCTGCTCCAACACTTGATTTATAGCTTCATTTGGACTGTGCTTGTACGAAACACATCCTGCTGCTGCAGGAGCTTTAGTGCATTGTAGTCTGAAAACAAAGGAAGAATAAAATTGATCTTTCTGGACACACACAAAATCAATGAATGGCTATTTCCTGTTCCATGGCATGTTAGTCCAACTGACTTGCTCAATCCTTGAACTTTCTGTTGTGTCCTCATTGCTGGAGAGGAAAGGTCTTCAGAGTTCATCGGAAACTTAAGATGATCATTTCAGATTCTCTGGATCAGAGAATTTTTGTTTTCACACCGCTGTGACCCTTAAAAAGAAAATATTGGAAGGACCTTGGTTTCACATCCACGCAAACTTTTGCTTGTTCGATTATGACAACTGACAGGCTCATTCAATGTTTTAAATCTGTATCCTGGTGACTTTTTGCTGTAGCCAACTTTTCAATGAAATAATTATGAAGTAACTGTCACAGCCAGTGGGCAAAAAACAAAACATATTCATAAATGTGTAGGTCTTGGAAGGTGTGGACTGATTTCGTTCAATTCAGCGTCCTTGACTATTATTCCAGAGGATGTGTTTGTACCTGTTGTACAATGCATTCTGTTCTCCAACGAGGTGATTGTGTTTCCAAAGCAAAAAGACTCAACAGTGATGTTCAATTGTTCTCTTTCGGGCTGGCTGTTAGCCAGTGGCTCCTTCATGACACATGGAGCTGGTACACTATCAGCTCCCCTCTCCTCTTCCTGTCTCCTTTCCTGGCGGTGACTGAAGCAAGTCACTCTAATGCAACAATGATGGTGATTTCACTCTGCTTATCGAAGCGAGTAAGTACTTAAGCAGCTGCTTGTACTTTGATCCAATTTACTTCCTGAATGTGTGCTTCCTCATGCACAGTAAACAGGCCTGCCTAAACTGTCATTAGTTCAAAGCCAAGGCAAATAGTTCACATGATTATTGTTTGCTCATTTTTTTGTTCTGCTTTGTACAGTAGCTCTGTTAACAGAAGTGAGTTAACTTAAGTGACAGACAGGCCTTCACAATATGGAGCATATTTCAGGTATCAATTTGTATGTTATGGCAATGGCTGTAATTCAATATTGCCAGCGGAGCTCTGGAGGTTGAATGGGTAAGCCATAAGTAGAATACCGCAACCTTTAACATCATTGTGCGCTTGACTCATCCCCAAGGACAGGACAGATAAAAGATGATCAGTAAGAAAATTGATAGCACTGATTTAATAAACATCCTCAAAATGATCTCTGTGACCTGCAGGTAGCGTGACAGTCACTCGTACTTCTCCTGGGTTAAAGAATCAAGTGAGATTATTCATTTGAGTGACTGAGGTAGTTGAGTTTGATGGATCATTCCTAAAAGCATCATTGCTAATCTTCAGCTCCTCTTTTTTAGGTTATTCACAGATCAGTGAGTTTTCCGGCTAATCCTGGACCTGACGCTGCTCTTGTCTGTGTACATGGTATTCATCATACGCTGACAGGGAGAGTCCTTCAGACGACAAATAACCTTCAGAGAGGGGAGGCAGGCAAGCAGTAGGTGTGCAGTTATTTTGGATACATTTCACAGTGGAGTAGGAAAGCTGCATGGGGAGATGTATGGTGTCCTTGTTGGGTGCGGAGAGATGGACCCTTCTCCGTTTCCTAGCATAATCATTCTGAGCCTCAGCCATGCCTTCGACAACTCAATCAGACAGCCCTCTACCTGTAAAGTGGCTGGGTTGATTTGATTGCCATTTTTATTGGATCCTGGTCACATAAATCAAACCAATGGGGACGGCTGTACAGACGTGACCACTCGTCATTCGCTAGTAGCCTTGGAAACATTGTTTCGGGGGCCGCGTGGCTGTCATCGGAGGTAAATCAGGGGTCTGAAGTTTCTTTCCTCCAACACAGAAGCATGGAGTTAAATCATCTTGAAAATTGATGTCACTGTGCCCAAGTGTTTTCACCTATCCCCTGGATAGAGTCTCATCAACTGGTGACAATGTCAGCACTTTTACCCTTCCCTCAAAAAAAGGATGTTTCCTGTCCTCAGGCCTACCGGCCTGTTGTGCCTGATAAGAGCTGTTACAGCTTTGACCTTTTTCATTACAGATTTTTGTCTGCTTGTTTAAAATGTGATAAAATGTTCTGCTGCCAAATCAAACAACTAGTAACTTAAATGTTTAATGGGCAAATACGTAATAAATTTTTACTTGTAAATTAGTTGCCATTTTTTGATTTATATCCTCGGCTGCAATCAAGGCAACTAAATCAGACAGTTAGCCTATTTGTACTCTGAGAGTAATGTATCCTGTTAAATAAAATAGATCACTCTTCTAGGTAGTAAGCCCAGAGACCCTGTCTTTGAAACTTAATACATTGTTCCTCGCTAAGCACTGTCTGGTGAGCTTTTTGATTCAGTGTGAACTGATTAAGTCTATCATGTCCACCAGCGCTTACAGTGGGAACATATTAGATTAAATACAGGTAGCTAATTTCCTCCTCTGCATGGGTGAGTGGGAGTATGAATGAAAGTGATGTAAAATTAATTTAGACCTCTAAAATTTTGATCACGCCTAGGCTATTTTGGTTCTCATGATGACAAGTAATACGACGTTGTTGCTTTCTAACCTCACAATATTACCGCGTTTGCCTATAGGGCTTTCAGGATCAATTTCATTCAGCATAAATATCACTTGATCTGTAAAACAAATTAGAAATAATAAAAGCCATAAAAATGCACCCAAGCTTTATTGAGATGTCCCTTCTAGCTATGTGTCAAGACTGAAGACATTAATGATACACGGAGGAGAGAAAATTACCATCTAGGATACGTCCGAACCAGTAAACTAGTAAACAAGCTGGCCGTTAGGAGTGGGGATGATTTGAATCAACAAGGGTGAACAGATATGGATACTCGGCGCATTAGTGTTAATAGGAATAGATTATGGAGGGATTTCGTGGAGTGACCTTCAGTGCACTAATTGAAATAGTATTCCGAGTCAGCAGTGGAGTAATCAACTTAAACACAGAATCATAAATCATCATGAATAGCGCTGTCACAACCAAGCCATTAGCCTCGTGTTTTTTCCCCAGCAACCTCATGAAAATATCTGCCACACCGATCCGTAGGTTAATAGGAACAGAAATGGCATTTAGAGTCTATTTGGATCAAATGTACTGTGAGCTTGAAAGTAGAACTTTGCTAATTTGCAGGTAATGTGAATTGATGTAGTAAGGGTTGAAGATAGTTCAGGCAACGAGTCAACACAATAACTCTGTGGGAAAAAAAAAAAAAAAAAAAACGCGAGAGCTTGATAAAGCCTCCATCATAACGCAGCTCTGTGACAAGTCTTCTCTCCATGTGACCAAGGGGCCCGGTAGAGGCTAGATATGTTATCAGGCAGGGGTTAGGTAATCATGTTGGCTTAGTGTGACCTTTGTCTTTTGTTATTAATTATGGCTGACAAAAACGCAATAAATTCTGGGACCTTAGAGCTGCACTTGCTCTCTCCAAGAATGTGCAGGGTGCAATCACTGCACGATTCACAACAGCACTATGCTTGTGTGTAATATAGTGTGGCTTGTTGGTAACTACACTCTTTATTAGGTCTAATCCACATATAATGCAAATTTAGTTTCTATTATCACTAAATGCCATATTTATTTCAAGTATTGATGCAGAGTGCTTTGTCAAAGTTTACAACATCTATATTAATATCAACAAGTGCTCCGGGAGTAAATAGCTTTTTAATTGCAACTAAAGTGAACGAATTAGATACTAAACAGTCGGTTAGCGTCAGTAAAACGTCTTTCACACAACAATACCCAGCAAACTTGTCAGAAATGCTGATAAGAGGGCCGATCCTGAGCGCTTACATGGCATTAATCAAATAGCAGGTCTAATTAAAAGCGCTTTAAACAAAGCGTTTTTTCTAAATGTTGCTCAGGTATGGCAATAATTTTTGATCAGTCAAGCCTGGAAGACAAATAATTAGAACTGCCACAGCGGCCTGATGAGTGATGTCAGCATCTCCGAGTGACCTTCCCCTGCTAATTAATTTTCATTCCAGGGAAAAAAGACCCCGTTGTTGCACATTATTAATTGAGTTCATGAAAAGATGCACCTGATTAATTTTTGTTGATAATACTTGTCATTCTGGCCGCCGTTCGTAATCATTTCATGGGTTTTCATCTTAGTGTTTTTCAAAGTTGATCTAAGTCATCTTTACTGGAGATTAATTTGTCCAAAGTAGAGCTGCCCCATCCCAACAGACAGCAGGGCTTCAGTCTATCTCACTTAGACGCCTGGTCAACACATGGTTTCTCTGTATCAGCATTCATTTAGTCTTATTTACCCAGGCACATTTATAGTGGGCGCATTGTGAGAGCAATGATAATAATCAACCTTAACTATTAATGATTAACTTTTATTACCTACTCATGTTATGAATGCATACCACCACTACAATAATAAATTCAAATTTTTTTCATTTAAGGTGCTCTGTAAAATAAAAGGTAGACATCAAAAACTTTAACTTCCCCACAAGGAGGTTTACTGGATATTTTATATTTCAAATCTAAACAAAGATTAGATAAATTAACATGGAATGGAAAATGGATTCACAAACATTAACCGTAATTTTCTCAGGAAGTTTGTGAAATGTAATCTACTGTCAAAGTAGATGGGCATTCAGACTGTAAACACCCCACCGTCTTAAAAAATGTGCACAGGAAACACAGTCCAGGAAGCGCAATTTGAGTAATACAGAAGGCTGATGAGTTTAAAGGCTTATCAGATGCCAAAACACTACACAGTGTTTTATAATCCTATGAGACGGGATTTTACAACTTCATTCCAAGGTAAACTTTAGAATAACCCTATTCGAGTTACACTGTGTGGTGGGATAGCGGGGCCAGGTTTCCGTTTTACTAGTAAGACGACCTCACTCTTTCTCTGCTCTGCCAACACAGCGGCCTCATTCTGGCTGCTAATATGATGGAGTTTAGGAGGAAGGCTGCACCCGGCTGCACCATGTGAAACTGATGTCCTGATACAGTCTACACATCTTTTTCTCCAAAGGCCAGCAGCAGCCTCTGCTCCTGCTGTCATAAGCTGTACTATTTGTCACAGAGGTAGCAACAAGTCCCCTTGATGAAACAATAAATGCACAGGACTGTTAGGTTTTGAATAAAATAGTTGTGCTGAATACAGATCATCTCAAATCTGCTTTGTTATGTTAATGTGAACAAACGTATTCTCATGTGATAACGAGTGCTACCTTGACTTCAAGTTGTCATCATTTTAGGGGCTGGTGCAGCTTGGTAACATCCTCAGACCAGGAGTGGAGGGACTGCGCAGACGAGGGACAGCAGCCATTTGCTGAGAAAATCCTGAACACTGCAAATTCAAAGTACATTGTTCTATTAAGTTGTTACTTGTTAGTGTTAAAGATATCATCATGCACATACACTCATACACATTTTTAGATGTGTTTTCATTCACTTTGTTAAAGCTGACTCCACTCTTCTGAACATTATAACCTGTTCACAGAGTGGAAACAGTACCTGATGAATCACGTAACGCAAAAAGGCACATGGGAATACTAAAAGTTCTTCTTCTTGAATGTAGGCTACAGCCAACCAATCAAGTTGCATTTTACACCCATGTTTGTCCAGCCACATTTGTGGTAAAGACCTGGGAGGAATTTCATAAAAAGGGTATTGGCTGGGGCGGTGCGTGGCGCAGTGGTTAAAGTGGCCGCCCCATGTAGAGGCTACAGTCCTCAACGCAGGCGTCCCCGGTTCGAATTCCGCGTCGGGCAGACCTTTCCTGCATGTCATTCCCCCTCTCTCTGCCTCCCCCTTTCCTGTCTATCTCACTGTGCTATCAAAATAAAGGCAAAAAAGCCAATATATATATATATATAGCCTATATATTTTTAAAAAAAAAGGGTATTGGCAAACGTATCACTGTTGTAACATGAAGGCAAATTGGTGCTTTATCATATAAAATATATGACTTGATTTTGATGAGGGTAGGTTCTGCAAAATGCAGAGTCAAATTCCATGTATGCGTTCATATGCATGGCCAATAAATTAGATTTTGATAAAACGTAAAGTCGTAGGCTGGAAGAAGACATTTTTGTCCTTATTGGTTTATTAAGTCTTGAATTATGACTAAAAATACATTTAGAGAGGTCAATGACCTTAACTATGCAGCTTTGACAACAGAAATCAGTGGCATTCACAAGACTGGTAAGGACAGACAGAAAACAGCAATGATATATAAGGTATCATAGTAGAACAGGCTGCACAGTAGTATACCATTGTTTTGTCTTGGACCAATCAGAAGCCACTATAATTGAAAATCAAGTATTCATTACACCTATATAATTTATATTACATTTACATTTCTAATTTAGAGGCAAATTATCCTCCAAAACAACTTCAGAAAAAATATAATAATTGCCCTTTCTAAACATTTTGTCCACAACTTCTTCCAACAGGTTGCAAACCGTCTTTACAGGAAGTCCCACACAAACATGGGCAGGAGATGGATACTCCTGTGGCAGCATGGCGTATCCAACTGATTCATTGTTAAATATAGTGTTGATTAAACTGAAAGTTAAAGACCAACATAGGTTGAATTAAGTAATGTGTTGATATTCATGCCATGCCATTTGCTAAATTGACCAAAATGGTACAATGCCATTGTAAATGTTTGCAGTAATTTGGTTGGTAGGCTACTGTACCACTGATATGCAAGTGTACTCCATGTTTCCCTCCATCATAGTTGTTACTCTTTCATGCAGACAAACTTTCTCTTTCCCCACAGGAAGGAGTACTTGTGATGTTGTGAAGGAGCTAATGGCTAACTGTCACTTTCACTGCCATGCAGTGAAAATTGGGGGCTATCACCCAGTTAACTATCAACACCTCACTGCCATAATCTGAACAAAAATATTAAATTGAGCCTAAATTAAATTCCATCACGTTATCTAAGATGTGTAGCATCAACGTGTCTTTTGACAGTGAATGTAAAATAATATACAGTAAGATTAACTTTGAATCTGACCAGTGGTTTATTACTTTTTCAATGCACTCGGACAAAAGCATTCAGCAAATCTGGTAGTTTGAAAGTCTTTCTGCCTCTTATAGGTGTGTGATCGTGTCTTCACTAATCTGTGATGAACAGGGAACAAATGAAACAGTGAAGAAAAAAACATACCTGAAATGTTCATTTCCAAGTGACAGTCTATAGGTAGTTTTCCTCTTGTGCTTGTTGCTTCAAGCTGTGGGTGTTGCAGTCGAGTCCATTTATTTTCACAAAACCATCCGGGGGAAAGTTAGTCCTTGTGGAAGTCAAATAGGACGTTGGCCATCACCTGGGAAAAAAACGAAAACAACAACAACAACAACAACAAAACAATGCTATTTTGGGTTTAAGACGTTCAACGCCTTGCATTACTCAAGTCTGACAATTTAATGAACTTTAGGACTATGGGTAGCCCTGCCTAATAAGGTTTTACAAGTGGGCCCTGTCACAATAGGTGCAATACGATTCATCTGCCCAAACATATCTAAAAAATATATTACATTTTACCTCCAAGCTAGCTGATGGCTAGCTTAACCCCCACCCGACTGTGAACTGACGTACGTATGACGCATTGCGTTAACGTTACGTAAGTTAGCTAACATTGACTGAACTGTACCGTTTATCTCGGTCGAAGATATCAGCTTTCATGCTAGAAAGTAGTCGAGCCTTGTGAGCTAAAGTTTTATGGCTACTATCAAAGTATAGATTGATTGTTTTGATGAGTAAAACCGGTACTTACCTGCGATGCGTCCACGTGTGTGTGTGCCGCAGGGAGCTCGAGCTGCACCACCTGGTTCCTCTCTGACGTCACGTCATTATCATCTCTGAGGCCGCGCCGTGCGGCTTGTTTACCTGAAAGTTGCTACTGGTATGCTTCGTTTCAGCCTGTTTCCGACTTGTCAGAACAAAATGAGTAGCTGGACGAAGTTCAGCTTTCCTCTCTGCAACCTGGACTTACTAAAGCTCCGGCTAGTTGCGCTAAAAATGGACCCGAATGCCGAAGCGGAATGATCCTATTATCAGAAAGAGCCGGGCAGCTGTCGGAGAGAAGTTAGTAGGTCAACCTACAGTACAGACCCCGGATGTTGATAACAGGTAACCCCGGACTTAGAGGGGAATAGCACTAGCCAGTAGCCCTAGCACTAGGGTGCCATAACAAAATATTGGAGAAATGAACGAGTTTCGCGGCAGATAATGTGTTATTTAGAGGCTGTGTGTAGACTCCCATGATAGCTACGCGGCTCTCGGCTGCATCGAATTTCATAGGAAGGACTAATGACACCAAAGTTATCTGGGTGAGTAAATTATCGAATTTTATGCTAGAAATAAGGTCCAGATTGTAAAAAACGGCAATTCCCCTTTAATAACATACAAGCTATAGTCTTATTGATTTTGGTGTCTTTATTCAACATAGCCTACCAATTAAACCGTTAACAGTAGCCTTCTGGTGGAAAAAGGAAGTGAAACCTTGGATTATGACTGTTCCAATCTACTTTGGCAGCAATTACCACAAACAAACTCTTACAGTAGCTACAGATCAGACCTGCACAATGTTTATTGTGGGGTTTGGACCATAGACTGGTCCAGCTTATAGCCACATACAGTAGGTGTGTGGCCAGCTCTGCTCAGGTCATACCACAGCACTGGCTCAAGCTATAACTGGGCCTAAAAGATGGATTTTCTATGTTTGAAGTCAATCTGTGATAGACATACTTGAATCTTTAGGGTAATTGTACTGCTGTACCACCCAGCGTCTACTGAGCTTCAGCTGGCAGACAGCCACCCTGACATTATCCAGTAAGATGCCTTGATAAACTGGGGAATTAATTTCCCCTTGATGATGAACTGTCCAGGCCCAGAGGCAAACTTCAGGTGCACAATCCTGTTTCTCTTTTTTTTTTTCCTTCTTCTTTGGAGAACAGCAGACTCCTATGGTAGACTATGTGATCAGATTATCCAGCACCTATGATTCCTTTAAGCCTTTACCTCTTACTTTGGAAGTGGTGTGCCATCAGGGCCAGCGGTGCTTGCCCAGTTAAATCTAAAAATAGACATCAATTAGAATGATACCAAAGTGGAATCTCCTTACCTTACCTCCCAGCTTTCTGTCCCATAAAGGATCTGATGATGATTACTTCTCACTTGTGGGAGCAGTAGTGTTTCGACTTAGAAATGTAGCTTGGTTGGTGGTGCAATTCACAAAAGTGTATGACTGTGTGATAGAATAGCACTCAATGCATGGAAACCCACTGTGTGAAATAGAAAATTTTCTCTGCCTATACTAAACTTTCAGTCCACGTAAAGATGAAGAGTGGCAATTTATTTTAACAAACATAATGGTGTCATGATGATGAGATTTTATGTCAGTTAGTATCAATTTTTCTTTATTTTCCATGTGATCATTTAAGTGTACAGTAAATAATGTAAGCATGGCTAAGGATCAAGGTTGTTCAGTGAGGTAGGGCAACAATCTTAATCTAACATGTCTCCAGAATGAGCTTTGTGAAACCTTGTGCATTTGAAACTAGATATATGGACTTTGATTCATCATGCTGCTCTGTTGTACCTTTTACCTCTAGACTCCTTGAGCAGAAAACTCCATCAACGCATTGCAGTTTTTTTTTCTTTTCTAATGGAAAATACCTCTACAGCCACAAAAGCCTGCTATTGTATGATAAGCTACAAATATAGAGGTGTCTGAAAATCCATTTAGAATTAATAATACGAAAACCATTCTTGTTAATGAAAAAGTGTAATTTATCCAAAGAGGCTCAGAGTCATCTTTGAAATGCAAGATGTCATTGAGCTGGTATAAATGTAGGCTTTAATGGATACATTGACAGTGCTGCAGTATTGTTCTTGACAGTATAAAATGATGTGAATGGCTTTGCTTGTCATTGTTGTGAAACTATTAATAGATCTGTAATTATGGTGGGCAAATTGTTGATTTTTTTTTCCTCTGTGGTATTTGATATGCTCAGCACAATGAGGAGATGAATTAGGACTAATAAACAGGTCTCATGATTCTGTCTCTAATTGGAGGATCATTATATCTCTTCCAGAGAGATGCCCACAGCTAAAGCCTTTAACAGCACTATTTCAAACAGGACACAAAGGCCTTAATGAATACTCCTGTGACTTCGCACCATCTCTCACAAAGGGAAGCACATATTCTGTTTTTATCTTACACATAGTTTCCTGTAATTGTTGGATTGAGGTGCAAGATCAGCCCCGCTTCCCTTGGAAATCACAATAATTATACCGAGGTTGGATTTAGGTTAAAGAGCTAACGGATCTTTTGAAAATGTGTTTGCAACTTCAGATGGCAGTGGCATCATACGGTATTTATTTTAGAGGAACGTTGCAGTGTGTGTGTGTGTGTGTGTGTGTGTGGGAGGGTGCTGAATAGAAAGGGGGGAAAAAAATCAGATATTGCTATGGTGTAGCGTCAAGTGTTTTACAATGTCTTTACATGCATACATGCATTACCATTACAACACAATAACGGAAATATGGAGAGCAAATGTAATGCCTGCTCAGGGAATGTGTTGAAATCTCTGGGTGCCATTTGCTCCCATCAGTGTAGCTGATAGAGTCATTAGAGAGCTGCTGCGGCTCGGCTCTGGGGTCTCTCTCCTGTAAATGGCCCTGTTGGATGGGTGAACAACCTTCACGTGGCTCGGTGGCCTCAGAGCACTTCACTAAAGCTAATAGGTCATAGCTGCGGAGATGTTTGACAAAAGCATGAGTGTTAACAATGGATAATATGAGAATGGATTGCAGTTATCTAGTGCTTTCTGTGTCTCATGATTTGAAGTGTTTGACATTGCATCAAGTGAATTTCAAGTGTAAGTCAGATTGTTTTTTCTTTTTTTTTTCTCCGACTGCTATTGCAGCAAGGTTTGTGGATTTTTTTTCTTAACGTTACACGTATGACCTCCATGCTAATGGAGGAGCCTCTTCTTTATCTATTAGCGACTAACGTGATCACCTCTGGACGGCTGGAAAACCAAAAGTGCTGAAATCGTCTAAATGATGAGCTGAAGGATCTGTGGGTTTTTGCATATCACACCTCCTCCATGGCTTTAAGAAAAAGGGTGAAAGAGGTCAGCTCAATATGCATATAATTTGGGGTTACATTCAAAGTTTGGGTTTTAAGCTTCTTGATGAAAGACAGCTATGAATAAATGTAATCTTTTCTCTCACATTTGGTCATTTGCTGAGGGCTAGGAAAAAAGTCTTTGTATGTGCTTTCGCTATTAATATTCCATATTACTGTTCCTTGAGATTCATTGTCCTTCTATAGCACCCTAAATAATTGAGAAATGTCACTGATTTCAGATATTTATTTACAGACGTAAAGTCGCTGGTTTGTGTTATCCAACATGCAATGAAAAAGCAGCGTCTCGATTTGATGCCCTCGGTTCGTCACGGATGAATGAATGGGAAAAGTTTAGGCCACACTGGGGAGGAACTTATTTGTTGAGCAAGGGAAAATACAGCGAGACGAGGGCAGACTGTCAAAGGACTGAACGCCATTCATCTACTAACCTGCTCAAGGTGTGCCTGGTTGATGTCCTCCTCCTTTGGTGGGGAACATATGTCCACAGCAGCTGTGCCATCGTGAATAGGCAGTGATTGTATGCTAGCTAACTGCATTCCTGGGAGCCAGGCCAAGTCTGAGTGGAGTGAGCTGCCCCATTTTTTGATATAAGCGTCTCCTGCATTCCACCTGATTTACATGTCTCTTTTTCCACACAACTAGCAGACATAGTCACTCAGGCCAAAATAACCCTGAACTTGGAAGATCTCATTTTCAACGCAACGATGCTGAAGAGTGGGGACATACTGTAGTACAGACTGACCGCAAAAAAATGTGTGACTCTAGCAACTGCGCGACTGCATCTGTTGGGTGACACAGTTTTCAAGAGGTACAGTAGAGTAGAGGACTCTTCTTCTAATCTGTGATGCAAGTTTGATACATGTTACAATCAAGCCAAGCTATCCTAGTTTATAATAATAATAATGGCTTCCTTGGATTTATATAGCACTTTTCAGAAACAATTATTCATTCATTCACTCTGGTGATGGTAAGCTATGTCAGTAGCCACAGCTGCAGACAGAGAGAAGCATGGCTGCCAATGTGCACCAAACGGCCCCTCCGACCACCACTAAACATTTATACACATTCACACGGGCCACGTGGGTAAGGTGTCTTGTGACACAATGACAGCGACTAGAGTGGAGCAGGATTGGAACCACCAACTGTCCGGATATCGGACGGCCCACTCTACCCCCTGAGCCAAAATAAAAGCAGATTGGTCATGTGAAGCCTATGCTGCTAACTGTCATGAATTTTTAAAACAAAGTTTTTCAAAGAAGCATAAAAACAAAAGTGAAAGCAAAAAAAGAGAGGGGGGAAAAGCTGATCTGAGGACTCGCTGATCTCCAACCATGCAAGGGTTAGCCGATATCAGCATGCTAAAATGCCCATAATATCAATGCTTACATGCTTTATGTTTAGCAGTTGCACCATTCACCAAGTTAGTCACCTTAGTTTAGTGTGTTAAAGGGACTAGAGGAGTTTTGGAAAGCGAAGTGTTTTCATACTACATTTACCATGAGTCTCCGCACGCACGGTGAAATTCTTGGACCGGCGCAAGACGGACGTCTTGCCAAGAATGTTTTCATTCATCAAGAATTAAAGTCAGAGGTTCAAAGACGATCAGGTACCGCCGTAGTTCCGACCATTAACGGCGATTTGGCTGCGTTATTCCCATGACCTGCCGGGCAGCGTCCGTGAAACCAAAAGTAAGGAAACACTGGTCGGCTCGCCCAGCATTTCCACCATTAATTAAAATAACAAAATAACGATAGAGACAAAACGATATATTTATCGAAAATGGAGCCATTAACAAGTGTGGGTAGCGTAGATTTATCCACATTAATGTGAGACTTTTTTATAACCAAATACAAACTCCTTGTTGTCCCTTTAATATACTAACACTTGCTATTATCTTTTAACAAATATAATTAGTTTAGCAGGTAGATAATAGGTAAAGGAGTAGTTAAGGGTTGATACTGTAAGCATTATTGCACTTCCAGATTTCTTATATTGCTCATATGCAGAAGCGTGCTCCTTATCAGCATAAAAGCTCCAAAGCTTTTAAGTAACATATAAAATGTGAGTTTATGTAAAAGCAGCCAGTGAAAGCTTGTGAGGTTAAGGCAGGTGACAAAGAGAGTACCTTATAGCTATAATACTTACATAACTTAATGACCTAAAATGGTTGCATGAAAATAATCAGGGCTAGTCATCGCTGAGTACCTCATCCTTGGATGCGATCATTATGTTCAAATGGCATTTATCCTCTCCACAGTAAACTGAAACACCTGTAATTGTTATCAGACACTTGCACAGGAAACCGGGGCCTGTAAAGGGAATCTCAGTGTTAACATTAAAGGCCAGTTACGAAATGGAAATCTCATTTGTCTTCGGCCTGATGTCCGATCACAAACAAACAATAGACATCTGCGATATTTCTCTGTCCTATCACCGACCTCCATCCCATGAGGAACAAGGTCAACAGAGCTCCAAATGGGATGGTGATCCCAAAATAACAATCCCAAGCACCAACAGCCCCCGCTTCTCCCTTAAACAACACAATCACACAATCAAAGCCTTACTGCCTTTCCCTCATTGTTTAATTTCTGCTGGCTATCTTAGATATCTCTGCGGCTGTTCTTATCTTTGACCTTCAGCTTGTTGCTTTGTCGTCACCCCCCCCCCTACACACACACATACACACACACACACGCATGCACCCCCCACCCCACCCCTCCAACCCACCTACCTGCTCCCACCCCCCACCCACCCCAACACCAGTGTGCTGCGACCTTCAGAGAGGTGTCATTACTCCCTGACCCATTTGACGATCCCCTCATGTGGAATGTGCATATGCCGAATCGCTGCGGATCTGCACAGTATGGGGTGAGGTGAAGTACTTACAGAAATATGACTTGACACGCTTTATCAAATGGGGAAAGATGAAGACGAAACAGCTGCTGGTGCTGTCGTAAGCAATCTGGCCGTGATTGAATAAAAGTGTCAGGAAAAGGGCCGCTTGATGGTCTTTTGTTCTCCCCCATCCAGCTTGATGTTAGTTTGAGCTGTCAGGAGGGAATCACAGCTGGGTGATTTATCAATACTTGGAGTGACCTTGCAGCCACACTTCTGCGCGTACGTATGTGTGTGTGTGTGTTTGTGTGTGTGCAGGGGGCATGCGTGCGTGCGTGTGTTTGTGCACATGCTCCTATCTGTGTGTGGCTCTCATGGATTAAAAAGACACAAAGTGGAATATTTTTCAAAATAGTTGGCACACCCAGACAAAGACTTGGCTTGACTTGGAACAAAATTCTCTCTTCTCTTAGACACAGTAAGTGGATTGTTCTGCCAACACGATAAGGGTATTTTTCTCAACATCAGAGCACTCAAAGTACCACCAGCAAATGTTTGGGAAAAGTGCGCCTCTTTTAACTAACGCTGCTTTTGAACAGGTTTTTCCTTAAATCTCTTTTCTAGTTTTTTTTATTTTTTATTTCACCCTAACCTGTCCACACCAGCTCTTCACCTCAGTACTTTCTTTGAGATGTACTTGGACAGCCTGTTTTCACAGCAGCCATTGACTGTCTCTGTTGTGATTAAGCAGATGTTTTATTGCAGAGTGGAACAGTCATTACTGCCATAAACCCATCTGTGGAATTGCTTTTTATGCAAATTTACAAAGCATCTGCATAAATAAAGTTCTAATTAATACCTTTCTGCAAACCTCTGCGCTCTTTGATTCCTAAGTGTTCTTAATTGTGTACAAGCAGGTAGAAAGTACAAGTCAGTGCTCACAACATGAGAGAGTTCTGGTCTCCATGTACACCATTTGCCATATTTTTTAATAACTCTTGGTGGAACTGCGAATGAATAACAAATAAATGTTGTTTCGCAATGTTTTACAGGTTTATAGATTTTCAAAAGCACAGCACTCAGCTGTTATTTAAAGATATACAGTATATTTATACATAATTGGATTTTGACAACCCAACATGGTTAATTATTGACAAATCTTTGATTAAGAAAGAGCTTAAAGCAGTTTCAATCAAGGATAACATTTATGTAAAGTTGCAGTGAGTAGCATTTTTAGCTCCTGTTGTAGGTTACAAGGGAAATAAAACAAAATCTGCTGCTACCGGTTGATTGGGAACTACTGAAGAGTAAAGTTTCCCTGAGAACATTAAGGCTGCTTTATAGATCCCTTTGTTGTGAGGGTGCCAATGGAAGCTCATTAATTTCCCCAGGTTTTTAATGGGGAGTGTTGAACATGTGGCAAGAGTTGTCTTGGTGGGACCCTTATGAGTTGCACCTCTGCTGCTGAAAGGATGCCATGCTTTTTAATTGTAAAGGTGTCCCTTTGCTAAGTAATCAAGCACATTTTTATTGTTTGGTAAAATTGTACAAACCAATTTATTTAAACAGCATGACTGATGGCTTGTTTTTTTCTTTAGTTCTCATTTAATCACCTTGAGCACGCTATACTATGTCAGTCAATTCTGTTTGACTGCGCAGACCGCAGCTGTTTTGTAACTCCAGGAAAATTGTGTTAATAGTTTTTTTCCTACTCTTCTGAGAACTGCGTCATTCTAACGTAGCTTTTGTATAATATAGCAAGGTACATTAGATATAAAACCTCACAGGCATTTAGAGCGAATTTGAACTTTCATTACCTCTGAAATCCGACGAAAACAACTTTTGTGAATAAAGAAAGACTTTGTTAAATGATTAAAGGAGACATCTGAGCCATGACGGAGGAGGAGGGGCTGTAGTCAGTGAGGTCAGGGAAAATGAAGAAAGGCTTCAAAAAGTGTGGATGGAGGCATTTCATTTTTATTTTGCAGTCATTAGGACTGTTCCCAAAGCAAATGGATGGTCTTAATTGCTGGTACGTCTTAATGATCAGTTCAAGTTGTGAAACATCAGGTCATCTTAAATTGATTCACTAGGTGGCAGTGTCACTTTTTAAACGCATTAGCACTTAAGTAACACAGTGTCATGTGTGGTCAACGACTGTGTGGCTGAGCACTGTGCTTAGTTTATCTGTGTCAACATAAAGGGAAGCACAACCAAACATTTCAAATTAGAGGGAAATATCGGATTAAAGGCACTTATGTTTACAGCAACTGTGAGTAACACCATTCACTTCATTAACTTAGTGGATAAAAAAGTGCAAACACTCACTGCTTTCATCAACATGGCATTGCAGAGCCAAGATTTGTGATACAGTATAAAACACAAACACAGGCTATGGCTCTCTGTCTCTCTCTCATCAGCTTGTGTGATCTAGCAACTTTTAGCATAATGAATTTAGCAGGGATGCCTTCTCTACACAGTCCATCAGGCCTGCCATCTAGGAGATTAAATTATGTCTGTAAGCATTAAAGCTTTGATGCTGTATTTGGGCGGCATGCATGCATCCATTTGCAAAATTCTATATAACAAAATTAAAAACATGGACACCTATGGAAAATGGCTTGGCACTAGCACTTAAACTCCAACCACTCCAAACAGTTTGCTGACTAATGCATTTCTAATCATTTCTGTGATCAATGTTAGCTACTGTGCAATAAGATTAATCAGCCATATGCAAAGCTAGGATCACCTTGAACAAGGCAAGAAGAAAGAGGGGGGAAAATAGGCAGAAAGAAAAAAAAAAGCGTCTTAGCCATTATGCATGATAAACACACCATACAGAAATAAAGTACACCTGCATTATTCACGTCTTTCATGCCGCTGGTTTTTGTGTGTGTTTCGGCGGCATCACACCGTTGTGCTCCCCTCAGCTGTGCTTTGGCATCTGTGCGTGGCCATCTCACTGCTGAATAGCTGCCTGATTATTCCAAATCTAAGGGAATATTCAAACAAGGCCGATAATGCATTCTTCCATATGATTCTCCAGAGCTGGGACAGCTGTTCAGCAGCTTTCAATGCCATGTTTAGAAAGGGACAGATTTCTCTGCTAAATTAATAGGCCCCATTAAAAATCAGAGAGAAGTTTGACAAATGAAGCAGAGATTGGGTTTGTCATAGAAAAAGAGGCTACAAAATGAACATCACGCACAGCTGATAAATAACTACACTTTAACCAAAATGATTGGGAAATTAATGTTTAACTCCATAATCTATAGCCACAGAGGATTTCAATGGCCGTGTAGGCAAACTGGGCTGATGTATTGAATTTGCCTCAGGAAGCACACAAAGCCTGCACTATATGAGGAGTGTCGTCTGCGTCTCCAGGAGACAATAACTGTCAGTGGCTCCGTCATGAATGCAGTTTGTCCGAATCAAACAGATTACAGCCAGGTCAATTTCACAAACCCTGTCCAACAAAATGATAAAACTTTAATGACAAGAATTTGTCAGCTCTATCAGACAGGAGGAATTACTGGAGCTCAAGTGTCTCTTTGTTTGCTTCACTCTGGGCCACACAGTGGTTTGAGAATGCAGAGTGGTACTGCGATGCCTGAGCCTTGTAAAGTTTCAACTGGCAGATGAATACTTTTAGTCTGGCTTTCACCGTCTCTCTCTTTCTCCCTCTCTCTCTCCCTCTCCAGAACAACGAGGAGGTTGTCTGTCCAAGGGCACACCTGTAAGGTGCAGACCCTCGACAGGCTTACCTTAGTGGCCTCTCCCGCTGTACTCAAAAGGCAATTATTCCTCCCAGAAGATAGAGCACTGTCAACTTCAAACGGAGGACATTCTTTAGGCAGATTAGACTAAAATTATGTTTTATTATTTGGGCCCTGAAGAATGAATTGGACTCTATTTGGTCGTCTTTGTGGTGAAATCCAAGACAGTTTAAATGGCAGAGGTATGTTTGGAGTCAGGGTAATACTCTGGTGTCTTTATGAAAGGGCAACAGAGAGGATCAGATTAGAAGCTGAACAGCGAGAGTCTTTCAGTGCGGCTGTGCTATCATCTCTGTCTTCTTGTCCGTGCCTGTAGAGAGGTTAAATTAAATGGCTGTAATAAATGTTTTGGTCTTGCTGATGTGGTATGGCTGGCTATCAAACGAAAACACTGTGGAGAAACGGCATGGTGGAAGATCAGAGAGAGGAACAAATGGAGGGTGGGAGAACTATGTCAGCACATTACCAACATTAGAAACGGACTTGTTTTCACTTAAACCTCAATTATAATGGTGGCTCCAGAAACAATTATATTGATGAATGCTTTCTAAGTTACTGTAATTAAATTATTCCATTTAATTAACGAATTATATTGAATTTCTCCCCAGAGGACGGCATTAGCCTCATCTGCTGTTTTACAAACAGGAGTACTCTAATGTTGTGTTCTATGGAAATGATTACTAATGCCTAATGAAACTGTGTCAGATCAGATAAATGCTGTACAGAGTCAACAAGCCAAGCTTGTAACACAGCCAAACTTGAGAGAAAATAATAAAGCCAAAGAAGAAAATTATTGATTGCGTTTTTTCAAGGGCAGGCTTTGTGAAGCTGGCATCAAATAAATTATAATTCTGAGTGCCTGCTCGGGGTCTTAAATAGAATACCCAAAGTCAAACAGTGTATTAAGGAGGCTTTTTAAAATAATTATCTTTGCATCAATACATAAATGAATATTTTATGTTAGAATAAATATAGTCAGTGTTTTAAATGGACTTGTATGAGTCTTTCAGATGACAAAATTTTAATTCGAAAACTAACAGCAGTAAATCAAAGTGTCAGTTTACTGCATTAAAAAAAACAGCCCACTGCTGTTTCCACTCACTGGCTGTTGAAGGTAATTATACACAGTATAAAACTGGAATGCATAGCAGTCTTAGTTTGATGGTTCAGCAGTACAAAGCTACAGTACGTAAAAGCACAAATGAAGTTCAACTGCAGCTGACCATTGCCCTCTGGTGGGAGTGCCAAGCACCTGCTTGAAGACAGACTAAATATAGAGCATGCGTAAGATTTGTTTGTATTTCTTGTGTCACACTAAATGTCATAACATTCAAGATAACTCACAGACGAACAAAGACGGGAGGAGAGCTGTGCACAAATAAATACACATTGTTGGTCTAAGGAATTTCCCAAGCAAAACATACCAAGTAATAACATCTGATGACTGAAAGTTATTTTGCCCTTTCAAAATGATATTATTAATAATAAAACAGCAACACGCAGTGCTTACAGTAGCAATGTGCTGCATGCGTTTATTGTCCTGTGCCCCCTTGGGTTGGCCATATTAGTCCATGTGAGAGTGGAGAAGAGTTGTGATGCTGTAAGCACATACCATGCATTCTCTCTCCTCCGCTGTGCAGTTGTTGAGCATATTGTGAGGTTTTAATACAGGGGATATGGAGGAGGGCTCGGCTCACATTCGCTGTTCAGGAAGAGCCACGGCCAAGAATGACAGTTGCTCCTCTTGGAGCTGAGACATCCATGGATTTAAATTGCACTTTGAAAGGTCAGCACATGACAGGCAATCAGTCAGCTCCTAATTGGATGATCAGCAGTCATTTGAATATGTATCAGATTTTTTTTTATTGCACAATGGAAAAAAATATTAACATGAGCATGTGAACAATTTCCTGTCTTGGACACTTTCCCCGATAGTAGATGTAAAATACATAGCACCCTTGATAATAATCGTAATCATAATCATGATCATAATATCAATAATGTTAATAATAATATCACCATACTTTCAAAATAGGAGAAACAAAATAATCTAACATTTATTTTACTGTTGTTGTCCCCAAAAACTACATAAAGACATTTTATGTAAAAAAAAACGGGTTTCTTCTTTCTTGAAAGAAGATTGAAAAACAATAATAAAGGAAATTAAAATAACAACTGGTAAAATGGGATTATTAAGATATTACAGTGAGTTAACAGAGGGCCATGAAATAAAATGAGTTTTGTGGAGGCATTTATAAAGGGAAAAGGAGTTTGTATAATGATACCCTGTCATTTCACAGGTTCACGTGAACTGAGTATGAATCTTCTGTGTAAAGACAAATGTTATTTTAAAAATGCCGTTTAAACATTTCTCCATATCTTTAGATCTCACATGTGACCCTGCGTAACCTCAGAAATATTCACATCTGAAACGTGTTCAGTCAAGCCTGCAGCTGGTGCAGTTACAGTTTTAATAAGAGGACAAATAGTGCCTGAAGAAAAACAGAGATGGGAGTGGCAGAGTGAATGTCACAGTTAAAAAAGCATCCTTGCACACAGTAGTGTTTTTTTTGTGTGTGCGTGTGTGTTTGGTTCTTATAGTGAAATGCTGCTTAGCCACCTATGCAAATGGTGTGTCATACCTGTGTTTCCAGTTCCAGCTTGTTGCACTGGCACTACTGCTGACATGTACTTCATACACCTGTGTGGGAAAAAAACAAAATCATGACAAGTCAGTTGTGTTTTGTTAAGCCGGTGTATAAAGCTGCTGTCACTGTGATATCAAGAGGGCTCCAGGTTGGATTACTCTTGCTTTTTCATTGCTAAGCCAAATATCTGGAGTATACCTGAGGATATAAAGAACAAAAAAGGAGGGGGGGCAAATAAAAACATCAAGTTCTTAAAAGGTCACGACACAAGGTAAGAAAGACATCAGTTGAATCCATCTTTTTTCAGTATGGTTTGCTTTATTGTTGGGGAAAAGTTCAAACTAGTACCAGCAGCTCCAGAGCACATCACCTCATCGCTGCTGGATGTTACAGTAAGTGTGACACATAATGTTTGTTTTTTTTCTCTTACTGAGTGAATTGCTGGGCTCTTTTAATGGAAACATCCACTGCCAGTATATGTGTGTGTGCAGGCTTCACTGCTGGCTCAGGAATGTTGGCATCAAGTAATGCAGTCCTGACAGACAGCTGCACTGCAGTGGCGTTTTTAACATGCCAGACCAGGACCCAAGTGTGCTGGAGGCTCAAAGAAAATCAGAAACTGCATCTAAAGATGATAGGAATACTAACTTGATCCACTGTGGGCGAAATCCAGGAGAGCTCATCACTTTTAATTTGTCATTAAAAGTCTTAGAGGTCACTGAGAGACTGGATCACCTTTTTTTTTTTGTTTAAGCAGCAGAAGTGGGTAAATGCATTAAATTAAACTTTTTCATCCTTATTCCTTTTAAGGCTTTCAAAACTTTACAGAGGTTTGTGACCAGGTTGAAGTCACACCACAGTGAAAAGCACACACACGCAGCCTGTTTGACATGACCCCGTTGACTCACTTTATTTTGGAGTGTGCGAATAAACCGCTCATTTATGGAGTCCTAACACCTGACACACGTTCATCCTCCTCCTCTTCCTCTTCCTCCTCCTCCATTTACCTCTTTAACCCCCACGTGTTTGCTGTTATTTCCAATTTATTCCTCGGCCATTTTCACCTCATCGCACAAACCACAGTATTCATTTCATTACACTAGGTGTATCCCGATCGCTCGGGTTGTCCTGTTTATTATTTTGTACATGTTCAGCCCCGCCCTGCAGACGCGCTGATACCACGCAGTTGCGTAATTTGACAAGCCAGCGCAAAATAGAGGGGAGAATGAGCGTTTGACAGCCGCTGCTTTGCCTGTGCAGATTGTCTGGAAACAAAAACAAAATAATAATAATAATAATACCTATGCTTCATTTATTGGTGAAAGATTTCGGATAGTTAAGACAGTTACCTCTGCTTTTATGGCCGCTGCCGTAAGGAATAATGTTTGGGTTGCTCCGGGGCAGGACGCGCAGTTTCTCCAGAAAACCACCGCACCACTGGCAGCCGACGGTCTGAGAGGTGAAGATCACGGACAAGTGCCCTGTAACACGAGGGATGTCATCCCGGGAACTTCGTCTTATCATGATTACAATTTGGTATGGGGGATTATTATTATTTCTTTCATTTCTTTTCTGCATCTGCCTCGGAGCATCACAGTGTTTACTGGTGCCTGCTGGTTTGACGTAGAAAGGTCGCATGTTGCTGATCAAAGCAAAAAATAAAAACAGGCTGTTTCCATTCATAGATTTCAGCCTAACATTGACGAACAGGGCCTGTGTCTTAACTCGTTGTGATATTTACCGCCACTGCCCGCAACCTCTCCATCCCGTGACTGAAATTGTGAGCTTTTTTTTTTTTTTTTTAAATGTCTGTGTTGATGCTGACATTCACTGACTGGCTGGCTGGGGGCTGGATCGGGGAGCGGTGGCTCGGCCGGGATGTGAAACGTTCACGCGGCCACATGCTCCCGAAAAGAAAACTTGCGAGGAAGAGATGCGTATCGCGCTGCAGAGCAACTGGATGTTCTAATTTCAGCCATGTATTTCCAAACAGCTCAGGCTGCTGCGTTTCAGGAAAGGGGGGGAGGTGGGGGGAGTTGAGGGGGGCTGCTTGTAAAAGGAGGGGTGTGTGTGTGGAGGATAGGGGGGGCTAGGGGCGTCTTTGATGTGGCAGTGTGTAGACACCAAGGGCAGGCCCCAAATGCATCCACAAATATATGAACGGGAGCTTGTTTTGTATAATACTTGAACATTGCACCTTATACAACATGCATACTGCACTCTCTCTATACATTATGTACCTGGTATAGATAGATAGATAGATAGATAGATAGATAGATAGATAGATAGATAGATAGATAGATAGATAGATAGATAGATATCAGTAACCCTTTAACTGGGTTAGGGTCAGGGTTAAACTTCTGTTTCTTCAGTCCAAGTCCAGTTCCTTCTAGGTGTAATAAATGTTATTCTGATGCTGAAATCTCATGAGTCTTCAACATCATTGGGACATGATGAGAGGGATCTGGTCATGGTTTTACTGTACCTGGAAGTAAATGGAACCAGTGAGGCGTTCAATGCCCTTTGCTGATTTTGAATGCAAATCTTGCTTAATTCACAACATCAAGGGTTAAGAGGGAAAAGTATCTCAAAACAAGATTTTTTTCAAGAAGCCTTAATAAGAATCCATCATTGAACACTTGTGTTTTTCTAGTACCGCTGACCTGACAATTTCTTTTGCTTGTGTTTTCCAGGGGAAGTCAGAGATGGACAGTTACCTGTCTCAGCACCCACAGGACATAGTAAATTCCAAAATGTTGTGCAGGGAAGGCGCTCTGATGCTTGAGCCACCCTTCACCGAGGACTTCGCCGCCCCTTACAGCGTCAACATGAGCCTGCTCCTTCCTGACGTCACGTACCTGCACCCGGGGCTCTGCAGGACTGTGAGGCAGATTAAAACGGAGCCATCACACTCCCTGATGCACCCTGCCTGTCAGGGCAACGGGGTGCCGCCGGTGCTCTCAGGTGTTTTTAGCGCAGCTGACACAGCAAGCGGCAACTTCTACATAAAACAGGAAGTGCCAGATTTCCAGGATGTCCCCTTGTTTCAGCTTTTGAACTCTGATTTGGACCAGCTTGTTCACGGGTCACAGCTGAACTCCATCCCCATGGTCCCCTTAAGTCTTCCAAATGGGAACGTCCACGTGGGCCCCGTGCAGAATCCTACTAAACACACAAGCGGTGAATGTTTTCAGTTTAATCATCACGTAGGCCATCAGCAGAGACCAACCTATTTGCCACCTTCACCGCCAAACTCTGAACCCTCAAGTCCAGACAGGGGGAAGGAGCTACTCCACAATCTGTCGCCACCTCCCTCCTACGAAGCCAGCATCGCCTCTAAGTTAACTTTTCACACCCATAACCCCAACGATCCAGGACAGACTTCCAGTTTAGCTCCAACCCAAAGTCCAGACCAAAATTCCAGCGTTGGATTTGTCCAGAGTCCAGGTGCTGGACCAGGCCAGCATTCGAGCCTGACACCTGTTCCGACGACGCCGGGTGTTGGTCCGCTGTCCCCGGTGTTGGCCCAGTCGGCTCCGCTCAGATACAATCGCAGGAATAATCCTGATCTGGAGAGACGGCGGATTCACCACTGTGACGTCCCAGGTGAGTCGTCTGTTGTTTCTAAAATAAAAAAATAAAAAAACGCTCCTTTTGAAAATATGGCATGAAAAGTTTTAATGAGCTCTCCTTTTCTTTTCTTTTCTTTTTAGGATGCAAGAAAGTGTACACCAAATCCTCTCATTTAAAAGCCCATCTACGAACCCATACAGGTAAAATGTTTGCAGTTGCATTCTTATTTTGGGGTGAAAGTGGCGATGTTGCCAGGCAGAAAAATGTACTTGGCATGCAGATGCATTCTGTCTGCTGACAGACCTGGCCCACATCTCTCTGCTGTCAACTCACATAAACCCTGCAGCTCTCATAAAGGGGGCAGGGAGACAGACAGGACACGCTATGATTTATGGCTCTGAGTTGAGGCATATCAGGGTTTTTTTTTTTTATCATCAAAACTCCTTCATTAGTCTTTTGAAATATGAAGTAAATATTCTTTCTTAAGGGGAATGTATCTCAACGCATGCTGTGTGTCTCTCCCTGAAGGAGAGAAGCCTTACCAGTGCTCCTGGGAGGGATGTGAGTGGCGCTTCGCTCGTTCTGATGAGCTGACTCGCCATTTCAGGAAACACACGGGGGCAAAGCCTTTCCAGTGTGGAGTGTGTAACCGCTGCTTCTCCCGCTCCGACCACCTTGCACTTCACATGAAGAGACACCAGCGCTAGAGACCCGCGCTCCTGCAAAACCAAGCCCAATCCAATCTTTTTTTTTTCTTATTTTTCACTAAACATGGACAAAGAACTGGCACTTACATATCAGCAAACAGACAAATGTAAAACGGGTGGATGTTTCTGCTCAGCTCCCAGTGGAGATAATTCTTAGCAGTGCTGGCCCACATGTCATTGTTTCTTTTATTGTGAAAAGAATTAATGTTACTGTTGCCTTATTTTATTTACACGTGTGTGCCCATTTTCTTGAGATATTGGTCAGAAATCATCAGCCAAATGTAACAATGAAATTCTGTTTAATCCCTTGTCTGTGGGATTAAATAAACCCAACCCTAACCCTAACCCTAACCTTTACCCTAAACCTTAACCCTAACCCTAACCCTAACCCAAAAGCCTTTATTTTCATTAGATCTTAACAACTTTTCAGGAAATATCAATCTTTCATCTCAATTTTGTCATTGTACAGATTCTATCTGTGTCATAATGGGCATTTATTTACTCAACTCCAACAGCAAACTGCCATGCTATAAAGTGCTGCGGTGGATCGTGTATTGTTTCGGATAGGGGAGATCAAAGGATGTGTAGTATTGGCCGGAGGCTGTGTGATATAAAAAGTAACACATAGGTTTGTTAAAGTTATACTGAAAACAAGTTTGTGGATTTCATAAAAGACACAGCAGGAAGACGTGAGGTGAACACTGGAACAGAGTTCCCGTCTGCAAGCTGGTGAAGGCATGTGGCGAGTGCAGGACTTTAACACTGCCAGACTTAGCAAATACTTTGTCACTGAGGGTAACGTCACTCAGAGCAAAACACAAATCTGTGTTTATCTGAAATGAAAGGGAGATAATGGTTATCGGATATTCATCATATTCATTTGGACTGCGTTGTCAATGTTCTGTTGTATACACACACATGAACGTGAACATTACAGAAAGTGTTCAGCTTATTTTAACTTCAGCCACTTGAGACGTTCAGTTTTGACGACATGCAGATTTCAGCAGTAGATCAGAGTTACTTTCTATCGTTTGACAGGCTGGTGTTCGTTCATCTCCATTTTGTTTTGGTTGTTATTGGTGTCTCCCAACATTAGATATTTTGTTTTGCTCGCAACAGGATTACAACGTCATGTCACTCGCCGACTTGTCTTTGGTTTCAAAGTAAAGTGGCGTCTCTGAGTTTGAGATTTTTTTCTTTTAAACTTTGACTGAGCATCTGCCAGACTGAGCGTCTGTGAAGGCTTCTGGTTTCTTTGACTACTATCCATGTATTCAAACACCTTTTCAAAGTGCCTTTAACTGCTTTTTTCCCTTTTTTTGGATGAATGAAAAACAAAGCTGCCCCTTTGGGATAATCTTCTTTTATCAGGTACTTCACTCTGCCAAAATGATGCTGTATGTTGGCTGCCCCTCCTCATTTTCACGATACATCAATATCTATTTATGACCAAATTTATTCATAATTTGAGCCTTCGTGAGCAAAATAAGATTTTTTTTTAAGTTTCTATAATTTGTTAAGATGTATATATTTTATGTCTGCTGTTTGAGGATCCATTGATTGTTTTTGGGTGTATAAAGATTTGAAATTTTGTTTTAAATTGCAGAGACTGTTTATTTTTTATTTCTCAGCGGATAAATTATGGAATTTTGTCATGGTCCGACGCTGTCGTTACTTTCTCCAGCCAAGGTGGCAACTCTCAGTGGAGTATGTGCCGTTAAATTATTGCAATACTTAGAAAAAAAATATATACAGTATATACACACACAAATATTTTGACATGGTTGGTACACATGAGAAGTGTTTGGATATTTTGTGTCTTAGCTTCATAACATGAAGATGTAACCTAAATTGATAATAATAATAATAATAAAAAGAAAGTGCTAAGAAGCCATGTGAATAATGCAAATAAAGGTTTTGTGTTGAATCTTATTAATTACGTTGAATATTTCTGAATATCTGTGTGGTATTTTTTTCCCAGTTAAACTTTACACATTTTTGCTGGGGTTCTCACCCCTTTCCAGTATTTTACTAGACTTATCCTTATTCAATATTGTATTGCTAAAGGTAAACCTAGGTCATATTGGTATTATTGAAAATTTTGCTTTACAAATATTCCCTATAAAAATTGCATAGATTTTTTTTCTCACTATTATTAATTGGTAGAAGTCAAAATTTTCAAATGTCAGAGCTCATTCACATCCTAAAAGTTGTATGAAAAAGTGAATTCAAAGTAATTTTGCTATTAGCAATACTAATTTTTAAATGACAAACAACTGATCAAACAAGTAGGAAACAAATATTCATGTGTAATATTTTCAAAATAAAATTCTAAATTGCTCCATCAATTTGTATTTATCTGTCACATTCCACAGGATCATATTGGATCATCTTGTTCAAATTGTTTTCCACAACGTTTCTCTCCAGGAAAGGCAGCTACACTTGCTTTGGCGCTGGTATTCTGTGATTATTCAGGACCACGCCTTTCATGTAGCTGTATACTTATTATTGGACCAACAATTCAGTGTCAATAAAACAAGATGACTTCTTTGGTCTTTTTATTCTTGGAATTTGTCCTCGATGTGACTCACAATCATAAGTGCTGACACAAAAGCGTCAAGAGCAACTGTAACAAACCTGAGGAGGTGTCTGAGCTTGTCCTGGTTCAGAGGAAGTTCCCAGTGTGGATTGTTATACTCCTATTTGCTTTTAAGCTTCTTCTCACTGCACTGTACTTGACTTGTACAGTAGCTTGCACAACATAGGCTGTTGTGGGCGATAAATCACTCATGTGATATATGTGCACACCGAAATGCTTAGCGGAGTGGGAATTGAAACCTTGTTATTGTAATCATTGGAATCCTTTACTGGCAGACAGAAACATTCATCGAGATCCATTTATAATAGAGCACCGTACAGGATGTACTGGGCGTTTTCTTTCTAGCGCAACCTGTTCTCAGAAAGTCTATTCACTACATGCTATGTTAAAACTCTCCACTATGTTCACAGCAGATAATAACGACAAACAATGTAGGTTGCACCGAGATACATGATGCTTTTTTTTGGATGTTTGAACATGGTTGAAACCAAACCAAATATTTTTACTACATACTTAAAAAAAAAAAAAAAAAAGTATGTGGTTATACCAAATTTTTCTTCTTCTTCCTGTAGTAATCAGATGTACTCTACGTACAGTATGTCAGCTACCATTTAAAATGGCTTCCCTAATACCAAGATTAGGTTTCTGAATGCCAGTGAATGTGAGTACAGTGCTCAGATGTCTCACCGACATCGAAACCACATACCAGCCGTCTCAGTCATAGATAGTAACTAGTTCCATAGCAGTGTGTTACATACAAAATGCAACTTTATTAACCTTCATGCCTCCATTCATATTAATATACATGTATATGTTTGAACTTATTTTAATTTCACAGCTCCATCCATATGAAAATACAGAGAAAAAGGCAAAAAACACTGACTGGATACTTAAACAACTCTTGGAGAAAAGAAAAGCGTAACAGAAAACAAAAAGAGAAAGGACACCTGTTGTTGAAGTTTTGAAAAATATCAGGATTAAAAATTTTCTTTTACAGATGTGGAATTCCATGAGCAGAATTTCCCTTTTGAAGCGATGCTGAGCAATATCACAATTTTTTTTTGTTTGGTTTTTTTTTTTAGTTTTTGTTTAGTTTTTCTTTTAACGGCAAGAATGGAAAGATCTGAATATATTTACACTACACTCACTTTACATAAATACAGGAACAACAATTACTGTACGTAATATCAGCAAACTCGAAACATAGGCATTGGTTTCACTACTTAAAAATTTTCAAAAACCAGGAAATCAAAAGCAGATGTTACACAGAAAGTAAAATAGATATTGAACTGATACAAAGTGTAAGATCAGTATTCATAAACAAAAGGCATCACTCTGGGATCCCAGCCACAGGATGTTTTATTTTTTCCTATGAATGAGATTCCACATTATCTTCCATGGAATCACTATGTTGATTTAATGTGCTGAAGCTGAAACATCAAGAGGCCTTTGTAACTCAGTTTTGTTCCCCTAAGAGGAAGTGACTTATTGCAAGCAAAGTAATAATGCAGTATGGCTGTGAACAGCCCGTGAAAGTGTAATGTGATGGGAGGATGCTGCATTTGACACAATGGCATAAGGCTCAGTGCGAAAAAGAAAGCGAAACATTAGAGGTCTGACTTGCATAATGTTGTCTGTGCTTTTTTTTCTTCCTCCTCCCAAAAAAAAAAAAAAAAAAAAAAAAACACGATTTCTCATTTGAAATTTATTAATTTGAGCACACATGCTGAAATCGAAACTCTGCACAGAGCAGTTGATATTACAGGTGTGTGATATGAGGCACTATTCATTATTATTGCATAACTTTGACCCTGGTTACCGTTACAAAATTATGCTTTTAAAACGAGGAAAGAGACGCTGGAGGGAAATACAATTCACCCTGTCCTGTGGAGACCACCACCTTCAAGTCTAATTGAATTTTTATCTGAAAAGCGGTTGTATTAAGGCATGCAACGTCATATACTGGATAGGAGAGTACATGTGCTGTTGATATGTGCTTGAATCGATTTTGTTTTGTCCAGATATAACAAAATAGCCACCCAGGGAATCGAGTACCTTAATGTGGTCAATGTGCTGTATATAAATAATTTGTTGATTATAGCAAACACTGGTTCAGCCTTAGGAATAAAAATGATTTGATCATGAACTTAGTAAACCACAAACCCAAAAAAAGAGAAAAAAAAAGAAAACTGTTATAGAACACCACATATGATAATTTACATGATGAATACCATTAGCCCCATTTCACTGTATATCAAATTAGATAAATTACAGTCTCTGAAAAAGACTTTACATGTATAAATGTATTTCCTGCATCTACTAATCAAAAGCCCTATTTTTCCAATGTATATACAGGCTGTAGAACTTTGTAATAAGTTTTATCTTCACTATCACATATATTACAACATTTCAAAAGTTCCTTTTTACAGAAGAAAAAGAGTTATATGCAATGACGAAGTGCCCCTCAATCATAAAATGATCTTATACATTATATGGATGATAAAATACGATGATGATTATTTGTTTATAAATCGACATCTGAAATAAAATAATCTGAGAAAAAAAAATCATACTAATAAACAAAGAAGGTGCTGATATGCTTTTGCCAAAATGTTAATACAAACTGGGCATAATGACGCTGTGCACAAATAATATACATAAATAATGATACCATAACATTACCATTCTCCATTACATTAAAAAGGGGGGTGGGGTTGTCACATACATTGTGTGGAAATGACTTCCTGGATTTGGCTACAGTACTTTGCTGAAAGTGAGGAGGTTCAATTCAAGCATGCAGGTTTGTGTGTGAGCATGTGTGTGTGTGCATGCATGAGAGTGTGTTGTATGAGTGTAAGTGTATGGTTTTCAAGGTGCTATTATCAAAAAGGTTACCATTTCTTTTTACTGGCTTCGGTCCAATAAATACATTTAGCAGCACTATCAAATAATATGGGTTGGCCTGATGCTCTCAGTTTATGTCTGCAGCTCCTTCGCTTGGAAACACCTGCAAAAAAAAGTCTGCTATTACGAGTATGAATTATTTTTTTTAATTAAGCTTCTTGATTAAGGTTAAGTGGCGCTCTCTAAGAGATATATCTGCCAGAAACTGCATTTAAAATGTAATCGTACTGCACATAAATAATGTATTTATGTATGTGCATGTGTATGTATTTTTTATATATATGTCTTATGTGATGCATGCATGTGTGATTCCTCCGTTTATCAGCATTTCATGTAACCAAATCTCAGGTACATCAGATAATAATTTTAACATATATCTGGTCTGAGGTGAAAACATTTCAAGTGACTTTCTGTATTTGAGACGAACAAAAAAGAAATGAAAATAAAACAAAAATTATATGACTTTATAGTAACTAACAGAGACACATCAGATTCGAGTCTTGTGCTGGAGCTACAAACCAGGTCGGTAACACACGGGGGGGGAGTCATGGTACTGAGAGAGAGGAGACGGCCGAGCTAGAGACTTCTCCTCGGATATTGACATCAGCAAACAGAACAAAGAGGAGGTGGACGTTCCTTCTCATCGCTTTGTTCATAATGTATTGCTCTACGTTATTGTACATCAGGTACCACGCTATCCCTGTAACACTGCAGCCGGTGTCAATGTCAGCTTTATGGTCAAGTGCTGCTGTGCAAAAAACCACCAACACAAATTCCTTTCACTGTCAAAACCCAGCTGAGAAAACAGAGCTGAATAATAATAAAAACAGATAGATCAGGACAGAATGAAAGTATGAGTCTGTAAGGTGCCTCTATTATTTTTTTTTTCTTCACATACTGAAAATCTCCTCTGATTGTTTCAAAGTTCACTGTACATGAGGGGTTGTATTTTTCTGAGTCAAACATAGGCAATAAGCAGGCATTAAAAAAGAAAAAAGAAAAAGCAAGATTCAATAAACAAAACGAACGTTGTCATACTGAAAGTATATTTATCCTTTAAGATTGCACTTTACTGATTGCTAATCACAGCACAAAATCAACCAAAGATTTCAAGAGGCTCAACATAAAGAATAGCACTGATGTTATTTGGGGTAATCCGGCCCTGTGAGTAACTCATGGATGGTGTGTTTCTTTGCTGGTGGGATGATATGCACGTCCATTTTTCCCCTCGTTTGAAATGAGGCAATGAACAGTGGAGGTGTGGATGAGGTTGATCCATTCAGGTTGTGGCTATTTTTTTCAGTCATGCTGTTGTTATTGTTTGCTGGCTATGGAGAAAAACAAAAAAGGTGAAAGTCCAGTCCTCTTTTAGATTTTTCTTTTTTTTTTTTTAAATATGGGATGCCTCTGACAACACAGCAGTCTCCAGCAGGCAGAGGAAACCATCCGTGATGAAATGGCGTCCTCTGCTGGTCATAATTCAGACTCACAGGGAGGCACGGCGAATCAATACTGCCTGTAACTTCAACTAGGCCCAAATCGTTTCCTGTGATCCAGTCCAGGCCCAACTTCCTTTTTCTGCTCACACAGAAAAAAATCAATTTCATTCCAACGGGATCTTTCACATTATGAATGCTGGAAAAGCAGCCATTTTTGAACAATAATGAAAAGAAAGATACCAAAAAAAAAAAAATGAGACAGCTGCGATTGCATTATATATATTTTTTCTTTTGTCCAAATGAAGAGTGCGAGTTCATTTTAAAAATCAAAAGTGAAACATTTATGAACAGTGCTGTAAAAGACAGTTCCCTATTAAACTCCAAACAATGACAATAAAAGATCCTGCCGTCTATTCCTTCCAACCCAAAGAGGATCCAGAAGTGACCCTGTTTTGTGCTCCACAAGCTCTGTGCACCTCTACATCTTCTTTCCTTATGACGGATGAGAGTGTGTCTGTGTGTGTGTATCTGTGTGTGCGTCTTTGTGTGTGTACGTGAGTGTGTGTCCAGGCCAGCTGAAAAACATTCATAGGGAGATCCTGCTCCCCAGGCTGCCTGTGTGTGTAGAAGTGTGTGTTTGTTCCGTTCCATTTTTCTTTCGTTCTCTTCCTCCTTTTCTCTCTCTCTCTCTCCGTCTGATTCACACCAGCATATGTCTCCGTCGGTGCAGAGCCAAGTGGTCAGATCTGGAGAAGCTGCGGTCACAGTCTGCACACTTGAAGGGCTTGACCCCCGTGTGTTTTCTGTAATGCCTCGTCAGCTCGTCAGAGCGGGCAAACTTCCACGTGCAGCCGTCCCAGGTGCATTTGTATGGCTTTTCCCCTGGAGAGGATACAGAGGAAAGAAAACACAGCGCGTTCAGCAGCTTGTAGATCACATGGTCACAGGAGGCAAAGACAAAGTTATGTTGGCAAATTTGAAATTCTTGCATATACAATGTATAATTTAACCTATTTAAAGGACAATCTATATTACCACATCATGTCAAACCCTTCATGACTACAGCATCAAGATGATTCCTATCACCATAACAGAGCTTGTTGTCAAATGTGTGTGTGTGTGTAACTGTCATTTGACAAAGGCTTGAATCATTGTTGTCTTTGTAATAAAAGGGGTTATAACATCCTCTCGCAAGACTTATTAAGATGGGCCAGGGCTAGGGGTCAATATGCAAAATTCACTAGAAGGAAAGAAAGATAGAGACAAAAGTTACAAAAGTTAGCATTGGTGTTGCTTTCCATCACTGGACACAGTTCTTGATGAGTAAAGTAATAATGTTTGTTGTTGAACTTGATGCACTGGTCTTTCCTCTAAACTGGTTAGTAAACATCAGTAGTTGGCCAACTCAAAACCTTCATAACCCTTACCCTAGCTTCATGGATGGATGGATGGATTTGAAAAAAGCATTGCAAAGTTATGTGATGTGTGTCAGTGTGTTGTCAGTGTGTTGAACAACTATAATTTAGCCTGAACTGAAAGTCTGTTGCACTTTTAGTGACGCAGACGGCCCTATGTCATCTGTAATGTTGGAGCATCGTTATTATCGTAAATATAATTTCCTGTAAGATACAACGGAAAGTATAGTGTCAATTAGCTCTGAGACAATTACCTAGGTTCTGGTTGATGTTAAAAGTCATGTTATGTTGAAAAGGTTTACATATACAGTGTTTAAGCAAAGTATAGTTCTACCTCTATAGTTTCCTCTGTGATGTTAGCTTCCTCTTTAAATATTTGGTTATGTATAGTTGTTTAAAAATTGGGCATAAACAAATAGTAAAAGGGCTCTATAAATACCAGCATACATTTTTTGCTTAGGCAGACAATGAGCTATGAGGAAGGCCTTAGGGCAACCACAGTCTCGTAAGTCCGTAGGTTACAGAAAGCCTCAAGGGACATCTGGATATTATATATACTATACAACCCTAGTATTATGCATTTGATGCATTGTATGTTTGAGGCAGACAGTAATGACGATAGAGAATGTATTTCCCGAAGATGCGTATGAATGCTGCAGGCTGAACACCATTGCCTATGCTGAAAAGGCTGAAGCTACAGAAAAACAGAACTCTTAAGTTGAGAGAAGATACATAAATGGTTTTAAAAAGCTAAATGTGGGAGAAATGTTAAAGTCAGGGAAAATGTTAAAAATCCTGCATGTTCAAGTGTAACTGTTGAAGAGTTTGAAAAGGGGAAGTTTGCTTAAATACCGTACACTGGGAACTGTCAAGCAATAGCAATATTTGAAGATTTAAAGTAGAACATGCAAAAAGGAGGTTATATTAATGACATGGCTGAAAAATGCCTGAATTGTTAAAAATAAGTACAAAAAAAAAGAAGCAAAAAACATTGTTGGAGCAATACTGATGTAGATGATGCAATAGCTGAAGAATAAAAGTAGAACTTGTAAGCAGACATGAAATGGTTGAAAAGGACCTGAATTGTTGAAGATTGGTGTAAAAATGTAAGAAAATATGTATGAAAAATGTGTAAATATTTGAAAGTCCTCAAATGGTTGAAAAGTTTAAAGGGTTTAAAATCATTAAGAAGCTGACTGATATAAACTACAGAAGAACAGATCAAGCAGCAGAGAGCAAAGAACCAAGGCTTCAATCTGTCGCTCCATTATAGCTCCAAGGTCTCTGTCAACATGGGAATCAAACCCTCAAACTTAAAGAGGAACTATGCAAGTCTGGTGGCTTTTCTGCTGTTTTTCTAACCCTCCTCTTCTCCATGTGCACTTGTTTTTAACGAAGCCGGCGGAAAATCAATCCATGGAGCGGTGGATAATGTTATACAACATATACGATGTTACGACGTGTATATTTGTGTAGTCTTAACTGTCATAAACAAGTATTGCGGGTTATGGAGCGTGTTTGTGCCGCGGTGTGCGGAGACGAGAGCTGGGACACCGGGGGCGGCGGCCAAGTACTAACTACACTGATGTTTCAAGGTTGGTTTTCAGCCGTGAGACGCCAGGTGAAAGGCAAAGAGCCTCCGTTCTCACTCATAACAAGTCACAAGTCATGTAGCCTAGTTAACTATCACAAGTACTCCGGAACTTTTTAATTAAAGCAGAAGTAAGTGATATATTTGTGTTAATATAAGTCTTAAATAGTTATATCTTCCGACAGCAATCACTTACATAGAGTGTTTGGACCGAAACACGGGTCTGTCAGTCACTCTGCTCTGCTCTGAGCCGAGGAGAAAACATTTATCGTATCCTACAGTTTTTATCCAATGAGGAGAGAGAACGGCATGCAGGGCTGTGTGTGCAGCCAAGGGACGCCGTGAATGTGGTGACGTAGGGACGAGGACTGTTATGGTGCGTTCAAGGCAGCCCATAACTCGTGTTTTTCCGACCTGTGAAGTCGTACCAGTTCAATCTGGTACGAGTTCACGGGTCGGAAGTTACGAGTGGCCGTTATAGTGACTTTCACCGGTAAAACAGGTCGGTAAAACACGAGTGGGTTGCCTGGAACGCTACAAAGTCGTAAGTTGTGACTTGAAGCTGTAATTTACGGTTTCAAAAGCCTGCCTGGAATGCAGCATTAGCCAAAACGACCGGATCGCTTACTTCTGCTTTAAGGTAAAAATGTAGCATAGCCACAGGGAGAAATCCTGCTTAGTTCCTCTTTAAGGTCAAGAGTCTCACATTGTAAAGACGGAGATAATCAAACAGACATGATCATCTCTCTCTCAACACAGACATTATGGAGCTGTCAACCTGTGTGTGTGCATGTGCTGTTGTTGGACTTTAATCACTGTCACTAATGACTAACTGAAAAAAACAAAACCTGCCAAATGTTTGATTGACACCACAGTCAATCAGTCAGAAACGTGTGTGTGTGTGTGAGAGAGAGAGAGTGAGTGTCAGAGGTGCAGAGTAGCGTCCCTAGGACACATGGGAAGTGAGTTTATTATGTCCTTTCAGATTGTAATGTTTATTTCCACATCCAGAAGCAGAAAGGTGGAAATAAACAAATATTATAAAAAAAATAATATTTATAAATAAATATTAAAATAAATGACCATATTTTACTGTGGGTATTTGCCATAGATATCCACCTGTGATTTGGAACAGACCTGACCTGCTCAGGGTGGTGGAGCAGGTCTGTTTCACATCACATAACCCTTCACACTACACCGCTCAGGTACAGGACAGTATAGATGTCCTCTCTCAAGTCATCCGATCGTGTCAGCAGATAACGACTGGAGAACAGGATGGCTGCCTGTCTGTCATCAGGCATGCTACCAGTCTGTCTGCCTGAAACATCTGTGTGAAAGCCTGCCCCCCAGAGGTAGATACAGTACAGTGATTTTGAACTTCAAACTCATTCAGTTTAAGAAAAAGCTGTTCCTAGTATGCCCAAAATTTGACATGGTCAGAACAGCAAGGCCTTACTAAATACATACATGTCTTTTTGGTATTTCTAGAGTAAAAATTGTGGAAATTTTCACGCATAAAAAAATAGGATGGCACTTTTTCCTCAAGAAATCAGCTCATAATCTTGTATTGGAGTTAATAGACAGCTGGATGCGACTGGCATTGCTCATTTATTGTAGAACTGTTAAAAGATGCTGGCAGGGCACAGGAAAGTGACAGTCACAGTAGCGTCTCACTGACCTGTATGCGTCCTTCTGTGTGCTTTTAAATGGGAGCTTTTGGTGTACACCTTATTGCAGCCCTCGAAGTCACATCTGTGGATTCTTCTCTTTTTGGAATCTGGCGACTCTGACCTCCGGGGGCGCCGTATGCTGTCAATACTGAACGGGGACATGGAACTGCAACAAGAGGAGAGGAATACATTAGACTGTGAGCAAAACTTTGCCCCACAACAATATATCCAGGATCTACACTTCACACTAATTCTAAAGAGAAAAAGAGACAAACAGGCAAATACTCAAAAACAGACATGTTTAAAAACAGAGATACATAATTAGTATAGTGTTGATGAATGGATATTGTCACTGGAAAAAAAAACACAGTCTCTGAGTGAAGTTGAGATGACAGTACCATTGTTAACATTACAGTTTACAGCAGTTCAATAGAGTATGAAGCATCCCTGATTGATTTCCATTACATATCCTGTAAGGTAGCATCTTAAAAATTATGCAACAAAATAAAGGAAAAAACAAAGCATAAAATACAACTGTGATATAGCCTACATTACAATGCTAATGATTGTTATGTTTTTTAAGCTCATTAGTTGGGGAACAAATCAGCGTTTGTGTTTGACGTTTGCAAAAAGAAAAGATGCAAATATTCTATTATTTGTTCATGTCCTGTCCACAGTACATACTACATGCAAACACAGTCGACTGTTAGGTTTTAGTTTCCTCCAAGGCTGATATATACTATTACCAGGTTGCAGAACCATGGCTCTGCCAGCAGGTGGCAGTGTAACACTGCTGCAGCATGACCGAGGGAGGAGATGAGGTAAGAAGGCTGGTATTCATATTGCTCCCAGACTTTCATCAATCAAAGGTGTTTTTTTTCTTTCTCTCAATGTTTTTCAGTGAGGTTAATGACTCCTGAGTTATTTCTACCATCAGTATATTTTGTCATGGTATTTCCTCTCTGATAAGTAATCAATATCAACGTTGATTATATAATTTGTCAGTGCTAACAGTTAAGCCCTGTGTGCGTGCTTGCTTTTGTGCATGTCTGACTTGTTGGTGAGTGTGAGTATGTTGTGTGAGTAGTGAGTAGTATCATATCTGTGGTGAATCTACAGTTGTGTACATGTAGCATAACTTCTGAGAATGTATATGTCTGTAAATAAACACACATTTACATCCAGGAAGGATACACAGAGAAGTTGGGGTGGCGGTAGATGGTCTCACTAGTGATCGTCAACTGTGTGAGACACCTTCACACAGCGATAAACACATGACTGCTACACACACGCACACACACACACACACAGCAAACTGGCAAGGAGGAGAAAGATACAGTAGAGACCGAAAACAAGAACATCTCTGTTTACTAGAGGGGAGGAGTAATATCTGTGGGATATATTTAACAGGGCTCTCTCAGCAGTGAAGGAGCACAAATGCTCTTCTTTCAGGTCTCAGAGTCTCTGTAGTGGGTACTGAGGTTTAAAAAAAAAAGAAAGAAAAAAAAAGGTGAGAGTGTGAAGGGGGGAAAGGGGAAGGAAAGAAAGAAGCTTCACTTGTGTTAGAGGGATTTGAAAGAAGAGCAAAGTCTGTCAGACAGGATCTCTAGTGTCCAAGCAGAGGCCACTTCCTGTCTCTCTGTCTTTCACCCTAGCATGATTTATCAAACTGTTGTGTGTGTATATATATGCGTGCAATCAAGATACACACACACACACAGGCTACACAAATACACAGAATTACAAAAAGAAACACACATACAGTGTACATACAGATCACCTGTTGCTCTTGGCTTCCAGCCAATCTGAAGCTGTGCAGGAAATGAGCACACGGGTCAGATATGAAGTGAACTCTAACTCCCCTCTCATTTCTCTCTCTCTCTCTCTCTCCGCTGTGTCTCCAAGTTCAAAAAAATATCGCACCGCAACGTGATGTCAAAACGGAGCATAAATACAAAGATGTGTATTCATGAATCTGAAGGCGGCCTGTGAGAGTCTTGATTGCAAATGATTGATTGGGAGATTAACCGGGCCATCTCACGGAGAAATGTAGACGACCATCTATAATTTGAGGTATTGTGGATCAGTGTGTGTGTGTGTGTGTGTGTGTGTGTGTGTTGCATCCAGGAAAGTAAGGAAGAGTGGCAGGATTTACAGTGGAAACACTCTGAGCTCAGCCACTGAGCAGATGAGGCGGATGTTTACATTCTGACTTCATCCATGAAGTGACTCCATGATTATGATATAATTTAGGGAGGTCTGCGTACAACAGCTTCTAAAACAAAGACCAAACGACATCTCATTACTCATTTAATGCAGCTGCTTTTCTCCCACTGTCAATAATTCTGCCGTCACCACCTCGAGAGCCCGCTGACGGATTTCTGCTTTCATTTATTGTGCTTATTCGCGTACACTTGGTTTGTCTCCAGTTCCTACTAGACCACAGACATCACACAGAGGTGCTCACCGGTGCAACAAAGGTAAACAATTATAGACTACAAAATCCACTTAAATGACACCTTAACGATCCCTGTGAGGAAATTTGTCACGCAACACATTAAAGAATAAAGCAGACCAAAATGAAAAAAGGAATACAGCAACGAAATAAATAAAATGTGGTGCGAGCTACTTCAAGCTCGTAGTACAGTAATACAAGCAGAGCTGAAATAATGAGAGGAAAATGTTTCCCAGACTGTTTTGATAATTGATTATGTCACAGGCCAAACATTTGGTAGTTTCAGCAACTGCTTTATATCAGGAGGAAGGTGAAAATCCTTAGCTTTTGTGATTGTTTGGTGGGTAAAATCTGACATGTGAAGAAATTAATTCAGGTTCAAGGAAACTGTGACTGGCATTTAGTAACATTAAAGCTTAACGATGTATCAATTAATTGAATTCATTACCCCTTGTAGCCCTAAAGGCTAGCAGCAATTCCAATTGTTTCCACGTTGCTGCTCTCATGTTAAACACAGACACACAGACATACACACACATACACTCACACACACACACACCTCATCTATTAAGCATCTTCTGAGTTTTCATGTTGCAGCTGCATAGGGAGGGCTTTCCATGTCTCTCACCACCACTGATCTATTTAGCTTAGCGCTTTGCTCCTGAAAGTGTAAGCTGCTATTTATATCAGCAGGTTATGTATAAATACACAGCGGACAATATTTATGTTCAACTCAAAGACATATAAAGTATGTAGAATTACAACACGGCAGAACATATTATTGAGGACTTAGCTGAAAGTTTTTTTTTATCAAGTAACGGGACACAAAGTTTGGCAAAGTCAGCAAAAAAAAAAAAAAAAAACTATATTCGTTCAGATAAACAACATATCTTTATCGTAGCCGCTGTGTGAGAATTAATTCCTTGTATTTTTCTCATGTGAGCCCAGAGGCGCAGTCACACTGCTTTGAACCCTGTGTCAGCGCAGCATCAGGGCTGTGTGAATGTGTCTGCCTGTGTCTCCCAGAGCAGCCCAGAGAAATAGGAAGTACAGCTGAGAGCGGATTCAAACAGAGCTGACCTCTGTTTTGGTTCCTTCGTTTCCCCTTTTGTTTGCCCCTCTTCATCCGCCGCTCTCCGCACATACAGTACGGAGAGAGAGGGAGAGAGGGAGAGGGAGTCTGAGAGTGTGTGTGTGTGTGCGTGTGTGTGTGTGTGTGTCACCTGTAACGGGGGTTTCCCACAATGCAAACACAATGCATGTTTTTGTAAGTTCTCATAGGAAATGGGGTCAGTTACAGCGCAGCAACAGCTCTACATGCTTCTTGAGCAGACATACTGTAATAGTGGAATTATCAAGAAAACAGGAAAGGGAATATGTGAGTGTGAGTAAGTGTGTGTGTGTATGATTGTGTGTATGATTGTGTGTGCACTGGAAGTCTGCCCACCGGGCATTCCTGTACCTGTCCGAGGATACTACCCCCTCACCTCAGCCCTCTCACCCTCCCTCCACCTGCTTTGCTCCGGTGCCCCCAGGTCCTTGGGGACAAGCCAGACTTCAACAGAGACAACCCTTCCAACACAAGCCCCTGCCCCCTTCGCCCCCTCCCTCTTCACACACACACACACACCTACACTTTCCTTCCCTTTCCTATCTCCCTCTAACTGTCTTCCTCTCTTTCGTTTGCACACTCCCACAATAGCCTATCCACTGGTCCCCAGGGAAACGCATGAATATGGAGGAGGCTGCCCAAGAAGCACATGACACACACATACACACACATAACCACATACAGTATACACACACACGCTCTCTCTCCCTCTATCTCACTTTCTCCTTTCACTCATTTCTTTATATATGGATACCTGGATTGGAGGCTGCAGGCACTCCTGTCCTCCGCCCTTACACTTCTCCTCCCTGATGCTGCCTGCATGGCTGCTTGTGTAAATACGGCTACTAAATTACATAAAGCAGCTCTTTCCACAGTGTTCACAGTGTACGTGTTTAATTTTTTTTTTTTAAAGGAAAGGAAATATAGCGACACAATAGAGTGACATGTTTCAAAGAAGCACTCTCCCGGCTTCTGTTGCAGTGCAGATGTCCACGGAGCGCATGTGTTGTGTCAATACAGAATGCACATACTTCCAGCATGTAACTCAAGAAGACTACAGACCTCTTTGTTTTTCACAGACAAACATGCAAGTCTGTGTTCCTGTTGACAATGGCTGACCTCCTTCTGGAACCAGCTGTTCTGTCCACTGTGCAGAAACACGTGCATGCATACAGAACAAACACACATACACCGGAGGATTAATACTTACGGACGTGAATGCATACTTTTTCACACACACACACACACACACACAGTCACAGGAGCACAGTTTCCACACAGCACAGTCTGCACTTTGCACACAGAGGAGTGAATGTGTGGGCAGGCCCTGGCAGGGCATTGCTAAGCCTGGCTGGTGATTTATCTCCATAGTGAAAGCTTGGGCAGTGAAAGGTTGGGTCCTGCCAACCTCTGTTCTCCTCTGACCACCCGGTGCCCACGTGTGGCACTCAGGGGCACGCCTGTCCCTCTCAATAACCTGCACCGAAACCTGAGTCTTCCACTGAGCGTCTCTAAGTGTGTGTGTGTGTGTGTGTGTGTGTGTGTGTGTGTGTGTGTGTGTGTGTGTGCGTGTGTGTGTGTGTGTGTGTGTGTGTCTTCCTTCAAAACGTGGCAACCTCTGCCTGTACAACAAGAACAAGCCACGCCACTAGTCTAGTTCTTACCACAATGTGTTGCATGTTGTCACCACAATCTCTGCATTACTGCAGAGGTTCACACACTTGCAGCTGAGCACAGGCGAAAAAACGAAAAAAAAAGGTGCTGTACACAGTGTCAGTAGCGTAAGGCTGGAGAGTTACCACCAAAACACAGTCAGCTGGGGGTGGGCCTATCGTCTGTCTAGGCCGTGTTAATGTTGCTACATCATTAGCAAGATTCTCACAGAGTCCTGAAATACTTTCCTTACAGTTAGTCTAAATAAAAGTCCTTTGGGTATTAACTTGAGTCTGGCCAGGCTGCTAGTTATGACTGTTCTGGGTTTATATGGGTGGCGAGGCAGGGGGGCGGGGAGAGGGGGAGGGAGGGGAAGGACCAAATGTTTCTCTGCATCTGATTTCCTGCGTCTGATCAGAATAGTGTAAGCTGTCATTCACTGGGGAGGGAAGCCTCTTCATTCAACACAGATGGACTGGCACAACAGGAGTTGTGATGTCTGTAGGCCGAGCAGGGCATAAAGTATGTCTGAGCCATATGCAGTCATATAGATTCACACCTACACACGATGTATCCAAATGTGGGAGAGCGACCAGAAAAGCACAGATACCATAGATTCACAATGCTGGATCTTACACTATAGGCCCATACTGTATGTAAACACAGCTCTCATCCAGAGTGTGGAGAAAAACATTTTAGACCACGGTCAATTTGTGCAGTCACTTTATGCGTTCTCAGCATAAAGTTACAGCTCCTCAGTCTGTAAATTGATTTGTTTCTTTCTATAAATACTTTTTTTTTCGACACATAATTTATGACTGTGAATCTCACTATGTATGACAAAGAGTAATGGCTATAGGGAGAAGTTACAGTTGGCAGCCTGGAGTGGAGACAGGTGCATCGAAGAGGACTGCACCTTCAAAATAAAAGCTCCTAATACACATCAGCATATGTTCTTAAATGTTAGAATATTTTATATTCAAACTTCATACTATCACTATAACTAGATATAACTATAACTGTTCACATCTCTTAAAGTGATTCCACTGTTAATATGACAAATACAAATGATTTTATAAAGTTATATAAAGCATTTTAAGGAAAGTAACATTGTGACGGAAAGTTAATTTTAGTAATCCTTAGAAACAGTTGAGCCTCCATATCAACAGCAAGACATGTAAGGATCAAAGCTTACACTTCCCAAACACCCAAACACCTTCATGTGACAAGACTGAACAGAAATAACAATATAAGATTAGGATGTTTTTTTTTTTTTTTAGCTCTAAGGGTCATTAGAGGGGGACAAAGGCATCATGACGACCCCCCCCACTCACACACACACACACACACACATGTGTAAAGATCATGATACTCACTCTTGTACAGCACGGGCTATAGACAGCGCAGTGGAGCCCGTCTCATTAACACTGTCCAAGGTCACGTTTGGCAGGTCGTCGTCATCGCTGTCACTTTTGATCTGCCTTGGCGACAGGCCATTGGGGTCTATGTGTGCTGCGAGGACGGGACACAGACACAGGAGTCAGACACATGATACTGGAGCCGGCCCTGGAAACTTATAAGGCATATCACATTGTGTGTGTTGGAAAGTGTTTCTAATTGTAATGAGGTAATTGCTGTCATTTCATCCATCATTTCTAAAGGAACCGTCTGACAAAGTAGCTTTTATCTTTTATATCTGAAAGAACTTCATGTGCAGAATTTCTGCTGCGTGTGTATATATAGCAATGTGTGTGTGTGTGTGTGTTTCTATGTGTGTATCATGGCGGTTGTCTGAGTGTTGGTGTTGTCAGTCAGTGGTTGTTCAATCTCACACAATTCTGAAGTTGAGGACAGAGTACCCAACCATGACCGTAGACCCAGTTACAGCAAACAAATACAGCAGATAGACACACATTCAATGGCTCGCGCACACACACACGCTCCCACATACATAACCATGCATACACACACACACACACACACACACACACACACACACACACACACACACACTTATTCTTTCTTTATCGGCCTTCATGGAGATAAGGAGCTGGGTGGAGCATTGTTTGGGCGTTTTTGTTGTCTCTGAGCAGTGTGTGGTAACATTTGTGTATCTGTTAGTGTGTGTGTGTGTCTCGTGAATATGTCCAAGTTAAAAGCACACATGCATGCATGAGTGCAGCTCGGCGAAGCACCGCGTTCTCAGCCCCCCCCCCCCCTTACATGCACAACTGACAGAGAATCGTATTCATGATAATGACAAACTTTCTACATAAAAGACCGGGAGAGGACACAAAAGTCGAAACCCATCCATTCACCGCTGCATCCTTCTCACAGAACATCCTGATAATTAGCAAGCTGTCTTTGCTGAATGTTTGACTGGCCAGTACGCTATTAATCCGTGACCCTCTGAGCCAGTGAGCGCAGGGGTCTCCTGTCTCTACATGACAAAGTTACATCTGTTCCACTAGTTGTGACAACTTCTCCCCTGGACGGCTCATTGGAAACATTGCCAGAGCCTGCAGCCACTGTGTCCTCTCCGTCTCCATAGACACAGCTCTGCACATCCTCAATAACTCAAGAGATATAAAAAAAAAGCAAGAAAAGAAAAAACAAAGACCTGCTGCTGACTTCTTGCCAAAGAAAAGTTCCTGGAAATCTGCAGTGTGAGATTAAACACTGATTAAATAATATAAAAATTCAATAGAAAGGACGACACAATGAATCTACAACAGGGAACCAGCATGGATAAGATATTTTAATAACAAGTCTTCTTCCTGAAGATGTAATCATCACAAACGCTGAATATATAAAGGCAAACAGTATTTTCCACCGAGCACTGCAACACCCCGGTCTACTGTAATCCTGATGCTTTTATAAGCTATCAGGACTTCACCTCCTCTGCCCTCTCAGCCGAGACTGTGGCCATAATGTCCCATAATAAGGGTCTAGAGTTAGCGGCAGACATGGTGTTATTACTTTGAGGGGCTTGGGGAGAGGGGTGTGTGTGTGGGGGGGGGGGGATGTGGGGGATAATGCTGCGACTCTGTTGGAGCTTTTTGCTTTTAAAGGTTTCTTACTGTTGTAGCAGACTACGACATGCAGAGTGGTCACCAGCTCGCCTACCCTATGGAAAACCTGTAATTAGTCAGAAATGCATTGTGTGTTGGAAAGGGGTATTTTGAGCGAGGGACACAAAGGAGGAGTGGTGGAGAGGTGGGCAGAGCACCGGATTTCTTTCTTTCTCTCCTGTTGTTTCCAGTCAAGCCCTGTTTCCATGGCAACCTCCTGCCGGAGACAGGGAGACAGCAGTGAAAGGAAGGGTACCCGCCCTCTCTTAAAGAGGATGGCCAACCTGTGTGTGTGCGCGCGCGTGTGTGTGTGTGTAAGTGTCCATGCCAGTGTTCTTGTACTGTATCTATGTTGAGAGCTTAAATGATCACATCAGACTTCACATGGGCAGAACTGGCTTCAGTGTATCAACAACTTATTTGTTCAGCCATCAGGCAATAGTGACACCTGACAGGTAAAACTTTAGAGGACCATAAAAATGTTTTGCTTACGTCCAAAATTCAGTTTATACAGGAGAGGACGGCCATTTTTTATTCCATATAATTCTGACTTTAATCTCAGTCAAATCAGATTTCTTTTTCAATTAAACTGATAATTCATTTCCACATTAACCTCATCTGTAAATATATTATCATATATATGAATATGATAATATTATTTCTGATTTGACTGTAATTGTGTGAGATTCATGTTCATATTCTCATCAAGCTACAGCAACAGCCACATGTTCTGTTTGCCGTCTCAGTAAAAGTGACCGTCAACCACACCCAACATTTTATTCTCATTCACCCCATTTCCTTTGTGTTCGGAGCCTTCAGAGCTGGGCACAGCTAATGTTGGCCTGCGCATATGTGCGTGCATGTGTTTGTGGAAGTGCCACCCGTCTTCAATATCCATCCACACCCTCTTATGCAAGTCTTGTTTTTCCTGTCCTTCCTTCTTTCCTCTCCTCTCCTCTGGAGCAGACATCCAGCACTTAAAACGCCCATCTCTGAGGACCACCCCACCCAGTCAGCCAAGTGTCTGTCTGAGCACATGCTCTAATTACACATATGTTTGTTTGCTCGCTTGTACATGTACAGTACATGCACGGGTGTAACTCAAAAGTCAAAGTGTGTTTGTCCATCCAGCAGGGAGTTGACGAGGAGCAACCTCTTTTTACGACCAACAGTTGCCCTGTGTGCAGCTCAGAGAAACACCTACTGTAGGCTCACTCGCTGTGGTTGGCAATAAAACCACACCCAGTGAGAAAAACGAATAACACTGTCTAGGTTGGGGCTGGAGAGGTCTAATACTTACACTGCCCCAGATGTTTTTCAAGTCTCTACGTATAGAGGGAAAGGTAACAACTGGTTACCTGTATCAGAGGCTTTTCAAAACATCTCTTTGAGTAAAAAGAGGGGAGCCTGTAAAGCTCATCTTCTCTCTGAAGGAGGAAACGTTGTTGCCTCAGGGGCTGTCTCAGCACAGGACATCTGGCCAGACAAATATCCCACTATACACAGCTTGTCAATGGGATATCTCGTCCTACACCACACATCTACATCACCAAACGACACCCTGGACCTGACTGTATCAGCCCTTATTATGGGCTCATTTTATTTTATTCTACTTTCTGAAAGTCTCTGGGTGTTTCATCACCCTAAACACAAGAATATTACTCAATAGTAGTGTCATAGCCGACAGCTGATGATTAAAAATATTTAACTGTTCGATTTAGGTGAATAATTTATATGGGACATTTGATTTTTAATTGATGTTCCTTTTGAGATTGAGACAGTGTCCATTTAACCTGGAGGGTAGAGTTTCTTCAGAGACACATCAGTCTGGTTTTGATGCAAAGTAAAAATGAATGTATTCATGAAGCAGTAGGACAAAGTCTGCATTATAATGCATCATCATTTATACCAACTTAACGGCGTTCAATAATTAGTGTGGGATTACAGTGTTTCTAACTGTGAATGAGCTTTAATAGTAATCCCAAAGAACCAAAGCCAGATGTATGAATATGGAGAGCGTGGTCTCACCTTTGCCATGGCTTTTGACCTCATCCAGCAGAGGTAGCATGATGGCGTTGTTGAGGCTGGAGGGTGATCGAACGGCAGTGGTGTACATGAGGGGCAGTGACTGTACCACAACCGGGATGCGGTGAACATGGCTGGCCAGCTTCCCCGCTCCCGGCAGGCTCAGAGGGCTGGAAGGAGGCGGCGGCACAGAGTGCAGGATGTGCAAATACGGCTGACCTCTCACCCCGGCGCCGGGGGCGACCAGAGGGCCTGGCGTGAGCACCGATGAGGCTGAGGTGATAACTGATGGAGAGGAGGAGGAGGAGGAAGAGGAGGAGGAGGACGACGATAGGGATGACGGGGAGAAGGCGGATCTGAGGGGGGATGACGATGAGGTCATGGTGGTGGTGAGGATGGTGGATGAAGAGGAGGGGCGGGGCTTGTTGATTGACAGGTCGACGGGCTCGGTCTGCGTGTGGAAGTGCAGGTCGTGAGCGAGCAGGTCTTCTGGAGGTTCGGGTTTAACTCTACTCAGGAAAAAGGGGACGCCGTCCATCGCAGAATAAGGGCGCACTTTAGGCGACTGTGGGAGGAAAAGAAAAAAACAATGATGTTAGATTTTCCTTCAGCTGATTCATTTTTATCATTTGGATCTCTTACAAAAACACAAACCTGCCACTCACAACTGGGAAGAAAGAGATAAGATACACAATTTGCTTATTTTCCACTAATGTTCTGCAATAAAACGAACTGTCTCATTAACCAAACAGTGATTCATTGATACATAAAGGTCAAGGATAATTGTTCTTGTATGAAACAAACAGCTTCTGACACAACGGTACAGATGATAGAGTGATGTCAGAAACTTCTATGCAGTGACATTTATAGAGAAGGGACCAGTTAATTTCCTCATGTTCATTCAAGCATTCAGCTTCTCCCGTGTAGTCCCCATGGTTAGCATGATGTCATTCGCAGATGAAATACAGGAGTAAAGATAGTGTCTCTCACTCTCGCCTCCTTTCACTCTCTCTCCCTCTCGTCTCTCTTTTTCTTGGCGTGGGTTGCTCTCTCTCTCTTTTCCTCCTGTTTTCCATCACTCCCACAGAAACGCAGCTCTCTTGGCTCCTCTTGTATCTCTCCTAAATCTCCTTTGTGACGGTGGAAAAACATCATATGGGCTCAATTTCCTGACCGTCTCTCTCTCTCTCTCTCTCCGTCTCTCAGCGATGGGCCTCCTAAGGCCAACGCTGGTGGCTCCGAGTATCCCTCAACATATCTTTCACTTAACACCAAGCAGACTGTAACACAACCGCTCCATCTGTCTGCGAGAGTTTCAGGAACCTGTTTACTTGGAAAAGATAATGGAGAACATACAAAGCAAGAGAAACGACACTCACCCCTGCTACTATTTGTTCCTCCTGACTCCCCCAAACTTTGAACACACTTTGATACCCCAGTCTTTTGTTTTAAATGGTTAAAAATCAAGCACATTACATGTGATGCGGCGGATCTAGAGCCACTATGTTTGATGTGGGAGGGGTGCCGGAGTGTGTGGCAAGTGGTGTTGATCCTCCCAGTGGAGTCTTTCACAGGCTGACTCACAGTTAAGGCCATCAGCAAGTGAGCACTTCCAGGATTCTTACTAATCATACAGGAAAAGCTCATTAAAGTTAAAGGAAAAACTCGGCTGCAGCAGCAGAAATGAAAAATGTTCTGTACTGTGGATTTTCGTCCTCACTTTTGTTTTTCAGACTCACATTTCTTTCCCCTTATGTAATGCTGGCTGAGAGTGGATCTGTGGTGTATTACCAATTTTTCTGAGTGGTGTGTATGTGCGTGTGTGTGTGTGTCTCTCTGTGTGTGCTTGAGTGTGTGCGTTCTTTTATGTAGTAGCCTGCTATTTTTACTCCAGACTTGTATACTCGTTTTCAGCCTACAGGAAATGTTACGACCCCATGAATCAAAAAGTGCTTCTCACTGTGTAACTCCTCCTCAGTTGGAAAACAAACCCTACCCCATGAAAAATGCCCTCTGATGACCTCTGAACCTCAGTGGGGTTCAGCTCTGGGTCAGTTGTGTCAGGTCAGGGATCACAGCACATTACGGTCCGCTTCATAATACCACCCACCAAACACTCGCAGTAGAGTCTCTACAGGAATTTATGTACTATTTGTTTTCTTAATTGTTTTTATGCATGTTTTTTTTTTCTATCTAACGAGAATAAAAGCAGCCTTAACACATCTGTAATACACTTTACCGCAGTCTTTGTGAGGACTGGGTAAGATGATCCCTAAGGTTGTCCTGTGATGTAGAAATCATCACACCTCCTTCATGGAAACTCATAGTAGAACAGTTCAGTCAGAGACACTTCCCTCAAGGAATTGACCATTTATAGCAAATAGTTATACAGTTATATTTGGCGGAAAAGACACTGCCTTTTTAAGGGGGCTCTCCAAGAATCAGAGCAGTGATAACGGTTCTGCTGGGTGAACTAATCCACCTTAATAAACACACACGGTGTATCTACCACATACACGGTTGTTAGGAACACCAATCAGATGCAACTTTAAAACCAGTTATGGTTGATCGATTTAACTAGACTTTAGTGGGAGTTGTCAGGTTATAAAGGCTGCCTTTGTACGCAGGAAGTGAAAATTGAGAGCCAGGTCCAAATTATCTGGAACCATCAGACTCGAATGCCCCCGAGCTTATCAATTTCTTTTATTGATGCAGTGAGATTACGTAGGGATCTGTAAATTACACAAGGACCCCGCCTCCTCTGCAGAGCAGTTCTGTGGTCACGAAAAGATAAGGAACAAACACCACAAGAGAGATGTGTGAGAACAGCAATCAGGTAAACTTGTTCTTTCCTTTTCCGTGGAAGGTTTGATCATGTCAGCAACAGTGGGCTGACCATAAGTGCTAACTCATAGTGTATCTGTCTCTGTCCTTATCTGAGTTGGTGTCCTTCGGTCTGTCTGTGTTCTTTGACTTTATGTCTGTGACGTCAAAAAAAATACCAACTGGCATGTTTATAAAATGCAGGTTATTCGTGTTGCGCATCGACACATTACAGCAAGTATGTGCACAAGACCAGTCCAGAACAATCTATGATTAAATTAATTTAAAAAAGAAAAGAAAATACAATAACTATCTAATCTCTTGGTTGCTGATCAGCAGGTCATTCTCTGCAAAATAATAAAACTAAATCATTTTTCAGCCACTGTAAACAGTATTTTACATTTGAAAATTTATAAAGGAAATCTGGCGGTGGCCACTTCAATGGGTGTGATGGAGCTGATTACCGACTAAGTAATAATACAGCTACAGCCACAGCCTCATGTTTACATTGTATAGCCAAGGCTAACTGCATGCTATTTTATGAACATCTTATTTATGTTGATGTTATGTTCACTTCTCTTGTGGTTCAATACAAAGTATTCAATCCAGTGAATAGGTTATTACATTTTTATACCTCATTCTGTCCTGTGAAGGTCTACGTAGTTTTAGACTGACAGATGGAGTGAACTGCACTGGGTTGTCAGTTTTTTTTCCAAAATCAGGAATCGTTGCACGAATTGATAAACAATCATCCGAATTAACAGAAACAATGATGGCATTTGTGTAAAAAAAAATCGTATCAATTCCCATCCCTATTTGTACCTGTATGAATATGAGGGTCAGCTGGTGGCCAGACCGCTAACCAATAAGCCACTGATGCTACGGCATGAATAAACCAGCTGATACCAATCAGCTGACACTGGCTCTACTTTATTGCTGGTGCTTGAACCAACGCAATGCTGCGTTTTTGAGGCTCTCCACTTGTAAAGCTAACACCAGGTCTACACAGGAGGCGCAGTGTGAACAGCAGGTCAGCACAGCAACTTCGCCGCTCCATCTGTACCTACACAGCATGCGCTCAGGCTCAGTAGTGGAGTGCATGGCACGCAATCACACACAATCACTGTCTGAACGCACGTAAAACTGATGAAAATAGACTTAGTGCATCAAGCACGAGAAACCTGAGTTGTTACCATAATCACCCAGCCTGTGTACACAGCTGGATTGATTAAAACAAAGACCCTTATCTGGTCCATCAGACGTACGTATATGAGACTGATAACTAAAAAATGCTGTTAAAATACTTTCTCTACTGACGACGAAATGCAGCCTCGGGGTGAATCACCGCCGACCCTCTTGTTTGAAGATTTTCAATTTAACCTAAAGATTGGTTGGTTGATTGGACTATAGGCTCTCAACTAATTTTGCCCCTGGTCACTTAATGGCTACCTTAAGAACATTTCAAAGAAATATTACTGAACTGTCAAAGCATGTTTGACATATCAAATGTCCTCTGCGCTTCTCTTGCATCAACTGCTGATGTAGCCTTTCTTGACAGAGCCTCGAGCAATCCTCCAGCTGCCTTTGCATGTGATCTCCCTGTGTTTACATGCTAGTGCGTATAGGATGTGAGTGTCACAGACTGCCTGGAGCTATGCTGCCTGAAGGCTTTGAAGCCGCTAGATCCATAGAGGCTGATATCAGTCTTTGGGAAATCTTGGCTTCCTCTGTGAGTGTGTTGGCATTTGCGTCAACATCTGCATCAGCTATATTCTGCATTTGGTAAGTAGTAAAATACCAATGTACAGATTAGTAGACATTTTGAAAATCTGTGATTTATTCATTACTGGGAGCTGCTTTTGATAAAAGCCTCTTGAGGAAATGTTACATGTGCCATGTGATTATACTGAGGCTAATGGCTACAAAGGACAGTCATTGTTAGCTTTTGTACTGCACCTGACCTCTGCCGTTATGGTGTGATCAGTGTAACAAAATGCATGATACTGTATGTCCTCTAGCGGCTCTTTGGAGGGAAGGACATAGTGAAAAAGTTACCAGCATTCATCATTTCTTTTCTGAAAATAGCTACTTTGAACAAAGTTTTTTGATAGTTAGTGAAGCAGAAGATGTCAACACATCCTGTAGTAACGCACCGTTACTCATGCGATAAACTACTAAAATGTGTATCTGTGACTTGATTAAACAGCACAGGAGGACTTCTCAGTTAGCAAACCAGTCCTATAATGTCTGCTTAACAGCTAAATCAAGTTAGCTTTAGCCGCCAGTCTTACCCAAGAGAGCAGTCGTGTTTAAGCTACAATCAAAAAGTGGGAATACATTTTATATCTGACCTGTAATAACATGGTTCAAAACAAAAATTCATCTTACTCCGCTCCAGGTGTCTCTGACCCCATTGCATGTCCTGCACTGAGACATCCAACTATTTGAGAGGTAATGTGAGGAAACATTTTCCACGTTTCATCTGTATAAAAAAAGAATGTGCAGAATGTGCTGCAAAGAATGCATGTCTTTATTCACAAGTGTTGCACTCACTTTCATGGTAGCACCATGATCATGACAGTTACGGATACAGATAGCCTGTTACTAGGAACTTTTTTCAAACTGATCAATCCTCTGTGCCAATGTGTTAAAAAAAAAAAAAAAAAAAAAAAAGTAAGGGAACACTTGTGTGGGAAGGTCAAAACAACAGAGAAGGATGTTACACAAAAGTCAAAACAGAAACCCATTTGCATCTTGGGGTTAGTTTGTCAAACAGATCTCAACCCGCACAAATGGAAAACTGAAGCCACCCCCACTTTCATTTTGACAGATACAAACACACATATGCACTCAAACCTACACATGCTCACACACAGTGACACACATATAAAGATATGCTCGACCCGCCTGCCTGCCTTGCCTGCCTCTGTCCTCATGCCATTGTCTTTATTAGGGGATACTGGTTAGCAGGGCAGATTTTCCAGGCCCTTGCGGGCGAATTGTCTAACGAGGCAGACCATTTCCAGCAAGCCCTTGGCCCCCCGCCACCCAAATGAAGACCACATTTCTGCAGCAGCCTAAACTGTCTGTCTGCATCTGCCATCTAAAGGGAAGCTCGGTCTGTTAGGGCAAGATTTGGATCTCGGTGCACTTCAAAGCTGTGTGGGCTGCAGCGCTCACATCCTGTCTGTGACTGACATCACTGCACGTATGGAGAATGACTTCAAAACCCCAGGTATTAGGAAGCAGTGCAAGAGTGCAAACGCTCAAAACCCTGGAGCCACAGATGAGAACAGGACACCCAGAAAGTAACCACCTGCTGCCTCCCTGTCAAGTCCTAAGATATGGAGAGACAGAGTTGGCTCTTATCAACACAGAGCACCTCCACAGCCAAACAATTCTCTACAAGACCTGAGATAACCTGATGGGTTATCAGAGCGCTGTAATTTTCTCATCCATCACGGGCCCTAATGCTCTCAGGTTTGTCTCAACAGAAACTACTTTGCTCCTCTCCAACCAAGTGCTCTTGGTGATATATTACGAGACAAGACATTATTGATATGTTATGAATGGAAATCAATAATAACAGAACACTAATTCAGCATGATTACAAATATTAAGTGGCCTGCACCCACTGCACACACAGCTGTGGCAGCAACACAAAGCCCCGGTAACCTAGCAACAGCTTCACCATAACAAGACCACTTTATTTCTAGGTATGTCGGACCAGAAGAGCGCCAATACTGTATGTGGGCCATGAAAATCCTGCATGAGGTAATTATACCCAACATGGTCAGTACACACTGTTTAATTGAACAATAAACCCAAAAAATAATGACAGTGATAGTGTTTATAGAGACGGAGTATACCGTGTCGTGTTGTGTTTTTGTGTGTGTCTGTGTGTGTGTGTGTGTGTGTGTGTGTGTGTGTTGGCATATGAAGTATCCTGATGAGAGATGGATCGTGTGTGTTTGTGAGAAAGAAGGGCAAGGGAGGATGAAGGGAAATTGAGAGACATAAAGGAGCAGGAACAGACAGAGATAGATAAGATTTTGAGGTTCCCATGTGATCCCCCCACACTCCCCCCACTCCCCCCTTCCCTCCCTCCTCCCTGGAGCAGTGACTACATCTGCACAATCACCCCCAGCCAGCACAGACTCTCCGCTGCTGGCCCCAGTCACCTCCCCGAAACTCCCCCAATGCATTCCTGCTCCAGCTGTGGCTCTCCTCCTTTCCTTTCCTTTCCTTTCCCTCTTCTTCTATTCGACTTCTTCTCCTCTTCCTGCTTCACTACCATGCTCTCCGACCACTCCTCTTAGCCCCCACGCTCACTCACTTGCTCTCTCTTTTGCTCACTCACTTGCTCGAGCCTGGGAGTGATTATCAGCCCCCCCCCCTACCACCACCACCACCACCACCACCACCTCCCACCACCACCCCCCACCCCTCTTTTTTCACCGGGAGGAGGAAAGAAAGAAGGGAAGGAAAGCAAGAGGAGGAAAAAAGGGAATTGTCTGGAAAACAACTGCTCTCTTACCCCTTGTTCCGATTCCAGGGGCTCAGCTTTGACTCGGACTGCAGGCATTCCGTCAAGCATTAACATCCTGTTTCTGAGGCTGCCTGTGAAGGGGACACACAGAGGAGGTGTAAGACGGGGTGTTTTTTAGCATGACTAAGCAAGGTCCCACACTCTGCACAGCTATATTCACACACATGGACATCTTCACAATGTTGTGTTTTTGCACAAAAAAAAACACAGAGAAATAAACACATTTTTAAATAGACACAAATTAATGTTTTTTAACAAAAAAAAACCCATCAGAAGCTGCAGGACAAGAGATGAGCGCAAACTGTACAAACTCTAGTAGTCGTTGCACAGCATGACTCCCTCTTCTCCATAATAAAGATTTTCAATTGCCTGGTGGGCTGCTGTGGGGCTAATAACACTTCATAACACCGAATAAAATCCTCTTAAGGCTTTCAATGGAATACAAACACTTGCTTTGATATGCAGTTACTCAACAGCGAAAGGCAACAGCACAGACGCACAGTTTCATCTCAAACCAGTGATATGGAAATAAAAAAATAAATACAATAATTGAGAGAAATATTTGACATTTTACAGACGATTACGCATGATATATGTAACATTAACACCACGTTATGACACACATACACACACTTCTAAGCACATCTCCATATTCAAGTATATTCCCCGTGCTGTCTCTGAGCACAGCTCCTCTGTGAAGTGGGCAGCAGTGCCCGGCTCCCCAGCTCCGTGCTGTGGCTTTAAGAGGGATACTCAGATGGAGCCAATGACAACAATGCATGTTCCGTATCCCTCAGCTGGGGCCGACCTGAGGTAACCCTTCCTCTTATTATTTTAGCAGCAGTACATGGAGGAATGCAAGCACGGCAAATAAGACTCTAAACATCTCCGTTACTCTCCACCGTTGGCACCAGCAGCTGGACCTTGCCGCAGCATCGTGACCACCACAAACAAACAGAAAAAAAACAGCTTGGACAATCATGAATGACATATATTCTCTCTAGACTGCTGGTTTCCTGACCATGTCACTGCATCAAAGTACCGAAGATCTCACACAACATCCGTCCTTGTCCAAGAATCAAGTTTTTGTACGGTTCACAGTGGAAAATCCTCTCAAAACATAGTTACCAAAAAAACTGTTTTTCTCAGTGATTTGATTCAAATTGCCACAACAGAATCAATAAATGCCAAGTATTGTTCCTCTACCTCTTGGATACTCAGGGAAAAGCTAATCCTGACTGTGTTTGTGTGCGAGGGAGGTAGAAAAAGAAGGAGGATTTACTCAGTCTGCAACCCCCACCACCGCCGCCCCCCCCAGATCTCGCCTCTCAGGTCTAAGTCCCTCAGGTACCCTGGCTGTGCTGCTATTGTATTGTTGTCCAGGATGTCCTTCGGCTTCAGGTCTTGGTAGGCCCAGATAGCGTTGCCATAGAAACGGCTGGAGCGGGTGGAGCTGCAGCCTCAGTCCAGCCTCAAGCCATGTGTTGAGGAGAAGAAGAGAGACGAGTGCACAGAAGAGGCTGAAAGTGAGGTTTGTTTTACTCCAGATGACCATCATTCAGGTGGAGGCATTTTCACTTCCACTGAGAGAAGAAAAAAAAAATCAGAATAAGATAAAATCTTTCTTTTCAGAAGGAGCTTCTTTTTTTGAGCCTCGAAAAAAAAAAAAACATCAATCAAACTTATCTATTCCCCTCGTTCTGAACTCTTCTCACTGGAAAATAACAGTTGAAACACCTTTGAGATTTTGTACTGGCATGCCACAGCCAGAATTGCACAAGCAACAACCTTTTCCCCATGTGCCTAGAGTCCAGCTAATCCAGTGGTGTTCCTAATGAACTGGCCTGCAGCGAGCTATTCATAGGAAATCAATGGCAAGGCACCTCTACTTGTGACTGTAACGACCAAAGGGCTAACAGCGATGAGGGAGACCTAACGCTGAGTAATGAGCTAACAGAGGGGCGCCGTGTATCGAGGAGTTTGTGTCGAAATACTTTGACTGAAGCTGACGGTCAGCTGCCTCGGCTCCCATGAAAAAAAAAAAAAAAAGGGATCATGTCTGCCGTTGAGAACTTGAGGATCACGAGCCGGAAAGATTAGAAACAAGAACAAAGATGAGTTCAAAATGAAGAGAATTTGTTCAAGGTAATAAACCAATGTGTATCCACTTCTTCTTCTCCTATCACTAAATTTGGTGTGCTGGAGGCAGGCTGAGGCAACCAGCAGTGTGCTGTCCATCAGCGGTATGAGGCTCTGTGTGTGGGAGATGGAGAGAGGGAGGGGGATTAGAGGGAAACAGGGTAGATTAAGATCACCTTTCCATTTGCTGCACTCTGAAATGAAATGGCCATCCCAGGTGTGTGGGGGAGTTGGATGGAGAGGAGGGCAGTGGAGTGTTGAGGCATCTCATTTCTCCCTCCCACCCGCCCTCCTGTAACCCCCCCACTAAAAAAAAAAAAAAAAAAAGAGGTAAAGGGAGCAGGTGAAGATTGAGGCCAGTTCTGGCAGCAAAAAAATTTCAGTGTCTGCAGCTCTCTTTGCTTCTCTGTTTATGCTCATTTGTGTCCCTGTTAATGCAAGTACGAAATGAAACTCCCACCACATATTCGCATCGATGACCTCAGGTCCACTATCTCCCAGCTCGCCGATGGCTATCGGCTCCGTGCTGACTGAGGCGATAGCAGCTAGACGGAGTGAAAGGCTAAAGCTCAGTCAAACCGACCCTGAACAGACTCACTGGATCAATTAGAGGTGACGAACTTCCCCTGACAACCTCTGACCTTCTGAGTACAGATGCTGACCTCATATGCTGATGACATCACCCACTCGTACACACATGAGCGGCTGTTTTCTCACACACACACACACACACACACACACACACACACACACACACACACACACACAGACGCAGACACACACACACACACAGACGCAGACACACGCATGCAACACGAATGTGGATTAAATGAAGATGGATTCTCTTTAAATAATTATTCATTGTTAATTGCGGAGCTTTTAACAGGAAGCACTTTTATTGGACAAAAGCTCAAAGGTGTGTGTTGGTTGAGTGGGTGGTGTAAATCACCGTTAGTTCATGTTCTCCCCTCGCACGCAAGCGTGAAGACAGATCCTGCTTAATGCCATCGCTGGATGTTCCATCAAACACAAACCAAACACGTTTTTATTAAGGCGAAAGTTTAAGCTTAAACAAACTCATGAAAGCACTTTTAGTATCTGGCTGTGTGTACTCTACTCGCCGTCCTCTCATCTCTCTCTCTCTCACACTCTCTCTGACACACTCTCTCCATCTCTCATACTTGCAGAGACACACACACACACACACACACACAGAAACACCACGCACCCTGAAAATGCACTACAACAGACGGGCCCCGCCAATGCTTTGTTCCCATGTTGAGCGCCCAGAGCAACTGGGTGCATCTGTGTCACAGAGGCTGGACCTGCTGCCACAGTCTGGGATGGAAGAGAGATGGAAAGGGCTGGGGGAGTGAGGGGGTGGGGAGGGTGAGGGGGGGGGCAATGAATTATGGCCGACACATGAGGAAGGATTATGGAAGGTGATAGTAAGAGAAGCGAGTGAGTGAGTGAGGAGGGGGTGGGGGGGGTGGGGGGGCTCGCTGAAGAGCACAGAGCTGCTGGCAGGAGCCGCAGTTGGGGAAGCAACCGAGGGGAGTTAAAGAGGTTGGGTGGGGGTTGGGGCGGGGTGGGGTGGGGTGGGGTGGGGTGTTTAGCTGGGGAGGAGGAGGAGGGGCAGTAGTCAGAGAAGCGAGAGAGGGTAGAGAGGGGATATGGACCCGAGCCAAGGCCCGGTCGAGCGCAAAGCACGGTGCAAGAATGCCAGCAGCCCCCTCCCACCCCGGTCCTCTACCAAAGAGAAGCGAGAAAGAAAGGGGGGGTGGGGGGTGGGAGGGAGCAAGAGAGGGGAAACTGCGAGGAAAAAAAACATTTTCGACGTTGTAAAAAATCAAAAACAAATGGCTAACCAGCGCTACGAGTGCAAATGCGTGAAAAGGACAGCACTGTAGGTGATGTGAGATGAGCGTTTCCTGTGTTTTCGCCTGCATTGTGCGCCGCTGGCCTCTTTGCCACAGCTCACTTCCCTCTGCTGTGCCCCTGGACACCCCAACGTGACACACTGGCCTGATAACAAGCCGACAACTACTAGCTCACGGAGCAAACTCCTCCACTTCCTCTCTTTTGAGGCACTCAGCGCAGAAACTTTTAGAAAACTAGTGAAAGCCGAGGACGCTGCGAGCATGCTCATTAGACAGGTGACAAAGAAAACACTAGAAAAAAGGGGAAGAGGGTGAATGACGCTTCTCAAGACCCAGGAAAATAAAGATCGAGTACTTTTTTTTTTTTTTTTTAGAAAACATATTTATCTTGTTTGCTTGCAGCGCAGACACAATAGTGCCACAATTGAATCACAGCTGATTTCAATCTCACTCTCAGTCTGCTTCATGTTAAGCTGTGTCTGTTTGTGACCTCATCGTGCTGGCTTCACTCCGGTCTAGAGAGCCATTCAAATGCTTCCCTGCAGAGTTACTACTTAAAGAGTAACTGCACCCAGCCAAATAACAGCGCCTGGTGTGGTCAAAGGTTCAACCGACGGAAAACCCTTCAACCCACAGAGGTGAACGCTGAGACAAAACACACGACAAGACGTATCTAATTTTGTTATGTGTCTTATTAAGCTGGTAAACCAACGTATGAAGCCTGTTTCCTGAAAATGAAAAAATCACTTAGTGAGTAGGAATAGGTGAACTGGTTCCTTTAAAAGCTACTTAACTTAGAAATCTTTTGGCTTGTCTAATCACAGGGGGGGTCCTCATCTTCAAAATCGATAAAGTTTTACACAGTGTGTAGCTATAAGCAGCCTTCAAACATCAAACCCCCTTTTTTAAATTTCACAGTTGGCCCTCTCTGATGTTTGCCTTCATCTTGTCCACGCAGGATCTGACGAGGAGTTACTCTTTAAGAGGATCAGACATTAAACTTGAAAAAAAAAAAAATGGCCGACTTAAGCCTCCTCACTGTGGGTTTTTCTTCCTCTGTACAGACAAAAACTTAAACTATCATAAAGTTGTAGAACAGAAGATGGGATATTTTGACTTCAAACTCACACTCAAACAAAACTGGATCCTCCATTTCCCATAATGCAACCAGTACTCTCTTGTCATAAGGTATTTTATTGCATCATCAGCATGTCGTGTGTCAGACGTGACAAATTACAACCTGTAGAGGTCAGAAGACACGCAACAGCACAACTTACAGTAACAGAGCTTTGTATATAAAATTGGTGGAGATATCCTTTAACGACTCTCTGAGTCCGACCAGCACACAGGCAGGTAAACAGTGCTGCTGCTGTTTGTTCTGTGTGTGTCTTATATGTGAAAGGTGGAGATGCATGTTTTCCCTGGGACTGGACTCCTGGGTGTACTGAGATGGACATAGTCTTTCTCTCTTTTTTTTCAAATCATTCCTGGCTCTCTGTGAATGGTCTCAGAATTTCCATTTCATAAGCCGTATTTTCCTTGGCAGGAGCAGCGAGCGAAGTCTTTCGGATGCTTCTGGGACATTTTTGAACGGGGCTCAAGAGAGCAGAGAGCTGCTACCTCACTGCTCATAGGAGCATGGACTTCTCTAACCGACCCCCCCACCCCACCCCACCCCCTAACAAGTACAATAGCATCTAACCAGTTTGTGTATTTGGAGAAAAAAAAGTTTCCCCTTTAGGGTTAAAATCCCCTTAGAGATGCACTCAACTGATGCACTTAAAACGCCCTGTCCTTTTCCTCTGGGAATAAATCAGTTGTGCAGAGGGACAACACAGCGTTCTTCACAGCTATTCTTAGACAGAATACACTTCTCATGTGTTGGATGTTTTCATCTCTGGGACGTACAGACAAACTTGGGTGGGGGGCGGGGGGGTTATCAGGTCCCATCAATTTAAACTGAACGTCACACTGCATCTGTCTGCTTCTATCCGAGCGTCACCTGTTGGTGAATTTGATGCGGCAGCCATGAGAGACCGTCCTCTGCCCACTGCAGCAAGTCAAGTAGCTGGCGGTTCAAAAACCCACCTAATGATCGTGTCTCTTGACGTCACAGAGGTCTGAAGCCCGATACACTCATAATAAAGGATCATTTTATTTTAAGAACCTGTCACCAGCGACAAAATATGGTGCTGACGCTCACAGACTGAGTCACGACTTAATGAGAGCCTCGCATGACCGCACTTAGCGCTAGGTTTCGTGAGGGAGGTTATTATCGACAAAATGCTTGTCAATAAAATGCCACATATAGGGAAAAACTAGGCATTTATGGAACCGAAGGCGCTGAGGAGAATAGGCCGAGACAGCTCCAGAGATGGACACGGAAAACCATTTGCACAGACTGAATGGAGGTGGCAAAGGGTGAGTATTGATTTGATTGATCGGTACTTCAGAATACAAATCAAGCTCCAGTGTGGTGAAACCCAGACCCAGTGATGAAAAACAGACACGATGCGGGTCACTTTCCATATCGCTTATATAACACAGCTTTGTATTCAGTGTTTTAAATTGTATATTTTGTAAAAGCAGTGCCTTGTGTGAGCTTTAATATACAGTAGTAGGTGGGAATCGGATTCAGCTCCGTAACAATGTGGTGTGTCATTGTTGTTTACTCGGGCACTTCTCATTATGCAAGTTCCTGTATAGATTAAACACAAACATGTCCCTTTGTATACACCATATACAGTCTAGTATACAGAACACATAGGAATAGTTAGTTGATAATTTGTGTGTGAGAGAGAGAGCAATAAACTCCGGGGAGTTCAGCACCTGCATGTGAGGAAACCACCTCCATTTATAAAGTTGATACCCATGTAAATACACAGACAACACGTACACACTCACATAAACAGAAACCACACACACTCACACTCAACAAGCAAGGTCCACGGAAGTTCCCATATTCTGGTGGATTGCCCTTGGGTCCTTGCTATTTCTGCCAGGGGCAGGGGGATCCTATGTCAGTAATCCTGTCGGGATGAGGGGGATGAGGTTGCCGGATGCAGCTCGAAGCCCCACTGCCTTCCCCAACACACATACACGCGCGCACACACACACACACAAACACATGAAAATAATTTGTTTGCTGAGTGGACACTACATACAGCACCAGAACTACAACAATATGTTTACATAAACAGTTCTTCATAAAAGTCAGCAGAGACACAGCCAGACATACTCTTTTCCTTTTTAATCTTACACACAGCCATCATCACGATCACACACATTAAATCTGCCCAAGCACATTCAGTTGTCCAATAAAAGCTGTTCCAGTCACAACACTACAATCAGATGCGTCTCTAGTGTCTCTTTACGGCGTCAAATGTTGGGAAGAAAACTCAGTACCTATAAACATTTTTTTTTTAAATATCAGCTCTCAATATGACAAAGGGGAGGAAATCTTTTCAATTTTCTTTTTTCTTCTTTTTTTTTTTACTGTGACTTTTACTTTGAGGAAGATCCCCACCTCCGCCGATACCACCTCAGACGTCTATGGTCTTGTGAAACTGTGGGAAATGAAGAAGCTATTTATTCTAAGAGGAAACACTCAAAGCGAAAAGAAGAGTCGGTCGCCGTCTGGTTTGTCTGTGTCTCTGTCTGTGTGTCAAATGCACTTCTTATAAAGACGACTTCCTGAGCCCCTGCTCTGCTCTACAATCTGGCTACCACACACACACACACACACACACACACACACACACACACACATACACACACAGTACAAACCTTGTGACCTTTGCCTGCACCCACAATGAACCAAATTTATCTCCGACACACACACACACACACACACATACACACACAAACACAGACAAAATTCTGTCTCTCAATATTGCAGCTCCGCTCATGAAAGAAGAATATAGATGCCCATTCAACACAAACAGCCTCCCACACACACCTACAGTGTGCACACACACGAACATGCATGCACATAAAACATGCACAGTTATACACATACACATACACACACACACACAGAGGCAGACTCCTCCACAGCGCTCCGGAGAGAGGTAAACAGAAGAGTCTGACATCCTCTTGCATCATGTGCCTCAAATGCAGCAGAGAAACAGCTAAACAAGCTGTGACCGTGACAGCTCTAAAGTGAGGTGGCATTACTCAAGTGAGCTTTGACTCAGAAGTCAAAGCAATTTGTGACACCATTCTAAGCAGTTTATATCCCAATTGAAAATCATTTTGATGTAATCACGAGAAATAATAAGTTAAATATTCTCCACGAGGGGCTGGATCCAGTTCCGCTCTGAAGAAAAAGAAAAAAAACCCACAAACAGACGCCACAAAACTGCTCCTGCAGCGCCCCAACGCACTGTGATGTCGTCTTGTTTCAACATAATCGGGTGACCTCTCCAGAACACCCTTCACACACGCACACACACGCGCACTCACCTCAGCAAATGCAGTAGGGTCAGTGGCTGTGCATCTAAAATAGCCTCTGACACAAAAACCTCACTTGTACCAAAGGAGGGGGTGTGTGTTGTGGTGGTGGTGGTAGTGGTGGTGGTGGGATGGGAGTGGGGGTGGGGGGGTGGAGCTGAGCAAACTTGGACAAACACATGGAGCAATTGGCACAGCCTCTTAGGAAGACACTGCGATATTCTTTGCAGGTTTACGGCGCGGTTTGCACACTGTGGGTCCGTACTGTAAGCTGTGCATGAGAGCCAGGGAGATAAAGAGAAAGAGGTTAGCTCCAGCGGATCAATAAAAAATGCACTAAGTGACTCTGCTCTCGTCTCTTATTTACTCTCGGTGCACAGGTCCTGGGCTGAGGTGACCGCGCTGCAGCACTTAATAATTATCTCAAACTGACAGAGGTGCATCGTGGGCACAGTCCTGCACTGAATTCACAGTAAATAAAACACTGGAACCTCGGTGAATATTTTATCAGAATGTTTTAACAGCTTCAGTGAGAGGAACAAAAATAAGGGAAGAAGAAGAGAGAAAAAAAAACAGAGAAATATCAAATATTACAGCCAGTGTGTTTAGAATAAAAGCCTGTGAGACTATAGTGTATGTGAAGGTATAAGCAAGTGAATCACAGCATTCAGTCGCTGCCGCTCTCATGCAGAGGTTATAGCTGCTCTCTGCTTACTGAAACTGAGGGTCAGAGTGAAGCCTTGCTCTCATCGGCTGCCCTTATAGAGAGGTGGGATGCATTAGATTAGCATCCTCACAATAACCTGCATCCTCCTTCCCACCACCACCACCACCCCCACCATCACCGCCAGCCACCCACATACTCTCCCTCTCTTCTTCCTCCTCCCCTCCCCAAGGGATGACAGTACACTACTGCTCTAATGGGGGGGATTCTTTGAGTAGGCTACTGCCTTTTATCCCCCTAGGCTCTGATAGGGTATGTGTGTGAGTGAGTGTGTGCTTGTGTTCTAACATATATGTCTCAATGTGTGTGTGTGTGGGTGTTAGTGTTTGTGTGTGTGAGCGATCCCCCACCCTGCCCCCAGCATATGCACTGTGTACATACTACTCACAATAGCTTGTCTACTGAATGCATCACAGCACATGTGCACTCACATGCACTCTTAAGGATCGACCTAGATGTTTTACAATAATTGCACACAATGCAAGCATGCACAGGCACCAATACACTGACTCATCTCCAGTATCTGCTGTAAACAACTCACGTAGAAATAAAACAACTCAAACACTTAAACACACACTCTTTTTTTCTCCAGCTCTCTCCTTCTACCCTTTCTTCTCACTCGCCGTCTCTTGTGATTCAAACAAAACTGCATGCGTGCAGGCGCATACGAGCGCACATGCATTTGCCTTGGTGTTTAATAGTCTTGCGGAGTCCTCTTGATGCAGCATCACGAAGAAGCCTACCCTATCTAACCTCACTTTGTGCTGACACAACCGAATCCACCCCGACACGCAGCACATATGGAAACAGACAACAATGGACCAACCAAAACATTCCTACACACTGACACTTATTACATCAAATGTATGCACAGTTATTTTCGCTCGCTGAGTTTTTCCCCTTGGTTTGACCCATTCCAGCTCTCCAACACCACTCAATAAAAGCCAGCAGCTGTGTTTACCTCTATTACTCATCTACTCATGCCTTCACTTCGATTATTTTTCCTCTTTTTTTTCCTCCCCTCTGACTGATGCTGTGCCGCGGTGATACCTGGTTGAAGCAGCTAATCGAGAGGAGCCATGGCGCATTGCACGAACCGACATTCGGTCGTGTTAAAGCCAAAGAGCCTGTGGAATGCCACAGGCACCCCCACAAACCCCCCCAAATGGATTCCACATGTTGTTTGCATAATTTCCTCTCCCAACAGTTGACCTAGAGTACAACTGGAAACGAAGTTCACAGTGATCCGTGCAGCATCCTTGCGCAGGTCTGCTGAAACCATCTGCGCCTAGGCCAGAAGAGATGCAGCAAACCAAAAAAGATTCTGTTAAAAGGGAAACTCGTCCCGTAGAAAACAAGCTCAGAAATGGTCCAAAACAATCTGAAAATGCTGACTTTGAATGCTCTTCCATCCTCTTTTCTTGGCTTCCTTCCTTTTCTCCCCTCCTTCTGTTAACCCGCCATATTTGGCCGAAGCAAAACAAGACACTGTGTTGAAAGAGGAAACGTCACCGCAGAGAGACCGATTGACATACCTTTCCATCCTAGCCATGGAAACATGTCAAGCAACTTTAAATCAGAGTCTGGGGGCAAGCTCTGCACATATGAGTCATTTCCAGTAAGCGGTGAGTGTGCAGCTCTAGAGATGATGGTGTCATTACGAGGAGAAAACTTGGAGCAATGCACTGGCCAGACAACATCATCTAAAAATCTACCTCCCCTTACATCTGTTTGTTGTTTGATGCCGGCCCCCCCTCCTCCACCCCTCTCGGCCTATCAAAAGATAAGCTTGGTTTCTCTTGAGTGGCTCTTTTTAAGTATTCAACAGAGGAATGCAGCAACAATTCAAAATACTCACACTAGTGTTTGACAAGTTGTAATCATCCATGTTATCCTGTAGTCCTTTCTATTTGTGTTCAGTATTTAGATTATCAACCTCAGAGTTACTGCTTTTGCACAATACTTTCCATGCGCTCTCTCTCTCTCCCTCTCTCTCTCTCTCTCTCTGTCATACACACAGTCACAAAACACACATGCTCTAGCACTCTGTGTACACCCTTTAACTCAATTTTGGTAAACAAACGCGGGCTGGACACTGGGGTCAAAGGTTGAATCCACAAGAGAAAACGCAAAGGGAAAAGAACATTTTGTCATCCTCTGACATGATGATGAAACAACAGCACGGGGAGTTCAGTTTGCAGCTATCACCTACAAATATTAGTCTTTTATTTTTTCACGTGCTGCAACTTCGACATAACCACCAGCACATGTCTCTTACTACTGAGAAAGAAACAGCAGCAGATGAAGTATCTGCAGATGTTTTGGATGTTTAACCCTCTCGATCCGTGACCTCTTTTTAGTTCGCCTTATGCCAGGCACATCTATCAACATGCAAACTCATCCATTTGGCTGCTGTCCGTTTCACACATTACACCCGCATGACCTTGACACACTAATCTATTGTAAGAACCTGTGTGTAAGGTTCAGGGTCTTTGCATACAGCAGTTCTCCTGTGGCTAAAAGGTCCGGGTTTGACAGCACCGGAAAATGCGACAGCACCTCTGTAACCAATGGGTATAAGATATCCCACGATGCATCTTGAGCTGAGCATTCCCCCCATTTAAATTGCTTTGGCTTACAGTCAGAGACCCAAACGACTCCACACCACATCATGCACTGCAGTCTATCTGCAATCAATGACGATACACTCCATAACACCTACCTGGATCAATGATACAGCAGTCAGTCAATATGGCAGCAGTTAACCCAACTGATTAGGGGGTAATACAGGGAATTTCACATCTCCCTGAATAAGACAGTCAGCCTGCGTGTTGTTGGAAAGCACATCCAAGAGCGTTGCTGCACTTCGTCCTGAAAGATTCAATCTGTCAACACGCGCCCAATTTGTGTGTTGTGATCTGTGGCAGACAGATGATGCCTTTAGTGGGGGAATCCTGCCGAGCAATTAAATGTGCTGGGCAGAGCGGTGTTGATGGACAGATAAAGTCTATCCGTGGGTGATTGGCTTTTTAATTGAGTCCCCCCACCTGCACTGATCTCTATCATAAGCCCTTGGACCATGTCTTGGGGGTGGGGGTGTTGAGCCATTGACAGAATCACAGTGGCAGCAGCAGTTTGAGGCCGTTGTAGACTGGAAAACAAGTGCAGATAACGCCACTAGATACTGTTCATGATAATTACCAGCATGGCTTTTAATGTGATGAGAAATTAATATTGCAAATGTTACATCATAACACTACAAAAGACACACAACAAACCATTTTGGAACACCTGGTAGAGCACAAAGTGAGCCAAGGAGAACAACAGCTCATATGCAGTCTTGACAATTAAGCAGCCAATTTACATCGGCGCACGTCGATCCAAGAAAAACGACGGTATCGGCCATTTCAAATAGCTGGAAACAACATATGTTTGCAGCAATTAGGGCTTTTGTCCAATCGGAGCGAGGGTTAATGTATTGTGATGTTATCATAGAGCCAAAAAACAAGAGGGAGGAAGTCAGAGTGGATGCATGGGTCAACAAGTCCCAAGACTTTAACAAGCCATTGAGAACCAACGACCATCACCATGACTGCTCAATGGCCTCAACCTGGTGGGTGTTATTGTAAATATAAAAGAGATTCCCTTAACCTTAACTGACAAGAAATTTCAACCCAAACCTTACAAACCGAACCAAACTGTTTTTTTGCTGTCAGGTCATATGTTGGTGAAACGATATTTACATACGAGACATTCAGCTACATGGGGAAAAGCAATGAATACTGTCAAATGCTTCAGCGTTCAAATGTACTTGATTTTGTACGCCTGTAAGCGAACACATCGTCATTGAAAATGCCACAATGCTCAGTGCGTACATTCAATCTGTTGCCTGTTCAAGCCGTTACGGTACAAAACTAGCAGCTACGGCGACTAGCGCAGCAGCCTATTCAGTTTATCTCTGACTTTTTCTATTACGGTCTCAGTCAGTGCGGCTTTAAAGGTTCAGCGTTAAAGACTTGTCAGTACATGTACCAAACGAATGTCGCAGCAATTAGCATTCAAGTATTCTCCAGCATTTTATCCCACCGTCATGAATAGTTTCATTATCGCAAAAACACCCTGCAGAATGATGATATTATTATCACCTTCGCCTTAGAGCAACCGTCACTGATTTGTTTGTCAGTGCCAGAAAATATTTTTATGTTGCCTGCTTCAGCGCTCCAGTGCGATTCTTCTTCTTCTTCTTCTTCTTCTTCTTCACCACTGTTGAATTGCAGCGTGCTGTAGAGTCGACTCTACATGTGTGGTAATATCAGCTTGCTTATTCACGCACATGCAGAAGGCCTCCTTTGTAAATGGATTTAAGTGAGAGTTTAAACGGGCACTAATCTCACTCGCTGAACATCCGTGAGCTGCAGGGGGTCTCGTATCCCTCCACCCCCCCACCCGCCCTCATCTTTTCTTTTTTTTCTTCTTTTTTTTGTGTTGATGGCACCCCTACTTAAACATACACTCACACATACCCTACGGCTGTTACACAGTTAAAGGCAAAGCAGGGCCTCTCGACAACGCGGGGGTAAAGTCACAGAGGTCAGTGCTCAGTTTCCACATCAAACCCAGAAGCAGAGGCCAGAGTCTCATCCCCCCTCCCACCTTTCTCACTCCCTCCCTCCCTCTCTCCTGCTCTCTCTTGCACTCTCCCTCCCCTCTTCTCTTGCCACCACTCCCCCCCACCCCAACCCACCCCCACCTCCACACACACATACACACACACCCTCCTCCTCCTCCTCCTCCTCCCCCTTGCTGGATGTACAAATGCCTTTGCTGTCAGCTCTGCCCCGGTCCCCTGTAATTGAAAATAACAGCCAAGGGCCAGCCCCCGGCCACTCTCTCCAGCCTGGTGGCTCTCTGCCTCTCTGACAGCCACCCATCAATACCAATGACTATTACCCTGGAAGTGAGAGCACTGCCGATGACATCCAAGACACCACCCCTGCAACACTCCCACACACACACACACACAGACACACACCTCCCCCCCAGTGTCCTTCCTCCGCTACCCGAGCCTCCTAATGTTTAACCCGTTGCTAACAGCCTTCTCTCTCTGTCTCTAAGCTGCAACAGTAGGCTATACGGTAGGCAAACAAGCCTTTCTCACACATACACACACACACACACACACACCACAATGCAAAGTGCACATACACACGAACGCAAACACAAGTCGGTCACAAAACTCTGACAAGCAGCAAACTTTTTTTTTCCCATGGAGAAGTGCTGAGAAGAGTTTGGTGTGGTGCTTGTCTCACTCTCACACTCTCATATTCCCCACCAACACATCCAGTCAGTATTATTCTCCCAACAACCCCGCCGCACCGCGCTCAGCTGAGATGTTTTGAAGTTGCTTTTACAAGTAAATAAGTGACACATAAGAGATTTCACAACCGGTGCTGGCAGTGTAAAGTAAAGGATGCTGCCTGTGCCCACAGTCATTCAGTAGATAATCACTTTTTTCCCCTCTCTCCCTCTCTTTCTCTCTCTCTTGCCATGACAGCTTATGAATTGACGTGTGTGTAGGGGGGGAATAAGTGTTCCATGTCCAGTCAGCACCACGCTGGGTCCCTCATTTTCCCCCACTGACACACACCAGACACAATGCCATAGGTGATCTGAGTTGTCATCTGCTTTGACAGAGCAATGACAGCTGAACGAGACGCACTGAACACAAGCACAAAGCCCAGCAACGTGACAAATGAAGCACACAGCAGCAGCAGCAGAGGAACAGGACGAGAAAAATGCACAGACCTTGTCAGAAGCTGCAGAGCCGTGGAGACTGGGACACTGTTTTCCTTTCTACAGTCCTCTCTGTCTCCTCTCCTCCTCTCCCTCTCCTCTCCTCTTCTCTCTCCTCTTACTCTGCTGTATGTATGTGTGTGTGTGTATGTGTGTGTGATAAGTGTGTGTGTGTGTGTGTGTGCGTGTGTGTATGTGTGTATGTGTGTGTGTGTATGAGTGAGTGAGTGAGTGTATGTAAGTGAGCAGCTCCCTCCCCTTCTGCCTCTCAGCTGCTCAGCTTAGGCAGTTCTCAGGAAATGAATGGGAGCGCACAGAGAACTGTTGTACTTGCAAATGACTTACCCCGAGTCACATGATCCGCTAAATGTAGGGTGGGCCGGTGGGTGGAGGCTTCATAAGCAAAGGGAAGACAATATACTCTAAGCTTTAACAGCATGCATCGAATTACACGGGGCCCCTCCGGGGAGGTTTCCGACGCGTCCGCTCTCAGCCAGCCCGAACTCCGACTCTACCCCTCCCGGAGAACAGCGGAGAGCCCCGGTCTGGGGGAGAGCACCGGAGCACCTCCCCGTTTAAAGGGGCCGGAGAGGAAGGTGTACACGGAGAGGGGGGGTGGGGGTTAATCATTTCAACTCAGTTTGATTTATAGCGTGGTGGGCTATTTGTTTATATTTACAGAGGATTAATAGACCGATGGCTAAATCTTCACACGTGTCAAATGTTTCCGTTTGGAAGTTACTGTAAATATTATTTCAAACTGTTTAAAATATTTGAACTGAAACATATCATTTATTGTCACCGGAAGCTAAAACAAGTTGATTAATTGATGAGCAGGTAAGAAAATCAAAGAGATCTTATGATAGTCAATTAATCTACAAAGTAGTGAAAAAATAATTTACCCGGTTAAAGGTGTCATATTGCACAGTTACAACAGCAGGTTTTCATAGCTAAGCTGGGTAAATTGTGCAAGACAAATAATTATTATTTATTATTTTATTATTATTATTTATCCACACCTGTAATAATGAAAGATGTAAACAAACCTAGCAGATTACTGTAGGCTACTGTAAATAGACCTGTATTTTAGGAAAGGAAACCAGAGTGTTTGTTTTATTTAATCTTTTTTTTTATTATTATTATTATTATTTTGCTGTTCATTGATTGATAGCTTAAATACAATGACAGAAATTCAATCAAAATCAAAAATCAAATCAAAAAGTAGCCTATATCATGGTTTACTTTATGTATTCAGATGGCTTGTGTTGACTTGTCTGGTTGAGTTATTCAGGTGGAAGTCTAAGGGAAAAACAGAAAATATCCACGTTGGAGAAGCTGAAAGCAGTGACAACTGGAGATTTTGCTGCTGGAAAAAAAAAGATTAATACAGTATCCAAATGGTCACGAATTCATTTTCTGTTGATTAATTAATTAAGAAGTCATTTGAGCTCTAAGTGGCTGAGTCCCTAAATTTCCAACACATTTTGTGAAGTTTGTGAAGACAACAGAGAGCTGCTATTCGGTAGGATTTTCAGTCTCTGCTCCTACAATGAAATGTCATTTCTGCCTGCTGTTTGAGTGACTAGCCTTGAATAACATGCTGGAACATTTCCACATAAGGACTGCTTTTAAATTTTCCTCTGTATAGTGCCTGAGCCACTTGTACCCATGTCAGTTTTTCCTCCTGGTGTTCTCGGGCTTGATGAAAGGTATCTCTGTGGTATGAGAGGCTGATGCTGATGCTGATGCTGATGCTGCTGAGCGCCCACAGTCGGTCCTTTGGGAGCTCTAATTAAGGTAAAGGAAGCAGGACTCATCTGCATGGCTGATGGAGCTCATACCACTTTACATGGCGCAGGCTTCATCGTGGCGCTGGAAAGAGCCAGGGATGGTGGAGAGAGGGAGAGGGAGAGAGTTAGAGAGAAAGAGGAATAGAAGACTATTTACAGTAGTAGTGTCAGGCTGATCCAACTGCTACACACTTAATATTCATTCTGGTTCGCGCCAGATAGTACTGTACGTCTTGTGTTTGCAGTGAATGGAGGATGAAATGGTTGGGTGGAGACGAAAGGATGGAACAAAAGGGATGGAGGGAAAGAGAGACTAGATTAATATTGCTGCATATGCTGGATAGAAAGGTGGAGGTGGGTGATTGAATACGGGTGAATTAAGAAGTATTTTCTGGCTGTGGAGATAGGAGGGACTCTCAGTGTCCAATGGGAAGAGGGGCTAGTTGAGTGAATGGATGAATGGAAGGATGAAGGATGGAAGGTGATTTGGCTGTGATGAAAATTTTAATGGTACACAATGACAAAATACATATCTCATCATCAGCAGGTTAACAAAGTTGTAATGGTGTTTTTCTTTATGACAGCTAATGATTTTAGACATAATTATATTGATATTAAATTACTGTATATATATTTGTAACTATACAACAGCCTATACTGGGATTACCAAGAGTTTCAGATCAGTTACACTCCTGTTTTTAAAAAAAATCTTGTTATACAATGTCCATCAAACCTCTGGGCTGTTTTCAGGTTTTGTTTTGTTTTTCTTTTGGTTCACAAGATCATCTACAACAAGCACAGCCACCAACCAAACAAAATTATGACAAGAGCAGTTCTTAGGGTTTGAAACCAACACACACAACTGAGCTGGACCAAAACTGAAGTGCTGTTTAACATCCAGCTGAATGCTCACTGCATTTTTTTTTTTTTTATGTGAGTGTAGTTGGAGTATCTCAATGGTCAACACAGACAAATGCTTTCAAAACAAGGCCACACTTAAAATGAGAGCAAAGATGTGAAGCATAAAAACACAAATATATTTAAATATATATACACTGAATAAAAATATAAATGCAACACTTTTGTTTTTGCTCCCATTTTTCATGAGCTGAACTCAAAGATCTAAAACGTTTTCTATGAACACAAAAGAACTATTTCTCTCAAATATTGTTCACAAATCTGTCTAAATCTGTCTTAGTGAGCACTTCTTCTTTGCCGAGATAATCCCTTCACCTCACAGGTGTGGCAATGGCATATCAAGCTGCTGATTCGACAGGATGAATATTGCACAGGTGTGCATTAGGCTGGCCACAATAAAAGGTCACTCTAAAATGTGCAGTTTGACTGTATTGGGGGGTGCTCAGAAAACCAGTCAGTATCTGGTGTGACCACCATTTGCCTCACGCAGTGCAACACATCTCCTTCGCGAGTTGATCAGGTTGTTGATCGTGGCCTGTGGAGTGTTGGTCCACTCCTCTTCAATGGCTGTGCGAAGTTACTGGATATAGGAACTGGAACACGCTGCTGTATACGCCGATCCAGAGCATCCCAAACATGCTCAATGGGTGACATGTCCGGTGAGTATGCTATGGCCATGCAAGAACTGGGATGTTTTCAGCTTCCAAGAATTGTGTACCGATCCTTGCAGCATGTATGGGCCGTGCATTATCATGCTGCAACATGAGGTGAGGGTCGTGGATGAATGGCACAACAATGGGTCTCAGGATCTCTGTGCATCCAAAATGAGCTGGTGTGGTTACACGTGGTTTGCGGTTATGAGGCCGGTTGGATGTACTGCAAAAAAATTATCTGAAGCGCCTCTGGTGACGGTTTAAGGTAGATAAATGAACACTCAGTTCACGGGCAACAGCTCTGGTGGACATTCCTGCAGTCAGCATGCCAACTGCACGCTCCCTCAAAACTTGCAACGTCTGTGGCATTGTGCTGTATGTTAAAACTGCATATTTTAGGGTGGCCTTTTATTGTGGCCAGCCTAATGCACACCTGTGCAATAATCATGCTGTCTAATCAGCATCTTGATATGCTATCGCCACACCTGTGAGGTGGATGGATTATCTCGGCAAAGGAGAAGTGCTCACTAAGACAGATTTAGACAGATTTGTGAACAATATTTGAGAGAAATAGTTCTTTTGTGTTCATAGAAAACATTTTAGATCTTTGAGTTCAGCTCATGAAAAATAAAAAAATATATTATATTTTTGTTCAGTCTATATATATATAAAACCTTAGACACAAAGAAAGAAAGATGCATGCACTTTAAATACTCAACAATGTGACACGTTATTGACTAAGAGAGAAGGGGTCGCCGTGCAATTGAAGCTGTGTGAGAACAAGTCCGGGGCATTTCAAAACATTGCAGCATGATTTGGTTGCAAAACACTCTCCCACTTCCTCCACTGTCAGTCTCCTCTCAGCATCATTTGACGTCGTATCTGCCATCCCATCACCTGTTGTATCAGAATCTGCACAGTGCTGCACAATTACCACGAAAATCACAGGCACACTTCATGTATAGTTATTCATCCTTTGCTCTTGAGTGTAATACATGAGAATGGTCAATTACAGATTAATGTGATATTACCAATCTGACAGGAAAAATTGTGATTTGCGTGATGAGTGGGCCGGCTAGTTAATAGGCGCTTTGAAGGCTCTGTGTGTGTGATGGAACACTAATGTAACATCAGCCGTGAGGCCCGGTGATGATCCTTGTAATGACGTCCTGAGGAGCTCTTTCAAATGAAATCCTCACTGTGTAACTGGTGCCCGAGGAGTCCTGGCATGCGTTGAAGGAAGGCAGGCAGAGTGGAGCGCAAACAAGCGCTTTCAGGGAGGTGGGAGAGGGAGGAGTGCTGATGGAAAAAGGGAAGGGGGGGGGGGGCTACAGAGATATCTGTCGAGGAGAGTTTGAAGAGGAGGACGAATGAGAGAGCATGATGGGAGATGGTCCGAGGGACATGGGGGCGGAGAGGGAGGGGGGGGGGGGGGGGGGGGGTCACAGAAGGGATGGTATCGGGCGTGTGAAGGGAGGTATCTGAAGTGGGTCGGGTGCTCGACTCGGGGCTCCCAGCCTCATCCCGTTGCCCCCAGTAGGGCTTATTAAACACCTGAGACACAAGCACCTCTCCTACGGCTACGCCGACTCCAGACAGGTTGCTAATGCATCACCCTGGGGTGGGAGCAGTTCAAAGACGGCGTGGGTGTCTAGGGGGATCATTTGTGGTGCGGCATAATAAGCTGTAAGACATCAAGAAGAGCATTATCATTACACACTTCTGCCTTGCATCATCTGACCCAATCTCATCAAATTATTGTAACACCATTCATCATTTAGTCACACACTACAAAATGTCTACACTGAGGGGGCGAGCGTTCTTACTGTGCTGAAGGAGCCTGTATTTGACTTAGCAAAAATGAAAAACCTGTGGGTGAGTGTGTGCGTGTGTGTGTTGTTGTGAAATGCTACGAGTGAGCGATGTGATGGTCCCCTCCTGTTGTCTCTGGCTGAACTTTAGACTCTGGACTGAGAGAACAGACATGCCAGACGAGGAAGTAGGGAGCAGAAAAGCTAAACACAACCTGTTACTGCACAGTAAGGAGGGAAGGGAGGGAGGGAGGGAGAGCGTGAAAACAGGGGGAGAAAAAAACATTAAAGAAATGGTGCATGTTCTGTTATTGTAGGCAGTTGCTGAGTTACTATAAATGGGCTATTCAATAAATTAAAAAAACACGTCTTATATCCTTGTTTTCCATTAACTCATGTGCTTTTATCCAAAGTGATGCAACTTCAGGGCCTCCCTATAAAACATGGAGAGGAGGTGGGAATTGAACCATCAACCTTGCGATCAGCATATTTCCCATTCCTCTTTAAAGAGGCAACACGATGTGGAAGATAATTTTTGGCTCACTCTCACATATTTCATGGGGCTTTGAATAAAACGATAATAAAAGGGTGATCAAACTGACAGGGTGGACTAAAAGAATAAAATAGAGAGAGGAAAGTGGCTGTGAAGAAAACCCAAGAGCGGAGAATCAACTTGAAACCTTGAAAACAGGATGGACAAGAATATATATATTCATACTCTCAGACAGCCCTAGTTTGTAGGCGATAAAGTGCTCACCTCTGGAGCTTCTCTTTATCGCACTCTATTCTCTCTGTGAATGCCCAACACAATGGGGCTGCATACATGAAATGAGAAATGCTTGTGCTCAGCTTCACAAGTCAGGGTTTTCTGTCCTCCAAAATGAAGTACAATGGATGGATTGGCCTCAGCCTCTTCGTCGAACTGTCTGCCTGTCATGCGCAAATATCTTTGACAGTTTCAACAAAACATTGGGCACGATGCATGTTGTGACTCTCTGAAAACATTCCTGCAGCATATTTACTTAATTTTGCTAAAATCTGTATCTCATTGTTCACTGAACTTTGACAAAAGCCAAGTAAAACTTGGCAGCTCACATCTATAAACGATCCTATTCACAGTTCTTCTGTAATTTCATTTCAAAGCAAAGTTTCGTGTTTGTTGCTGCCTTATCCAAACAGGAAGTAACATGTTTACTGTCACTCTTCACTTGCAGCACAGCACAGGAACATTAAAAAAAAAAACTCACTCAAAAACACATGCAACAGTCAGGGATATTCATCCCATATGATTGCCACGTGTCAGTGTTTCTTTTCATGTCATCATCTTTAAAGATTTAAAAAAAGAAAGAAAAAAAAAGTAAATCATTCTATTAAGGCACCACAAACTACTTAGAACCTATGAAGGCAAAAGTTCATTTCACTTTAAACATAACACGTGTGAAAGTTGCCTATTCTGTCTTTGACTGGCTTCTAAATGAGTTGTAATGTTGCAACAAGCCATCATGGATTTAAAACTTAAGATGTAAAGTGTCTTCTTTCCTTCTTCAGATAATGAATGGTAAAACATTTTGTGTCAAACTCATCCTAGCAGGTTACTATAAGCAAAATATATTTCTGAGCCCATGGGCAATTTAACAAATCAAATTTACTAGGGAATTACTTTTTTTTGGCTTCAGATAATGTCTTAATCATTTCATATAACTATACTTTAATTCGTTTGTTGGATAAAAAATATTTAAATGTCTGTAAAAAGACCACATCGTTGAAGGTATGTTAGAAAGGTATTTCTAACATACCTTTATTTGCTTGCCTTATAAATTCATAACTTGGTGTCATCACATCTACCTAGTGAATAAGAAACAGAGGTAGGACTAGTGCTCTGCTGTGTTTTATTTGGTGCTGCAGCTGTTTCAGACGGACCACTTCTTCCATGATGCAACACCAGTGACTTTGGAGTCATTCAAATGTTATTTTGATGACTTGTTTCACCAGACTGGTAAATTTCCTTAGTAAAAGATGCCATGCTGAGACACTGGACAAGGAGGTGGTTGCAGTGTGTAAAACTGAACAGTGTGCACTCTACCACATCAGTATGTGGTTCATCTTAGGGTTTATCTTAGGTTTATACCTCCACTGGGACCTCCACGTCAGATGTATCCTAGTTCCCACAAGAATTTCTCAAGTCATACAATATTCTGCTGTATGGATGTTGTAATAAAGATCACTATGAGGAGAGCTATAGGGAGTAAATTATTCATTCTAATCTTATATGCATTTATAGATCTATATCCACATGCACCTTCAAACATGCCACAGTAGATTATCTGAAATAGTGGTTGGTTCATGAAACTATTAAGAATGATTTGTTAAGATTGACAGTGAACTGAAATCACACTTCTGTTGTTGGGCTCTAGTGAGTATCCTGGACATCAGCCAAACCACTGAAATCATATACGTGAGAGTGAACATGATTGACTGCTATCATGTAGATAGAAGAGGTAAGTAAAGTTACACTCTTATAGTTTGAGTAAACAATATTTGAGACTGTAGACTCCCCATAGACCATAGACTGTTAAAACACCCAGCTTTACTGGGAGGTCAATATTTATACTACACACTGTAAAAATTTTATTGAAGCTTCAAGTCATGCATAATTGATGTTGTGGCCACTTTGAGTGTCAAGTGGGTGCCTCACGGTCTACTAGCTGACTAGTCAGTGCCACAAGGAAGTCTATGCTCCTGTTTCGTTGAGTTGAGTGAATTTCTACCAACACTTTTTTATATATTAGCAGGTATCACTGTCTGTACTCACCATCCAACTTGTTAGCTTAGCACTTGAACAAGCTAATAACCCAACACATGAATTGGCCTTGGGTGCTAATGATGTTAACAGGATGGTGTACTCATAAAGTTGCAAGTACCAAAGTCTTGGCTATAATATGCATACCCCTCCTAGTCTTAGCCAGGAGTTAAGCAGGCAGAGTCAGAGAGGCACTGCCAAGATAGCGATGGTGGAGCAGCCCACTCCGAGCTTCAAAACAGCTCCTCAGAAACCTGAAGACTACAGTTTGTCTTACATCACTGTATTGGATGGGTCCAACAGCTGGTTGAGAAAATGCTAATGCAACTAACGTAACTTATTTGGCACCAGAGATTCTCCCAGATTCAGTGTTTTTTGTTTTGTTTTTTTACACTGTTCTTTCTTGTAATAAAGTATTTTTAAATACAAGTGAAGATGTGTCTGAGGTGGTCACTCTTTTCCATTAACACATCAATATACTACACTGGTGATGGTTATATGGTGATGTTAGATTGGATCTCATGCACGTTATATCCAGGGAGTAACAGTGAAGAGGGGTCTACTAGTGCAATAAAGACCAAAAATATAGTCAGATCAAATCAAATCAAATCAAATAGTAAAAAGAAGGAAGAATTTGAAAATTAGAGCTAGCAAAGGAAAATGGTCAAAAATACAAAAAAAAAGAATAACCATGAGAAATCCAGGAGAAAAGGTAACTGAGAAAAACGGAGCGTTAGGACATCTGCTTGCTCAAGGGGCCTCCTCTGGTCTAGTGGATATGCATGCAAGCGTGTGTGTATGTGCATGTGTGTGTGTGTGTGTGTGTGTGTGTGCATGTGTTTGTCCAGGCGTCAGTACACCTGCACAGACTGAGTGGGTTGGCTCAGTGGGCTGGCGTGGAGCTCCGTGGATCCCCCTCCAGGCCAGCTCTCTGTCAGGCCCTGCCAAGGTCAGCCTCCTGCCAGGGGGGTGGGGTTGGGTGGGGGTAGGAGTGAGAGGGTGAGGAGTAGAGCGTGTGTGTGTGTGTATGTGTGTATGTGTATGTGTGTGTTAAGGGGGTGGGGGGGTGGTTGGACTCTTCAGCGTGACCACCAGGGCCCCAGCCTGCTGTGTCTAATAGCAACCGCAAAACTCTTGCACACACATACGCTCCTAGAATGAACTTTAACACCAATACAGAGAGAGAGAGACACACACACACACACACACTTGTACGTCGCAAATAAGCATGCTGTGATAGACATAGGGACATGTTCAAGGAAGGAGGCGACTGTAGCAAGCCTATCACATATTTTACTCCGTAAATAAGATAAGACAAAGGAAAGTACAAGGAGACGGAAATAGTTTGGATTAGTTGACAAAGTAACTGCAGCTCCTGAGCTTAACAGGATGAAGGAGCTGCTAGAAAAGTAACAAGGAGACTTGTGTGTTTTAAAAACTGCCGGCTCTGTATTGTGTCCATTCCACAGCTATCCATTACCCGGATCGTCTTACGGGGTGGTGAGACCAAGGGTGGAGCCTGCGATAGCACAGCCACCCTGAAAGACCTCGCTCACAAATGCACACGCAAGAGAAGAATTGAGGCAAAGGAAAGCCAGGTTAAGAATATAACTGAAAATATCAGCCAGTGAAAATGCAACACCTTGACATTTGTGTGCGAAGACAGGCTCCCCACTGCTGGCCTTGGTGATGGCAGCTAGAATCGAACCTGATTATACATCTCGTGGTGGAGTTTTAACCATGAGATGCGGCGGGTGGCTGAGAGATTAGCCCCCTCAAATGGGCAACGGAGACACCTGAATCGTATGGCAGCGCTGGAGCAATTACCCACTGCCACTCCTCCACATCCCCCCACTGCTGTCAAACCTGTCATCAACACACTCGTGCATGTGTGTCAGTGTGTGTGTGTGTGTGTCTGTGTGTATGTGTGTCGGTGTGTGTGTGTGTGTGTCGGTGTGTATGTGTGTGTGTGAGGAGCAGGGGCTGATCAGCCACCAGAGCCCTTGGTGTTGCTCTTTTGTTGCTCTTTTCCCAGCCAGCAGCCCTTTGGTTTTGTGGCGGTGAGACCTCGTGTTGTTCCCCTTTGGCAGCTCGACCCCTCCCAGACTCTCCCTCCTCCTCCTCCTCCTCCTCCTCCTCCTCCTCCTCCTCCTCCTCACCTCCTTCCTCCGCTCACCTCCTTCTCCCTCCATCCTTCCCTCCCTCACCTCCCTCCCCTCTTCTCCCTCCCAGGCGTTGGGTAGAGAGGGAACAGCCAGTGCTCTCCAAACACAAGGACAGAAGCTGCCAGCACGTAGCCATGGCAACAGCTTCTCTCTCACCCGCCACTTCCCCGCTCGGTAAAAGGGAGTGTGGAGAATTGCAGGGCCCCTCTCTCCTCTCTACGCTCTCACACAGCCCAAATTAGACGGGTCACAGTGTTTTTCTGGCACCCATTTAAATAATCATAGAGATGGATGTGCGTAGAGAGAGAGAGGGAGGAAGAAAGAGAGGTGAGGCGGGGGCACGCCAAGGAAGTAGAATGGGGGTGTTAATCAAAAAGACGCAGATTGCTGCACAACAAATGATTTTTTTTTTCAGACATAAGACTGTAGTGGGTGGAGACAAGGATGCTTGAGATATTTGTGAGCCATGATGCAGAACTTATCTCGCTAATGCAAGCGCAGGAGGGAAGACTCAAGTTGTAATAATTTCAATCGCAGTGTCTCCACAAGAGGATGTGAATGTCTGGGAGACAAATCAATTCCTCATTCCAAGCTCACTGTTAATGTGATTTTGAAGGTTCATTTCCACGATCCATCTCCGCAACTTGTGCAGTTCAGTGTCTGAAGCATTGACACAAAGTACATGAACAAGTGCTTACCCAGACCACTTCAACTCTCAGAGATACTGTACAGCAGGGGTCTTGCACACTTTTAAAAAAAATTTTTATGGCACACATGTTTCCCTCACTCTTCTGGAGACGGCCGATGTAAAGCGCTTGGCGTCCGCCTGAAAGTTTATGTATCTACCAAGAGGTGCTGATATTAAGAACAAGAAATTGTTTGATGGAAAAGCCTGAATGTTTTCTTTTCATGAGCTGCTGCCACGGGCCTGCTCCGGCTTAATAGTATGCTGGCTTTTGAAAATAATTCAGCCCGGCTTATTTTCTACTTGATTTACTCTGTGCAAGCCTTCCCTCATCAGGCCGGGGTTTTGATATTGAGCCAAAATAAATCAGTTTCCCTTTTTATGCGATATGTTGAGCCTGCACCAACAGCAAAAAGAAAACTTTACAATACAGCCACGGGATTACATCACAGCCAAACAATGTCTATTTTTACCCCGGCGAAAGTTTTTCTTACTTCCAGGAATTTCCAAAACAGGAGAAATCTGAAGGATTGAGCGCAGTGCAACAGAAATTGAATTAAACTGCAAGTCATAAAAGCAAGATCAAAACTGAGGTAAAACATTGTTCAGTGTGATCTATGGGGGTTTAGGAGTCCTTGTAAATGTAACGTGTTCCAGGCTTTCTGTCTCAAAACCTTTTTCTCTGTTATATGCACTAACTAAATAAATCCATCTGAGACATAATTGCATTGATAGGGAGTTGGCTTGAGGCACAGTTTACCTAAATTATGTGAATCTGTAAGAGGTCTTTCAACAAATGTTTTATCTTTATTACATTTTTTGTTTTGTTTTATGAAGATGAATGAGTCAAGAAAAGATGAAAAGGATGTTTTCATTCAGCGAACATGATGTTTAGCATGTGTCAAACAACACGCGGCTGCACGCTCAGAGGTGACTGTCCAAGCTGAGTGGTGGTGTTAGAGATGAAAGAGTGTCGCACCACTGGGAGGAGAGTGGTGCATGTAAGGCGACTCTTTATGAAAGGTCAGTGACACGATGTCCAGGTGCTGCCCTGAATCTCTTGTAGATCAAACAAAGTCATGTCTGATGTGAGTGTGCCTATGTGTGTGTGGGGGGGTGTGAGTGTGAATGTGTGCGCAAGCTTGCTTGACTTCCCCACATTGATACCAGATGGCCCTTCCCATCATGGCCAATGGAGGAATTCAGCTGGCAGGACCTCTTCTTGCTCATGGTCAGTGTGTGTGTGTGTGTGTGTGTCCCTCTCCATGCCCCTCCTTTCCTACCACACACTGACCTATTTGTATTCTGGGCAGAGCAGATGAGGCTCCAGGCCCGCTGCCCTGCTCCCCTCTAGCCTGTCCCCCCGGGAGGGCATCTGTGGGTCTGCACTGGGCAGATAGGGCAGACCCATCATGGCAGCACTTTAAAGACCACCTCACTGGTCCGCAGAGAGGGGATGTGTTTGGATTTGGGTGTGTGTGGGCCTCTGTGTTGGCCCTGCCGAGCTGAGATGTCTCTCCATCCATATCTTTGTCTCAAGCAGCGTTGTTTAATTTTCTCACTATAGTCCGGGTGACAAAAGAAGTCACTTGACTCCGGCATGAATCTGAAGAACCCACAGTCGAATTTTAAAGGGGGCCTCAGCCAACAAGTCTGTTGACAGTTCTTCAGGAGTGCCGCTGCATTCACACACCATGCACTGACAGAATGGGAGGAACAGGAAAAACACCCATTAATCCAACATGGGAGTGATTTTTTTTCCAAGGTGGTTATAGACCCAGCACTGAGCTTGTCGTCAAAACAGCTCAACAGCTACTTTGAATTTGTGTGAAACCAGATACACACAGACTGGGACTCTTTAAAATGACCTGAACCAACTGTATATGTGTTAACACTGCATTTTATTTTCATGTAACTGTCAGCAGCGGTGATCCTGCAGCTAGTCTACCAACAAGTTTGTTGACATGTGGCTGTTTAATGTGTAAGTATCATTACAATTACATTTCCTGCAATATACAATGCTTCTGCTGCTGAACTGTGTATGAACATATCTTTCTAAATGAAAAAGGTTCATATTTAAGTCCAAGGTTAAATTGGTGGTGTGGCCTTCTTACTGTAACAGCAGCTGCACTTCCTGTAAGGAAATAACAATAAAAATCATAATGATGATAACAGTAATCATAATAAAACTGTATCGTCCAGCGCCTTTAAAATGTTTTACAACAGTATTAAATAACAATACAGTACAGGCAGGATTAAACACCGAAAACACATTACATGCATACGACCTGCACAGGAGAGTGGTGATTGTTAATATACTGGTATCCACTGCAAATAAGACCTTCCAGCAATGAAGGAGGATTAAAAAGAAAGCAAGCTGAGGTTTCTGAGAATCTCCATCTCACACTTATTAGTCACTCTGGAGAATCACGTCTCCCTCCCCTATGAGTCGAAGCCTGGTCAGCTCATATATGTTAGTTAGTTAGGTTTAGATGGTCTCATTTATAATCTCCCAGGCATCTCTGATAGACCCTTATTTTAACCCCCCTACACCTCCTCTCCACATCCATTCACAATACAAACATTATTTGTTGATTTGCAGTTACACACACACACATACACAAAAGTGTATATGTGTGAAAGTATACGCGCAAAACAACTACACACACGTGGAGAGAGGTTGCCGAGCCATAAAGGAATGCAGAGCGGTATAATCACAGCATCATCAGCTCCGTCCTCTGAGAGAGCGGGCCAATAATGCCCCTCTAATTGAATAACTTATCCACAGCTATTTCCCAGGGGGCCGAGCTGCAAGGCACAGTCGCTGAGAGAGGGGGGCAGATGGCGCTGAACAGAGCAGAGCAGCATCCTCCAAGTCCCACAATGAAAGGTGGAGTTAGGCAAACACACATAATCACTCAGAGTGCAGTACAGCCTCAAAGGCAGCAACTTTTCTTTCTGGCATCGTAATTGAATATTCACAAACAAATAAAGCAATACTAATAATCATACATGGACTACGAGTCAAAATTGTTGTTTCTGATGGATAACAAGAGCAAAAACTCCTCTATCCATTAAAAGCACATAGCTCACTCTTTGTTTCCTTTATTCTTTCTGCATTGTTGAATCTCGCTGTATGTCGATGAGAGCAGGGCTCCTCTCTTATGTGTGCCTGAAAAGCCTGCTATATCCCCGAGCCTGAGGGTGAGGATAATTCCCCTTAAGACCCCCCAAATTCTGGCTTGTTCTGTCACCCATGGGCTCACTGCAGGGGGTAACTATACATTCTGTTTCCTTTTCTCCCATCAGACGGCATACCGCCCTGGGAGGGGGAACACACACGGTGTATACATAATGCACTCCAAGTAAGCATCGCTGCGTTTCGATCATCACTACACTCTTCTGATAACTCAGTGGGAAGAAAACACATCTCCAGACTGATGGAAGTGCACCGGCTGATCTTACAGTGCTATAAACCAAGCACATACAGAACTCCAAAGAAAGCAGAGCTCGGGAGGAGCAACGCCACATGTCGACACCTTATGGCATCAGTTTGATTGAACATTGAATTCAAGTCTTGATGATTTTTTTTTTGGTTGTTGTTTTTTTCTGGCTAACTAGCTGAACTCCTCTTCTGGTGAGCTGTGCCTCATCAGCACACATGACATCTACCCAGGTCAATACGTTTATGCCCACAAGCATAGTTGAAGTCAATGGAATTTTTATTAGGAAATAATAATGGTAGGGGGAGTACGAGGTGGAGAAAGAGAGAGAACGCGAGGTGTAGGGAGAGGTAGTACATTGATTTACCCTTCATAGTTCGTTGCACTACATTTACCCAGCAGAGTGCTCAAATTAGTGCCCTCCAGCTCTCTCCCAATTAGTTTCCACAGAGACGAGGTGTAAAGCCAGTCACTGGCCTCATTACCTCTCCTCTGCCCCCCCTACCCACCCACCTCCGCCTCAACCACCCTCCAACTCTCTGTTTTTTAGTTTTTCCCCTCTCCCTCCACTTCAGCCTCTCTCATCTCCTCCACTTTTTTTCCATTTCAGTCCTCCCCAGCTTTTATTTGCACTCTCTCTGCGTCTGTCTCTCCATCTCACCATTTTGTGTATTTCCCCCTCCTGCTCAAAGTGCTGGGTAGACAGGTGAGGAGAGTGCATGAATCTCTAGGCACATGAAGTGTGGTGGGCTGCCAGAGTCTCAACTGCATCCTGAAAAAATATTATTTTGATAGATTTTCGCACATATTATACAGTCACAGTGGTACCTAATACATGCTAAATAAGATAAAGGTATAAACAAAATGAGATTATTTCTGTGCATTACAAAGTGAAACACCACTTCGGTACAGTAAATTAGCAATTGTTATTATCAATGGGAGGATGCTCAGTCTCAGAAATAAGGCTGAGATGGTTGCCAGGTCTTATAATTGTTGTGGGTGGAGCCTTGGGCAGTATATTTAAGCTGTATGAGTTTAAGCATCTGTGAAATGATGACTTAATTTTCCTAATTAATGTCACTGTATCCAGTGGGTTCGGATCAATGACACATGTATGACAAGGTGATAAAGTTCAGGTCTCAACTGGACTCAATGCATCTGCAGAGTGCAGATACATGGACAACTTATAACAACAATTATCCATGCATAATATATATTGGTGATGAGTGTACCAATGGGATTGACTCTGAATATAACAGCATAATAGTCATTTTTTAACTGTTAACAAAGGTGATAAAGCGCCATTCCTCATAGTGGACCTTCACACCCTTGCCCTCTATGAGGCCATAAATTGAAAAGATGGTTCTAAGAGAGACAGAGGGCAGGTGGGGCCATAAAATATTAGATTACTCATGAAATAACATTTAATAAAAATCTGCGGTGGACAAATTAATGAGCAAAGTGATACAGGAGGAGCCCACACTGGAGATTCATCATGTGCTAAATCTGACATCCAAAACATCGACTTGTGGATGTTGGCTTCCTGATGACAAGATAAAAGACCTTTGGACACAGACAGAGCACGGCCCCGTTTTGTCTTCCTAATTATTCTTTCCTTATTCAAGATTCATTTTTATTTCGATTAATGCAGATGAAAAATGTTTGAATTACCTGATAAAGAATAGACCATGTTTCTTGTCTGTCGCTGTGACTTTGTGAAACCGTATGGTTCAGCACAGTCAAGGATACCGAGTGAACCTTAATAGAGAAGTCTTTTCAGCACTTCCTTTTTGTCACATTCACTCATTTAGGCTACTGAAAGAAGTACTTCAGCATATATTATCTATTTGTGTTTCTGGTCAACCATGAAGCATCAAAATGGTTTCCTTAAGTTCAGGTTTGTTGTCAGTGTTGTACAGTTTTTCTTATTTCACTGGCTTTCACAGTTTTTCCTTTTTCTCCTACAGAATAGTTTTTAATTGCTCGACAGCGACTTACTGCAAAAGAAAATAATATTTCCTGCGCTGTGATGTCTTTATTCCTGTGGATTTTCAGTTGTAGCTTGAATACCTGTAGGTATGCAGCGTTCCTGTTGTCTGTTCCAAGGCTTGATTATAAAACAGGTAAAGCAGGCGATTGCACCAGAGCTGCAGCCCAAAATAAAATAAAAATTCCACAGGTTCTCTGTCTGATAGTTATGTTGTAATTTGATAAATTGCAGATTTGTTTGGAAACATTTACCACTGAAGCCCAACATTAACTGAAATGAATGTTTCAACCATCTTCAAAATCTAGTTTTTATGAATTTATTCTACAATGTATGCTCACAACATGTTCCAAAATAAAGATGTGACCAATAAACTTGTCAGTCCGTGTAGTCACAGCAGTAAAGTCCTCACACTAAAAAAGTAGTGTATACCATGACACCCATGTATTTGTTCCACTGTGGGGATCCTCTGACTTTTCCTAGGTCAGAATTTCAATTTATTCATACACATTAGTTTATAACGAAATACCTGCAATGTGACATTAACATCAGCCTCAAATTAACTTTATGTTGAGTGCTAAACGGCATTATTATTATGCAGATGGTCAAATTCATACTCGCTAAGCACCAGCATGTCCTGTGTGTCTGCACACTGACATGACTTAGACAGATTTCTCCCAGAAATATTTGTCAAATACAGTCTTTAAGATAGTAGCTGGGTTGTGGCATTTGCAGTTTGACCCCTCATTATACAGCTATCAGTTGGACAACTTGACATGTGGACCTCAGACCTGAACATAGCTACTTTATGTTTTGAGGAAATCTTATTAGTCCAACATATCACCGAGACCACACATCCACACCAAAACTGAATCCTCATTTCATATATCTGTTGAAAATAAAACAAACATTTGTATATATGAAAATAAAGTGGCTTTTTTTTTTCTTTACAAATCTAAAAACAGAACCAATTTTCTTACAAACACAATGGTTCGAGGACTCTTGGCAATATAGCCCTGGCCTTGGAACAGACAAATTTTGCCTGCAGAAAAGCAAACACCTTTCCCTCCCTGAACGCACCCCCAGCAATTTCTCCTCACCTCCCTCCCTCCCTCCCTCTCTCTCTCTCTCTCTCTCCCTCCCTCCCTCCTTCCCTCCCCCTGAGTAGAAACCCAGGGAGAATCTGGGTGAGGTGTCAGGCCAATGTACTGCCTGCAAACAAAAGCCGCCCTGTCCACCCCAGACCCAGATGTTCCTTATTGATCCCCCTGTGGATTTGGCTGAATGTAACCGCTTCAAAATATCTCTCTCTCTCCCTCTCTCTCTCTCTGTTATGCTCACACCACTCACACTGAGTCCATATATGTGTGTTACTCCGTGATTAGCCGTATGGTCATGCATGTCCAGTCATGCATGTCGAGTCAAAACTGGAAGTGCTGTTTCCCTTCTGAAGTTTATACTGCAGCGACCAGCACTTTGGGCTCGCACGCCCCCGCCCCCGCCCCCACCCCCACCCTCCACCACCCACTCCCTGCACTTCTCTCTCTACTCTCACTCTCTCTTTCCTGTCCACGATCTGGTCCTCTTCGACAGCCCCCTCTTGGCTTTTTCTGGTTAATAATGTAGCATGCCTCCCTGTCTGATGTTGCATTGGGTTGCTGTGGCATCACAGAGAGGCTGTCTACCTTTCTGGGAGACGCTGCAACTGGTTGCCAAGGAGTTGGTTTCAGGGAGGAGGAGAGGGAGGAGGGGCAGTGTAAAGTAGAGGTCTGGCAGAGACAAGAGCAAGAGAAAACAGTAACGACAAAGAGAGTGAGAGGAAACAGACCGGGAGTGAGAGGGAGAGAGAGAAAGAGAAAAAAAGCATACAAGCCGGGGAGAAAAAAAAAGGCAGACTTCATGAGAGAAAACGCTCGTTCCTATCTTGTACTCAAACGTTGCTCATCGCGCTGCATAAATCTTGTCCATAATGATTTACATATATATATATAAATGTAAAAAAAAAAAACAGACAAAGCAGGTAAAATACCTCTGAGAGCCGATTCTGGCATAAGAGGTGCAGCACAGGATTGTTGGTGGTGTCTGTCAAATGTCCTTTGGTGTAATGTGGGTGGTACTGTGAAGTTGTACCTTCATTGTGCGGATTACACAGATGATACAAAAGGCTGCAGCTGAGCTAACCGGCGAGGGCAAAATGCCCCCCTTGTATGTTTGATTTCCATTTTAACTTTCTTTGTCAACGGTTGTGTTTTCAGATAAGAGAAGAAACACCATTAAGTATTAAGATGTGTAGTCTCTAGACTGAATCGTGGGTGGAACATGTCATTCACCGGCTCCACTGTGCATATTTATGTCATTACAAGCATAGACATGGTTCCTGGAGGAATTGATGGATTGAGCTGCTTGTCAGGGTTTCGGTTAAAGGTATTTCCCTACAACCACCAGGTTTATGGCCATGCACACACACATATTCATATATACAGATACACCATAACTGCTTGATATGTATGTAAAAGCTGACTCTACGCCTTCAAGCCTTAGCACAGTATTTTTTGCGGTAGTTAATCTGATTCTGTAGCAAGGGTAACGCAGGCAGGGTTGTGTCAGAGATGTCTCTTTTTACCAGTGAGCTGCTCCTACATCAATGAGATTGTCTTTATCTGCCTGCTTGCAGCTTGGGCTCAGATTCTGCCCTCTATATACGGGCGCTGGGTCGTGGGAGGCATGTGGGCGAAGGTGCGTGGCATCCGGCCTAATGCACAGCCTGAAGAGAAATACTAACACTTCATATTCACTGTGACTTCACCACCGCCACAGTTGAGGCTCTCACATTTGGATAGAGATTTTCAGTGAATGAGTCACAGGTTTGAGAGATATTCCATGGGACATGGTCTTCTAATTTAGTTGTGGCGTGAATTGAAAATAGTCAAATGAAAGCCGATTGCAGGCATCCATGTTTCCTTGTCAGCCGCAACAAGGCAAACGGAGCGCTGGGTGTCATCTATCTTAATAAAAAAAAAAGATGCAGTTTATAAAAAGTCTTGCCACAAAGTGCTCCTCCTCAGACCCCAGGGCTGCCTTGCGTTTGACTCAGGATATTCCCCGCTGCACCACATTCCACTGTTGTTCCGTTATTCTGGACTGGGTCCCTGCCTCTTCCTGCCAAAACGCTCCCATAAACACACATCCAACCCTGAAGTCCTTGCTCTGCAGGGGGCATTCCAGAAGTGTTAGTTTTCCGAGCCTTCCTCCACATTCAAAGACACACACACTGCATACATGCAGACACACTGCGCTGTTACCCTTGCCCTAAAAATATGAAAGAAAAAAAAAAAACTCTTGTTGTGCTTTTAATACTAGGATGGAAACACAACAGGAATTATCCTCATTTTCACTCATTTTGTACACTTTTCTGTGGCGTAAAAACCAGCAATTCCAAAGGCTGCTTTTGTGCTTGGTGATACCATCAGTGTGACCACATTTCCCTCTTTTTGTCAGTATCACAAAGTGTTGAGGAAACGGACTGGCAAAGGGCTCTGCGGCAGATGTTGCTTCACCTCTAATTTCAATTCATAAATGAAACAGGTTACCTTGATTCAGCACAGACACAGTGTGCAGTTTTATTCAGAACATTTGTGTGATGGCCTTTGGACTTTTTCCTCTCACAATATCAGGACAGGGAACTATCGCGTTGTAACTTACTCAAGCCTCATGTTTCTTGGCTGTTTTACCCTGTCAACTCCCATTACCCATGAGGTAATGGGAGGTGCCCCAGCACTTGTTGCTGGTCCGTATCAGTAAAGCACACGCTTGGTTTCTCTTATCAGCCCAGACAGCGAGAATGAATCACTCCTTACGATGCTGCTTACATCAATTTACAATTGTCATCCGATAGCAGCGTTGTAATGTGTGGAGCTATACATGTCGGTTTTTATGTAAGGTAAGTAACACGACAGAAATTCTGCCAAATTCCTGCGGGCACAAAAGTTTTAACCCCCCCCCCACACACACACACACACACACACACACACATCCTCCTTCCTTCAAATCTGTACAGGAGCATGTGCACAAATGGTGGTCAGTGCATGTTCAGACAAACTCCTGAGGTGTTCCCGAGTGAACTCTTGCACATCAATTATTCAGTTCGATCACCAAGCCTCCTTGCTGTCTCTGTCTTCATTTTCGGTGTGGAAGGACCTGCTCTGCTATACAGGCAGGCACAATCAGGAAGGAGAGGAGAGAGAGGAGGGAGGTGAGGTGCAGGGTGGGGTGGGTTGGGATGGGATGGGGGGATTGCAGTCCTGTATATAGCCTGACTGGAGCCAGAAGAGGGCTGGAACAGGAGTATTCATTAAAGTCGCCCCAAGAGCACAGGCACAGGAGAGGATAACAAGACCCCAGGGTGGCTGGTGTGGGTCCTCACTCCTCAAAAACCATAAATGTATTCCCCTTCATCCAGACAAATCCACAGTCTACTGTGTCAGCAAAAACACACACACACACACACACACACACACACACACGCACACACACACACACACACACACACACACGCATATACCTTGGTACATGGACTCTTCACTTTTTGTTTTACCTCATACTTCGGCCACAACTTGAAATATACAGTAGGATTAGGAAAATTTCACCACAAGAGGGGCTCATGTGTTTTTAGTTTCGGCTTCCAGTCTGATGCTGTAACATTTCACTCACTAACTTCACGGATAAGATAAGCACCAACAACAACAAAAAAAAAAAGACGAGCTGGTTTGGGAATGTTATTATTGGACGGAGCCAAGTTCGCTCTTCCTCATTTCCAGGCTTGATGGCAGGTTAAGCTAAGTGGTTCCTACATATTTATTGTACAGACATGAGAGGGGTAGGACTCTTCTTATAAAAGTCAGGGCAAGGTTGATCGGAGTTATTTGATGCTTCCTGGCCCCTGAAATTTCAAGTAGCACAACTACACTGTTTCACAATGCAACTGAATATTATACAATAAATACTTTCTGCAACTTCACTTTCATTTTCACTTCAGATAAATCTGGTTTTTAACAAGGATTTTGCTGCAGTGATACTTCAGTGAACTCTCAGAGGCATCTGTACATCCCCCTTGTGTGCAACACAGTCTGGTGCATTAAATTTCATCATAAATGATTGTAATGGATGGCAATTGCTTTTAAAAACACACCCTGGTCTCATTTACTTCCTTATAAGTCCTGTGTCTGAACATATCTTAGCTGCAATACCTGAAAAAGGCAACTAAAAACTGTAGGTATATACAGCAGGCCACACACTTAACTCGCCCTAACCCCAACCCTAACCCTAAAAATGTTGATTTCGTAATGGTGTTTTTATCCAGACATTGACTATTGGCTATCCAATAACTCTCAGCCCCCAAGTATTGAGGAGAGGTTCAGAGAAGCATTTAAAAGAACCATAACTAACTCAACGACTCCCATGGGAGGCTGCTCTGACTGACGTATGTGTCTCAGGAGTCTCTCTGAGAGCTAACTGCACAGGGCTGTTGTTCTCCCTTGTCTGCCTGCCTGGCCTGTTGGGCCCCATACCACGGCTTTCCAGAAAGACCCCCAAGCGATGCTGCATTGAGCCAGGCTGAGCAGTAAGCTGAAATTAAAGCTGTTTCACTGCGGTTAGTTAAATAGTTGGACAGTGAGAGCATGGGGTGGCCCCGAGTCAAGGCTAAGGCTGTCTGGGCTAGTGAGTGGAAATCTCAAAAAAAAAAAAAAAAAGGTTGGGGAGGGGAGAGGGGAACATGTAAAATAAAGGATTAGAGGAAACTCTTAAAGTGACCTGGTTTGAAGGGTTTCTGAGATATTAGTAAGGGAAAGCTTGGAAAATGGGTGTGGGTGTGTTTTGTAGTACTGTACACTATCACTGCTCCTTCGCGTGCTAGTATAGCAGCACAGTGGAAAGGAATGCATTACATAAGATGATAAGATACTCACCCAACAGGACATACACAGACAACATTCTCAGTGGTCATCTAAAAGTGGAAGGAGGCTGAAAGTTGCTGGATACATCACCTACAGTTCTCATGTAAAAACGCAACGGCATCCATCATTCACGGTTGCTTAATCTTTTCCAGTAGCTCTACGATCAGTCGTAATGCAACTAAAAAATGCTGATCTGGTTGTCTGGTTGAGTGTTAGGTGGCCTGAGGCTGGACAGAGTTGGAAATGTTTATTGAATTATATAACTGTTTGACCTAAATCTTGGCTAAGGAGCAAAGGGGTGGGTCTACAGGGTCCCTCTACCCCCCATGACCTGCTTGGGGTTTAACCACAAGTGGAGGCCACATTCTTTAGCCCCTGCTCACTGCGTTTTGAGGAGATTTTGAGCGCTTTTCACGGGCCGTGCTCAGAGCAGAAATGAATCAAACCACACTGAATTTGTCAGCAGCCAGTTCCCTGACTGATGATTTCATCGCCGGGGCCCCACAGTCTCTCATCCAGAGCACACACTGAAAGTATCACGCATGATCATACAGTCACAATATTGCTCTTGCTTTTATTTTCTATTTTTATGCATGTTGGGCCCCGTACAAGAGAAACATTTTTCCTTATGTTTCCAGATTGCTGTGAATTGGCCATACATAATGACTGGAATGGTGGAGAGTAAATTCCTAAGCCAAGTTCCTTTAAATCCACAGGGGTTCCTGCAGCGTATGGATCAGTCTTCCAAGAGGAACAGGAGCCAAGACATCTGTGTGACTAGCAGGGACTGATCCCCTCTACCAGAACACTGGGAATAGGAAAACCAGGATTATCTGGTCACACTGCATATCATGGGCGTATATCCTCCGCACAATATTAAACGCCCTGCCTCGCTGCTATCATTAAAGTTCCCTGAATCAAATTCATTATGCAATTCCAACAATACAACCCAATTAGCATGTACTCTTGGATGTGCGCACAAACAGCATTTGTGAGGTGGAACTCTTTCATAAGGAGAAGCTTTTTAAATCATATTGTGTAGTAGGGGGAAACACTCACTGACAATGGATCTATCCTTACACTAATCTATTCCGCGTGGAGGTTTTCATTATCCGCCATCCACTATGCTCCTGTTCAGTGGGGTCTCTGCGCCCAGTTAAGAGTCCCACTAGCCCGAGGGTAAAAGGATGGTGACGGGGGATGACGGGGGAGAGCAGGGCTTAACTCTTTTACTGCATTATGTCGTACACTTGCAATAATGCTGCAAAAGTGGGAGATTATTTCATCACCCCCAATGATTGTGATATCCACCTTGTTCGCAATTTGACTTTAACTGTACAGTACGGCGGCGAGTGAATCAAAGAACGATGGATGGAAACTATGACATCAAGCACCTACACCGTGCTATCGATTTACAGATTTGTCGGCGGATAAACTGACAAAGGTGTCGTCGTCGTGTATCTATGCGACGAACACGGCACATGTACACGAGTGGACATGAAGGGGGTCTGTGTTTGCACATTGCAGGACCATACAGGAATGGAGGCTTGTGTTCTCACATATGTGACCTCCTGTGTCCTAGAATGCTGCCTCCACCCAACCACACACACACACACACACACACATGCACACACACACCACACCACACACCACACACACACACACAAACACACACGTATTCCACCCTAGACAGGCCAGGTTGCCAGAGCTACACAAACTCCCACCCATTAGCGGCAGGATTCCAGGATAACCATGGCAACCAGTCTCTCACCCCCGGGGAGACGAGCAGTAGAACTGAAAGGCTCCATTCAATTTCCACATCCCAGTACAGCACACACAAAAGGACACACATGCACACACATTTCACACACTAACACACACAAACTGTCAAGCACACACTTGCACGGATTCACGCACACATATACACACACACTATATACACACACACACACACACACACACACACACAGACATGGACACGTCCAACGCAACCCACTTGCTGTAACAGCCTCGCAGTCACTCCAGCCTTCCCTGCCTGCCTCCACTGGGGTGAGTGGGAGCTTGTTAGAGAGACCGCACACTACATCCTCTCACCCACGGTCCTCGACTGCACATACACAGCGCACCAGTGAAACATTAATTACACCTCACTCATTGTGATTAGACACACTTTTAGAGGAAGTCGACAGACTCTTTATTTTCTGCACAAAGATTATCTTTCTCTCTCTCTCTCTTTCTTTCTACCCTCACTGTCTCTCTCCCTCTCTCTTTCCCTGGAGGCATGAAGCATCTTATCAACAACAAAGCGTTGTACTGGGTCATATCATCCAACTGCATCCACAGTGACAATATGGCATGTGCATTCTTGCCGACCACTGGTGTAATGTCACATGGCAGGTACAGGGCGGTGAGACTTTTTATCACGTAAAGTAATTTCTTTGACATCTCCACAGTATCTCCTCTATGCACAGACCTAAAAATAAAGGATTTGAGAGAAATTGTGTAACATAGAGTAAGCCATGAGGAAATATTGGTATATGTTTAAAACAAAAAAAGAGAGAGAGGGAGATGTGCTGTTATAGTATCACGTCAGTGGCTAATAAGGATGTAGTTATGATCTCTGGTGAAACCTCCATCCCCACTCGAGTGAGCGCAGCGTGCTCCCCGAGTCTCCTCCGTCTCAAACAGCAGAATGTACTCACCGTGGTTAACCGAGGGGATAGAGAGCAGGTTAATGACGCACAGTGGGAAATCAACCTCTAAGTATCGCAAATAGTATCGCAAGGAATGGATGGAGAAGAGGCAGAGCGATGGGAGAGACCCAGATTGTCATGGATTTCCGGTTTTAGTCCTTTGATTCATTCTTTCCGTCCAGGTGTTTGTGTGAGGATCCTGATACCAAATCCAGACCTCACTGTTCAACATCTGCCTAGACTTTCCCAGCAGTAGAGTCACCTGACCTCCTCCTCTTCCTCCTCCTTCACTCTCACCTGTTCACCTGTTTCTCTATTAGCTCCCCAGTATACAGTATATATACTGTACTCGTTTCCATCCCACTTCCTCTCTGCCAGATTGTCTTTGTGCCATATGGCGTAGCTTCCAGTGCTCTGTTCTTTGCCTGCCTGTTTTGATCCTCATCGTGTTTTGGACCTTGCCTGTGCTTTTTTTTTTTTTGTTTTCCCCCTCAGTCCGACCCTTTGTACTTTGTTTGCCTGCTTGGATTTTTTTGTATCCTTGTTTGTTTTTTCTAAGCAAAGACAAGAAATAGGTTATGTGAGGAGAGCAGATGATAAGATTCCTAGGGAAAAAATTGAAGGAGAGCAGCGAGAAATGTAAGGGCAGAAAGAGACATAGAAATGTAAATGATGGACAAACAGAGCTCAGAAATGCAGGGTGTTGATTACCTCCTGCTCACATTAGAGCCCACACAGACCATTAGATGTGAGCCCAGCTTGAATCAATTTGGAAATTATCTATTCAGGAAAATCTTGAGTGGCAAGCATACAGCACTCATCCTTTTATCAACACAATGCCAGTTGTTTTTTTTATGTCTTGAGTGTCAGACAGTGAGGAAGTGAAAGATGTGCAAGGGAGCAGCAATCTTGCTTGGATGGATGGACAGGTGGGTGACGATGGGCAGAAATTAAGGCCAGCAGATATTGTAAAAGGGCGCGGTGTTGTTTTGGAAACAATGTAGGAGGGAGAGCAAGAGTGAGAGAGATCTGGAACGAGGGGAGGGATGGAGGGAAGAGTGGAGCGAGGCTGGCACTAATGACGGGAGCGCCAAGGGCCACACAAGTACAGCTGTCTCCCCTCCCAACTTCAGCAATGTCAGATCAGCATAATAAAACCCAGTGTGTTAGTCTGTGCTCACAGGAACAGCTGGGTGGCTTGGTGGGAGAAAAAAAGAAAAAGAAAGAAAGAAAAGAAAGTGAAGAAGCAAGAGGAGAATTGTGCATCACCAGATCCCATCGTCTCTGCTTGCTTTGAGCTTTGAGTCCCAGTCACACTCAGGGAGACTGCAAGTTTACAAAGGTGTTAGAGCAAGCGGTGGTGGACACTTGAACTTCTGTCAGCCTGGACAAATCTCTTCGCTTTCATCGAGTTTCCAGTGTCTGACGTCAGCATGTGTCCAGGGTGCACTGAGTCACACATATGCGGGGCTCTGCCCACCACCTCGTCTTTGTGTTTGTGCCCTTAGTGGCCTTGCGAAAGGGGGACGTACATACACACACACACACACACTGCATGATGTCATAAGAAGTTCTCCAGCCTCACCTCACATCGCAGTGTCCCCGGTCGCTGATATCATACACCCGGGTCTTCCAGGGGATTAACCCTGCACACACAAACAGATAAAGTCAGCTCATAGTCTTTATATACTGTACTTGATCTTTACATATTATTTGCACTTTTATTGGAGGGACCTACATGTAGGAGGATATCTGCCTGTCTGACTCACTCCTTGTCTGTCTGACCACCCCCTCCTTCCAGCCTGCCAGCACTCTCTTTGTGTCTCTCGCTGTCTTTTTCTCCTCCTCTCTTGCCTGTGTTTGTCTTAATCATTGCTGAGGTGATGTGGGCCAGGCAGAACCAGTGGATAATGTTATTAGAAGGGGGCTCAGGCACAAAGTCTCAACTCGGATTGTTCCTATATCATCGGGGCCTTTGGTCACATTTGCTGGAGATCTCTGGGTGGGAAATGTCCAGAAAAAAAGAACATCTTCACACCTCTTTTTTCAGCTTTTTTTTATTTTATTTGAATGTGTGTCTGTGTATGCATGCACCTGCTCTGCGCGAACAGCCACAGAGCACATGGGCCGAAAAGGGAATAAGGGGGTTGGGCCTGGGTCTAGCACGTCTGAGGCAGTTTAAAGTGCATGTGTGACTACATATGTACACATATGTATCCCATGTGACTAAGGATACTGCGTGTGTTTTTCAGGCCTCCAGGGGCTGCACAGATGAATGAAGCAATGTATCAGGTAAGCCGTGCGACAGTCCCCCAGCATGTGCTGCAGCTGGCCCCAGGAGATTTTGGGGGTAGTGTGTCTGCCAGACCGTTGGGGCTGGGGGCTGGAGGTGGAGGTGGAGGTGGAGGTGGAGGGGGCAGGTAAGGAGGGGAAGAGTGGCTCTTGTCAGGGACCAAAAAAAAAATAGATGAGGGGGTTTTGACAAGACGAGCGTGTCATTAATCACAAGATTCTCCAGGCAGTGTTCGTAGCTCTTGCAGCTCTTGAAGGAGGGAACCAAAGAAATGGACTGGGCTAGTCATGGGAATAGGGAAGTGAGTGAGCGAGTGTGTGTGTGTTTAGTTCTGTGTTTCTTCTGTGGCTTCATTATTGCCCTATTCCCTATTCCTTCTGTCGTTCCTGGCTCTGGCCGTGTACCATCATCAGCCCCTCTGGCAGCTACATCCATGACAGGTACAGAGAGAGAGAGAGAGAGAGAGAGAGAAAGAGGCACACTGCAGGAAGCAAATCTGTCATTGTGCTAACTAAAACATGTCAGCAGTGTGTCTAAGGTGCACACGTGTGTATGCCTGTGCAGTGTGTGGATGGCTGATTGGAATTCAAGGCAATGAAGAGTTTATTTCATAGCTTAAGATAATAAAGTACAGTAAGGGTTTTGAAAAGAGCTGGAACAGACAATTTATCTGTGTAGCAGCGGGTCAGGGGTGTAGATGTAGGAATCAAGGCACTGAGATGTGGTGAGGTGTATGTGTGTGTTTGTGTTTCCCTGGCCCCAGGGGAGTCAACTCCTCTCTCTGGGCTAGACTGAGCCCACCTGAGTCTCTCTCTCTCTCTCTCTCTCTCTCTCTCTCTCTCTCTCTCTCTCTCTCTCTCTCTCTCTCTCTCTCTCTCTCTCTCTCTCTCCCCTCCAGCTGTTTCCTTCACCACCCCCTCCTCACCCCCATCACTCTTCCCTCCATCTTCCAAATTCGCTCACTCCCTGTGTACAGAGTAGACTGCAAGCCTGGTGCCACTGAGATGAGCTCATTAACAGGGAGCTCATATATTTCTCAAGTTGTGTAATGTTTGCGCTTTTGCCTCCAAACTACTTTATCGATTTGAATTGTGGATAATCATGTAGCGAAGTAAAAGTTGAGCTGCTGCATAGAACACTCCATGACCTGTAATACTTTGCACCGACAGCTGTAGCCCAGTGTTTTCTAGTAGTGAATCGACTCCAGCTTTTAGACTGCGCCACAAGCGGAGCAGTATGAATTCCCATATAAGGCAGGAGGACCCTTTCTAACCTCCTCCTCCCTCCTCCTCCTCCTCCTCCTCCTCCTCCTCCTCCTCCTCCACTCTTCTCTTTTCAACCCCCTCACTCCTTCACTGCAACCAGCGAACACTGTCAGCTCGCTCTTCCCTTTCTGCTGAGACCGTGGTCTAATGCCCTTAAGATACACACACACACACATACATGGGCAGATATCTTACCGCGGGTTGCCTGCAGAACAACAGTCCTGTGTCAAACACACGGTGGTTCTCTCAGTTTGAACGCTGATACTTGTCATTTTCTGTTTTCAGTCTGTCATTCACTGAAATACCTGTCTGGACATCTTCATCGCTGCATCACCGTAGGCTCCACAACACAGTAAATATTATAGGCTACAAAAACTTCAGACCGAGCCTCACATGCCCGATGGGAGGGATGAGAAGAGCAGGAAGCAGAGTGGGAGTAGAGATGGATTGAAGGGTGAAGATACTGGAAGCGGAGAGAGGGGAGAAAAAAAAAACACAAACAGAGCTGATAAGGCCCTCGGCAAAGGAAGTGTCATTCCCAGCCAATCCCCAGTGGACTCCCAGTATCCCACTCTTCCCCTGCTGCAGGATGCGTCCCCGTGTGGGAATACGCAAGGAATGTGGTCCCTTTTGTTTAGTGTGCGATAGGCTCCTGGTTGGCGGTCATTTGTGTGTCTTATGTGTGACAAGCTCCAGGCTTGGCAGAGGCTGATCAGAGCAACATTCAGCAGTCCTTTCTGGGTAAGATCCTCCTAGGAAAACAATGACTGGTCCTATGGCTGCTATCTTTCAAAGCCCCTCCTTGGCTGATGGCACTCCTGTTGGGCTCTCACTGTGCTTCACAGTCTACAGACTAAACAAAGAACTGAGAAGAAGGCATCTACATCAGTGGTTCCCGACTCAGTAGGTACCCATAAAGCTCTGTCAGATAGTGCGCGTTTGAAATAAATGTTACCATCATGTATATCAAAGTGGACAAATCTTTCCTAAACAGCTTAATTATTCACAATAGATTAGGTGAGGCATTCATGTTACATTGTAACCTCTGTCCCTTTTCATTCATATCCACTTATCCATTATTTAAAGGGATATTCCGGCGTAAATTTAACCCCTGGGACAGGGACAGAGGTTACCCCCCAGCACATAATAGGAGGCATCAAACATCTGTTAGCTTTGCCTGGTTTCTATTGAAAAGAGACGAAAACAACTCACCCACTCTTCTCCAGTTATACGTTATGCAGCAACTTTCCACATCCAGGATAGTATCCAGGCACTGATGAAACACGTCCGAGTCCGACTGGCAGCACAAAAATATTCAGTTTCAGTAGCCATTGGCAGGCAGTGACCACACACTGACCACTTCCCCAGCATTTAGACTCCACCGGCATCTCTCCCTCTTTCAATATTTTCCCCTCCATTTCCTTCAGCTCGTCTTCAGTAAACACCCATCGAAATGAACTAGTCGTCGTTGTTCTCAAACTGCATAAATTCAGCCGTGTTGTCCCTTCTGTGCTGTCTGCTTCATTACATTACAGGCAGTCTCTTCCGGCAACAAACTTCGTCCTAATCTCGCGTGTGACGTCACGTCTAATCTCGCGCTTGTTTACGTGATTTTCTCCCGCAAATATCTAAAGTTAGAAATTCCCGTTCATTTCCCTGTGAACACTCGACAATAACTTTTATAAACTGATAGGCAAGATTCATAGGAACTTGCATAACGTATAACTGGAGGAGAGTGGGTGAGTTTGTACTGTTGATGACGTTTGGTGCTGTTCTGAGTATTATTTGTGGCTATGAGTGGCTTATTTGATCGCGGTTTGCATGTGGAGAAAATAGACTTGCTAAAATTGCTACAACTAGAGAAGCTAGCGGTCAGCAGACTTCATCTCTTGGGGGGGGGGGGGGGGGGCTAACTTGGTGTCATGGTGCGTTGGACCCATAGACTGTAGGTTGGACCATGCATAAATTTAAGCCGGAATATTCCTTTAACGGATTTCAGCCTTTTATTTTGATAGCCTATTAGCTATTTCTGTCAACCCACCTCTTTCTGCTATTATGTCAACTTATAGCTAGTCTTATTGTCATTTACCTATTTGCAGACTAAAGCAAACTCTGACATACTATAGTCACAAACAAACATCACAATATTGCATGATACAACCATTCAAATCATTTTGTACTTCAACATTACAGCTGCTAACTTGACATAGCTGTACATTAGGACTTTAACGAAATCATCAACCATTACCATTGCCTAGCTGTTTTGACAGTATTACTTCTAGCCTACATGACATATTTTAAGATTCATCCTCTATTTTATTATATGTTAGCAGCCATTTGTTCATACTTAGTACTTCCTTGCTTGACAACTCATTTTTGTGTCCCGACCATCTTCATTTCTTCAACATGGACCAACACTTTTTTCGAGCATTTGGTGACTATTTGTTTCATTCACTGTGGCTAAATCAGAAATGTACACTACTAGCTCCAATGCTTCAGATACGCTGCAAAGAATACAATTTCACTGTGGATTTTTTTCCTCTCTAGAGACCTGCTGTTCTCTTTGCCCAAGGCGTGAACAAAAGTACAACTCTTTAAAGGCCTTTAAATAGACTCTAAAACTGACGAAGCCTACCACGGCCCTTTACGCAATAATATGTCTACACATAGAGAACACTTCTGCTTGAGGCTACGTCCTACACTTGGAGTGCTACCTCGTGGAGCAGTGAGGGAACATGATTTCTTTGTGAGCGCTTACTAGGGCAGGCAAGACTTTAGGACATGAGTAGACAGAAAACAAGGCAAGGTGAGGTTTATTGAAGAATTGACGTGACAGTTTCATTGTGTAGCCCTCATGTTGACAGTTTCTTAAAACACAGTGATACAAGCTTTATTTAGTAGTCAGGACTCAGAGCACCTGATGTAAAATGAAGACCTTTCATTGATTACAATGAAATGCTTTACATTAGATATTGACAAAAAGGTCCATCTCCGATTAATGGAGAATAAAGGCCATCAAAACCTTTGGCACTACTTAAGAAGCTGAAAAGAAAAAAACAGTGAGCAATGATGAGTAAACAAACACGTCTGCCATCTCATTTCCTTTCTTTTTTTTTTCTTTAGTGTCAAGTTTTTTACAGCCAATATTTGGTATTTTCTTTCAAGCTTTAATCTTAGTACAAACCTAAAGATGCAGAATAGGTGAAGTGAGGAAAATGTCATTTCATTTAACGTAAAATACATCACGGCATTTTGGGTGAGTTCATCCCCCACATTTTTGAAAAAACAGACAAACAAAAAATCAACCACATCTTTGGTTCAATGGTTAATTTCTCACTGATGAGTGAGCAGGTAAGCAAAATGCAGGCAGAAAGAGGCAGGAAAGCTGTCAGCAGACAATTGGTTATTTGATATGTTTCACTTTGATGAACTGTCGAGAGAATCCCTGCTGTTCAGAGGCGACCGTTTCTCTATTATTTATGAGGAGTTTGGTGCAAACTTTTCCAACATCGCCTCAATTACAAGAACATTTCAACCTGACAAGGAACGTCAGGACGGATTTATCAAACTTCGTGTGAATTACCTCCTGTAACTGTAGCAAAAGTAGGCGACTGCTCTGGGTATATGCAAACATGCACGTCTGCTAAACATAAACACGTTGCGCTGCATGCCAAAGGACGTAGGTCTGAGAATAAAAGCCCAACACTGAAATAGACATGAATGTGTCACCACAACTCGTCACCAAGGACAGGAAGACCGACAGACACAGTGATTTTGTGATTTCTCTCTTGACAGACATCACCTTGGTTTTTAATGTTGAGGTGTTTTATGAAAGCCCAGGACTGTTTTGCTTTCAATCAGAACTGGCAACGGTGAGTCAGACACGGAGGTGGGATAAAACAAAACCGAGGAGAGAGCCAGGGACACTCTTTGAATCTATGTGAACTGTCTGCCTGTTCACTCAGCCAGTTCACTGCTCAGCTTGCGTGCATGAGTGTGTACATACACAGGGTAGCTCAAAAGGAAAACGGAAATGTCTTTACATTCTTGTTTCCTCTGCAGCCTCTCCTAAGCCCTTGATTTTCACTGCAAACTCTGTACAGAGTTCTTCATGTGACCAACAGCAATGCAACTGCTGATATGTGTTGTCTTTAATCTTGAGCCATGCGACACTAAAGTAGGAGATGCTTCAAGTTCTTTGATAGCCACAGGCTCATAGAAACAAAAAAAAGTCGTGCTGACTTTTGTGCTATACATTGGGCTCACTCCTCCACCTTCGTCTGTGAACTCCACCTCGGTGTCTGAACGTGCTGCTAAAAGCGAGGCAACACCGCGGTCAGTCACACAGGAAGCCAAGAAGGCAGACGACCTCACATCCTGCCTGAGCTCTGAAAGAAAAACGCTTCCTCCTTAAGAGCAGCGAGCAGCGAGCGCTAACAGATCTCTCACGTGAGAGGCAGTGATGTTGTGCCGGGTGATGAGCAACAAAGATAGATAGTGTATATCTCCTGAAAGTCAAAGCCTTATATGGCAGACGTGCGCCCACGTGCCTCTGTGGTGAGAAAAAAAAAACTGAATATTATCACAATGATCTTTGGAGGGAAATTACATTCAAAAGGATTTCAAGTGAATAAACAGGGAAATAACAAAGCAATGTGATTAGCCTGAGGCAGCATTTCCATCACAGACGCAGAGTTCAAAAGCTACAAAAACAATGGGGTCTCAACTCCAGGATTATGCACACTGGTAATGGCTATACGTTGAAGCTGAGGTCCAAAGGATTGTTTGCCAACAAGCACCTTCTGTTCACTGCTTTATGTGGTGCTACTGACACTGGTAGTAAATACATCAAGGCAGTGCTCAAAAACCATTTGCACAGACAGACACCTTTCTTACTGGCGTCAATCTAGGAAATATCTCTGTGATGAAAGATTCCTGAACAGGGAAGGGATGCTGTGTGCGTCTTGATCTCAACCCGATTGCAAACTGGCAGTGACACAGGTGAGGCAGACAGCAGCTCTGATCCACAGATGGAGCAGTCTGTTTGCTAATGAAACTGAAACCACCCTCCCACCACTCTGTTATCTGCTGACAAACACCAATGTAGATATTTCCCATACCAAGTCCAGACATCACACATTTACAAAAGCGCTGCCACTCTCCGTGCAGCCGTACAACAACAACAACAACAATACGTAGCTATGGAGCTCCGCAGCACTTCCACTACAACAGTCTCCATTTGTTCTCTTCAGTCTCTGTCTGTGCGTCCGCCCCGAACAGCCAGCCCCCCCTGGTTGCCATCAGGGCTTCTTGGCTGCAGTTTTGGCTTTCCCGTTGGGTCCTGTTTTGATCTGGGTCATCTCCACATCTGTCAGGGCGTCAGGGGGAAGGCACGAGCGCATGCGTTCAATGGTCTTCTGGTAAGCTGCCCTCTCCTGCTCCAGAGAGCGAATCATGTGCTTCATTTTGCTCTCCCGAGAAAGGAAGTTCTCCACGCTGGTCTCCAGCGTCTGAATCTTCTGCCGCGCAGCCTAGAGGACACAGACATTGCACCTCGGTAAACGCAGAGTACAACACAAATTTGGATACAGAAGACAAAAAGCTGAGGAACCTCAAATATTAAAAAGTCAAGTAGATGTTGATACGAGTGTGACTTTGTTCTTGGATCAAATTTCAAAATCTCAACAAATAAGTGTAATCAAACATGACCATAATTAAGACAGAGCCCGCAGCTTCTCTAGAACACTTGTTAAGTACTGTGGTTAACATTTATCCAACACCATGATTCAAAAATACAACATTTTCTATGTCACATCAGAGACCAGAGAAACTTCATACCTCTCCGACCTTCATTAGCATGAGGACCATGAGGTGTGACTCTGCCTGTCCTGCTGCCCTGATTAACATGCTACTGATCAGAATGATATAGATGCACTCTCGCATGAATAAGAGTTCAATTCCTTTGTCTTTCCAGCATTTCCATTATGTTTTTAGCTTGTATTTTATCGCCACCTATGGGTAGTCTGTGATACTACTAGTACAGACAGAGCCCTTTATCAGCCATGTATCCTCCTATAGAGGGAAGTATTAATTTACCCACATTTAATTGTTCACCAAAATTTACATTAATGTGTTTCAATGGTACTGGGTAAGGAGATGATCTTGAAATTGAATCTGATCCTCCTCCTCTTTACCTGAAGTTTTTCCAGGAGGTCCATGTTCTGTTTCTTCAACTGCACATTTGTTTTCTCCAGTCTGTCGAGCCGGTCGGAGTCATCAGGCAGCGGTCCAGCATCTAACATCTCATCCTGAAGGACGTGGTACTCCACCTCATACGCGTGCAGCTGCTTGGAGATGTCCATCTCCACAACCTGGCAAACGGATAGGTCACACACTGAGACAGTTGCCACCACGCCTCGGGTCATCAAGTGTATCAGTGGAGTTAAGGATAAGTCGTTTTCTTAAAGATACACCGATAGCTCATTTTGAGTCAGTCACACAAACACACACTATCCTGGTGATACTCAATAGAGGGTCAGTTGGATACTTTAAATACACTGTTCACAACTGTTATTGTGCTATTGTGTCCAGCTAGTTTGGGTAATGATTCAGGCCTTCTTTTATACAAGTATATATTTGTATGCACATATAAAGTAAGTACTAAATTATACATGTGCGATAACAAATGCTAAAACAACACTTCTGCTTGTTACAGAGTGGTTGGTATTATCTCAAAGACTGCACACATTGAAAGCAATTCTTATATTTTATTCTGTAAATACACATTAAATCAAAATGCCATTGATAAAGCTATAGTTGGAATAAATCTGAAGTGAAATTTTGTATACGGTATATTGTTTTGCTTCAGTCTCTTTTCCATATGGGACCAGAGTGAAGTAAACAAACTGCCAGAGCGATTACAAGAATAATATTGTTCTCACATTATGGTATATAAGTAATGCGAACCTTTAACAGCCCTGTAACACATTTTCCTTCCACCACAAGCACTGAGAAGCTTTTAACCAGCGACCAACCATGCAATATGTATTACGTTTCCATGGCTCACTGGGCTTAATTATTTGGAAACCCGAGACTGTATTTCCTTGAACTTCACACTTTGTACCTTGGCAATGGTCTCCTCCATCTGTGTCTGAGTGAGGGTGGGAAGTGTAGTTTTCAGATAGTCCACAATGCTCTCAAAGCTGTCACACTCCACTATCTCCCCCTCATGGCTGCTCAGCAGACAGAGGGCCACTTTAAAGATGACTTCAGTCCCCTGGGCAAATACAAAATCTGCAGAAAAAGAAAAAAAAATATCAAACCCCACACAAGCAATAAGCAAGCAACGTAATTCTTTGCACACTTAAACCTTCAAGGCCGTTTAAATGCCAGCCTCTTTTGCAAATGGCATTGCGCTGATAAGCATTTGTGTGTGAGCAAACACAGGAGGGCCATTATTCTAAAAATATACCAAAGATGCGGGACACGAAGCCAAGAGGGAACTGTGAGGCGAAGAGGGTGAGGAACCACGGCGCTGCGTAGAGGCTGGGGCAGATCTCGTGCTCTTCAAAGTGATTGTACAAATCGCGGTGGTAGTCGTGCAACAGCCTGGAGAGCTGGTATATCTGAATCTGAGAGAACACACACAGACACAGACACGTCATGTGAACAAGCATAAAAAACACACAATGCAGGTTGAAACAAGCTGTGTGGGAACAAATTGTTATATATCTGGGTCTGCAAGGGAAGAGTTTAGCAATGTAATCAAAAAAATATTACCAGCTGTCAAATAAGAAGGGAGCTCCACAACTGTTTTAGAGACTTGCCCTGACACGCATTTGATGAGCAACATTAACTCTCTTGCAACACATTACCATGATCCTGACAAGTTCCACAGCATACAGAAAAGAGAAGCAGAAGTCAGGTCGAGCTAAAATTAGCCTGTTATCAGTCTTACAGTTTCCTGACAGTTACACACACACATAAAAAACACACACACACATGCTGTACCTTTATGTCCTCGCACTCAACCCAGTGCAACAAAGAAAAAACGGCACAAATCCTGTAGTCTCTGAAAAACTTCAGGTTGCTCTTGCGGGTGCGGGGGAGAACCTGTGCTCAGCTACATGGTTACCTGACACGGATTAAACATTACCACGCCTGCTGACGCTGTCGCCCAGGTGAGGTCAGCTGATGTTTAACTGGAGCTAACAGGGCAGGCATGCAGGCGTGGTTTTGAACAAGAGGTGGAGGCACTTGACTGGTGTTTGCAGTTGCTGACTAATGAGCCACATAGTTGAAAGCACAGTTCAACTTCTTACAGCAAGTTAGAAACTTAGTACGTACAGCCTTCTTGGTGCACACTTGAGTGCGATTGCTGTGTTCACACTGACCCAAACGGGCCGCACTCGGGCCTAAACTTCAGTTGGGCCGACCTACTGTAACCAGTATATGTGTAAAAAACACTCTTAAACATGTAATCCCTTGTGCCCATGCAGTCTATCACAGTCTCCTAAATCAACAAGCAGAATGTAGAGATCCATTGCTTAAAAAAAAGAGAGATCATTTTAATAACATACCAAGGTGGTCTGTGTCCACACATTCACCCACTGACCTGCAAAGACACCATGTCAGGTCTGTACTGCCGCCTGATGCCGAAGTCGTACATCAGGAACTTCAGCATGTCAAAGGCCTGATCTTCGCTCATGTGCAGCAGCAGCACTCCAGCTACAAAGCTGATACCTTGGCAGTAGCCGACCTGTGTGGCACAAAAAAATATTACAGCACATGCCCCAGAGAAGGAAGCATGCAATGCATTTCAACAATGTGACACAGATGGAGCAGACAAGAGAGAATGAAACCAAGATTTAAAACCGAAGATAAAAGCCTTTACATCAAGAAGTAAAAGCTATTTTATAGAAGTCTTTTCAGTAATATTCTAGGGGGCTCTAATAACAAAATTGCACAGTCACTGCTGCTTCTACTATGATTTACCAGTTTCATGATATTCACCACATTATTCGCACGCCTCACAGTGATTTATTGAGGGGGAAACAGGATTATGGTATGTACCTCTGTATCCAGCAGAGAGTAGGCTTTGAGGAGGTTGTAAAGGGAAAGCTGCCCTGCACCCAGCTGGGCTGAGAAGTACTGGTGGGTGGGGAAGGTCCGGCCTGAGGCACAGGGAGACAGATGATATTTCGTCAACATGACAGTAAGAGGCAGTTCACCCGTGAATAAGTAAGAATAACAGGACTAGCTACGCAACAACCACAAACACTAACAGGATCTTCCTCTTACGGAGCAGCTGAGGCTGAATCCGTCTTAAGACTTCTCCCCCCCCATGCCTCATATGTATAAAACACTAATTCTCTGTGACCCCTCCCCTCCTTATTTTACAATATTGTACCAACCTAGATCCACCAGAATAGCGTGCTGCTGTGCGGTGAGCTGCTTCAGCAGGTCCTGGTACGGGGTGTCCGGCGCATGTTGGCGCTGGGGCAGCCGGTGACGCAGCCGGTGCTGATGGGAAAGAAGCAACCACACCTCTCCACGTCTGCCCTTGGGAACCCCTGCACACAAAGATGAAGGATGAAGATTATTTCTTCATCTTATTCTCTCCTTCCTTTTGTTGCACCCTTAAAACACAAGACACACATCTATCTTTCACCTTGGCAGAGTGCGCGATACATCTCCTCCCTGTCTTGTGGGACCGTCGTCCTGCCCGGGGCGGTCAGTTTTCTCTCCCACAATGCCAGTGCATCTTTGGAGCACTGGCCCACTTCCTGGTAGTTAAGCTTCATCTTGCGGATGTGCAGCTCATCTCTGCTCGCTGCGGCACGGTCGACAGAATCAAAAAGAGATGAAACGGATGAGATGTACATATTCAACATCAGTTTAATGATTGATACTCTCTTGTTGCAGCAGAAAATCATCACCAAGGACTGATGTAGGAGGAGGCTTTCTAGAAAAGTATGAAGCCCTTTCGTGTTTGTTTTGGTAAAGCATGAAACAGATAAAAAGAAAGATGTCATACTTGAGAGCTGAACCTTATGCCACCAGTAACCACGTAAACACAGACCACAATACCCACACTGACATCAAATCTCCATCGTTATTATGCTTTAGTCATGAGGAGGCCAAGGACCAAAGGAACAGAAACACCATGAAGTATGATTGTCCCTGAACATGCAAACAAAATAAGTGGAATTGAATGAATATAATAACCAACACCCAAAACCATGCAAACCATCTGCCTTGATACCAAGGGCTCCTTTTATATGGCTTACCTTCTATTGATAACGGTTATTCACAGTTAGGTCCTCAGACCAGCATTGGTGTCATAGTAACAAACAAAAGGAAAGAGATGTATTGGTATAGTAACTCATAAAAGGCTACACATGCCAGGTGCTTCCCAAGGCTAAAAAAAATAATAAAACTCTCATTTTTTTCCCTCCACCTCCTCCTTTTCTTGTTAAAGCTACTTTTTTCTCATGGTTTGAGTGAGCGCTTTTTATCATTTACAAGGTTTTTGCATGCAACTTCATTTTAATGAGCTATTTCTTACAATAAAGCAGTTAATTAACTGTCCCAAATGGCCTCAATTTCCTTTTCCTTCTCTACCCCTCCTGTTGTCTCCTGTTAACTTCCTGTTAAGGGACAAGTGGTTGTGAGGGGAGGAGTTGAGCGAGAAAAAAAGAGAGCTAAAAAAAAAGGGCTTTGGAATGCACCCTGGATAACCTTGGCCAGTAGAGGGCGGTGTTTTGTCAAAGCTACTGTTCTTTATATCCTGTTAATGTTTCTGAACTCTGAACTAATTGTGCCGCTACTGCTGGCTTCCCCCCCAAAAAAGACCAGTAGTTTTCATGCACTTTACCCTACTGAGTGTACGTAAATGTTTGCTCATGTGTTTGAAATGTGTGCCAGTGTGCCACAGCGCAACATTTAGATCCAAATATAACTATGCCCCAGAATCTCAAACCAACACGGAAACGTTTGACCTCTCAAAATGAACGGAAAATAGTCGCTCGCTATTGTCCACGCTCATGAAGCCTCAGTTAAGAAACTAAGTGTCAGAGAGTGAAACTTTGATAAGAGATAGGCTATACAACAGTACATTGCCATGGTGAATTAATACATACTAGCAGTGTCTGCAGAAATACTAAAACACACAGCATCAAAGTGAATGACCTAGTCATTTCAAGGTTAGAGACACTGTGTTCTTTATTTTTGTCATTCATGTGTATTGTTGCTGATTTTTAATACTTTATATCCACAGTAGTGACTGATACTCACCCTCCAGTCTCTGGTTCTCCTTCTCCATGCGCAGAAGGAGGATCTGCTGGTGGATGGCGGTCTTCCACAGGGTCCGGTAGTCGGCCCCCGTCTTCTTAGGCTTCTCTCCAGGCAGCAGACGCCCAAAAGGGTCCACACTGGAGTCCATGGAGCGAGGGGACAGAGGCAACAGCTCGTTCACATCCAAGCGATCTAAGACACCAATAGAAAAAAAAAACAAATGAGAATGGGAAATATATTTAACTCACTATATTTAACCCTTTTTGTGTGGAGCCGGCATGTGGAAGGTGGAAGCTCCCTCTGGGTTGTCCAGCTTCATGCCACAGGCCAGAGACACACTAGGTAAATTGGCAGCTCTAATTTTACCTATAGGAGTGAATCCAAGTGTGCAATGTGGTTCATCTGTACTGTGTCATCCCTGTGATAACACTAGACAATTAAACTATTTACTGTGTAATACCATGCAACACTACAGATATCCACTATTACTATTATAGAAACGACAGTCACTGCCAACCATTGTAATGTTAACTGAGCAGCACCATGTATAACTAACTGGTGATGAAATGTGCATCATTTAGCAGTGATATATTTCTCCGGAGCCGGTGGAGAAAAACCAAAAAAATAGTGTTTGGGTTTGAGGTTTAAAACATAAATGGTATTTTGGATGTGTGAGGATTTGTGCTTTACAACAATAAAAAATAGGCAATTCAAATAAAGTCACGTGACCAGATCTCTCACCACAGCACCACTATCGTTTTGATATGCCATGACACGGTTCACAGCAGCAGTATTAACAAAATATGATCCTACGAAGCATGACATTGACAATTTTATGATGTCCATTGGCCAAGATTTCCTGAATGTGGGAATAATCTGCTGGCTGCATTTCTTTAAGATGCCCAGAGTAAGCTGAGGAAAGGAGATTCAACAACACAATAGGGGTAGGAGGAGGATTACTGTTGCAGTCAGCAGCTCGGTCCTTTTCAACCTTTACTGCTTTCCACACATATTCTTGCAATTTTAAAAAGTCTGAATTTTCAGAAAATAAATTTCATCTGAATCAAATGTTCCCCCTGCCACACACTCATTTCCTATGCACTTGTGGATTATTCAGAGCATATTCATTGTGCATCATGTTACCCCTTCCCTGAAACTGCTCAGACAGATAATGTTACCAGACCTGTGTTCTGCATGGATGCAGATGGTTTGTTCATAGGCGAAGCGACCCTCAGGAAGATCTTCTGTCTCCAGGAGACCCTGCGTGGGGTCGGGGGGAGACCGCCACTCACTGAGTCACTGCTGCACCCGGACAGGGTCCTCTTCCTGCCTTCACCATTGCTACAAGAGAAGACAGCAGTGTCACAGACACCCGATAAATCAGTCAGGTGTCGTCTTAACACACCAATGCTCCTTCAGCACTCTTTTACAAAATGCAAACACACACACCCCTTCACCCCACACACACACACACACACACACACCTTCACCACATACACACACACACACACACACCTCATCTCAGACGTAAGAAACCTTATACAGGCTTTCCATCTCAGCTTCTTCAAACTGGTTCCAGATGAACCTGACGCACAGTTATAACACATGAGCTGATTCCAGAGAATCCTTGTTAATAAAGCAGCAGCTCATTAGTATGTGAAATGACAACAAACATCTGCCACACAAACAGCCAAGAAGTAGCTTTTTTTTTTGTACAGAAGAAAAACTTGGTGAAAAAGCTGCTTGGGCTACTATTCCCAGCTACTCGTGGTTCACATGTACTCAATTTGCAGATGTCTTTATCCTAAAGATGTGCCCAGTTCGTGCAAAGCTTGAATTTCATACCTATCAACTCACTAAATGTGGGTAAAACGACATATAGCCTACATTGATAAAAAAAAATAAAATAAAAAAAAACACTGGACCAGGGAGCTGCCAAAATGTGAAGTGCTAATTTTGATGGTGCAACCACAACAGTAAACACTTAAGTGATTTATCATACAAACAAAACTGAGTGAGGGTCTGTGAAGTCCACCTGCTGTTTGTTTTAACACACTACAAGTGAGCTTTCTGCAGAGGAGCTGGCTGAGATAAAGATGTGAAGTGCAAACACAAGAACATTTTTCTGGAAGGTGATAATGATGTGGTATTAAAACATTTGTGTTATATAAATACTGTTTGCACATGCAGGTACTAAAGTCTACATCAAGTACAATGAAAGCAGAAAAACAAGTTTCTCTCTTCTTCTTTGGAGTAAGATTGAGTTACTTATACTGTAAATGTGACACTTTGACCATGAGGTTGTTGTTTGAAACATTACAATAGATGAACTGTGTCATGTTGTTTGTTCCCTGTTGCTGTTTGTTCACTTTTTACTTCCCATAGACATATAAATATGACATTATGTGTGTGTGTAAATAAATATTTTGAAACTCTGGCCCCCAGTCTGTTTCATTTACAGACTGCCACCACACTGGGTCATGGCAGTTCAGAGGAAATTGGAATTTAATGCTCGACATAGAAAAAAAGAAAATAAATTCCACTTAATACTTCAAATTATGTATAAGAAACAAGGTTTTTATGCCACACGCTGAGGATCACTTCAGTTACAGTAGATAATAAGCTTGGTCAGCAAGCAAGTGCTTGTCTGATCATGTGGGCAACGAAAAACAGGAAGTGACCTTGGACTGAGGCAAATGTCACAGGGACAACCATTTTGCTCTTACTGCTGTTCTGCACATTTAACAGTGGCTCTTTAACAAAGGGAAATACCTCACTTGACACTTTAACTATTATTGTGTTTTCCCGTCTTTTGAGTCATAAAAGAAAAGTAGCAGAAAGGGGAAAAGTTAACTCGCAGTAACACAGAAAGCAGATCTGGCTGTGAATATGTTGACATCCTTAGATTTAAATACCCAGCAGGTTGAGGCTTTTTCTACAAAGTGGTCTTTTAAACCCACTCTGAAAAAGCACGCCTCGCTCCTTTCACAGCATTATCAATGGAACTGCCTCGGAGATTGGACAGCTGTCAGATGAGAAAAACATCCTGTGGATATGACATTTTACAACAGTCTGCTCCGCTGACTCTCATTCATAATGGAAATGTTAACCTTTACGATCTGCCAACCAAACACCTAACCCTGTCGAGGCAGCGCCAGGAGAGAAGATCTAGAGACTGTCAGGCGCATCCGAGGCATGTCGGCTTTTCTTGAACATCCTTTATTAGCTGATTGAATTAGTGCTGCTGAATATTGACAGCAACCTTTCAAAAAATAAGTACATCACTTAACTGAATCAGCACGATGCTTAGAGTAGCGATCCTCAAGGTATTGTGACCACGGCTGGTCAGGAGAGATGTTGTTAATGAAGACTGTAAAATCCAGCTTAGATACAGATTGGCCGTGCAAAAAGTGCAACAAAAAAGACTTTAAAGTCACATGCAAATGCAACAAGAGAGGTGTAAGCATCCCCCTCTATTTCTGTGTGAAACAGGAAGAGGGTGTGTCCAACTACAGAGACGATGGGGAAAAAAGAAATAGCTGGAAAGTATCTTTACTAATAGAAAGTTGTTGTTGATAGACAGGAGAAGAGTACAGAGATACAGGGACAAAAAAAGGCGGTGTGTTAAAAGGTTTGACAGCCAACATGAATGCGGCGACTGCCATCCCAGCAAAAGACCAGTTCGTCCCTCCCACCCATCTCCTCCCCCTTTTGTCAAAACCCCTGGCAGGTGTGTTTGGGTCTAAGCAGGGGGCTTTTTGTCTGTGCAGCCCCTCTCACCTCTTGAGGCTCCCACTGTCTGCCAGGGAGCTCAGGGAGCCCAGGGAGCCCTGGTAAAAGCTTTTCAGGAAAGTGGGAGCGGAGAAGGAGGAGGGGAGGCTGAAGGAGGACTCGCTCTCCGAAACGCTGCGCGTTCTCGAGACCGCCACGGGACTGGGCGAGCCACACATGAAAAATGCCCACAAATGGAAAACAAACATTACACAAAAGAAAAAGGCCTTCTGGTTGGGAGCACAGAAAAAAAACAAAAAAGAAAAAACAAGGTGGAATTCATGAGGGATCAAAACAGTGACAGGAAACTTGTGATGCTATTGTTCAAGGATAGAGGAGCAGGAGGTGGAGAGATTTAGAATTGATCAAAGTGCTGCAAATAGATCACATTGTCTGTGTGCACATCAAAGGTCAACTAAATATTTAGTTAGTGTGAGACCGATTAAAAGAAAAGCAACAGGTTCTGATTTTCTGAGCACAGTTAGCATTAGCCATATCTTCAAACAGAACACAGAAGCTCAACCTTGCAGGAAGAATTTTAGTACAGATCACTCAGCAAAAAACATCAACTCCTGCAACCTCGGCATATTTCTGCACTGATCATTCCTTCTTTCCCAGAGGTTCAAACTAGCGATGCAGTGAGCGACAGGTGCGGCGCGGGTTACCTGCTCTGCAGCAGCTCTTGGTTGACGGACTGTTGTCTGCGCAGAGGAGCGTGTTTGCTCAGGCTGACCGGCGGGCCCTCGAAGGAGATGCGTTTCTTCACGGGTGGATGGCTGAAGGTGTGGGCACGCCGACGGAACTGCAGGCCTCCTTCCGGGTCGTCATCGGGGAAAGCAGGAGGGGAACCTGGAGGGGAGTGACTGGGGGATTCCTCATCCTGCTGGGTAGGGACAAAAGTGTTTTATTCATGAGATTTTGTATCTAAATATTTTTCAGTATGGCTGGATTTTCTGATCTGATTGTGCAGCTACGTGACACAATGGCACAATGGTGAATAATGACAAAAAAAACACATAATACATAACTAAATAAAACCTTTAGCTTCACTCAAATATTCTGAATAGCTGTGCAGGAATAAGCAAAAGGACTGAGATTGAAATTCACTCTTAATGTCTCACACAGCTACTACTGTAGAGCTACTCGGAGGCGCGGGCTGAAGCAAGACACAACACTCACTGACTCAAGTTACAGGTCTGCACTCACCTAGCCAGTGACACCCTCACAGCCAGACTCAGTCCAGGTTCAGCTTTCCTCTCAACTCTAGACTTCACTTTGTGGCCTCATGCCTGGCAGTACAACTCCCATATCTATTGTATTCTAATGGACAATGTCCTGTGACTCACAGCATCACACACCATTGGTGGGGAGGATCTTTGGCCCCTGAAACTCTGCATGAAAACTCTCTAATCTCCTCCCATCATGCTTTTAAAGACCTCCCTCTCCAAGATAACACATGACAGGAGGATTTCGGTGATATTAGAGCTGCGTCTTTTAATGTGCAAAGAGAAATTTGAAAGAAAAAAAGTAACATCTAATGGCAACACTGTCTCTATCTCGCAAGTAACAGTCGCCTCGCTGATTGTCAGTGTGTGTAAATCGCACTAGATAGCGCTGCTGTCAGCTGAATGGCTTAATTTTGATTTGCACATTTGAGGAAACTGATAAGATGAAGTGACACAGATCAGACGCTCGAGCAGTGCGCTGTGTCCTGTGACCGGAGTGTGTGTGGGGGTGCAGGAGCAGAGAAAGGCAGGACATGCATGGACACAAAAGAAACTGGACATCCTGACTTGGATTTCCTGCCTACCAGGCTATTGGCATCCTGACATAATCCCCCAGATGACGACTCACTCGCTTCATGAGGAGGCAAACAACATTGTTCTGATTGTGCGAAACATAACAAAAGGTAACCAGAGTGTGATGACACCGCACTGTCCTTTATTAATACTTAAATACACTGTAGAGTAATAATGAATTGTTAATTCCGCATAGAAACAGGGGGGAGGATGATCTCCCAGAGGTTGCCTACAACATTATTTGCTCTTCATAAATAGAGTTGTGTGTGTCGCCGTGACTATGACTGACTGATCCGATTGTTGTAAAGCCTCAGCAGACAGTGTCGGTCGATTTGGTGGAAAAAGGGAGAGATGCAGCAGCTTAATAAAATCCGCCCCCATTGCTTGGAGCTGCCACTTGAAGGCTGATGTGAATCCACAGCCCCCCTCCCTCTCCTCCTCCTCCTCCTCCTCCCTCCCTCCCTTCCACTCAGCTCACACTTCCACTAAATCTGACATAACACGACTGATGCAAAAGGCAAAGTAGAAGTTGTATGGCAGCTGGGAGGGTCTGGTTCATGTCTCTCTGTGTGTGTTTCACAGCATGAGCACCACATCCTTCACTGACACTACACATCAGAGTCAGTTGACAGGTTTCTGCGTGTGTGTAAAAAGTTATGCAAGGCCTTAAAGTTAGACCTCCTCATCTCTGCTTTAGGCTGGTGGCTCAAGGTTGCATCAGGTACTACTGCATACCCAAATCCATGACTGGGATAGAGGATTGTGGGCAATGTAGGCATTAGGTTTATAATATGTAGGTTCTACAGCTTCGATTTTTTTGTTTTGTGCACCTACAGTACTGTGCATCTGACATTGCTACAGAAGTGCAATGCTAAATGAGATTTTAACTTCATTATGACTGATTTGTGATATGTCAGGGTGGGGGGGGGGTCAAAGGGACTACATCACACCCTCACTCCACATTCTGCACAGCAGTGAGGCAGTAAAGCCAGAAACCTCCAAATGTTCATGGACAGCTCTGTAAACACATTCCCTGCCGCACGATTCTGTCTTCTGGCCAATGCGAGCTTCATCACGAAGCTATGTGGGAATAACACGGAGCAGAATCGTGTATCTATGTGAGAGGCAGCCTCCGACTGCTGGCACGGATGTGAAAGTGAAAGCATGCTTATCTTTCTTTCCCGAGGACAGAGTTGGAGTGTAAGATGCTTTTAAAAGCCACTGAATAAAAAAGTGAGAATTCCCAGAGTCCCCTGAGCGAGGCTCTAGAAAGTCTCTGCTTCCTCCGCAAGGACACTTACTCTATCAAAACTGCCAATGCTGCCCATGCTTCCCAAGCGTCCCCGCATTCGGCTGGCACCCTGGTGACAGAGATGGTTACATAATGTTAAACATCCTCTGGAAATACACAAGGAAAAACAAAAATGTTGATTATCAAAAACATTTAACAACCATTTTTTTCTGTGCATGACACAAAGGGGTATTTTCTTTTCTTTTTTTTAAGGCAATAATAACATCAGTGTTCAGTCTAAGTTCAGTCTCGGAGACAATGACAGATGGCAACAGAGGTGTCAGATCGCCTGGGTCCGTCTACTAAGGAATTATTGTGCTGTCTCACTGGCAGATATGGGTCAATCCAAATCCCCTGTATGACAGCGACACAGAAACAACTGAGCAACTGATACAGAGACTGAGCAGGAAGACACATGAAGGTAAACAGCACAGTGACTATGACTCAGTCTGGGGTGGAGAAGTAAAAGACAAGAGCCAGGAATGAACTCAGACAGGGAAAGAGAAACAATGAGGATAAAAAAAACAGCCGGAAATTAAATAAAGACAAAATATAGGGGGCACAGAAAGGGAAATGTGTTTGTCTGTTCAGACGCACCCTGGCAAAGATGTTCTCTAGAGAGCTGGTGAGGGAGGTGCGTGCTTTGTTCTTGAGAATATCGAGTTTGAAGCGACTGCTGGTGGCGTTGCCGTCCGCTGCTGCTGCCGAGCTGTTGGCTGCATTCTGTCGACGACGACAACAAAAGGACACAGGACAGAAGAGTAATCGACATTATTAATTAAATGTGGCAACAGTGATTAGTAGGTATACAAACTCAGTGTACAGTAGCTGACCACATGGTTGATGCTATGAGGAATAGCCTGCGGCCTCCGGGTGTTTGAGTAATAGTGGACCTGTTGTTGAACCTCTGACATTAGAGAGATAATGTTCAACATACAGCTCCTCAGGCAAGATCATGGGATAGATGGTGGGAAGTGTTTAATTTTGCTTCCTCGCAGGAAGAGAGACCCAGAGGGCTGAGACACTATTCTGCTTAAAATCATTTTAAAGTTCTTATACTTTATGTTTTTCCTGTGTTTAAAATCAAGTGTTGATCCATGAGAAGATATATTGTATACGTGTAGTTTTATATCTTCTCTACCAGGCTTCTCTCTGACTGCTAGTAATAACAGGTTGGTGAACCAATCAGAAGAGAGGAGGCTCTGAGTCTCTCTTCCGATTGGTTGAGTGTATTCTGAGTAATGCAATAAAAATATTGCAGATTTCAGGTAAAACACTCAGAGGAACTAAATCCTGCAAGATTGGACAACGGGTCCAGAGACAGGGTTTACCGTGGAGGCTGCTATCACAATGTTACAGAAGTCCTGACAGCTTATTTTAAGGCTCAGTCTCTTAAAGGCTGTGTGTGTTTCTCTATAAACCAAGTACTCTTTTTTTTTTTACTTTCACAGTATGAATAGCGAACTTGGACCTGCTTCACAATCATAGAGGACATGGAAACTTCACTTGAACCTGAATGACTTCTCTGTCCATTTAAATTGATTTTTCTGAAATTACAAGGATGCTACAGCCCATTTAAAAGCTCTTTAGACCTTCACACTATACTGTTTGATTTTGTATAGAAGATATTTTAGAGAAAATGGCCATGCTTCTCTGCCAGTAAATGGAGGATTGATCTTTTCAGGTTGGGGCTGAGTTACAACACCAAGTGAAGGAGCACATGCATCTTGGCATCCTGTCATTAGGTGACGATAAAATGGGGCACATGAAGTGTTTACCTGAGGAGCTTCTCCAATGTGAAGGTGGGTCTTTTGTTTGGATTCACAAACTTGTCTCAGATGGAGAATCACCAGCTCGTTCTCCTCTTGGTCTGACCCGGGCTTCAATCTCTGCACACAAACACACAAAATACAGTACTCTGAATCAAACGCAGCATCTGATTCAAATTAACTGTTCCTAACAACAAATCACCAAACAACGGTTAACATGTCACTGGTTTTCCAGGCAAAAAGCGTTCTTCCTCTCAGTAGAGAGGAACCTTACCTGAACTCGCTCAAAAATCTCCGCCTGTTCATTGTCAGTCAGCTGGGAAAGATATTTTTGGATGGCTAGCTTCGCTCTGGGTGGGTAGAGACCTAAAAAAAACAGAGGAGGAAAATAAGAATAGTCTTTTATCCTGCTTTAACTCGGAGAAGCAGACCATGCCGTGCATCAATATATTCATGAGTTGAGCAGAAGGAAAAGTGCAAGATGTGTGAGTGTGTTCACGTGGCTCACCTTCAATCCGCTCACAGAGCTTGTGCAGGTCATGCATGGGGCAGGCTTCACATAGCTGGATCTGGGTTTTGTTGCTTTGTAAGGCGGCTGCTGTGGTGAAGGCCTGCTTCAGAGTCAGCATCACCTCATCTACCTGACATGCACAGTCAAACAAGGAGACAAGACAAATGTGCACACAAGCACACACACATACAGAGGATGACAGAATTGCATAGAGAATGAAATAAAAATAAAAAAAGCTGATGAGATTTTCATTTATGTCTTTTCTGGGACTCACCAGAGACTCACTGGCACATTGGAAAACGAAGCAACAATACTGACTGGGGCCAGACTCTGATGGGTCCCGACAGATGAAACCAAAATGGTCGGTCTGTTTGATGCCCTGTGTCAAAGACAAACAGGAAACAAGAATGAATCTCAGCAAGGGAAGGCCATACTTCAGTATATTAATAGTCACAGTGATTAAAGCTGAAACCAAGAACAGCACATGTCACCAACACCATAATGGCTCTTAACTTTCTCCATTTCCATTTCCATTTAATTAGCAAAAAGAACCACTTTACATTTATGAGACACTACATTATCTTTATGCAGGATGTCCATTCAGAAAGGAACGGGACTGCATCAGGCAGTAAAAAAACCAGATTCTTACATCCCTGATAAAGATGTCATTTGCCATCAAATGAAGGACTGAACATAAAAACACTGATGGGCATTAATGCATTAGATGTCTCTGAGAGAAACTGATGAAATTAGTCTCGAGGTCATTCGCTGACTGGGGCTGCAGCAGAGACACGAGAGAGAGGCTTTTAGTGTAAATACGATGAGTAAAAATAAACCAACCTGACAGCAGGATGAGATATCTTTGAAGTTCTTCTCCAGCACCACTGTTTTACTGTCTGGACTTATGAGGTTTACTTCAAAACGTCCCACCTGTGACATGCAAAAGTGTATTTTTAATCACACACACACACACAAAAAACCAATCACATGTTCATCTTGTTTACAGATCATGGAGATATGACTTTAGGCGAAGAGGATAGCAGTGTTGAGTATCTCAAAACAACAACTACGGCTATTCTGAGAGCCGCTCAATGACAGACATAAACACACTCGCTCACACTCGAAATCAAGGTCAACAAGTCTGCACCAACGATTTTTCCCATAATTGACTGCTACATAGAGTATCATATTGAGCGTTGTGCTCTAGTTTTTAAAATTAGCTTCATGAGGAAATGGGCATGGTGTGTGAGGAATGGCAGCTGGCTCACTCCGCAGCCTCGCATGTTTTTTTTCATGAAGCGGCCGGCGAGCCATACGTACGGGGAGGAGCGCTGCACTCACAAATTCTACTTAGGAGTTACAGCCTCTTTAACTTCAAGCGGGGGAACACTGGCCCGAGCGCGGCCTTTACGTTGTAACTGCCAGCCACGAGCACATAAAAGTGATTTGCTGTGACTAGAAGCTCAGAGGGCTCAAGTGAGAAAGCAACCAGGCAACCGTGCAGGGGGGGGGGGGGGGGGGGGGGGGGAGGGGTGTCTGTGACAAGCCACGCTGACGATAGCAAGCATTAGGTTTTCAGGTTTGACGGGAGGGATCAAGTTCTTCAACAAGTTATGACTTGGCGGTAATGAAAAAAAACACATCCATCACATTGACAAAGGAGTATATTTAAGGTTCTGTCTATAAACCCCATTTACACTTACAGTTCTGGAGCCAGTCCAAAGGGAATAAAGTCTCCTTATGACTCAATTCAGCTGTAAATTGTGCGGTGTCCACGTACACTACAATCACACGCAGCACTCATTCATTTTAGTTCACTGTAAATGGCTGTAATCCTGATATAATAGAGCTCTCGGTCCACTTGAAAGCATACTGAGCCACAGGTTTAATGAGAGACCATTGCTGTGATGAATGATAAATCATCTGAGTGTCAACGGCCTGAGAGTCTGCAGTCAGCTGGACTCCAGAGATAAGATGCCACATCAGCAAGAACTTGCAGCATCGACATCACCACTTACTCCAGTAGTGAGTGTATTTACTTCCTGTACCTGGAAGAGCATGGTGCGGTTCTTGTCCGTGTCAGACGGCTGAACGTGGTTGGGCGCGCTGGCGTGTCTGCGGCGGGTGGGGCCCTTGAGCACGCCTTCCCCCGGCTTCTTCTGCAGACTCCCTGCCAGGCTGCTGCAGCGCGTGCGAAATTCCTGAGGCTCCTCAAAACCGGAGTCCTCCAGGATGCACTCGGGGAACGTTCCCCGCAGGCTGCTCTGACTGGCGCTGCTGGAGAGGCCTTTACCTGTGAAGCACACAGATGCACACACAGATGAATGTTATTCCATATTTGGTTTGGTTTGGTTTATTAAGATCCCCATTAGCTTTTGCAAGGCAGCAGCTATTTTTCCTGGGGTCTTTTCTTTTTCACAAGTGACAATACAAACCAACTGCAAACGACACATACTTAATACATAGAAAACAAAAACACATACAGAAGACACATACTTAATACATACACATACAAACAAAACATCCAAGACAAACACTAAACATAAACATTACCAGCTCCTACATTGAATCATTACAAAACATTTACTATGTATCCTGTCACACAAGGATGCCATGACCCAATTTACAGATTTACACTAATGGTCAAAATTATGATCCAAATATAGTAATAATCTCTTAGTTTCATTTTAAAACGAACCATGTTTCTTTGTTGTATAACGTAATTCGGAAGGACATTCCACTCTTTCATAGCTCTATATAATACTGTATGTTGAGAAAATGTCCTGGGTAAAATAAAATAACCTCCAGCAGCATGTCAAGTTGAGTAATTATGTATGTCTGAACTAAAAGATAATTTTCTATTAAAAAATATGTGGCATTTTTGATGTTATAATATTTCTAAGAAATACCATCAACAAATATGACAATCTGTTCTTAACATATTAATTACAAAAACAGGTTTTTTATTAATACTCTATTCATATACAGGGCCACTGTAATCCCCTTTGATCATATTATCATCTGATCTTTTTTTTTTTTTTTTCTTCCTGTATTTTAATTAGCCAGATAGAAATGATGATAAGCTGGACAGGCACAGCAACAGTAACTAAGGACTGTGAGGCTTCAAGAGTGTGACTTAAGCTGCTTGTTCATTCACATTTGACCTTTTGTTACTGTGCTAAAATGCATCAGGAGGCCTGTACCTCCACCCTTGGTCAGATCCTCCACCTCAGGGACTTCAGGATCTTCAATACTCTCATTCAGGACAGAGGACAGAGGATCTCCTTCTTCCCCAATGAGGAACTCCACGGGGTTCTCTGTGGACCCTCGCTGGCCGTTCAACAGGCGCAGGCGCTTTCGCTCCACCTCATGCTGACGGAACTTATCGATGCAGTCATCAATGAGGGTGGATGAAGCCTTCTTGTGCCCGACTGTCACCTAAAAAATACCATTCATCTTTGACTCTGTTTAAATGAAAACAAACCACACATCTGAAGCGTTTGCATACATTCCTACCTTGCCACAGTAAAGCACTTCAAACTTCTGCGAGTTGTAGAAGGCCTCGTCGGCTTCCTGTTTGGGCTTGGTATCGTCCTTCAGGGCAGATTTGGACACTTGGCGAATACTGCTGATCACCTCAGGGACCTGCAAGAAAGGAGAAAAGGGGGGTGTGATGAAAAGGAAGGCTTTAACGAGGAAAATCATAACAAAAGAGAAGGGGAAGGGAGGTGAAACCAAATGCCAGGGGAGACTTTCTCTGCAGCTCATCCTCTGGCTGAACGACACAAGAAGAATTCCTTATTACTTAGAAAAGTTCAGGTAAAAAAAAAATACAATCTGCTTCCACCTGTGAATCATCCTCTCCATATAAAATAGTGGCATCATATCAATGCAGGTGGTTTGGACATAAGACTTGATGCACAGGCAGAGTGTTGATGTGGCATTTCCAACTTTATCTGACAAACAAATGATGTGATCTTACTTTAAGGATTAAAGAGAAACAGTCAAGGATTTCTAACAAGCATTAGCAAGTCAACAATAGAGACAGACTAAACAGCACAGTGGAGTCACAATAGGGCAGGCAGCCAGGGAACACCCACATTCTGTGGAAATGAAGACAAAAGAGAGAAATCAGAGACTGCAAGGTCACTAAGCCTGTTTCTGTCCCACTCTGTCTGACACCTGCAACTTGTCCAACACCTGCACCAACACTGATGTGCGAGATGACTAACTTTCCATTATGAACACCACACCACCCCGAACAAGTCAATGCAGAAAATATAAGCACACCTTCTTAAGCAATACTTGAGAAAGTGAAGCCAAGTGAGTCCGGAGATACTTTCGCAATACAGAGCGAAGGGTAGAGAGAGTACTGAGTTATTGCAGCACTGACATTTTCGCCCCAATGCTCCCTGAAAAGCAAGGGAGGCTACAACCGGCACCAGGGCCACAGCCAAGGTCAGTTAAGTGTGTTTAAGGCAACAAAGAGCCCTAAAGCAAACAGTTGCTCCAAACACACACACAAATTGCACACATCTCCTAGGGTGTCTGATAAGAGCTGCATACTGACTGTTGAGCAAATATATTTATAATGTAGACTGGGCAGGGGAGTTATGTAACAATATGCCTGAGAGGTGTGACCACGACTGCATACTGTAGAAACAAGAGGGGCAGACAAACAGGAAAAAGGAGAGATAGGGAAGAAAAATAAAACATCCCGACAAAGTCTGCAGCCAGCGTGCTGCCCACATTGGCCCGGTCATGTATGAGATGAAATACTTGTCCGCCATATTGCTGCTGTGGCAACACGAGCTATTTTAAAGCCCCATTTTCCAAAGTCGCTGCCTTCCCAAGGGCTGAGCCGTGCACTGCGTGTGCGACAGAGGACTGTATTGAGATGAGGAGGAGAGCAGGTGATGGGGGTGGTGCTTTCAAAGACTCTTTTGAAACATGACAAAATTGAAGCTTTCAATGGGGAATGTGTGTGCAAAAATATAGACACACAGAGTAACCTGAAACGTGTGAAGTGTGAAAACACAGCGTTATGGAGTAAAAGGTGAGCTCTGCTTTGGGAAGAGAAAGTGTTGACCCCACAAGGTCGAGGGAAAATTCAGAGGCATGATGAGAATCACAAACAATTAGGAATGGGTTCCTGCACCACAGAGGAAAAAGTGATAGCAGTGTCTTAACATTTAAAGAAACTGCTGGATTATACATGAGAAAGATGACGCCACAGCACCATTTGATCTGATTAATTATTTGTAGTCGTCTACCCAATACAGAGCCAGTAGAGGTGCTCATTCCTTGGGTGGAGACAGGCACAGACAGGCAGAATACTGACTGAACTGGGAACCTATTCAAACATGTCCTCCCACTAACTCCAGCCTGGTTCTTCATGCTGGTTTTCATGTCTGATTTTCTCCTATGAGTCCTATCATTGCCAGGCTTTATCAACTAAATATCACCGATCCTTGGCTTGTCTACATAAACGCCAGCAGCCAAGTATGGCTTTAAGAGCTTAGGAGAAAACAAACACAAGGATTGTCCTCTCCGAGCTGCTGGAGTCGTGAGCGCTCGGCTCATGTAATGTCAAACCTCCCCACAATAGGCCCTAATAACATCTGATCAAACGCTCACTGGCACCGAGCTTCTGCTGCCCAGCCAGGACCCAGCACACTCCACCACAGGATCTGCGATTAGGGCAAATTAGAGCGATTTTAGAGACACACGGGGTTATCGCTGTGTCAATAAGAGATAAGGATGAAAAGAGACAGTGACAGAAGTGGAAGATAAATCTGCATGTCAGACCACTCGCCGTAAGAGATTACACTCTTTTTTTTTAAGTAAATATAATCAATGGTAAACAAAAAACTCAATTACAGCTGAACTTCATTTTGTACAAACTTCAAATGTCAGACTGTGAAAAGATAAACAAGAAAAAAAATCAATCAAACTATGAAATAGAAGCACCTCAAAAAAGGTGCACATTAGAAAACTCAATATAAAACCTCAATATAAATAACGTTGCTTTAGTGAAAAATATAGTGTCTGGAGCTCTTAAAAATCAATTGTAAAAGACATCTTTTTGTTGTCATGTTGTCATTACAGCCTTTGTCCCCTCTGTGCTTTTCCATGTGCCCAAGGGCATTAACTTCCTCAGTCAAACAGAGTTTATGTTCCAACTTAAAACAAAGCAAGACAAAGGCTCCTGTGTCACCTAAACATGGGATGGGAGCTGATATCATTGCTGAAAAATCAGCCGTGAAACAAACTGGCCTTTCCTTCTCCATCCGTAAAAACTTTTGCTGTTGCTGCTGCTGCTGCTGCTGCTGCTGCTGCTGCTGTTTTTGCATTGAATAACATGTGATTTTCCACTGTGTGTGTCTGTGTTAGATCATTGTAAATTAACCAAACACAACCCGTTCTCTGTTAGAACAAGTTTACACTCATGTTTTGCTGACAGTCTGAACAGGAAGTTACTTAATCCTGTGATTTGCAGTCAATCCACTGTACTACTATAAATCTAAACATGGTATCAATCAACCACAAATAAATAGCTGCAAAAGTTCCTCATGATCATATGGAAGCACGTGCAGACAGTATTTTGAAGCGCAATGCACAATGTTCCACTTGCTGTGAGGGGATGATGGCACTGTGTCGAAGGTTATCGTGACGAACCGATAACAATCTGGTCTTTCATGTCTCGTTTGGCAAGACATGTGATCATGTTAGCAGATAGTGACAGGCCTGCATCACCTGCCCTGGCTGACAAAGGCTGGCACAGGTGTAACAAAGGACAAACCTATCAACGCCACACAATGACAGAGAATGGGGAAAAAAAGTCAGGGTAGGTCGTGTTTTGTGATTAGACATGTATATTCATGTGATCTAGTTTAAAGTTGGCAGGTAGATAATAATGACTTTTCACCTCGCTGTGGTTTTATAGCACATAAACGCTACTCGTTTTCTGATTTCGACAGTTAAATCCATCACTCTTGGCCTGACTTGGCTCATGAGTGTGTCCCACTGTCACGACGTGCCACTGAAGGATGAACAGCTCTCGCAAGTCAGCAGAGGGTCACCCAGTGAGAGAGTCCGCCGTGGTCCGGTTCCAAGTGAGAGCAGAGGTGGAAAAACACACACTCAGACAGACACACTCGGGCCTGTGGTTTACACTGTGCAGGTTCAGACTGTGTGTTACTAGCTTGATAACACCAATACTGCGTTGTGTTAAATTTGTATCTGCTGCCAAGAGAGTCTCACTGAGGATATTAATGAGTGATCCACACTCTGAGCTGCTTAAACGGTTACAATTAAACTCCAAACAACAGTGTTAGTTTAACTCGATGTTTGTTATGACAAGAGCAAAAAAATCTCACATCTGGCCTGTTGTCACGGATGCAATAACCAAAAGTCCACTTATGGCTGACTCTTTAAACGGCTCCACTGTATGCTTAACCAATTACAGCCAGATCAGAAACCTTTATAACAGATGAGGACTGATGTTGTTTTTCAAGTTGAGGAAGTCAGACTTGATTTTAAGTGCTCAGCTTTTTAACACAAAGGAACAAACATCCATTGTCTACGTATAGATTTGGCTTTGTTTACATTTTTACAAGTTAAACTCCAATAATTTCAGTGCATACAGGAACTAATTAGCTGCATTTGAGCCAACTAATCTTCTCTGCTCTGTGAGACGTCATGTGTGTCATTTTCTTTTAACATTTTACATACTTCTGCTACAGACCAGACGTCTTTCCTAAGGGTTTTGCACAAAGTGCCCCTGTCAAGTCCACGGCTAATAATAGATTTGAAAACACGCCTGTCGCCCAAAAATAAAGCAATAATTTATCATCTCTCCAGTCGAGATTCAGCTGAGATGGACAGAAAGCGAACAGCAGCACAATGAGAGTGTCTGTACCATACACAGGAAATACCTGGCAAATATTCAAATCATTACCAATGACCTCTCAGGAGGGGTGGCAGCAGTGTACTGTTAGAATAACCCATGCATTCCACATGGTCCACCTTGCACATGTTCCTCGCTCGCTGGCTGCCAAACCAGTTTTTGTTGCGTAACGCTGCTGAACGAGGTATGTTCAAGATGCCGTTCTGCCTCCTGCAAACATCGGATACATGCAGACACCTTGAAAGTTGTGTCTGCCTTGAGCTCTGTGGTGCCGTGCCGCCCCCCCCCTCACTTTAGTGCCACACTTAGCACACATGAAACACAATATGACGCACGCACACAAGAGATTGATGCAAAGCGTGTGCCTGACACATGATATCTGTGAGCATTATTTGTGGAGGTTTCCTGGTTTCACTGCAGAGACAAGAACAACATGAACAAGTGCAACTCCAGAGTCTGTGTTACAGCACGTTAAGAATCACGCAGGCACAACCCTAAACCACATGATTCGAGTGTTTACACAAGAAAACTTCCACTACACTACCACAAACTCTCAGACAAAGCCTACAGAACAGTGCCACTGGGGTGAGCTCTTGAGCATAATGCTTATAACCAGGCAGACTTAAACTGCACATCAGCAAAGACCAGAAAACATGACTGCACGTTAAACCTCAAACTCAGACTCCAACCTTCCTGATTTTTTTTTTTTTTTTACCACAATTCTCTCTATTACTCAAGAGTGGCATGCTGATCAGCATGTAAATGTGCTGACTCTGATACTGTGCTTATGCAGTTGTTATTGTTGTTGATGATGATATCACACCATAGGCTACAGAGAGATGTCTGATCCCCTAAAGAGGAAAAGCACAGAGATGGATTAACTTTGCCAAATAAAAAAACAAAAACAATCCAGGGTGCACAATTCATCATCCCCACTGACCGCTGGCCTAAATACTTAATACCAGGGCAAACATGTTTAGACTATTGACTAATCTGTGTTGTTTGAGATTAAATGACATAGTTGTCACCTCAAGGAGATTTCCAATTCAGCCTTTGTTTTGCAGGATTCAGGTCATCATGAAAGGGAAAATGGGTGGTCTGAAGATAAATGTAGATTTAGAACTCTTATAAATAAATTATATTTAATTGCCTCATAAGTAAACTTGCCATTTCATTTCATCATCAGTGTATGGGATGTTAATAAAAACTCACAATGAGGTTATTATAGCCCAGAAATAATATAGCCTACATATTCATACTTATTTTATTTGTTGCCCTTTGCTATGATGTTTACACCAAGCGCTGTTGCAAGGGTATTTTTGGCACATGAGCCAGGCCTGTCCTACCTGGTTGGGGTCGCAGGCCTTGAAGACGTGACAGGACATCTCGGACTCGGGGTTGTCGGGCTGACCCCGCATCAGGTAGGCAAAGTAGGTGAGGTCATTGCTGTTGTGGATGAAGCGAGAGATGAGCTGCGCTTTGTGCTCGAATATGAAAACGGAGGAGTTGTTGCTGCTGGAGGGCACGCATCGGACGAAGGGGGGGTTGAGGACCAGCTGAACTTCTCGGGGCTGCACCGCGGGGCCGCAGTCGCCCCTCTCGCTCCTCCTGCGGATCTCAGCCACCAGCCACGGCAGCATGGGCAGGGTGGTCCGCCTGTCCAGCGAGGACCAGCCGATGTAAGTCAGCGCGAACCTCCCGTCGGTCCTCGGGGGACTGTTCTCTTTCTCATCCTGACTCTCCATGTCGACTTTAGGGGCCGAGGCTCGTTGACAGTTTTTTTCTTTTGGACTAAATGACTACTTTAAAAAACAAAACAAAAACAATACCGATCATGTAACATTCCCTGCAGCCGACGTCGGCCGTAGTTGTGGTTAGTTTGCAACACTTTCCACGTCCACATCCATGGTGAAACTTCATGCAACGAAGCGACTGGCTACGTGCACAACATGTGCTCGCCCCTGTGGATCAGCTGCAGCGCTCCGTGTTATCCATACCTCTCCAAATTCTCTACGATGGACCCCGGGGTCCCCTTCTTGAAGGATTTCAAGTCAATACTTATATGGTTGTGTATAATTTGTAGTTTGCCTCCCCCTTTGCTCTGTTGCTCCACTGTTTGCATGGGCAGTGAGTCAAACAGCTAAACAGTCCTGCACTGTACTGTTGCTGTTGCTGCTGCTTGGCTAAAAACGTGGCTCTGGATGGCTCCCGTGTAAACACAAGTCGCCCACTGAAATCTGATTTCTTTGACGTTGCTCCTGAACGCATCACGCAGCGACGGCATGTACACAATCCTGGAAGGAACCCCCTCAAAAAAAAAAAAAAAATCCTGTCTCATATCATCTCAGCTGCCACGGCCTCACTTTTCTTTCTCAGCGCTCTATCAAATACATACATTGCTCTTGTTTATCGCCTTTTAGTGCAACCTCCCCCCCGACTGTGAGTGCTCCTTTCTTCCACACAACGCCTTGGAGGCGGAGCGGCTGTCCGCGTCGACGACCCGCCCAACCATCCCATGTGCTGGGAGAGTCGGCAGGGCAGAGCCGCTCCGAAAAACGTGACAGGACGACGCCCCGCCTCTCTCTCTCCCTTCTAATGTTGGCAACACAATGATCATATGCAATGCTTTAACTATAGGCAGTCCACGGCTGTGTGTTTACACGTAGTCTAGGCACTGAATCACAATCTTGGACAGCTGTGATCACATCTGATACCCTGGCTGCACCAGAGGAGTTCAATGTTGTCCCACCTGCCATAAATCCACATACACCAAAAATAGTTGTTTTGCCATATATAACCTCAACACCAAAAAAGTAGTCAGCCATCACAGCTGTGCAACTTAACAAACCCCACACTTGTGAAGACTACCATATATGTTGATCAAAATCCATGTTTCATGAAGTCCTTTGGTTGTAGCCTATTTGTGTTATTTTTCATGGCTGATATCATATTAAATTGACTGCAACTGCATGGAAATTGATTTTTTTTTTAATTAATTAAAATAGACAATTACACAATCTGGATATTTGAAATGGCCTATATCATTCAGTTTGCTGCAGACCATCTGTGCCTTCCAACAGCAGAAAAGCTCTTTACACTTCACAGTGGAAACCACTGTCAGGATAAACATCCAAAAGTGCCTCCAAATTGTTTCCCTGTGGAATCTGCACATAAAGTAGCCAACAATGACAGTCATTTCCAGGTTAGTTATTTTAACTAACTGATTTACTATGAACTGCGAAATTCTGACCAAATACCCACGCAATAAGGGTTTATATTTAATTATCATGAATTGCATCACTGTTGCACCATATCCCAAATGACATGGAATAGCTCAACTCTGAAACACAGCATTGAAGAATTTTTTACAGGCATTAGCAGAAAAAATTAAAAGCTCACATGGACCAAATTAATTACTTGCTACAGCTTTTCAAACTAATAAGTATATCTGAAAACATTTAACACACAAAACAATAATATTAGCAACGGTTGATTTCACTATGTAAATTTATTATAAGTACAAAGCCAGAGGAAAAACAGTGCAGATAATCTAACCATACCAACGTTTGTAACAAATGAGCAAATGCAGCACAGTAAGAATATTAGTCAAGGTTTTCTGGTGTTAGTGGAGTGGTTATACACTGTTAGGGCAGAACAATATGCAAAACATTAAAAGGAAAAATCATAGTGCAGTTATGTTGGCAGATATTTGGCAGAAAATTTGCAGCCCCTGCAATTTGGATATTGCACTTATCAATGTAACAATTTTGATAATAATGTGATAAACTGTTCAGCCCTACTTACTACATGTCCATACACTTAAATCTGGATAAGTTAAATGAAAACATACACTGAAAAGTTTGGCACTCAAAGTGACGACAGGCATTTTTAGCCATTGTAACAGCTGGAGTAAATTTTGAAAACAGGAATAACTGAAGTGCAAAACTGACAAATGACATTTGCAGTAATTCGTATCTACATTCTGGGACAGCTGACAGACGAACACCTGGCCCAAGCTGTTCCTCCAATGGTTACGTGTAAACTGGGGCATAATTGTGGAAAAGCACTCGGGAGTCCTTGCAGCTGTCATACAGTCTCCATAACAGCTGCCACCTCTTTGAACTGTTTGTGGAAGTTCTGCAGAAAACAGAATATAGAAAAAAATCTCAGAAATCAAGCCAGATGTAAATTACACCAATAACACTACATTCACATTATTTAAAATGAACTTTAGTTAATATTCCTTAATATATATACGGGTTATATTCTATATATTAATATTTGAATGTTTATATTTATCAATAAGATCGATAGATTCAATTGGAGCTGTCTTGTCTTGTCAATTTAAATTGTTGTTATTGTTCTGTCAGAGTTACTGTATCAGTGCGTGTGTCAGTTACATTACTTTTAAAACATGCATATGTTGTTTCATGTCAGTGTCTGTGTTGTCTAGTGTGAATGAGTATTCTTTTATTGCCACTATGTGGTTTGTTTAGACCCCAGGAAGAATAGCGGATTCTACAAAACAAAAGAAAATCAATAAATACAGACCTGAAACTGTGGAATGGTCATCTCAAAAGACTTCTGACAAATCTGTCCAGAGGGCTCAACAATCTTCAGCAGCAGAGTCACATATGGGGAGTTGAGAGATCGGCATGTGTCTGAGCTCACTGCCATGCCGAGCTTCCACTGAATGTCCACTACCTAGACAGAAACAGAAACGTAAACAAGCTTTGAAGTCACACATAATTCAGGTCATCAGAAAATATTTGAAAAGAAGAGACTTCTTTACTGCATTTAATGTAGACCAACCTGGCCGATGCTGAACATGGCCTGGAGCTGCTGCTGTGCACGGACTGATGCACCATGTTCACTCCACAACTTGTGCAACACCTGAAGGGAAGCTTTGGACCACTTGTTACTGCCTTCCTCCAACTTTGACACAAGGTCATCTCCAGAGAGGTTGTTCTTCCCTGCTGATCTGATGATACAAATGTTAACTATCACATCTGAAAGTAGAACAGCATGCTTCTTTATCTTTATGTATGACATCATCAATATGTGCAACATGGGAGAAGACAGGCCCAGGCCAGCAAATATCAAATTAACAAACTGCAATCAGAGAAAAATAATATTATGAAAGATACCTGAACGTTAACAAAAGAAATCTGACAATGTTCTGCAGAGCTTCATGGTCAAGTCTGACTCCAGCTCTCTGAAACCTCTGCCCAGGAGAAAAAAAAAAAAAACAAGTAATGAAAGAGGAACTTGGAAAGATGAGTTACTATAAGTAAAAAAAAAACAAAAAAAATCTTTGGAAATATTGACTCACATTAGAAATTTCAGATGAATCTACTCCTCTGGTCTGCCCTTGAAGATAAGTCAGAATGTGCTGACACTGTGGAGATTATAAGATTAGTTATCATAACGACAGCACAACCTCTACAGCAACGACACCACATCCTGTGCAAGTTGAGCAGAGCATAGCTGCCAACATCCCCTCAATGAAAACTATAATACTGTATTTAGCATCCTCTTGTTTTTTTGTTTTTTTTAACTTGACATTAATTCACATTTTGAAACTTCACGTGTGAAGAAGCAGGAAGCGTGCGTGCCTGTGGTGATCTAACAAATACTAGTTGCCAAAAACAACATCATAGCGTGACCCTGTGTGTTTTTTCTTCACTGAGCACTTTTATATTAACTAACTTGACTACTTCTCAAAAAACTGGGCTGTTCTGTTCACTTATTGTTTTTCTGTGACAAAAACGTGCTTGTTTTTGACACATGTGTGCACACAGAACTTGGAATAAAATGTACTCACTGCTTCTGCTAACAGATCTGGAGAAAGCCTACAGATGCCGTCCACAAGTTGGTTGGTGCCTGAAATACAGAAGTGAAGCAATGCATTTATCACAAGGTCTCCCATATGTCTGCAACCATAACCTCTGGTCTCAAAGAGCTCACTGGTCATGGGATCATGTGAGTCTGACTATTAGTCTGGTACCTCCTCAATTGCATTTGTGATGTCAGTTATGTTGTAGTTATTAATTTATTGTGCATTTCTATTGTAATTGCCCGTTAAATGTTATCCCATTAGACCTGAAGAAGTGTAAGTAGAAATCGCTTCTTTCTTTTTTTCAAAAACTTTTGTCACTAGGCCAAACAGACAATATGCAACACAGCCTCACCAGTAATAAAGGGAAAACTAAGGTAATTAATCTTTACAACAACAATAATAGTAATGACTATTAGAAGAACTTGTTGAGTCAATACTTTAATCAATTAGCTAATTTCATTTTCTTTCTTTCTTTCTTTTTTATCTATATCTACCTGTCAACACCGGCTACTTGTACAGGTAACCCAGGCAACAGGTTGAAACAATCTTACAATCCTATCTGAATATTTGTTATTCCAAATGGTTAGAAAGACAAACATTTGGTTGTTAGTTAGATATTAGAGCTAATTTGCTTCTTTAATAAAGCATGCTAATAGACATAGAAAGGCAAAGTGGTGTTGTTTAGGGTTAGCAGAGCTAAGTTGACTCACAGTGGTTAATGTGGAGCTGAGGTTAGAAAACGACTGGGTGGGGGTTGTGGATGTGGTTTGGTAGAGATTTAGGGTAAAGGCGAAACATAACATGAAACACTTGTAAACAGGGAAACTTGCTTGTTAGCTACAATGCTAAGCTAACGCTATTCTGGATGCGGCAGAGACTAGTGCTGCAACATTAGCCTATTTTATTCGTCTAGATTAACTTTGACTACAGAAAACACTGTAAAGCTTTGTCATGCATATTGAAAATGAAAACCCACCAGATAGCTCCTCTGTTGTTGTTGCTGCTGGCATCTTCTCTCTCTCTCTCTCTATCAGGCTGCAGGTTTCTCCGCAGTGGCTCCGTTTGTTTCCAGCCCTGTGTCAACGTAGGTCCTAGTTAAGCAACTTTAGAAAAGTCTTTGGCAACACTTTAACTAAGTTTATATATTATTATTATTTTCTAAAAAAAAAGCCACGTAGGGTTTTTATATCGACTTTATGGCTAGACAACTCCTCTCCATTGAAGAGAGTCGCCTACATTATGTCCCTTGATTTTTAATAGCGGATTGTAAATCGATGTAAAAGGGCCATACCGCCACCTACCGTATGGGAGTGTCCTCTTCTTCTTTCATGTCCCTTAGGCTACATTGTTTTGACACTGTTTTATGCACTGTGTGAGATGTGATGTAGCTGAGAAAATGAATTTTCTACTGGATCAATCAAGTATTTGTCTATCTATCTTATCTTGTTTACAGGTGCATCTTAATACATTAGAATATCATGGAAAAGTTCATTTATTTCAGTTGTTCAATTCAAATGGTAAAACTTATAGGGCTATATCATCATCATCATCATCATCATCATCATTTATTTATTTGTCATTGCCATAAATAACAATGAAATTACGTTGGAGCATACAACCTTACATAGTGAAAAGTGCATAGTGCAAAATGTGCAGTGGTGCAGAATCCCACGGGCATGTCATGTACATGAAAGAAAGGACAAAAACACAGAGGCGCCAGAAAACATGGTCAGAGCCTAGTATAGTGTATGTTGCAGCAATGCAAAGGCCAGTTCACAGTTATTGTAAGGTGGAGTGTGGTTACTGTCCATATGGGGGAGGGGGGAGACATGGAGTGTAAACAAAGGAAAGACAAAAACAGAAACAGGGGCATCAGAGAACATGGTCAGAGGTAGTATAGTGTGTGTTGCAGCATTGCAAAGACTAGTTCACAGTTATTGTAAGGTGGGGTGTGGTTACTGTCCATGTGAGGGGGGGGGGGAGAGAGAGGAGGGGGGCACTGTTCAGTAGCCTCACTGCCTGAGGGTACAGGCTGTGGGCCATTCAGGTGGTTCTGGCAGATATGGCCCTGTACCGTCTACCTGAGGGCAGCAGGTGGAACAGGTGATGGGCCGGGTGGTGTTGGTCACGCAGGATGTTACGCACTCTCTTCAGACAGCGGGAGGTGTAGATGGTACTGATCTCTGGTAGAATGGTCCCCATGATTTCCCCCGCTGTTTTTACCACCCGCTGGAGTGCCTGCTGTTCGGCCTTAGTGCAGCTAGAGAACCACACAAGGAAACCATATGTCAGAACACTGCTGATGGCACAGTTGTAAAAGTTCACCATCAGCTGTTTCTGGATCCCGGCATTCTTCAGTTGCCTCAGGTAGATGGTTGTTTTGTCTCTTTTTGCGGGGGTCCACAATAATCTCCTTGGTCTTCTTGATGTTCAGTATGAGATTATTACCCACACACCATGCTGCTAGATGTTGCACTTCAGTCCTGTAATCCGTCTCATTATTGTTGTTGATGAGTCCGAGCACTGTGGTGTCGTCGGCGAATTTAACAATGAGATTGGAGGGAGAAGAAGCAGAGCAGTCATGTGTGAACAGGGTGTAGAGCAGAGGACTGAGCACACACCCTTGGGGGGCCCCGGTGTTGATTGAAAGGGTGGAGGAAGTGTACTTGTCCACTCTCACACTCACACAGATGTTTAGTCCAAGATGGTGTAATTTGGCTTGGAGCTTGAAGGGCCGGATTGTATTAAAGGCCGAGCTAAAGTCGACAAAGAGGAGTCTCGCATAGGTGTTCTTCTGCTCAAGATGCTCCAGTAGTGAATGAAGCACGATGGCAATAGCGTCCTCAGTCGACCTGTTCTGTTTGTACGCAAACTGGTGTGGGTCAAGTGTTGGTGGTATTGCGCCTTTAATGTGTTTGATGACCAGTCTCTCAAGGCATTTGGCGGGAATAGGGGTGAGTGCCACAGGTCTGTAGTCATTCAGACATGTGACATTTGACTGCTTGGGGATGGGAACAATAGTGGCTGCCTTGAAGCAGGCGGGGACCCATGATGTAGACAGTGATGTGTTGTAGATGGAGGTGAAGACGTCCGTTAGCTCTGCAGCACAGTCTTTCAGCACCCGGCCCAGCACGCCGTCCGGCCCGGCTGCCTTCCGGCTATACCGATATTATATAGATTAATTACACAGAGAGCCTAAAATATTTCATGTATTTATTTATTTTAATTGTAATGACTATGACTTACATTTAATAGAAACTGAATATTCAGTAAATCAAAAAAAATTGAATATCGTGGAAAAAGTTCATTATTGTAACCTAATGGTGTCACACTCTCAGCTAATGAACTCAAAACACCTGCAAAGGTATCCTAAACCTTTAAATGGTATTTTAGTCTGGTTCAGTAGGCTACATTATCATGGGGAAGACTGATGACCTCCATGATATTCTAATTTATTAAGATGTGTCTGGTCTAATATACAATTTAACAGTCTGTCCTGGTTCCATCATCTCTGCAGGAAATAGTCCGTCCACCTGTTACATGTGAGTGAATAATGTAATCAACCTCCTTTTTTTTAATCATGCTTGCATGAGAACAGCATAGTGTTCATGCATTTTACTTCCTTGCTGTACAGGCAACAACATTTTGATCTTTGGGCCCCCTTTCTCTAAAAACTTGTAACTTATATTTTTTTATTTAAAAGTCTTTACTGGTGTGATTTTGTTTTTACAGTTTTGCTCAGGATAAAACAATGTCTGCGTACACCAAAAAGACAATGATCATGATGAGTCTATAATAACCTACATGCTGTTTTACTGTTTATAATGCTGTTTCTTTGACTTGCCATACCTTAATTCTCCAGTAGAGGGAGAAAATCCACTTTTGAGTTGATATCAAAAATAAACATAACATAAAACAAACATGGCATTTCAAATATGTGTTAAATATGGTGGTTTCATGTCATCACTCCTTCATTATGTGGATAAAAAGTATAAGCCGTGCATTACAGATAGCCTACCCAGTGCAGAGAGAGAGCAAGGCTTTCATTTCAAACAGCACATGTCCAAAAATGGGAGCAGGAGCTGTTTAAGCTCATCTGGCACGATTCTGTCTGCAGTAAGATTAAGATAAAAAACGAGATCTGAGATCCTTGTTGGACCCCCTGCTGTACCTGATGCAACATTGGTGTCAGAGCAAAAGTTAAAAGCTCTAACTTTTTTTCTTTCTTTTTTTTTTACCATAACTTGCACTTTTATGCAACTTTCTAATAAGTGTGCCAAGCCTCATTTTGGGAAAGATTCCTGATGTGTTTCAGAGACAGAAAGTAAACACCACTCCTACACAAGCCTGACTGGCACTTTCTGAGGGAGGTGAAAAGTCTGAGTGTATTTCAACTGAATACATAATAAGAGCAAATAATATTTCTTCAGGTAAAGAGTCCAGACGTCCTTCTCCAATGTTAAACACAGAGGTATCTTCATGAAGAGGGTGGATGAAGTTTAAAGACTGCTTCATACTCAAGGTATACATTGTGTTACACCAGAGAAATAATTGTTTTATTAACAGTTACAGTACTTACAACGCTCCTTAGCCAGTTGGACACGACATAAAGGTGTTGTTACCTCAAATAAAGAACATTGGCTTTAAAAAAGGCCAAACAAAGACCATAGTCAATCTCCACTTCCTGTAGAATGAAACAAAGAACTACTGGCCAAAGTTAGAGCTAAATGTCCTTAAAGCAAACAAAAGAAACTAAATTTTGTTTTGCAGAATACTTCATATAAACCTTATAAGGTGCCAAAAGCAAATAATAGATCTATTAATTATAAAAAATAATTAATGCTTTGACAAATATAATGATAATAAATCCCATATTAGTCCAAACAGCAAATAATCAGAAACATCATAATGCCCACCCTCCCACACCAAAATTCTTTCTGTGTTTTCGTGCATTTGAAACTGGTGGGATTTATCCACTTTTGGCCGAGACACCCGTTCGTCGCATGCGAGCCAGGATAATTTCCTTGGACACCCTCTTGCGGTCCTTGGCCAAACTCAGGAAGCACATGACATCAATAAAGGCGGTGGAGATATTCAGCCTCCAGCCAAACTCACTGGCGGAGTAGTCAAAGGGGAATGTGTGATGGTAGTTGTGGAAACCTTCCCCTGAAAACCAAAGAGAGAGATGTTTTATATTCCAGGCTTAATTTGAATGAAGATATGAATCTGTACCTGCTTTATCTCCATTTGAATACATCACAGGATGAAGAATTGGCAAACAGCCATTAGCACAAACAATTTGTTATGAAAGGAGTCATAAAAGACTCTTTCAGTGATAAGATGGCTATCAATCCCATGGAGCACTACTGCAGAAAACATCCAATTAACAAATGTAACGCTCTGTTGCCGACTTCTATTACTTTTTTCTTTATCTATTCTACAACTCTGTTTCAGTGTTTTGTTCCAGATTGCAATTAGAAAGCAATCTAAGTAAACTGAGTGAACATAATGTTTCTTTACCTACTGCACCGAGAGAAACCAGTAGGTTTTCTGCCGGGTTGATGGTTTTGTCATAAGGCTTGTTGCCCCACATGTGTGCAGCACTGTTGACCAGCCAGGTGCCATGGAGCATCAGAACGTATCTCAGGATCGCAGGGATGAAGTAGGAAACGGCCAGAGATTCACCCCAGAAGTACCAGGGCACCAGCGTGGGCATGAGGAAGCACAGGATCAGCACAGACAGCTTGTAGTACCTGAAACAGAAGAACAAGTGATACCTCAAACAGATCCATTATCAACTGCCTGTGATTCACTGTAACCCTAACCCTGAAGCTGAATCGAATCAAATTGATTTTTCTTTCTCTCACTCGTCTATGACCTCATCCCAGCTCATGTTACGTAACATCAACCCTCTTGAGACTGACAGCCAGACAAAACAACAAATGGCAACTTTTGATTGCGACACAACCACTGAATCATATTTGTACAGGAAAAACAAAGCAGGACATTTTGTAATGAATGAAATTCAAGTCAACAGGGTGATAGGCATGTTGGACACACATTACATCATATTTCTCCTTATGGAGTAAATCATAATTAACATGATTATCTCCAGACCATGTGGCCAATGACCAGTCAATGAACACGCACATCCATCTTGTTAACCAATTAATCTGTTGACATGGCAACAGTGACCCTGACTACAACATCCTTTACATCTTGGACCAGGAGGGAAACACGCAGCTATATTAACAAACAAAAAAAAGTAGTACCATACAAATACTTTTAATTCTGCATTAGAAACAAATTTAGTCATAATGCAAAACATTCATATAACTGATGATGCATGTTCTGTATCAGATTATTTTAGTCAGTATTTACTGGAAAACTGATATCAGTTTTTCAGACATGTTAATGTTAATATCAAATTTTGCAGATAAATGTTACTGGCTAGCAGTTATAAAACACCGGAGCTTGTGAATCCCCCAGAGTCTCAGTAAATAGCCTGAAGTGACGGTCACTGATTACATATTGAACAGAAAAACAAGGATAAACTCAAAGACAAACTCTGGTGTAGTGTTTGCTCACCTTCTTTGGAACATGACCACTTTGTCTGCCTTCAGGTCGGACACATCTATTTTCTGTCCCTTTTCAATAACCATGGGATGCTTTCGACAGAGCAGCCAGCCAATGTGAGAGAAGAAAAAACCCCGTTTGGCATTATGGGGGTCAGCATTCGTCTCTGAGCACTTGTGATGAACACGGTGGTCCCTCGCCCACTCGAATATGTCATTCTGCACAGACAGAGAGAAATCAAGCTTATGTGACACATTTAAAGACATGCATCACAAGTATAAGGGCACTTTACTTTTCTATTTTTAATTTGGTAGTAAATGTTTTAACAATAAACTGAAATGTAATAAATAAGAATATACAGTAGAAATCTTTTTTTTTAAATCTCTTTGTTTTACCTGAAAGGCCATGGAATTACACATGGCAAGGAAGACCCGTAAGGGAAAAGAAGCCTTATAGGATCTGTGGCTCCACAATCTGTGTGCTCCACAAGTCACACCAAGACCAGTGAAGATGTACATGAATACAGCTGGAAGAAAGAAAAGTGGACAGGACAGATATCTGAGACACTATGTTGTGTTGTTTTATTTTCATTTTCAAGTAAGGTAAAGCATTAGAGCGTCCCAGGATTGGATAATGACAGGTTTTGAACTGGGACTGAGTGTATTGTGTCTGCAGGAATAATGTTTGTGTAAATATTTGGGCACAAATAGTTATTTTTCAGAAGTTTAACAACTATTCTAAGTTTGCATGTTTCTAATTCGGGATTGTACAACACACTCCTTCAAGCCCCCTCAGGCTGTATGTATGTAGGCTACTGTACTTTGCAATATGACATCAGCCCTTTCTGACTGTGCTCCACAGGGATTTACAAGTAAAAAGACAACAAAGCCAAGCATGTTACATCATTTAGATAATACTTACAAAATATGAGAGTTGAAACTGATGCAGATGGAATGAGAAATATTCCATAAACTGCACTCATATGTAAGAGGGCCATCAGTATGACATTTCTCCACACCACCACCACCACTGGTGTTTGGGTATCGTCATTGTCATTAAAGTTGTTATGAGAAGTTTCATCCACCTCTGATATTTTTTCCAGGGTATTTCCATTTTCTTCCTTTCTTTCACGATGACTGATGGTTTCAGTTTCTGCCATTTTTGCTGTCAGAGGGAAAAAAAAAGGGACATGTTGCTCAGTTAAATGGAGAAACTCAGAGGGAGGTGTGGCAATAAAAAGTTCATATCATGTTAATTCTCACATAAACAATAGCCTGGTACCAATATGAGGAAAACATCTGACATGTAGTTACTTTGCATCTGCTGTTAGTGAGATAAAACACAATATGATAGTTGAAATATCTATATCTTCTTAAGAAATGGTATTTTCATTACCAAAATGAATTTATTTTGCATTTTTTTGGTGGCATTTGATTATTTTTATTCAGTTCCCCAGGTGAACACTGATGTTGAAATGTCTTTTCATAAGTTGATTTTTTTTTTTTTTTTTTTTTTTTTTTCATCATTAAATACAAATCTAACTGTTAGAGACAATGTAAGGGTATTGCTGTTAGGACAGACAGAATAACTAAGTATTCACAAGGTTTTTTTTTTTTTTCTTGAGCTATATTTTAAGTCATAAAATCTTATACGGTTGGCTACTTAACAAAGTTGAACCTACTCACCAAATGCTCTCCAGTCAATGTTGCCTGCAGAGGAAGGTGTAAAAACTGCTGAGATGCAGGTAAAGTTGAGAAGTCTATTTAAGTTTAGCCACAATGAAGACCCCTGAATTCCTGTTATTCCACAGTGCTACGTCAGGTGAAGCCAATTGGTGGATGGGGAAAGTGATGCCTCCGGCTCCGACTGTCCATTGGCTGTTGGCGTATAGTCTGAGTCATGTTTACCACCTTTTAATGACACTCACTCGGTGTTCTCAGGGTGTTTGATGTGTAAATGTGCATCTTATGCAAAAATGTTGCGACGGTTTTCCCCCAAGGCGCTGCATGGCCCACAGTTATTGTCTTTGATTGTGACTCATTGCTCAGCTGCAAACTGAAGCCTGGTCAGTGTTACAGAATGGGATGATGTGATGGCGCTGTATGAAGTCAAGAGGCCAGGGGGCCCTAAAGGTCTCAGTAAGACGCAGTGATAATGGAAAGTGGACGTGGCTGGTGGAAAATCTGAGGGTGGTTGATAATAAATGTGTTCGGTTCTCTGCCAGTCATATCAGTATTTTTTTTATTATTATTATTTTCTCAATCTTAAACAGCTTTTCAGCTGCACATGACGCATACCAAGAAATGGCTGAACAGAAATGCCCTTCCTGGTATAGAGCAGACACTATGTGGATAAACAGCAATATAATGTCTTTAGGGGTGAGTCAGAAGAATGACGACAGAAATCATGTAGGCAACTTTTGTAAATATATATTTGAGCCAGTTTCGTGTTTTAATATAAAAGTTTGAGTTGTAAATTGCGCAATTTCACGAATGAAACTTTATTCTCCTTATGATAGATGATGATGCTGTGAATGACACTGCACTCTGGGTCGAGGTTATCCTACTGCTTTACAATGTCCTGCAGAGATTTCCTGATATGAAATTAAAAATTCACAGTCCCAAACAGCAGCTGTGCACAACAGATCGCATGGTAGCTCTGTAGAATAAACGGACCAGGACCCTTTGGAAACTTACTTGTAAACGCATTAATTTTGCAAATAACAATTGGGTCGAGTTTATAAAATGCAGGAACAACAGCGCCCCCATGTGGCGATTACATGTCAGAAATGCACACTAAATCAAACGGTTTCATGGCTTAGAAATATTTTCATTCATATAATTATTGGAGTTTTTTTTTATATATTTGTAATGGTTAGTTAGACAAAGGAATACAAGGAATAAACAACTGGGAACAAGGCTGGGAATCTGTCTCCCTGACACACGCCCGTGACCCTGGACTGGTCCACTAGGTCCACTGTTGGGTTGATAATGTGGGTGTCACATTTAAAAGATGAGTCATTTCACAGACAAAGAATGAAGGCAAAGCTGTGTATGGTATAAGATGACATTAAGTGGTACATATAACGTGTTTGTGTTACACAGCCCAGAATGTGGTGTTTTTACGGGTTATGAAGAAACGAGCACCCCCGCGTTTTCCCCCTCACGTCAAGATGCACGATCCTGACGCGGAAGTGATTTCCAGCTGTCACAGAATTTTTTCCTTTTTTTTCTACGGCAAATCAGTTTCAGTTTTCGACCGAAACACGACTAAACGCTCGTCGTTGCTCCAACATGGACTGTCCACGCTGGCTGCCTCTGGAGTCCAACCCAGAAGTATGTACCCTTGTTGTTGGTGCCACGTTTTGTTTTGTTTTGTTTTATCGCTGCCATTCATTCATAATAAGCATGTGAGGGCCGGCGGCTAACCGATGCTAGCAGGGAGAACAAAGCTGGAGCCGGTGTGGCTGCTTTGCTGAACATAAACAGCGATTTTCGTTAACGTTTATATTTCTGTTTTTTGTTGTCAGGTCATGACAAAGGTGAGTATTTTCTTCAGGCTGAATTTGACACCACATGGACCTGAATGAGCGGCGGCAAAGCGGCGTGCACACTCACTGAGGCACAAGGCCTCTACCCAGCAGCGATGCTACATCCAGTAAAGAGAAAAAACACAGACAGAAGACATGTAAAGGATTGACCAATACGTTGCTAGCAGGATGTTTTTTTCCCCCTCTATAGCAAAGAGTAGCTATATTAGCATTAACTTTAGTTGGATGTAAACAATACACTTGAATAAATGAGGGGAGACACAGGAAATTATTTGATGACTATGCAGCATCTTAGTCATCACAACCTATTTTTGGACTGACATGTAAGACATCACTCTCCTCCACCACCACCACCGTCAATAGTAGAGTACAGGAGACTTATAGAGCCCAACAATACCACAGCTTATAAACTTATCTGGTAATTTATGGTGGCCCAACACCTCACCACACATTAGCTTTACATCTATTCACTTGGAAAATGCGTTTATCCAAGGTGACTTACAAGTGAAGGGAACTAGTAAGCTTCAGTGCAGCTAATGTACACAATACGCGCCTGTTTAATAAGTGTGAGGCCATTATATTATATTTAGAAACGGCACCAGAAGTGTGTAATGAGTCCTAGTTAAACACATTAGGGTTTTAGGAGAGGTGGTTCCTAGAGGAACACAGTGGTGAAGACAACTCTGAAAGCAAATATTTGTGATTTGAATGTCTATGTAGTTTTTTCTTGTAATTTATCTTCAGGCAGCTCGCCCAAGGTTTTTTTTTTCTACCACATCTTCCTTATAATTATAGCTAATAGAGACTAAGTCAGCCTCATGTGAACACAAATTCACTCCAAGCTTCTGTGCAGTTTGTTAACTGTTTGGGTATGAAACCTACCTGGCAATTTGGAGATGTGTACGGATTGGATCCTGAGCTCCTCAGCATGGTGCCAAGACCTGTGTGCGCAGTGCTACTCCTCTTCCCAGTAACAGAGAAGGTAGCTACTTAAATTTATTCTTGCAACATCTTTAGTGTATAACTGTCAATTAACCATAAAGATGTCTTCACATTGTGCATATTTCAGCTGGAGATGTCTATGCGTACAGGCTTATGTTCATGTTATGCAAAACAAAGTTTAACAAACATTTCTCTTTTGTCGTTCTGTTGTCCAGTATGAAGCATTTAAGCAGGAAGAAGAAGAGAAACTGAAGGATCAGCCACAGGAGGTCTCCCCTGACGTCTACTTCATGAAGCAAACTATTGGAAACGCCTGTGGAACAATAGGGTTAATTCACGCAGTGGCAAACAACAAGGCACATCTGGACTTTGGTGAGTTGTTAACTCTATTCACATCAGACTCAGAAAGTTATTGTTACTTGATGATATAACACTGCATTTTGGGAAATTGCAAATGTATTAATAAGTGTTGAAATTATGGCAAAACAGTATGATGTGTCTATTCACTAGGTGAAAAGTACCATTTATCATATTAATCACAATCATTACCTTACATTCCATAATTTCCTATCATAATGTTTGTTTATTGATGTATCATCAAGGTCAAAATCCAAGCACCTGTGCACCTTGCAGACACTTTCCTATATATAAGCTTTACTGTATGTTCCTGTTTCTCCTCAGAGCCTGATTCTGCTCTTAAGAAGTTTCTTGAACAAACCTCTAAAATGAGTCCAGAGGAACGGGCTACCTTCCTGGAAAAAGACGAGGTAGGAACACACAGAGGAGCTTGAGTCTTTGGAGAGGTCAAAGTTAGATACAGGAGTGTAGGACTTCCACCAAGGTGTTGGATTCCTTTTGGCCGACTGGTCCCGAAAAGAAACAACGCAAAAGGGTTTAGATATTTACTTTATTTCAGACATGGATTAGGTCCATGGAGACAAGACAATGACCATTAAAAAAACAGTAAAACGATTTTAAAACAAGACCATAAATATTATCAACAGAAAAATAAGAATATGTAATGGCTGCATTTTTTTTTACCTAACAGCTTTAAAATTACTATATAACAAAATGTTTTTCTTGCTGTTTCAGAGTATACGTGTCACACATGAGTCGAGTGCACAGGAGGGACAGACTGAGGTTTGTATTGAGATTTGAATTATTTATTACTCAATGTAAAGACATATTTTCAACTCAACATACCTTTGTGTGTGTGTCTGGTCTGTTACAGGCTCCAAGCTTAGATGAGAAAGTAAATCTGCATTTTATAGCTTTCGTGAATGTCGGAGGACAATTATATGAACTGGGTGAGTTAACCACACACCCACATTTATATACTGTATGTTGTTTTTATATATATATGTGTACGTGTGTACATGGTCATGTTGGTGGTTAACAAACTGCAAACTCCCAATAAGTACTCTTATTTTATTGCATCTAAATACACAGATGGCCGGAAGCCTTTTCCTATTCTCCACAGAAAAACTTCGGAAGACACTTTCCTTGAGGTACGACATGACAGAATAAAAACCCACCTATCACATAAGAATATCTCTTTAAGTGGACTTGTCATTCATTATTTTCCTATTGTGTTCAATTGCGCTGCAGGATGCTGTTGAGGTTTGTAAGATCTTCATGGCTCGCGACCCTCAGGAGGTCCGTTTCACCATCATTGCCCTCTCCAAAGATTCATACTGAGGAAACTCCCCCCGTGACCCGAGAAATCAAAGAAATAATTACTGCCAAACATTCTCAAGTGCTGATTTTATTGGGAAATAGTTTTTTTTTTTTCAAAATACTTTAGCGAGTGATATGGGGAAAATCAACACATGTCAGTGGTAACATTGAAAAGTATTGTTATACGTCACTTGTTTGCACGTTAGACGATATTGCAAGGGAATGCTGCTCAAAGTAATTCTTGCTAAGATCAAAATCTTCCCGTTCCTTCACTGCTGTAACATCTCTAACCTGTAATACAGATGTCAGCTGTACTGCATTGACACTGCACTAAAGTGTGTTTACATGGCGTGTTTGGCTTTCAATTAAGAAAGAGCAGTTAACACATTTTTCATGTCACGGAGGGAACTCTTCTCACTACTTTTTTTTTTTTTACTCCTGGGCTCAATGATAAATATTCTATGTAGTGAATTTGTTTTTGATCATATGTCTAACAAATGATCAAAACAGCTGAAGAAAACATGTTGTGCAAGGCTTTAATTTGAGTTACGGCTTTGAAAAAGCAAAATAGGCCTAATGCTGTTTTATGCGCTTATGGTGTCATAAAAAAAAGTTATCAAAAGAAAAACATGCAGACTGTGTTGGAAGGTGCCTACATTTTTGTAATAAGAACTAGGAAATCTGTCAAATAAAATGCAAATTTATTACACAATTCTTTCATGGGTATTTTCTGTGACACGAACATCTGAGCTATTTGAAAATGATATTGACAGGTTTATGGTTGGATGTAAGTAACTGGAACAGACATACCAGGCCTGTCGGAGCCTGAAGACAATTTGGAGAATATTCTGGCACATGAGTGTTAAATCATAAGTGTGAAGGACAATAACTGTTGAATACTGCAATTTCAGATTTTAAATTGTCACCCCCAGGAGCACATTATCCTGTATTTACATTTGCTCCTTTGGCAGATGTGTTAACGTAAGTTACAGGTACGGTAAGTATTTTACAATTGGAAACTATGGAGTTAAGTAGTACTCAATTAACTTGAGTTATTCATTATACACTACTCACAAAAAGTTTGGGGTATTCGGCTTTTGGGTGAAGTTTCAGGATGCCCCTTAAATGCACTATAACGTTTACAGATTAACTGAATTTGACCTTCTCTGAAGTTTTGAATGCACATGTCCAACTGTTCAATGTTTCAGTGCTTACAACAGAACATGCTGATCTCTAACAATGTGATTAACTGCAAAAATCACAAAAAGTGCAGATGCATGAAACGGCCATTTAATGTTCTGGTCCAACAGTTTGTGTTAAAACAGCCCTCTTCATCATGCTATTCACATTTTGACATGAAAACTAGACCACACCTAAGAATCAATCAACAATGTTGAGGCTTCAAATGGGATCTTTTCAGAGGGAAGTGTCTACTGAGCTTAGAATGTCACAGAGTTGTCAGCAGGTTGGACAGAGTCACAGAAAGACAGAGAAGGGGACGTCCTTTGGCCACATGACAAGTTGAGACATTGACATTTTTTGTTGTGGTATACCCACCACATTTAGTGTTTGTTTCAATAAATTGTTTGAGATGAAGAATTTACCATTCCATACTTATACTTAAACGCCCTATTTTCATGATATAATATTAATCACTGTAGCATGAACATTTTACATAAATTTCGCCCGAAAGTTGAATATCCCTAACTTTTGTAGTGTATAACGCAAGTTTTGAGAAAAAATATTAAAGGAAATAAAAGTGCCCTCAAAGTATTACAAGTAAATTCCTCATCTTTCATCTGCAGAAACCACCAAATGATAGCTATTACTACATTCTGTCCTAAAAAGTCTTGAAAATTGCACAGGTATAGAAAAGTCCTTAAGATACATTTAAACGAATTAAAGTCTTACTGAAGAATATTGTTTATACATGCAATCCTGGTGAGATTTGATTTTAAAAATCAATATGATTCAAAATATTATCTGTTACGTTGAAGCATTGTGTGGAGCGAAGTTATGCCAGTAAAACATTTTCCAATATAGCATAGGCTATGGTACATTTAATTCCAAGGGTTTTTCTTTACTGAAACTTAATAACGTTACATTTTAGTTTTTGGATGAAGGCAGTTTTGTGTTTTCAGGCCCTCGATGCGCCCTCACCACCGCTGGGTGGCGCTACAGGAGAGATGATTGTCTTCAGAGGAAAGTTTTCAAAAGCGACCTGAGAAACTTATTGACATGTCGGTTCTCTGAGGTGGACCGCAGACTCCAGACTGTTTAATATTACAGTGAGTGGGTTGAACTGTAGTCTGAAAAAAATATGTAGCTGCTGCCTATTAGTCGGTGTAGAGTTACACTATTGTGCATTTCGCCTACTGTTCGGGCAGCAGTGAAAACCTGGAGGGCAAATGTAATCATCCAGTGCGGGAAATAACAGTGCACTCACAAGCCTGAGTTCACCTGGAAGTTGCACAAGGACCCGTGGGTGGTCCCGGGACCTTACTTTGGAAACCCTCCCAACTCGTGCAGCTTAAAAACTTCCACGAACAGAGATCTTGTGCTGTCAGTGCCCCCCACAGCAGCAGACGAGGTGAGGTGGTGAGCTCACGGGTCTGCGTTGGAGCGTATCGATGCGTAAAGGTGAAGCCGAGGGACGGAGCTGAGCGGAGAGTGCGAAAACACAACACACAGGTGTGTCGGATGAAAGAACAGGTAAGCACCGGGGCTGAGAGATGGTGATGCAAAGTAAAAAAGAAAAGGGGGTTGAATGTGTTACTATAAAGCTGCACCTTTGCATTAATCCCTTTGATGCGCTGGTGGAAATGAACAATAGAAGGTATGTTTTATGAATGGAGAGTGTGATCTACAAGTTCACCTGTGCTCCACCTGGCCGCTTGACCAGTTTTAAAGCGCGCCCATTGTGGCTTCGTGTTTGAAATGGCTCTCGTTTGTGTCATCGGGCCATTAGGAACCGATCTGGCCCGACGGTGCTGCTCGGATAATAAGCTGCTGTGATGGAGTGGCGTGAACAGTCCCCTGTCAGCTGCGACGAAGCCTACTTGGAGGCGCAGAGGTGGATTGAGGTGAGTGGAAAAAACAGTCTAACTAGCTCCCTGCCTCGTTTTACTATTACTAACCACACTGGAAATAATTTACAAAGTTGTATCTGGTGGTGATCACTATATGACACTTTGGAAAAGTTGTTTTTTGTGCTGCTGTTGTGTGGATTTCTTTTATTCTATACTTTTTTATGGATTTGGTTAATTAATGTGAATGCTCATACAAACTAGAGTATATTTTTCTTTTTGCCTCTATCCATACATCCTTGATTGAGAGGTATGCTACTTTAGTTTATGACTGAAAGCTGATCATGTTCCTCAGCTGCTTGCCCTCAAGCTGCAGATAATAGCAGTCTGCTTCAACAGATGTATGGAGGCATGTCTCACCCTTAACCTCATGTCTCAGGTAACTGGTCGGATCAATCTTTTCTTTTAACCACAAGAAATCTCTTGTCTGCTCCTGCTCCCTCTCTCTCTCTTTTAGGTGCATGGTTTCAACTCTGTGCATCTGTGTTTGCTCTCCTTACATTGTCAGATCTTGTCTAGACCTGCTCATCAAATATTTTTTTTAATTTACCCGGGGCTTGGAGGCTCTAAAATTATTAGAGTAATTAGGAAAACTTCCATGACCTTTTGTCCAATTAACCTGCTGTAACCGGAGATCAACCCACATCTGTAAAATTATTTAATTTCTGGGTTTAAATCATAGATTGTGACAAATACATAAATAAGATAATTACCTGTTGTAGGCATGGGTAATAAGCTGAAAAAGTAGCCATATACTCTTGCACATATGATATGTATGAGAATTTCTGCAAGCATTTCCTGCTCTGAGGCAAAAAAAAAACACATTAACTATGAACTACTGACACAGAAAACCAGGCTACTAGCACTTTCAATAAGTCTCTTATCGTTTCTAGTGTGTCAGATTATCTGCAGTCCAACCTCCAGCCAGAATCTCATTCTTTCTTTTCTTTTCTCTTTACATGCGGGTGAAATTATGTTTCCTCATCTCACACATTCTCTTCCCAGCGGGGTGGCTCGGAGCTGCTGCACGGCCGTAACTAAACAAATATTGTTCTAATTTCATGAGGGGTGAATCTGAATGCTTGCAATGTGACATCAGTGTCTCTCACACTTGCACACTGGCCCATTGTAGTGGCTTAGCTCATGGACTGCGGTGGGGGCATGATCTCAGGCAGGGGCAGGGGAGGATTAGGGGAGAGCCTGCAGAGAGCTGGACAAGTTGAACAGGTGAAGGTATATGGATGTGGAGCTGTTGGTATTAACAGTAATTGTATGAGAAGCCTGGCTCGAAGGAAACACAAGAGCAATCAGAGACCAAGATCTGGCACGAGGCGAAGAGTTCCCCTTCAAAGAGAAAGTTTTGTGGATTCTGCCACTGAATGATTAACAAGCTGCTCGGCTTCACAGCACTTTAAACAGAGGCATGTGTGCATGGCGAGGTTGGCGGTGTAGTTAAAAAACTAGACTAAATGGTCTGGAGCCTGTCACATGGACACATTCCTGCATTAGCTGCCATGGCTGTGAACATAGCCCCCTCAGAGCTGGCCGGCTGTCAGCACAGCGCTGCGTCCTACAACCGTAGGGCCCTGGTGGAATAATAGAGGTCCTTGTTAATTGAATAGAAAGGCTTCAAGTGTGACTGTTATGACAATCAAGAGCAAGTGGCAGTGTTTGCACAACTTGCAGGGTCAAAAGATCATGTGTGAACACAAACAGAGGCTCTTATGAATAATAATTAAGTTAGCGTGCAGGTGATTATCTAATAAATGCTGATTTATTAGATTTTTGTATGTCTGTTTCACTGTTTTTTAGGCACTGATGTTGTTTCAGTTAAGAATATCAGACACATCAGACCAGTTTTTTTCTGTTTTGGTTGCAATGGGCAACAAAACAGGTGAATATTTAGAATACCTCCCAAAACAGGTTTCAGGCAGAGCTTCACTTTAGCCACTGGTCTGGTTGATGGTCACGCAACAGCACTGGCTGTGATCTGTATAAGGTGTCAGGCCCACTTTTGATTGTGCACCCCTCTGCTTTCTTGTTGGCTGGTTCAAAAGGACCATATTGTGTTGCTCACATATTATAGAACAACACAGCCAATCACAGGTAACACTATCCTGTGTGTATGTAACACTGAACCAACCCGATCCTTCCTTGTGGACTTTCTGGATCTTTTTGTTGGAATTATGTAATATGGCAACTGATACTGCACATGTTTATGATACAGCTAACAATTATGTTCAATGTTGACCAATGTAAGCCTTGTTTTCTATAAGAATTTGTGTCAGAAAATACAAAAAAAAAAGCCAATTTTCATGTGTCAAAGTGGCATCTTCAGATTGTTTGTTTTGTGCAGCCAGCTTTCCAAAAGCCAAAATATATTCATTTTTGAAAGGACAGAAACAAGTCAACATCACAACAATGTTGTTTCAGAATTTCCTAAACATAATTAAATGTGTTTTTGTCCTGTGATTTCCTTCACCTCACTTGTTGCAAACGTCTCAGAGATGGATATCTCAAAATCTCACAATAAAACAAAAGCCAGCTGCATGGCTAGACGCCACAAAGCGTATACTTTTTTGTCCCTTCAGTTAAATTTGATCAAAGCTGTAAAAAACACAAAAATGGATATTTCCATCCATAACATTTTTCTTCTTTTATTTTAATTTCCCTCTCTTCCATTCAGTAACTTGCGGTGGTCCTGTAGCCGTGCTGCCAACACTCATGACGTGCTTTCCGTGACCTATGTCACAGTGTTGTTTTTCATACCAGGAGCTGTGTGACTGGGCCAATCATTAGTTACCTCACTGTAGGGCCTTTTTTCTTTCTTTCTTTTTTTTGACTGTTTTCATAGGGAGCAATTAGAAACCAGGCCGCATGCATTTGGAAGTACTCACGTGAAGCAGGACCTCACACAAGAAGCCATTCACTCACCGTTACGTGTCAGTGTAGTTCCATTATTCTGATATGTTGATGTGGCTTCCACAGTGGTATACTGGTATATTTGTCTTGGGTCAGAGCCCTGAAATATTTGGATAATGTCCCCGTTGCCCCCTGATGACCCATACCGCTGTCCGCAGAGGGAACAAAGAATTTTTTAGGAACAATTAGTTTTTTGGGGGGGTGGGAGGGAGGTGTCGGGGGGAGGTGGGCTGCATCCGCACAAACCTTGAATACTGATTTGCCTCAGTGCTCGGCATGAATAAACAATAGCTGTGGTCACGGACCCAGAGGGACTCCTCGATTCCTCTGATTATTTGTCTTCTACCAAGATCCCATTCTTGGTTCACTGCAATACTAATAATTAATTTCACACATGTACCAGAACGCTCTAAGAGCCCATAATGAGCTCTGAAGACCACATTTGTGTGTGTGTGTGTGTGTGTGTGTGTGTGTGTGTGTGTGTGTGTGTGTGTGTGTGTGTGTGTGTGTGTGTGTGTGTGTGTGTGTGTGTGTGTGTGTGTGTGTGTGTGTGTGTGTGTGTGTGTGTGTGTGTGTGTGTGTGTGTGTGTGTGTGGTGGGGGGGTGCGAAGTCATCATGAGACTCAGTTCCTCATCACGTTCAGCAGCACATTCTTGAGGGGAGCGAGGGTGGTTTTGCAGGAAGGCAAGCTGTTTTTGAAATCTCTGCTCCTGCCTGCCTTAAATCTCCCTCTTAAATCAGAGCAGCAGTATGTTGCTGCAGATTAGAGCTGTTATCCCACATGGCAGGTTCAACAGGAGAGAGAGAGGGGGGGGGGGGGGGTGGGGTGGGGGCACAGCAGGCCTGATCTGAGGGGGGAGTTAATACCTCTAATGTTGAGGATAGAGAGGAGAAAAGTGTTCTGTTACAGCCGGCTTAGTGCCAGGGTGGGGTCCCATCTTACACCCTTGGACTCTGAGAGAATATCTTAATTAGCACCTTCACTCAGTTTGGACATTTCAATAAATGTAAAGAAAAAAAAAAGAAGAAGCATCAAACCAACAAACACCTTCTATAAGAGTGAAACTCGTTGTTTCCTGTTCCACCTGTGCTGTTTGTTTGCATGTACGTGCTGCCCCACCTACACAGAACAGTAGGGGTCAGGATTTCATATGCCAACTGCAGCGCTGGGCTGACAATACACTGTGCTGTGAAGCCTGTTTGCTCTGTGCGTCAACATGTGTGTGTGCGTCTGTCTGAGTGTTTTCCTGTTTGGTGTTTTTTCGCTGTCTGGTCGTGATTGTACTTTTGGTAAAGAAGGAGGAGGAGTATCTGATGTGATGATCTTGGTATGTTTTTATAAAGGAAAAACAAATATTTCCCAACAATAGATCGATTATATCGGGCATTGTACAGTAAGCCTGCTCACAGCTGCTGTATCAAGGCTTTTATCTTATTCATGTATTACAACATGGTGTAATTCCCTTGGAATGATGGGTATTTTTCAGCCGTGCCCATCTCAGGTTTCCCAGGGTGTGCTCTGAGGTGTACTTTGAAAACAATAACAGTGTCTTCCCCTTTAATCTGTCCAAATGCTCCAGTTTCCCCTGTCCTCTTTAAAAATGATGGCCTGTACTTAGCCATGCCAACAATTGTCCTGGCTTTTGTCAGCTGGGAAAAGCGACAATAGTCCTGAAACCAAGAAGCATTTGACCAATTTGGTTGGCACAACCTGTCCAACTTGTTTTGCTTTGTGTGTGTACAGCACACGTGTGTGTGTTTTTACTTTTCTTAAAGGTTCAGTGTGTAATAATTGGCAAGGTCTATTGGCAAAATCTGAATATACAGTACTACCCATGAATATATTTGTATAAGTGTATAATCACTAAAAAATGAATTTATATCAGTTGTAATTATTCTTTTATATATACATATAGCAATGGTCTTGCTTCACCTCATCGTTAGATGCTCCTGAAATACTCCCAGTCGTGGTAAACAAGTTAAACAAGGCCACCGCCACTGTTCTCAGTTTTACATCATTTCCTGATCTCTGCTCTGACTTTGTTTTCAAGTGTTGGAATAAAAAACAACACCACACATTCTCACAAGGCAACTTATACAGAGCTTATTTTGCAACAAAATATAACATTGAGGCTGTGGCCACAGCCAGTGTGGTCACAATCTCTGCAGAGGAGGTCACGTTTTTCAATCCAGTTTGTTTATCTGCCTTCAAAACTTGACTTAATTCAAATATATTGGAGGAATAGCCAGACCACAGGCCCAGAAACATAGTGGTTGGTCTGGATCCAGATTCAGAACGGTTTAAAAAAAGTTTTCCATACACAGTAAGATGAGGCCCTTTGTAAGTTTTGCTTATGTTTACTCATAAACTACTCAGCTAACTATGCAGGAATCGCGTGCATCCATTCATAATTGTCTATTTGGATGTTTTGGATGCACAAACAGGTGCAGAATAAAAACGTGACACTCAGCATGTACTCTAATTGTCGTCCATTGTAACCATCAGTGTTGGACTCAGTAACTCATTGGTCAAGTCGCTGATGGTAGAAACAGTCCAACAAAACACAACAGGAAGCTTCCTGAAGGAGCAGCCATCAGCATGAATATGATATCCCACAACAAAGGTGCAGTTTCACATGAAAACAAAACACAATACTCATACAGTACAACCATTGCCTTTCAGTGTAAATACAGGTTGTATGTATATATAAACTGCTTCAGATTGTAGATGTTAAAATGTACAGACAAATGTTATGTTCACAATCAAAGATTATTGTTTGAATCTGTGTCCATACTGTATATATGCATGAGTTTAAGTGTGTACAGCTGCATGTCATGCATGCACTGTTTGTATATCTGCCTGCATAATGGCTCTTGGTGTTCCTGCACTGGTGGTTTGAGATCATGGGAAAGGCATGAGGCTGTAACACAGCGCTGTGTTCCTCCAGCACTCCAGATGCTACCATAGCCTTGTGGCTTTGGGCAGCCTGGCTCCAGAACCAGTTTTAGCACAGCTCTCCCAGCTCTCCCAGCGTCTTTCAGCATTTAAAGTGAGAAGTACTCGAGCCACTCTAGAGATCCTGAGGAATACCTGAAGGGCTTTGCTCAACTTTATCCTGCAGACACTGTAGGAACTCAGGAGGAAATACCTCTTACTTCCTCTTCTACTGTTCTCAACATCCTACCTTTCTTCTCCAGCCTCCCCACCACACCACACCACCCGCGCACAAACCTCCGCCTCCTCTCCTCACCCAGCCCTCCTTGCCACTTTGCTCACTGTTTTTGTATCCCTTTCTTTCCAGGCAGTAACCAAGAAAAAATTTGGGAGCAACGACTTCCGATCAGCACTGGAGAATGGCGTTCTGCTGTGTGAGTAAGTACTCTGCTTTTCCCAGGCACCTCTCCTAAGCCACTCATTCATACGGAAGCCCTCCGCTCTCCTCCAGGTCTGCGCTCCAATGTAAGTGTCACTGATATTTCCCAGGCAGACCCCCTGCCGGGTCTCTGTTTGTTTGTCGGCCGCACAAAGTGAGCCAGTGTTTCCAGGCAGCACAATGGAGGTTGTATTATGTAGCTGTTTTGATATTTCTACTCTCAGATCTGCCCTCTGTGTGCTTGTTTGAGAATATGAAGTGTGATCTATTTCAAGAGGAGCTGTGTTGTCTGTCTGACAGATGTTACAGATCAGTGGACGGGCAGATTACCATCCTTTACTTTAATGAGAGCTGCGAAAAGCCAAGTAGTGAATAGAAAGCTTCCAGCTGAAACCACATCGCAGAGCCGGAGCTCCATGTCTTCTCATTAGCCTGGGTGCATCAAGAGTTTTGATGAGTTAGAGGAACAAATTTATCTGTGCGGAGCTGTCTCTCGCGCTGATTTACCGACTGCTCTTCTAAGAGTTGTGGTGTTGTGGCTTTTCTCAAATCAGCGATGTGTGCATATGTGAGAGGGATCGTTAGCATGATGCCCCCTTTATACATTTGAATGTGGGCAGCCTCTGCTAGATGGACACAGTGATGTGATTTGCACGAATCAGCAGGAAGCTGTAATTACCAGCAGCCCGTGGAGAATCTCCCGAACCTTTATTGGCGCCGGTTCAGAGAAGAATCCCCTCATTCTGCTGATTTGAGCCTGACTCCACCGTTTGCACTCACTCTCTCTTTCACCCTCTTTCTCTCTGAGAACAACAGAGACACTTTCATTCAGGGAGCTGTTCATGTTTTCTCAGCATGAGGAAGAGGAAGACAGAGATTACATCGCTTTCACCTAAACAATCAGCTTCCAGTCCCATTGTGTTGTGGTTAACTTATCACAACTATTTGGCAAGGAATTTAGTGCGGGTCGCACCTTTTGATTATGTCCCTCTTAGCTTATGGGTGTATTATATCATGATATTATTACATGTTGTTATCCCATTGTTTCACTGTTGAATGACTAAGTTGAACCCAAATGCCTTTTTGCATTCTTTCTTCACATGTCTTATACGCCCCCTCACCATCCCGTCCCGTCCTCCCCCCTCCTCCCTCTGTCTGCTGAGACAGCTGCACAAGACTTAACAAATTATTCCGCTTCAAACAAGGAAATGGTGCTGTCGTTTTTTGTTTTTTTTTGTTACTTTTGAAATTTTGATTTTACTTTTAAAACATATGAACAATTTGTTAACTATGAAGTATAGGTTCACCGTAGATTTAACCACTCAGCAGTTAATGAGGTAGGACACCACTAACTGCTGTTTACATGTCAATGGGTCTTTGATAGCAAACAAATAACATACAGTACGTTGTAAGTCATTAATAATGAAGAATGAAAATGACATTAGTATAAATGCATAAAGAAATGCAAAATAAAAACATTTTGGTAAGAAACAAAGGCCATTTATTTATTTATACATTTATTTAATCATGCATTTCCACATTTACTTAATTTATTTAATCATGCATTTCAACATATATTCATGTATTTCTATGTCTGTTTCTACATTTATTTATTTCTGTGTCCATGTTTTAATTAAGTGGGCGGCTGTTCCTCCTTGGATGGATCTGCTGTTCTGCACAAGAGCTTAGTCTTGCCAGAGTTGGCAACTAAGCAACTTTGACAGTCAATTTAAAGATTTTTCAGGCTTTTCAAAGATGTTTTTTTAAAATAAATAATTATTAAATAATCAGTAATGAAAATAAAAAAAAATGTTGCCACCTTAATATGTGGATCATTTACTCATTTCTAATTTTACATATGAATACAATAGTTTTATCTGTAGCAGATTATTTGTTTGGTGAGGTATTACTGCTTTTATTTACATAGAAGATCTGTTTTTACTTATTTATGTGTTTTAACATCTTTGAATGAAACCAAATATGTATTGTCATTTATTACAAAACACTACTGCTCACTTTTTCTGAGCATAATCAAGGTTTGTTTGGGGTTGTTTCAGTAGAGGAGGGTATATTTAAGGAGCAGTGGACCCAGAGTGTTTACATCATGGTGCGGCACTGGCCATTTACTAAACTGAAACCAGGTGGCCACCATTAAACCCAGTCGTAAACACACAACACTGAGGCTTTGCAACACTTTTTGTTCATTCCTTGCTAGTTAGACCAGTCTAGCCAATGATCGAGTGCTTTCACTTATACCTCCTTTGCTTTCTCTGATGTCCTGTCTCTTTCCTCCGCTCACAGTCTGATCAACAAGATCAAGCCTGGTGTTATCAAGAGGGTGAACAGGCTGCCTACACCTATTGCTGGCCTGGTAAGTTGCTTTCATTTTCTTTCTTTTCTTTTTTTGAATGAAACCTAAATGTGAGACTGCATGTACTATCTTAACACACATCTCATCAGAGATTTGTTCCTGCACAGTTAAAATCTAGTTTCAGTTCTCATGCGCAGGTGATATCTGTTGTAGAGCAGGTGTGTTCAGAAGCAGAGAGAGATGCAGCAGTTGAGCCGAGTGATGACAGGTCTGAGGCACAGCTGGCAGAGAGAGAGAGAGAGAGAGAGAGAGAGAGAGAGAGAGAGAGAGAGAGAGAGAGAGAGAGAGAGAGAGAGAGAGAGAGAGAGAGAGAGAGAGAGAGAGAGAGAGAGAGAGAGGTGTTTGCTTCAGTGGTTTGTCACACCTCATATGCATCCACACTAATAAGTTCAGTTAACATGGAGCAGCTTGAAAGGCCACTGGCAACATTTGAGTGCACCCGAAATGTAATGTCTGACTTGCTCGAGGCTGCGTTCAATCAAAACTGTCCAGAACAAAAAGTCTTTGTGCTGGTATGATAATCACATCTTTGATTGAGTGATGGGAAGTCAGATGAGTTTGGTTGTCTTCACTTTTATTGAATTATTCAACCTTTCCATATCTGGCATTGTCTTCAACTTTAACCAGCTGTGTGGGTCCAGCCAATTGGGACCACAGCGACTCAGTTGAAATAAATGTTTTGGGAGTGTCAACATACAAGATCTCGGGAAGTAGAGGGTTGAAAACCCTACCTTAAACCCATCCCTCACAAAGCTCTCTCTTGTGGGAGTAATTGAGTCCAGCTGTCTGGAGGAATTAAAGAGAACCCCAACCCTAACCCAGGGAGTGTGTGTCAGTGGGATCAGTAACACTCGACATGTTTGGAAAGACAATGAGATGCTGGCAGTGGGAGAAAGAAGCTGGCACTTAGGATAGATGTAAACAGTAAACATAGTATTTGCAGGGCTAAACTTTACCGTCATATCTGTGTTATGACACAAATCAAATTTCCTGCCAGTTTGTTTTGGACTCTTGGTAATATAACGGTCTGGGCACCTGCTGAGGTAATGAGGAAAAGTATCTCCTCCATCAGTAGCACTGGTGTGGTATTTCCGAGACTTGGACCCAAACCTGAAACCGCTTGATCATAAATTCTCCCGCAAATGTGAAGACTCCTGGTTGGCCTGCAGCTATCAGTTACTGCCAACCACATGGGGAGAAGTGCAGAGCTCTCCAAATAAACCCCGCTCACTCTCGCTCTGCTGTGAGAATCGCTTTTCTCCCACAGCAGCGTTGTTAAGGTTCCTCAGTCCTCTATCTCTCATCTCTATAAATATAAATGACTTGGGGAATGACGGATTTAGCTGTGTTTTCTTTAAAGTAATCCAACCATTCAATGCATATGTTTGGACATTTGTCCCCACATGATGGGGATTACTGCATCGGGTTTGTCATAACGTATGCTAACTATCTCTACTGAGGGTTGTTGGAGAAGAAAAGCAGCTGGAAAAATGCTGCTCTTCTAGTATCTAAATTTCCCAAAAAGGCACATGAAAGGAAAACACAGTGGAGAGAAGAAAAAAAGCCAGAGCAATGTTACAGATAATACAAAATGGCTTTAATCACTGCCGAATGAAAGGGTCCTTGCAAACACGCCTCATTAACACTCAGATATGAACATTTTCCAGCGTTATGCTCACAACTGTCATTGTTGTTTTGCTATCTGAAACATTTCCACGCTCCAAATCCATACCAGGCTTCAGCTCCGACGGAATAAAAAGCACCAGTGAGGGAAAAGGAGGAGGAAAAAAAAAACGGAAATCTGGTTTTGCAGAATATTTAGCAACATTGGCTCCGGCTCCGGGCCTATTCTTTGGCTTCGCTTATGTCCAAGGGAATGTTTCCCATGTCAGCACACTTCTCTGCCCCGTTGTTGATCACTCTGTGAGCTGTGGGTTTCAGTCGTTGCTGCCCAGGTCGGGCCTGGTTCTGCTTTTAACCAGCGCTGGGCAGGAAGCTGGTGCACAAAACCATTGCTCATTGAGGCCCACTGGGCTTAAGCCAGGGGGTGGCAGAGTTAAAGATGACTTCATCTGCCTCTGCCCACTGCACATACATTGTAATCAAGATGCTGCTGGTTGGTTGGTTGGCCCCCCGTGCACCAACTTCTTGGTGAGGCAGCAGCAGTGGGAGGAGATAAACACTTCCAATGACCCTCGGGGAGTCTTTACTCACCTAAATGTCTGTGTAATCATCTGTGCAATGACAAGCATTTTTACCACGTTTTGTTACTGTGTTTGTGTTGTATGGGTGCGTGTTATGACTGGAGCGGACTGTTGGCGGAGGGGCGGGGGAGTGTCTTGCACTGGGCCTGTTTCAGGGGAGGCAGCATTTCAAGTATTCCACCTCCTCTAGGTTTATTGTGACAGGATTTGCAAATGTGTAGCCTGATATTTTAACCATAGCTTTGCTTGGTGCGAGGGGTCAGTCGAGGGTAATTGTAGAGTATGCCTATCTTAGACAAAGAATGCAGTGGTAGGAATAGAGTGACCACAATGTTACCAGAATGAAGATCCTTTTATATCAAATCAGACACCTTATGAGTCGGATCTTTCCGTTTCTCTTGTGTTAAGTGCTTAAATCGGGGTCCTCAAGGCCGCATGAGAGGATTAGACCCTGCTGGATGGGTACAGCATATTTAGCAGGATTATGTGCAGGCACAAGTCAGCATAACATTCTTTCAACATCATTATCTCTGCATGTTCAGGGACCAATTGTTACAGGGGGGAGAGGAGGGGGCTTTTAGTTTGTTCATTATGCTCTTGAGGTGCAGTGACATTCATGCCAAGGTGATATTAATTATCCTTTTTTTATTTGGTTTTATTGCACTCGCCTAACATGAGGTTTTGCTTCACAAGGGCCTAATGTGGGAGCTCCTTCTCGAGATAGTCATCAACATTTCAGCAGCGAAGCTTCACAGTCTTTTATGGCCTGCATCTGTCAGAACATTAAAAACACAGCTAGATCTGGACCAATGCATGAGCATGGGCAGATGTTGGCTTATTAGAGGCACACTGATGTCACCATATATGTTGGTTGAGGGAAACCACTGCACAGAAACACAAATAATTACATATAAAGAAGTGATGTGGAAATGTTTGCCATTGCTTCATATCCAACCTTTCCCAAAGGAGTGGAAAATAACTGAAACTAAAAATAGAGTTTCAAATCAAGTCACTAATGATTCAGAATGAGGTATTAAAAGAGGCAACGGAAACCCATCCATCACCCACAACAATAGAGCTTGTTCCCTGCGTCAGTGTTGTAGCTGAGTAGTATACTGTAGGTGCATGCATCTGACTATCAGCTAATATATTTTTATCAGCCTTTATGGACTATAAATAATGGATATGAGTATCATTAATGATATCTAACAGAGAGAGTGCACTCAAAGACATAGGATGAGGTAAGTAGGGTCAGTACTTATATTCTTAAAATGTCACATAGCCAACAGTCACATAGCCTACGGTATATTTTCATGTTTCTGTTTGTACACGCTGTACTCACTGAATAACTGTAGGTTATGAATTCATTGTCACACACACACGTGAACTGTGAGCATGTGAACTACAGTAATAGAGTGACGTTCTCATTGTCGTTTAATTTGCATGTAATTAACTCAGTTGCTCAGTCCTGTTCTGTGTCAGCCTGGAAAAGTACATAATCATTTGTCTATTACCAAGACAAAGCAGGAGATGCCTTCATGTAAAAGGAAGAGGGGAGGGAGGAGGGGGTGGTGGTGTTTGATTCTTGACCCCTGGGGGCCCACAGTGACCCGTAAGGTCCTTCAAAGTGCTGTCAAGGGACAAGCAAAGCTGTTAGTAAGAGAAGCCTACAGTGAGAGGTCAGCGCTCTCCTACCATTTGCTAATAAGCATGTATGCTATTTAAATATAGAACAAGCTACCCCTTAATCATTCCAGCCCATGTTGAAACCATGTGTCATTACATGAAACCCTCTTAAGCAATGCTTTCCCAATGGGAAGTGCAGACTTATAAACAAGACAGCCGGCATTACAACTGGAAAAGTCATAACCCCAGGAAGGCATGGTGCTTCTGCGGTTAAGATATGTTTGAAATGCGTGTGCGCTGTGCGTAGCGGAGCTCAACATGTAGTTTCGACCATTTCGCATTGCACTCGCACATCTCTGTAAATTAAGTGCACATGCATAGAGTTTTATGAGATATAAAATATGAAGGAAGGAGACAGAGAGAACCCGTCGCTCCACTCCCATGTCCTCATTGCGTTGCTTCAGGGAAATATTTGTCAGTTTCAATCACACGACCTCATGTTTCATAGCAACCAAAATGTCTCCAAAATACTCCACCACCCCACAGATTCCACAGGTATTCTCGAGTGAAGGGCTTGGCAAAGGGAGGGAGGGGACAGTTTCAGGGTGTGAGAAGCAAGAGACGACAGCTAGCAATATGCTGTGTGTGTGTGTGTGTGTGTGTGTGTGTGTGTGTGTGTGTGTGTGTGTGTGTGTGTGTGTGTGTGTGTGTGTGTGTGTGTGTGTGTGTGTGTGTGTGTGTGTGTGTGTGTGTGTGTGTGTGTGTGTGTGTGTGTGTGTGTGTGTCAGCTCTGCACTCGCATGGCCGGTTGGGTGGAACTTGTGCAAAGCTCTGATGTCATCCTTCCTGGTTTTGGCTCTGTCTCCACCCTAAACCCAGCCCACAGGTAGCTTTGTTGCTGTCAGTCAGCTCCTGTCACGAAGTCTCTCCCCACCCACCCACCCACCGCCCCCACCCCTGCACTGTAACTGCATGTGTCTAGTGTCTGTGTGTTTGTGTGTGTTCTGCATTGGGTCACTACTCACTTTGCCACACACATGCTCCTCCCCCCCGTCCGTCCGTCTCTGCTGTGCTCTCTCTGGTGATATGAACTTTGGAAGCAATGAGTTGTAGGCTGCGTCCCTGCCAGAGAATTCTTCAGTGATTATTCTGTGTGCCTCCGAAGGTGGACAACCCTCATCCTTCGCTCTGTTCTCTGTCCAGGACAACCTTAACGTCTTCCTCAGGGCCTGCGGGAAGCTTGGACTAAAAGAAGCGCAGCTCTTTCACCCCGGAGATCTTCAAGATTTATCCACAAGAGTCACAGTCAAGTGAGTATCTAGTGAGCCTTGTAAGTTTCCTTTCTACATCTGAGTTTTCTTTTCCCCCCTCAGCTTTTTTCTCTATTAAAGCCTCCATTCTTCTGCGCAGCAAGGAAGGATGATTGTTTACATGTTTCACGCACACATTAAGTGTTTCGGGGCACATGGCTTCTCATGTGAGGCATGGTGCAAGTGAAATGCAGAGGTGTTACAAGAGGTCAGAGCTATTTTCAGTGGACATGTATTCTTGTGTTGGCAAGCACCTGTTGAAGCACGGAGCTGTGTGTTTGTAATATGATGGAGAGAACGGCGGGTGAAACGAGTCCCACAAGTCAACGGAGAAAAGGAGGATGTGCAGATTGAGTGGGTCACCAATCTAATCAAATTCACTTCCTCTTGGATGGCAACTTTAACAACTTGTCTTCTCAGTTATAAAACAGCAGCGTTAGAGGCGGTAAAACAGAGAGAGAAGAGAGAAGACAGACACAGAGAGAAGTGGCATGATGTTCCACAGTGTTTATTATTTTTCAGTTGCCCTTTTCTGTATTGGCTGAGAGACATGCGGTATGTCGAACAACCTGTTCAGGTTTTTACACAGGTGTGCCTTCAGGAAGGGGGCAGGTTGCCGGTTGTTGGACTTTGATTGGACTAGCACTGGGAGGCAAATACAAATTAATGAAATAATACAAGGCGATGTCTTTAAGTGTGGATCTTTCTTTGAGTTTCTGCTTTACAAAAAAATTCCAATGATACCGCTGGACAATGCTGTCAGTAATTCCTCTGTCACACTTAACAGCCATGTCGAAACCGCCCGGTCGTCACAAAGACATTTACAGACGTAGATGCGCTGTACATGGAGCGGAATATGATACAAAATAAACAAATCTGCCTGCCTTTTATCGAGACACACCCTCTCCCACAGCAGATACGGCACTATCAGTCACAGAATGTCTGATTCACTGTCATAAATACAGAGATAATTCATTTACAAGTCTCCTGCCCTGTGTGTTTTGCCCCTATTACATAATCTTGTGGTATCATAGGGTAACTGACTAGTTTCAAAATTGTATCCACAGTGTGGGAAAAGGATACTTACACCCACATAACCAAGACTATAGTTAACCGAGGCTAAATCCGAGATATATTATTGCCAACTGCGCTTGTGAAATGCCGTGCATTTTCCAATTATGTTTGGATCAAACTTTGCAAGCATGAAATTTTAAAATACATGAATCCCATGTGCATTTTTTCTCAGCATACCACAACTCTTTAGCATGTTTGCATGCGGGGGTTTGTATCAGAGGGGGCTCGCAGTCCTATTTTTAGGACCTTGGGGTGACTTTGACAGGCTGGATTGATTGGAATGGTATCAGGACTCACGACAGAGGAGCTTTTAATAGTTTGACGTCTCCTTCTAGTACATTCTCCCCCCCACCCACTGTGTGTGTGTGTTTGTGTACGAGCATGAGAAACATAGAGTGTGGTTATCAGCTGAGGTTGCGGATTTGTCACCGCGTCTCATGCGGGGGTTTGTGAAGGGACTCGGTCCATTCATAGGAGGAGGAGGATGTGCAGTACGTAAGTTATAGTTGCTGCACTAACACTCACCTCCTGTAGCTGTTTCCTCTGTTTTTATTCATGCGTCAGTTTTGCAAAAGTCTTTGGACACAATTTTGTGGTTTTCCCAGCTGCAGTATTTATAACTCATGCAGAAAGAGAGATGGCACACAGAGAGTAACACGAGGAGATAATCCCAAACAAGACTACAGGGAACCAATGGAGTTAATTCACTGTTGCTTATCAGAAACCAGGCAAATGAGCACAGCACATACAGAGAAAGGGAGAGGGAGAGAAAGTTGTGTCTATCAGCTGTCTTTACCCCTGGTGTGTGTCCAACCTCCACTCCCTTAAACCCAGTCTGACAGGTGCTTCGCTCAGCTTCCCTGTTCTCTGTTTCAGCAGCACTGACGCTGTTGTCTTTCTCATTAACTGTTCTTGTCTACTTGGCGAAACCCACACCTACAGTTTAAAACAACCACTTGCCACTCATCTTCTACCGCTTCCTTGTCTCTTATATATACAGTATAGATATACTTGTATTCTATTGCATTTGTATTGTTTTATTTCAGTGTTTTGCTTTCCAAATTACTCTGTACCTGCCCCGGCCTGTATGGAAGGCGCAAAACAATGATAGAGTGATTAATAATAATAATTAGTTGGCTGACACATAATTAATCAGAAACTGTTTGATAACTAATTGTTTAAGTGTTTTTTAATGGTTCCAGCTTCTGTGATGTTAATATCTGCTGATCTTTGATGTCTTCTCAGTGATGGTCTGGCAAAACGAGAAAATTGAATAGGATAACAAGAAGATAAATAACATTGAAATAGCATTTAGAAAACACATTTAAAATGATATATTAATCAATGGTAAGTACATTTAAGCCACAGCTCATCTAACAGTGTTGCCGTGAAAAAGAAATGCCAGTGTGATTCAGGACTGACAGGTCTTATTGACCTACGCCTCCAAGAGAAATGCTGAATTTCACACATCGATAGTTTGTACGTGAATTGAAAGTTATTTTCAAGGCCAGTATCTTTCTTTCTTCTCACATGAGGCTGGAGTCAGATATTGGCAGAGGCGATGGTGAGAGCACAGCTTAATTCATGCTCGCCTGTGTTGCTCTGACGGCCATAAAAGATTATTGAATGTCTGTTGACCTTTGCGCTCTGCTCTCGTCATTGTATTGGCCTGGCCGCCATATGCTGTGCATGGTGCTCTATTGCCTTGTGTTGTGAAACCCGCTCTCTGATAAAGACGTTTATCAGCTGCAAACACATTCGGTATCAAATTTGTCAAATACCATGACAAACTGTTGTGATAGAGACACAGATAGGCTATAGGTTACCAGGTGATGTGTAAGATTTCCCCACGTGTCAGTGAACTGCAACCAGGTACAGTCACACTCTGAAAACCCAGAGGTGTAATAACGAGCAGACTGAATCTGATTCACCATCGGAGGTTATGATTCACCGGTTACTTTAGACCCACTCTGTCAGTGTCTAGCAGCTGCCCAGGAAATGAGGGCAGTAGAGTGCTGTGGATGAATCACAACACCTAAAATTGTTCTATTTAGTTTTATCCGCTTCCTTTAAGACCCTAAAAAAAAAAACTGCCATTTGGAAATTCAGCAGTACTGGTTGGAGGAGGAGGAGGACCACAACTCAACATGGATTTTCCTTAATGACACTAAATGTCAGTGGATTACTTTCCTCTTGACCTCTGTATGTTTAAACAAGTGCAATTTGTCACGGAGCGGACTCTCAAACAGGAACTCTGGCTCTGCAAATGGAAATTACAGTACGGGGGACCAGGGATGCACACGTCATTGTCCTGCACTGTTATACATTATGCTGTTGCACTGTAGTTACAGGGAAGCTCTGCTGCTTAATCAGCTTATTTCAGAGTGTGAACTACACGAACCTTCGATTTACTGTATATTCCTCATACTTACTGGAGATCATACAGTAGTAGGTTTAAGAGGAATTACAGCAAACTAGATCGTGCAATAAAGGGTTTATATACGGTAAATGTTGTAAAACTTAAATGCTTCCAAGAACAAGGTATGAGCAGTGGTGAAAAGAAACTCAGTACAGGTTCATGTATTTACACTTAACGAGAGTATTTCCATTTTATGCCACCTTATACATGTACATACAGTATATGTACTCCACAACATTTCAGTGACAGCTCTAGATTCATGTGACTTCACCAGAAACAAATCATCATCATTTTATAAAACATAAATCATGCCCATAACTTAAAAATGGATGGAAAATGTTTAAAACCCATGACACTTACATAGTGTCATGGATGGAGTAATGAGTATGAGTAAGTTTGAAAATAAATGACACTATACTATAAAATGATATAGTTATGTTTAATGAACTCCACCTACACACAGTTTAACTGTTAATGTCAGTGATAACAATATAAAAAAATCAAGTGTAGGCTTGTAGGCTCACATTTCTGTTTTTATTTCTTTTTTATTGGTAATTATTTGAGTACATTTGGATGCAGTACCTTAACATGAACTGAAGAACTTTGTGGTTCAACCTTTTTGGAATGTCTAAAGTAAAAAAAAAAAATCTATGTCCTTGTCTCGTTGCACTATTGGGTATGTGTCCAGTTTTTGACCTCCTTAAACTGACAGAACAAATCCCCCACTGAGATGAGTCCAAAGTCTCACTTGTTGCCGCCATTTGATTCAGCAAATTATTGACGAGGGCCGACTGCTCTACCAACTTTTGAAAAAAAGAAACTGCCCACGATCGGCATGTCCTTAAAAATTTTATTGTCTTTTAAGGAATGTCAGTCAGCCTTTCCACACAATGGAGAGGGAGGAGTGGCTCTGTGGTGTGAATACAAGATTTCGATTATGCAATGGCATCTCTGGCTGTAGATCAAACCAAATGTTTGAACTTCCTGAAGGAACGTGTTGTTTCTCCAGACAAATTTGGACAGACCCCACAGCTCGTTATCAGGATTTATTCAACACCTTCATATTGTGCTTACTGTAATGTCTTGTATATATATATTGTCTGAAATTCTCATGTCTCTAATACAGAGGAGACAAACCCAAGTGCCCCGTGTGTTAGTGTTTCGGGTGTGGTTCACTGAGCTGGCACCGCACACTGCACTGGTTCCACAGTTTAATATATGGCACCGCCGTCACTTCTTGTTACAGTGTTTTGTGAACTGTGAGCAGATTGTGAAACCAAACGAGTGATGATGGTGTACGGCCAATAAAAGTTTCTACACCATGGACACAGCCCTGGCTGTAAAAGGCCAATACAAGGGTTATATTTGTGCTTGGAGAGAGAAATGCCAGCCTCACCCTGTGTCCTCTCTCACAGAGGCTGCACTGTCTCCGATAAGTGTGACACAAGTGATGCCGACACTGTCTCACCCGGCAGCTGATTCCTTTTATTCAGACTCTCACTTTCCCATGTCTGACGACTCCTGAGAGTGTCTGGGTGTGTGTTGTGTGAATCCAAGGTATTTCATGACAATGCAAGAGCATAGATGAAGGATGTCACGTGTGTGGTGTTGGTGAATGCAGGAGAACAAGTGATCTTCATTGCAAAGGTATGCTCCCATTAGCACACACCCATTATTTTTAAAGGCTTTGAAACTGAGTTTGTTTGTGTGTTGAAGGATGAAAGGAGCAGAGCTTGCTACGGTCTTCTTGTTGTTGGTGGACGTCGGCTGTACATCTTCTGAGCCCTTCTCAGTAGACTTTGTCTTGCTATAGATCTAAACGCTCTTGCCCCTCTGACAGCACAGGGAAGTGATTGACAGAATTGGAAAGACCATTTACTGTGGCTCACGTTGAGAAGGTATTTGTCTAACATTTGAATAGTGGCTTATGTTTCTTCAGTTGTCTGTGTCTGTCGTTTCTTTTTTTTTCTCTTTTTTTGTGGTTTGTTTGACTCCTTCAAGATGAAACAAATTAGCTTAAAGATGGTCAATAATACTAATTATAATAAGGAACCTGTTATGGGAGAAGATTATATTTTTGATTTGTTTTTGTAATTCTAGTCTCATGCAGCTAATTTGGTCGGGCAGCTTGTTGTCTGATATTTTCCACATGTTTGGCATCGTGTGGTTAATGATGTGCTGCAGCAGCAGTGGTGGTGGTGGTGGTGGTTGGTTTGGGTTTGCAGAAGTATGGTGGTCTGGTCTCTTTGAGTTTCTACTGGAAATTAAAAGGAGGAGGAGGAAGATGTCACCGCCTGGTGGATGATCGGTCGCCTGTCGCCCTTTGACCTCGGCGAGTTGATGTGATGATGTGAAAGTCTATGTGAGCATGCGGAGGTTGAGGGTAATGGCTGAAATGAATGTGTTGTGGAAGTGATGAGAGCATCCTGTTAATTTGTCAAGCTGGAAGGTTTTCCTGTCAGAGCTGCGTCTACCCACCGTACAACACGTATACATTGTTTGATAGGGATCAGCGCTTTTAATGGCCCTGAACTCTTTTACTTCCTTTTTACCAACAGTTGAGGAGGGAAGCATTTGCTCGGATGCAAATTCTTTGTCCCTCGGGCTCTGAACTTCAGCACATTCAGCTTGAAATTATATAATGGAGTGTTAATTAAAGTGCTGGTATTTAATTTGATTAGATTTCCATCTGTATTTAAAAAGACATGTGGCATAAAACAAAAATATTTCTCATCTTCACCTTTGGATATGAATCTGAAACTATTTGACCTCATATATATATTACATTTCTATAGTGTTCACAATTGTCAGACACATTTTCTCTGCTTTCATTATTTGCTTCTCTGCAGGACTCACAAACACAAACTTGCTCCCTTCTCCCCCTCATCACATTATTTGATGATTTGAACTGATAATACAACTTCACAGGAGCTTTGCTCTCTGTGAAGGACTTTGTGTATCAGACTCTGGTGACGTTTTTGTCGCCGGTTGTTCTCAATCATATGAGCACTCAGCTGATTCTCGGAGGCTGCAGCAACATCCCTGAGGCTCCTGATGCCTGAAAATAGTCTTTTTTTTATTTTCTCTTCTGTTCAGCTATTACCACTAGCTATAAATGAGCATTACAAGAAGCGATGTGGTGATAGTTTTGGTACACAGCTCATTATTCTTTGGACCAAGCTAACACTGCTATAATCTTAGATTTTGTGATTGTGTTCCAAGCCACAAAAGAGAGTTTTTTTTTTTCTCTTCTCCCGCTTTTATTGGGTCCATAAATTTGCAAAATGCCAAACTGGTAAACGTCCATTTCAGTTTTCTCTGCTTGGGAATTAGACTGTTGGAAACCCCTGGTGTGATATGACGCATACTGGTGGGAAAGTTGATCTGCTTCCCGTCCAGTTAAATGTCAGTGGTGGAAGGAGAGCTCAGATATTTTACATATGTAAAAGTGCCAGAAAGAAATCAGTAAAGAAACACTCAGTTACAAGTAAAAGGTTTTTTTTTTTACCTAAGTAAAAAAGTATAAGAAATATAAATTCAAAACAGCTGAAAACTGAGAATAATCACCAAAATCTGCAGTTCCCCATCTTTGGTTACAGTAAGCAGCTGCAACAGAAACAAAACATCTGTGCACCAAACAGCAGGCAGTCACACTGTTGAACGTTGGAGTTATGTTTGTCAAGAGGCCAAAAACTCCAGCTCCAAATAATAATAACAAAGTTAAATGGTCCATTTAGCAACTGAAACCAAATATGAAATATGATGATTGATAAATACTCACGATTAAATGTCAGTGTTTTGTTCACAATATGTGTCCATGGCCAAAACAATCTGTTACCACAGGTACAAGTGCTGCAAATTCAAAACACTCTTTTTTTTCTATAATGTTTTTAATAGGGCTCTCACAGTTACTAATAGACATGGCAAAAGAGCCCTGAGTAAGAAGTTACAATCTACAGAGGCCACAAACAGTTTGTTGTGCTTAATAAGCAGTTTTAATGTGTTTAATGTAAACTTCATATAGCTGTCAGATAATAAATAAATAAAAAATAAGTAAATAAATGTACTTAGTTACTTTTTAGTTTCTGTCAATCCTGTTTTAATGGAAAGTAGGTGTTTAGCTATATTTCCCTGTCCCTCTCCCCATGACCCAAACAACCTAAGGTACCTAAAACTACTTGATTGACAGGCCGACATATGAGATGCACAGCCAACATACATGCAACACTCTTCACAGGTGCTTTGGTAACGTTGCCCGGGGGGCGGGCGGGGAGGCATGTGTTGCTATTGTGTTACCACATGATGATAGGAATGTGCAGCATGCAGGAAGGTGTGAGTCTGGCAGACCATATATCTTCCTCTGTCACTCTTATGGTTACTGTATGTACTGTGTGTGTTTATAGGCCTCTGTAAATAGACACAGGTACTCAGTCAGCACGCACGCACACACACACACACACACAGGAGAAAGGGAATAGTCGACCTGCAGGTTGAGACTCAGCTGTTTGGATCTCACAGGAGAAAGAATGAGCCGACATGTTCCTAAGAAAGTGATTTAGAGACTAACAGGTCAACTGTCAAACCCCAGAAATATGCCTGAAAAGTCTGTATGACCCTGCGTAGCTGTCTAAAGCTAAACAGTAGAGCCTTGTTCTGGGTTGTTTTTTTTCACATGTTAAATTTGCAGTTATTAGTTTTCATCATGAGTCAGAAACAAGAGCTGCTTTTGTTTTTCCTTAATGTTTTTACAATTACATGATTTTGCAATTAGTGCTAAAAAAAAAATCCCACTCTTTTTACCTGTGTTTTTTTTCCCCCTTTTTCATAAATGTGTGTTTGTTTTTTTCACCCTCTGCCTTTATGTTTGTTGTGTGAGAGTGAGTGTAGGGCTGGCAGTCGTCTGGATTGTGCTCTCAGTTTCCAGCTCTTTCACTGCCCGGCAGCGCACAGACCCAACACCCATGCCCTCTGTTCTTTTATTGTCTATTTTCTCTCATATGAATACACCTCTCTTTTCTGCTCTTTCTTTCACAGGCATCAAGAGACCAACAGAAGGCTAAAAAATGTGAGTGAAATAATATAAGCTATGTCTCATTTTCTGGGAGTTTGATTTGTTGTTGGCCAGTCATTCAGAAATTATTAAGTATAAAACATAATTTAGCTTCGATTACAGACTTCTTGGTGTGTTATTAAAGAGGATAATATATTAATTCTGCAGTTAAATTACAATAACATACATTTATATTACTTCTCAGGGGTGTGCAACAACTAATGTGTGATAATCATACAATTATGACAGTTGTGCATAAATTGCATAGGGAATGGAAAAGAAATGTGAGAGAGAACACCATACGACAAAGTTTCACACTGTGAGTGAAAGCCTTAAAGCCCTAGATCACATGAATGCCTCATACACTTATACACTGGAAATAAAAGCACTTGATAATCCCAGATGTCAACATCAAAGAAGAGATGCAAGCACATACAACACAACATTACATGACCTGACTAAAATTTGACATACTTTATGAGCTCATGAAGGGGACACGGATTTCACCTACATGTAGTGCTCCACTTGAAAAAAACAAAAAACAAACAATGCATGTGTATCTGCAAAACTAATTCCGGAAAAAGGGATTTTATTGAAAAGGAAAGATTCACTTTATCACTTTCAACTGGATTGACAAAATTACAAATCAAAAGGAGGCATTTACCTTTATTAATTATTCATTTTCATGAATTGTCTGTAAGTTCACAGTTGTAAGCCTGAGGATGTTATGTAAGTGTTTATTTGGTCAATATTTGTCCTGTAAATGTGACGTTCATAGATTTTGTTATGAATTTTTAACCCGAAGTGAAACCACTGCTGGGAACACTGCACCTCTCATTATTATCATGGTTAATCTTCTCATAAAAACCCAAAGCGCTGATGCACCAGTTTTAACCGTTTCATTTGTAATAGGAGCGGCATCATTGATTTAGGGGTGTTTGTTTGCTATAGCGCACCACATCTACCTGTCCAGGCCAATAATACACGCACACACACAGAGAGGCAGCAGCAGAGTATTCTGGATGAGCCTGGAAACAAGAGCACGGCACTGGGTGATATGACCCCTGTGTTGGGGTAGGGCTACAGCTATCATAACAATCAGCTGCTTTAGCACTGCACATCACTGAGGGGAAAAGGTGTCGCTATAATCTGCTGCTATCACTCACAGGCATGCGTGATGTGTATAATCAATTGTCTGATTTCCTCTCTTCCAGGTATTGATCACCCTTTTCTGGCTTGGTAGAAGAGCTCAGTGTGATCGTCTCTATGATGGGCCTTACCTGAACTTCAAGGCATTCGAGGGATTATTGGGCACAGCGCTATACAAGGTAAATTTCTCCAGGAAGGGCACTGAGCTGCCTTTGTCGTGAAACAAAAGCTTAATTTTTCTTTTTTTTTCTGTAGAAACCTTAGAAAGAGCATGAATGAAATCCTCTTTTACAGCCGCTGCACAGTACATTTCTGTATATCCTCCCTGGTATGTGGACTATGTGCGGAAAAATGAGTGTGATATGCGGCCGGCCTGCAAATTGCTGGCCACTAAAACCAAAGCTGTGTTAAGTCATAAATGACTCGGCCCCCCCTCGCTCTCTCTCTCTGACTCAGCTATTTTAATCATCTTTACAGCACAGCACAAAGTTCGAATATAGTTTGCATGCGAAAGTAACTGAAAGTGGCCGCCTCTGTCCTTGATGAAGCACGTTTTCTTTCCTCCCCCCCTCTACCTTCGCTCATGCCAGTGTTGAATTTGGCACTTTGCTTTCACGTAGGTTTATCCGTGGTGGTGCGCAAGGCCCTCTGTAATTCAAAAGACTACAGGGATTTTCAGTAATAGCAGTGGGTTGCTGCATGTCTTGTACGTTTAGCCACGATAATCCAAGTTCAGTGGAGCAGGGTTAGGTGGGGTTTAGTTTGTGGACTTGTATTGTCTGGGAGGATTCGGCGGATTACAGATCTGAAAATCGTTTTCTTTTACTGTGGTCGACAAGTTTTTGCTTGTTTGCAACCTGGCTAGTTAAAGGTGTCTCCGGGTGTGTGTTTATGTGCATTAACATTGTTTTCATGCAGCAAAAAACAGTCATCAAGGGTGTATACGTAGATCATCGCCCCTGTTTGTTTTGACTGAAATGACAGAGAATAGAAAACAATGAGGTTATTCCATTTAAATTGCAGCGTGCTTTTCCCCCCTTATAGACAGTGCGTATAGGAGTGGGTGTTTACAGTAAGTGAGTCTGCAAGAATGAGAGGGTCCCGACAGCTCAGACTTCACACTCCACATGGGGGATCTCTCATGCACACCACACACAGTGGAGCTAAATATTGCAATTGGCAGCCTGTTATCTGACTGCGTGTGTTTGTGCGTGTATGAAAGGCTCTGCAGGAGTCGTCCGGGCAGAAAGGCAGCAACGTCAGAGACAGCGGTTTTGGAGATAGCTGGTACTCGGAGCGAGAGGAGCTCTACCAACTGAGAGGAGGAGTTGGAGGAGTCAGAGGAGGCGGCGGCAGCAGCAGCAGCAACAGCAGCGGCATCGGCATCGGCGGCGGCGGTGGACACAGGAGAGACGACTCTCTGGACAGTTTGGACTCTCTGGGTTCCCGACCTCACAGCGTCTCCTCTGACACCACCCTTAAAGGCAGCAGCGAGGGTAGGAGATGCCGTGTAGCTCGCACCTGCACAAACACACATGAACACTAATAAAGTTTCGGCCTTTGACTTTTTTTTTTTTTTTTACCCTGCTAAAGCTTGAATTTCTAACATTTAAGACACCACAGCGTCAGTTTTACTGCAGCAGACTGTCATTAAAGTGTTCAGACTTTCCCCAAAGTGTATCACTTTATCAATATTTATAACCCAATTCATCTGTGGATAACTTCAAATATTTGAACAGGGGAAGATATGCTGCACACACAGCCAGTGAGTCCACAGTCCCGTTTATGAGAACAAACATTTATTGCCATCTAGTGGTGCATTTTTGAAAGACTTTCACTCCTTTTACCTGGACGGAGACACATAGCAACACAAAAGCTTGTGTAGAGTGAAGCGCTGGTCAGTGATCTCAGAGCCTCCCTCCCTCCCTCCCTCCATAATGAGAGGGCAGTGAGACATTCCTCAGTCATCCACACTGCCTTGTAAATGAGGAGGCCTCCACTCCCCACCCTGCACCCCTCTGTTACCCCTTCAAAGTCATGCCAGAACACACAGCACCCCCCCCACTCTTCCCTCTTCACTCCACTCTCACCCCGTTTGTCCTTTTTTTTTTTTTTGCTACTGTCCTTTTTTTTTCATTTCTTCCACCGCCTGTCTTTACACATGTTTGTCCCCTTGCTCACCCTCCACTCCTCCTCCTCCTCCTCCTTCTCCTCCATGCTCCAGGTTGTTGCAGTGACACCGAGGCAGACTCTGTCTTCAGGATGGCTGAGAACAAGGACGGCCTCAGTTACCGCCGCTCGGTGGTCATCACACCCAAGACCGCCACCCAGTTTAACCAGTTTCTGCCCACGAAAGACAAAGCCTCCGGCTACGTGCCTCCTCCACTGAGGAAGAAACGGGCCGAACGCAATGAGGACAACCGGCGCAGCTGGGCCAACCCCACAAACGCAGAGGACGAAGCCACACTCACCAGGTACTGTTAAAACACACACGACTCTGTTTATTGACGGTGCTGCGTCTCTAATCTCAGCTACATAGTGGGAAGATAGATAGATAAAGATAGATAAATACTTTATTTATCCCGAAGGAAATTCAGTTTCTCAGCTGCACAATAAACAACATCATTCAACAGCAAGATATAAAATAGTAAAAAATGAGTGCATTGAGAATAGAATAATTAAAAAACAATAAATAAATAGCCCATGGTAATAAAAATGCAGGGTTGCAGTGGAAAGTGCAAGTGCATAATAGTATGTGGGACATCATTCCCCTCCCTCCACAACAAGTTATCAGTGTTGTAGAAATGTTGGGTTCCTTCCAAAAAAAATCTGAACTTGTGTGCTAGAAGTTTACATTGTGGCTGTTTTTGACTCTGCCCTCTCCCATTACTGTCGGTGTTTGTTGTGTTGTCTGCGAATGGTCCATGGTGTTGTGTTTCATTTGTGCTGTGCTGTGGAAATGACAGCCTGAGCCTGGGTGGTGACACGACGAGGTTTTCCCCCGACTACTACTACTACGGTGACAGCCAAGTTTCCCAGAGTGCCTTGCCCGCGGATAATCTCCAGTGGGCGTATGAGTATGAAAGCGGCAGCGACTCAGACACGGACCGACCGGACCCGGATCTCGTACTGGACGACCTGGCCAGCAGACGCTTCCACAGCCCCTCCCCGGCTCCCCCCACCAACTTCGCCGTGCCCGTCAGCCCCCAGGGAGGAGGAGGGGGGCGGGCAGCGGGGGGTAGAGGTGGCCTCTGGCCCAAGGTCACTATGACTCCCAATGTTACCCCTCAGCAGAATGTGACCTGCCTCAGGTCAGAGAACTTGAAGCTACCGTGTGACTTTGATTTGCTCTGCCTGATGAGAGCGAGTGCTTCTCTCACCCTCAGTTTGCATGGTTGATCGTAACCATGAGCCTCGTCTTTTTGGCTATCATAGCGTGCTCCGTCTAACAGTGCTCTCAAGTCTTCAGTTTGTTGGTTTCTGCTTGAGTTGTGTTGAGTTTTTGCCGCAGCGCATCGTTTTTTTTCCTTTCTTTTTCCTTTTCTTTTTCTTTTGCTCCTTCTGTGTTTAATGAGCTTCGAGGAGTGATTTGAGTTGGCGGCATTGTTCCTCAAATCAATTTTTTTTTTACCAACTTTTCGCAGTTTGGTTTTTCAGCTTGCCTTGGTTTTGCTAATCTTTGTGTCATCTCATCTGATGTTGTTGTTGTTGTTGTTGTTGTTGCTCGAGGAATGTGCGTCCTCTTGTGCGTGACTGGTTTGCTTTGCACTGCTGCCGAGAAAAAAATCTTTTGACACGTGTGGTTGGCTGTCTCTCTTGAGCAGCAGCGGCAGCAGCAGCGTCGGCAGCATCAGCGACAGTAGGGGAGCGCAGACCCCCCACCAGCACCAGCACCAGCACCAGCACCAGCACGGCTCCGTGAGTGTGGACCACCGCCAGGCCGTGTCCTCAGCCAGCCTGTTCAGGGAGATTTGCGACGACTCTGAGGACGAGGACGATGACGTGGGCTATGCTGACCCCGTCCAGGACGATCTGTATACGCGTAAGATGGGTATCAAGCCGCAGCCTGCCGGCCACGTGTCTTATGACAAGTTCTTACCCAAGTTCTGGACGCCTGAAGAAGACGTTCACATACAGAAGATTAAAATGGGCTCCCAGAGGAGACCCTGGTACAAGAAGATGCAGGGCTTCAGGTGTGTGAGGGCATTCAAACACAACACATGCATGAACAATATGGCCTCCATAAGCATCCTACACACACTACATACTTCATGTTTTCAAACCAGTAATATCACAGATAAAATCTACTTTCTGCTTTTTGCATGATCTTTTCTCACTTTTCCACCTGCCACACTTGTTTCTGCTAATTTAACCTTGTAAAGAATCTGTTTTTTTCTCCTCACCCTGAATAGACTCTTATTTTTCTTTCTCTTCCCCTGCTGTTGCCTCCTGTCTCCCCCTTCTTCTTCTCCTCCTCCTCTGTCCCCCCTCTCCCCCCTCGTCCGCCCTGCTGTAGCTATAAGAAGTCGGGCTCTTCATCAGATGATTCAGACTGTGACATCAGTCCTTGGCTCTCCTCTGCCCCCTCTCCCTCCGGCCCCTCTCCCTCTCACTCCCACACACACGAGGCCCCGGCTCACACCACCCTCGTTGTGGGGAAAAGGTCGATACAGCTGCATGATTGTGACGATGAGGGAATGTTTGAGCGCAATCGGATTTTATAGGAGACGTGTGAATCTGTGAGGAGCTGCTTTCTAACGTACTAATGATAAAATCCACGGACGAGCTACCTGAGTTGCCCTAACAACACTTCCTGAAGCAGCTTGCTTGTACTGACCTTTGTAGAAAATAGGCTGTGTCTCAGCAATACCCTATTTTTATTGCAGCCTATTCTAGTGGAGATTTATAGCAGCTACCATGGCAGTTTTTATTTTACATCAGTGTGATTGTAAACTCGGCATTTGATCAACATCTCTGTGAATCAAATGTCACCACTTTGGCTGCTTATTGTATCTTTTCCTCCTTTTCTTGCTCTTTGATGCAGTTCACATGCATGCACTCATCACCTCTCTGTCCTTTTCTCTCCTTCTGCCCACCCTGCAGTCCTCATACTCAAGTATACACCCCCTCACAGCTCCCACAGCTCCCCAAGATACAGTCCCCTGTGTTAATGACTCCCCCTCCACTGGTGTTCGCCCCAGTGGATCCCACCTCTGGTCCCAAGCTGGTCAAAGGTCAGAGGTGGCCTCTCCTGGGGCGCCACGATCCCCGGGAGCCCCCAGACGTTTTCGATTATGAGAGCATAGCCCCCGACTTGGAGAACGATGACATGTTTGCCAGGCGGACCCTGGCCTTCCAGTCCAACACGGACCTCGCTATGATGAAGACTCAGCTGTCCACCAGGCGCCTCTACACATCCGAGCCGCAGCTCAATATTATCACCCAGCGACACGGCCGCGGCAGCCCCGAGGACGAAGATTACCCCGACATCGAGCACGACGATGTGGTGTATCGTAAGGAGAAAACCCAGCAACAGCGCCCGCTCTCAGGAGCCCCTGACAACTACGCCCCCATGCCCATCCCAGAGCCGTGGGCTCTGCCTCCCGATCTCAAAGCCAGACTCCTCTGCCCCCCGTGTCCTCTGACCCAGGAAGCAGCATCCAATAAAGAGATTGAGGTTGAGACGGGGATGCGTCCTAAAACAGACGACATGCTGCTTCGGAAGCTCGGAGTTTGTTCTAATCAGAGCTCATCAGCCAATGGGATCACTCCCTCAGTGCCTTCTTCGTGTAGCGAAGGTGACCTGCAGAGGTGGCAGGCGATCAGGGAGGCCAGTCAGCTGAGATATAAGAAGAAGTTGATGGTGGAGAGGCTGGCTGCTCTGAAGCTGTAACAACGCCTGTTAGTTTGTCTGTGTTTTAAAGGCTTAGTCTTCCAGTTTTGTCTTGAAATATTTTCTGTTTGTGCTGAATCGGCCCTGACAGCATTGGAGACCCAACTTTTTAATGGATCAATTTAAAGGTCCCCACAGTTAGAGTTGGGAGCTTCACACGGTAAATCTCTTGTTTCCGAAAACTAAACTGTGACTTTTGCGTTCACTGGATTAGTCAAGAGTTTTCTGAATGCAGTGGAATTCACAACATCTTTGAACTTTTTCTTTCTCTTGTTTGTATTACCTCTGAGTGTTTTTTCCAGTCAGAAAAAAAACATAATGGAAGGAAATTCATTATGGTTTTCTCTACAATGGATATATGGTACATTTTACCTTAGAAACACATTGAATGTAAATGCAGAGTGGATGTCGGACTGCACATTAAAACTACGGCTGCTGTGTGTTTTGAAGTGTGATTGATGAGCAAATAGTTCTCTCTCACATTGTTTGGTTCATGATGAATTGTTAAACAGATCCAAATTCTGCGTTTTTTTGTTTTGCTTTTCTTCTCCTATCAGACCGAGTTTGCCTGTGAATTGAAAAAAATAAGTATTCCTGCTTAATAAAAGAAAAGAAGAGACTTCATGATTTTGTGATGAATTGCACTGGACTGGCCATTTGTTGACCTCACGTAACATGGGTACAGCAACATGGGTTTGACCTGAGTGCAGTGTTGTTTTCCTCAGCGAAGGGATCCTCACTGACGTGCGAACGCTCAAAGTGCAGCAGCACGAGCGTGTGGAAAGCCTGAGTAATACGTAGACATAATGTCCCCGACACTGCAGTGCAGTTAACCGTAGTCCTGTCTCCTGAGCCGACATGAAAGCCTATAGAAATTCCCCCGCGGCTTTGAATGAAGGTGCGACTTGTGGGCTCCATAGTAACTCGAACACAAATCTGCGCTGCACTTGTTTGCACACGAACAGATGCACACAAGCGTTCACAAAGCAACCATTTAACCTCAGTCAAGCCCATCTGGATTTACTTTACATCCATATGTAAGGCCTTGTTTTCCAATGACATCATGTTGCAGTCTCTAGAAAGGCAGCATTGTTTGGAGGAGAAAGATACGTCTTCACACGCCTCCCGCAGTCAAATGTCAGGGAAAGGAAAGGTGATACTGCGCTGGTTAACATACTAAATACACACCGACACTTCATCTTCCTCAGGGTGCAAAGTGGAAAACCAGCAGAGTCATGTTTTTGGCCCAGTTTACATACATTTCAATCCTGCCCCTCGGGGATTACCAGGTCTGAGAGTCACTAATTGGCCTTTCCGCTCTTAACCAGTTCACTCTCAGCCTCAGTGCCCAAGGCCAATCTGCAGAAATGTGATTTTTGTTGTCTGTGGTTCTTTCTGGTTTCCTAGACAGCGGCAAACGCAAGAGAGTATTGACGGGTGAGTTGATACGGGCTCCCAGGAATGTGGCACGTTTGCATTCGCTCTGGCCTCTTACAGTCGCAAACCAAACCCCGCTGCCCTCCTGCTTTTGTGCTGCTGTTCTCTCACTCTCTGGCTGCTAAATGCTGACACCCAACAAAGTGTATTGTATGGCACAGAGCCAAGTTCAAGGGGTGGGTGTGGAAGGGAGGGCGGGGGTCGCTTTACAAAGCTCTATTGACAAAGCAACAAAGTGAAAAGATGGGAACGTTTGCAATACGCTGGGTCATCTATCTAAACTGCTGCGTGTCCCCAAGCGAGAGTTATGACTTAGCAGCACAGCTAAACTCTCTGACACTCTCATAGCAATATGAGGTGTGTGTACTGTAAGTCTTTACAGGTAAGTGAAAACAGAGTGTGAATTCACTATATGCTGAGCTTTGAGTGACTTTTGCATGATGGGGGAAAAAGCTGTGATATGTATTACTAACCCACTGGGCTTGCAACCATCCACAGTTTTCATTGTGGTTGACCCGTGTGCTGCATTTACAAACTAACGCTTGGTTACAGGCTCAAGATTTTATGCAATCTATTTCAGCGTCAGTGCAAAAATGAGCGGACGAGAGGTGTGAGTTGGATTATATTGAGGGTTGTTTTCTACAGCGTACTTGGCACGGAAGTAAGAGATGGTGCATGCATCCTTGGAGTGGAATTTGATATGAAAAGTAAAAGCTCGCCTCCACCTTTCACTGGAGATACTGATTTTTTTTTTCTCACACAGGAGTAAATCAACAAGTGACATCCAGGTCGACCCCACTGTCCTCCGTCAGGCTCGCTTCGAAGAGCTCCAGAAGCACCGCGAGAAGATAAAGGAGAATGAGGACCAGTGGCAGGATGTGAGTACATCTGATACACTGTACTATAGAGGATATCTGTTTGATTCCCACTATTGTTGTGACAAACTGAAGAGAGGGAAGAAGAAAAAAAAAAAAAAACAAGTTTTGGTTTCCAACTGAGATAAGGTTGAAGTGAAAGGTGAGCACATGATGTATGGGGATCTGTGGGGGCAAATGAGGAGAGCAGGTGTTGCGGTGCAGTCGGTGGCCACAGGGTGAAAGGAGAGGTGTTCAGATAGAAGCCAGAGACGGAGGCAGACACCGACTGGAGCAGCACTGCCCCGTGGCTACGGACTGCCCTCATTTCCAAATCAGTGTTGGTGGAGTGAAGCGCCAGATACTGTAAACACAAGTAATAGAATTAATGTGAAATGTTGTTATTATGTCATTTAGAGGGATGATGTAAGGCAGAGACACTGGGGTCGTTCCTAGAAAGGGCAGCTAGAAGTGCTCCAGTTTTGCAATGATTCACATTTAGAGAAATGAAGTTTTAATATGATAAAAAAAAAAAGTTGTGTGCATGTGCATGACTGTGACAGAGCTGTGTCTGTCAGCAGTCTGATTAGTGTCATGGCAAAATAATGGGAGTCTTAAAGCAGCATTTAGGTCACACAGTCCCCCAATACACAGGGGAGGTGAGCCGGGAGGAGCCTAAAGCACACAAATAGAACACCTTCAAATGTAGTCCTTTCTCTTCTTCCTGCCTCCTCCACTTCACCGCACAGTTAAACGTGCAGCACGGCCGGTCTTGTTTTGTCTAGATCTAAGCTGTGTGCAATTGTCACAAAAATGATGCACGAGGTGACGTGGACTCACTTTTCCTGCAGGACCTGAGCAAATGGAAGAGCCGGCGCAAGAGTGTCAACTCTGATATAGTGAAGAAGAAAGAGGAGCGGGAGAAGATAGAGGAGATTACCTACGGCGGTAACAGAAGGTCCATGAGCTTCAAGGAGATTGAAGAGGAGAGGTAAGAGAAAACACACCTGTACAGGTGTTGGGGTTGTTTATTAATACAGGATTTAAATTTGTATCTTCTCACACTCATTAAAAAAAGTACTGAAAAGAAACAGCAGTCTGAATTTCTTCCTCTTTTACATCCTTTTCACCCTCGGAGGGGAATCCTTTACTGAGGTAATTGAAGAGACGTTTGTGTGAGAGGTTTTGCTGAGATTATTTGTGCAGTGAGTGAATGAGGAGACTTTACTGTGCAGTCAGTGTGAAACTGTAATTCAATCATGGCTTACAACCTGACCCCCTCCTTTTCTTTTTGCCCGATCCTCCTCCTTTCAACTTGTTTCTCTTTTTGCTTGTTTCTCATTGGCCCACCCACATTTCCACTCCAGTACTTCATCTTCATCTTCATCTTATCCACCACCATCTACGTTTTTTTCTAATTCTCACTTCCCTCTTCTCCTCCCCAGTTCATCCAACAGAGAAAATAAAGGAAGAAGCAGCGTCGGCAGTCGTCTCAAGTCTCTCTCTTACCTGGACGACAGCGACGACGTGTTTGATAGACCCATCATTGCCCCTCGGACCCGGACCCTTCCTGCCAGGAGCTACACTATTGACACTCCGTACTATTCGTCTGAACCCTCTGAGCCTCCTCAGATAGAGAAAGAGAAAGAACCCCCAGCTGCCTCCCCAGCTACCGGCAGGGCCGCTTCCCCTCCCGCTTCACGGGAAGTTGACATTGTGGACCGTCCTGCGGGCAGCGACACCACTACCACCGCCACTGTCACTCCCGCCGGCCGCAGCGCTGAGCCTCCTGCAGCTGCACCTTCACAGAAAAGTCCGGTCTCAGAATACACCAGAACGCCCAAGACAGAGGAGACCACCACCACCACCACCACCACCACCGTCTCCTCCTCCTCCACCTCCCTGCAAAAGGTGCCAGAGCCGAGGCGCCCACTGCCGGACACGCAGACCAAGGTAGAGCCCCCCTCCTCTGGTTTTCTGTACAAACAACATCCACAGCCACAGCCACAGCCACAGCCACAGCCCAGCTCGATGGAAGCCAAGCCTCCCGGGGTGTCTCGGGTTTCTGCCTCCCTCCCCAGGAGCTACCAGAGATCGGATAGCGCACGTCTAACCTCAGTCGTCGCACCGAGGCCCTTCAGGCCCCTGTCCTCTAACATCTCCTCACTTCCCCGGGTCACTCCAGTGAGTACTACACAATTTTACAACTAAAACACAAGCTGTCAGTGCAGCAGCACAAAGGCCGCTGAGGGCTGAGTGTCCAAACTGCAGGTGGAGCTGTAAGACATGTTTGCCTTGTTGGTCCGGTACAGTGCCAATTGTTTTGAGTACATGAGTGTTACCCAACAGTAGGATCTGATTACTGTGTGAATAATGGATGAAGCTAGTGTTTTATAATGCTAATTCAACTACTAGAGCTATTGCTATTTTCAGCCTCATTCACTTTCATTACTGTTGGAGTAAATGAAAGAGAATACACGGGGTCTAATTGTGTCAGAGGGAATAATCTACAGGGCTGATTGTGAACTCTTGAAACACACACCTCAAGAGTTGCCACCAGATGATTTCCCTCCATTTTTGTGTCTTTTACAGATTGACATTTTAAAGACTTTGTTATAATCAGCCATATATTGTCCACATTGACTGACATTATCTTATTCTGGAATCTCAAACATTTTCTGTCGCTCTCCTCCGACAGATGGACGACTCTCACAAGCGCGTCAACGGCAACGTCGACACTTCTAAGAAGTCAACGACACCAAGCCGCTATCACCAGTTCATGACCTCCGAGGATGACACCAGCTCGGCCCACAGCAGTGACGATGATGAGGAGGAGGAGGAAGAGGAGGAGGAGAAGAAGGGGTGGGGGAAGACGGCAGCAAAGAGTGCCACCTCCACTCACAGCATCTCACCTGCACCTCCTCCGGTCAAGAGCGAGGCTCCAGTCAGTCCTACTCCAGCCAAAGACACCAGCCAGGTAATTCAAAGATGTTAATACTCATCTCTGATAGTGAGTTTGTCTATTTTTCATTTAGCAGTAAAAACTTTCTTCCTTTGTATAAATGCTTAGGATTAACGGAGTGCTGCATTGCTGAAATTAAAGTATAGCAGCAGATTGGCATTGAATCAAGAGCCATAAATGATTAATACAAGGCTTTCTTGCCAAGGCAGGCCTGCATACACACAGACACACGACCTGACACACATCCAACACAGATAAGAAAGTCAGGACCAGGGATGTCGCACTGACAGTAACTGTTCAATGGTTGTATCATGGTGTTCGTCCCTATACTCACCTGTGCTGGTGTTTTGTTTTTTTAAAAGGAGAACTACTGTGACATGAGGATCAACTTGAACCAGAAGCCCAACAGCAGCAGAGACTTTGGTTTCCAGGCAAACTGGGACTCAACTGGAGCACGCGTCACATCCATCCAGCCAGGTACCTACTGTACAAAGACATGTGAGAGGGAAGGCTCTGAAACAGAGAACGCTTCATTCACCTGCCAATGTAATGTGTACACCAGGATATCCAGTGGTTGAACCTAGTGTTAGAAGATCAAATAGGAAATGTCGAACAGAGCCTGGCTACAAATACAGGAATAATACTGGGAAGTGTTAACATTTTACAGCATAGCCAGACTCTGCTGGTTAGTTGTCAGCAGGTTTTCCAGTCCATTTCAGTGGCAATGCCAGACCTATGTAGGACAGCACCTATTTGGGTCAGATCTGCTGGGTCTGAGCCTCTCTATCTACTGAGAACCCCCACCTCCTCAGCGCAGTACAGACTGTGTATGCGACATTGAGAACACATACAAACTAATACTTTGCACAAACTAGCCATGCAGATCAACGGATGAGATAAAATGTTGATAACAAAAGTATCACACATTAAATGGTGCAGCAAAAAGTATAATTATAAAAAAAGAAATATGAATACCGTAATAAGATACAAGGTAACGTGTAATAGATGTTCTGGCTTCTCTTGGAGGAGGTGATGAGTAAAGATAGAAGATGCTTAAAGTGGTTTTGTTGAGCATCTGTCACACGAAACTGAACACTATGTGTGTACATTTTCACATCAAAAATGTGTATTGCTTTTGTTAAACTTTAAATATACTTCAAAATTGTTCACATGTTACTGTAATATAGTCACTGTAGACATGTGAGGCCACAAACCTAAAACCATGGGAAGGTTTTTCTTGATGTTTGACGAGCACTGTGTCCCATCATGTCTCAGTGTTTTATCCCTAAAACAACAGTATATTGTGCAGTGTTTCTCAAGTAGTAGTAGTAGTAGTAGTAGTAGAACTAGGCCTGTTTCCTGCTGCTGACCCCCTCTCCTCTCTGTGTCTGGTGCAGGCAGCGCCGCTGAGATGTGTCAGCTCCAGGCCGGAGACGAGGTGCTGACAGTCAACGGCCAGCAGGTGGCAGAGATGAGCTACTTGGACTGGAAGTCCTCCATGGAGGAGGCTCTGCAGGAGGGGAGCCTGGTCATGGATGTTCGCCGTCATGGCAAGAACAGTGAGTCATCTGAACACTGTGCATCTGAGTGTGTGCGTGTGTTTCTTTTGTGTTTGTGTGAGACTGAATTAAACCACTTTAAAGGTTGCATTCCCGGAGTGACAGTACTGCTTACGCTGCTTGCGTCGCTAAACACTTTTGACACCTTAAATTGGTCCGTAAACTATTGTGAAATGATCCATGAATGATCTCATGACAGCTAAATGGTGAAGGACCTGTTAGGACCAGTTTTTTTTCCCTTTTTGCATCTGATAAGGGTGGAGTATTATTGTGCCGACCTTTGTTCTTTTTCTACATTTCTATAGTTTTCTTTCCTTGTGTGTGTTTTTCTTGTCCTGTTTTTCCATATTTATTTTCTTTTGTCTTTGTATTTATCCTTTTTACTGCCTTTTCTGTCCCTTAAGCGTTCCTCTCACTCTTTCTGTGTATCTCCATGTGGTGTTTTCCTTGTGGAGAATTAACCCGGTTCAGGTGCCATGGTCCTATGAGTGCGCTGTTTTCCCAGTGTTAGTGTAACTGGCTTACTTTGTTCCAACTACGTCAGTCTCACCTTATAAAAGTAAAAAACCACCCAGAGTGTCTCACCTGCACTAACACACACAGTACTGGTTAAAGTAGTGTAGCGAGGTCCAGTGGTTGGGAGTTGGGAGTTGGGAGTTGGGAGTCAGAAACACTGTGTGGGTTTTTAAAAGCTTTAATAGGCTGCATGGCTGGGGAAGGTGGGTTCTCTGTCACCCCCTGCTGCTCTCTATAACAACACCATAATGGCAACCTTGTCCCGCTGCTTATTAGTGTTCTTTATGCAAATAGGCATCACAACTATGTCTGTTGGATTTCACATGTCGAGAACTACTTTGACATAAAAACTAAAAATGCACAAACTCATGTGGTTTTATGTGCATACATACAATATACACATCCTATTTTTTGCCACTGCATTGTCTGCGTGCAGCGTGGGACAGAGATCAACCTTCCCTGCCAAAAAAAGGCCATAAGACCATCAATCTGACCAGTATGGATCATCCGGTACTTCTAGGTTCCCCTGATCCAACCACTGCAAACAAGAGCCTGGATTTCACCTCGCACATTTCCACGAAAGAGGCCCCCGCCAAGCCAGTCATTGTAAGTGACCCATAACTGCTCAGGTTGACTCAGGTTTGATCAGCTTTTATCCCTGCATTGTTCCCAGTCCGGGGCTTTTTTTTTTTTTTTTTCTAATGAGTGGACACCCTGCCATGTCGCCCTGTAGGATGTGGCTTCAAACGGAGTTAATGGAAGTTTCCGTGAGGCGCCGGTGACCATGAGGAACAAAGGTAAACGCACAGAGCACACAATCAGAAAGGTTATGAAATTGATCCTGATGACTATTTCTGTTCTGGATACAAAATACCACACCAGTGGGGAGTGCGAGCTTGTTGAACGCTGTGGGAAAATGACTTTTTGAAAATGTATTAATGGAAATTTATATCGGCAAAACAAGATTGATACATCTTTGTTTGTGTAATTGATCTATTATACGTAGAAGGTTGTATCAGCCCTGGTTAAACCTGTTTATCTCCTCTAATGTGCCTCACTCTATGTTGTTCTCCATTTCCCATGTAGAGTCAGAACCCCTTTCTATGAAAAACTTAAAACGGAGGTCAGAGTTTTTTGAACAAGGTAAAAAAAAAAAGAAGAAAAGAAGCACTGGCCGTAGAGGGGCGTGATTTCCATATTGATAACTATGATTTCTCTGTAATCTGTTGGCTTGGTCCTCTGTGCTTATGTGTCGCCGAATTTCCCAGATTTCCAAAGGGATGTATGCATGTCTGTTTTTTGTTTATTGTTTTTTGTTTTTTTATCAGCCGCATCCTCATCTTCAGTGCATAAGGAACCTATTACCAATTGATTACCATGTCTGGATGATAGAAATAGGTTCCTTTGTGGGGCCTTTTCCCTTTGACCAGTCGTGTCTGGTGCCAAATCTTAACCCTTGTGCTGTGCCCCTTCCCTCCTTCAGGCGGCTCAGGGTCCAGTGTCAGTGCGCTGGTCTACCTCTGTGGTAAACGGGGTTGAGTGTGCAGTGACCTCCTCACCTTACACTTGGTACAGTCTGACATGCTGTTCAAACCAAATCAGTCTAGTGCTTTAACTTCTGCCTCCATGAAAACCTCCAACCAAACCAAACGAGCTTGGTTGGATGTATTTCAACATAAAAAGGAGGGATGAAAAGTAAGAAAACTTAAAAGTGAATATGAAAAATAGTGTTTAAAAGGAACATAACCAGGTCCAAAGGCTGCACAGGATGTCAGACTCGGTGCCAGTGTACCAACCACAAATACAAATCTTTAAAATCCTGTTGTATTTTGTGGTGTTTTTTCTGAGTGGCGTCCAGACTTAACACATGGTTACACTTTTCACTTTGCTGTGCATGAAGTTTAAAGTGTTCCTGTTGCTTTCTTGGCATGTTTGCGTTGAAGTGGCTGTTAGACTTTTACAGACTGGCTACGCCGTTCTGTTGTGCCTCTTATGCATGATGATATGCTGATGCATGCGTTTTTTCTTTCAATGTGTTTGTCCTCACAATCAGTTTATTGATTTTCTGATTCAGAACTATCAGGCTGGCATCCAATGTAAATGTCAACAAGTGGGTGATGTTGAATTGAGAGAATCAATGTGACTGTTGTTGCTGGAGGCTTGTTGAAAATATCAATTACTGTGGCTCTTGAATGTCTTTTTTCATGATGAATTGATACTCAACTTAAAATGCAAGTTGATATTTTAATAAGCTTTTTGATATACTCTGTGTTGATCTGACGCACGGCCTCAGGGTTCACTCGTAGATCAGCATTTTGTTTCAATGTTCTGCCTGTGCGTGTGTAAAGTATTGACTGGATGGTTTTCTTTCTTTTCAAGGAGGATCAGAGTTTGCAATGCCAGATGTGAGTATACACTATAATCAGTGCACTGTGTGTTTGCTCTTCTAGCGTCTTTTAAAGCAGATGCCCACAGTTAGAACAAAGCTCAGATCAATTATTAAACACCTCACATGGTTCACTTCAGAGGCAGGTTCACTCTGCTTCTTAAGCCTTTAGTCTCCCAATTACTCCTGTGTGATTGCAGGGAGCCTTCCTTGTAATGAATTTTTGAAAACGGATAAATAAAATACTCAGGGGTCTGAGGATAGAGGGCGTTCTGTGTTGTAGAAGTCGTAAAGCCCACTGAGATAAATATGTGATTTTTTGGCTTTAAAATTGACGTGACTTTGCAAAACCAAATGGCTGCTGTGATGCAGTTGTATTATATAACAAATACAAAGAGTTTTGTTGTAGCTAAACACTATAAAACAGCATTATTAAATTCTTGATTCATCATTTATAGAATATTCTTCCTACATTTGAACTTATCAGTATTTAATACATAAACACAGTTATAAATGTTTAACTCATTCATTTTTGATGAATAAGACAATCCATAATAAAACATCTATTAATACACTCAAACATGAACCAGTGACATCTCCTCAATATACAATCATTAAACACATTATAGATGAACCTATGCAAGAGTTCAACATGTATAACTGTGTTTTATTACATACTTATTCATATAAAAGTATAATGAATGTCTCTTAAATGATGAATTAAGGATTTCATATTGCTTTGCTAGTGTTGAATAGTGTGTAGTTATTATAAAGTGCTACTGAGAGTTACTCCCAGAATGAATTAATTAATGTATATTTGCAGTTTCACACTTTAAAAATCAACATCAGAATCAGAAGCAGGTGGAGGTGTTAGAAAAGTTACAGGTAATCAATACTACTGTAGGTGCTGCCAACTGACTTGTCTGCTTTGTCTTCAGATACCTGTTCCTTCAATCGCTCCTTCCTCCAGCCGCTGGTCTTGGGATCCAGAGGAGGAGCGCAAGAGACAAGAAAAGTGGCAGAAGGAACAGGAGCGCCTCCTACAGGTACATACAGGCAAACTTCTGTCACAAAACTCAGTTCCCAATTTATTAGGTACTCCCAGTTTAAAAGGTTTTAATGTTCTGTTTTTGTTGGAAAAATTATCAAAGGAAATTTTAAATCGAAAGCAACTGGACTTGGTTATTTGTCTAGGATATTTGTCGAGGCTATTTGTCCAGTTGCTTTCAATTTAAAATTTCCTTTGAGATACTATCTGGACAAATGAAAATATGCACAGGCTTGTTGGAAATATTAATAAGTGGTGATGTCTCTGTTGTTTCTGCTGCTCTTAAATTGTATTTTTTTAAACCAGACTTACAGCATCAAAGCAAAAACTGTTATCAAGTCATAAATAAAGCAAAAAAGACACTAAACAATTCAACAAGGAGACTCAATGACAGAATACAGAAAAACTGAATGCACTGAAGTAATAATAAGGTTGTTGAATAAAAGTCTGATATAAGTTTAATAGCTATGTTTTTATACCATGTATTATTTATAGCACGTCACCGTGTTTTCTGAGTCTGACTCTGAGACGAGGACCATTTATTAATTTGTAAAGAATGTGCACAATATTTTGATATTTATTCTGCACTCACTGATAACCAGTGTGAACAAAATGAAAGAAAGACCAGTCATAATAACACGGTACAGTTACAACCCCCAAAATGACCAGCTGACTCAGCATCTCTCTGACAAAAATAAGTTTTATAATTATTGTACTAGACTGCAGTTGGTTTAGATAGATGTACCTAGTTAATTGGAAATGTCATCCACTCATAAAAACTTATAATGCTTAACGAAGCAACTTTCCAACCCACGTGATCTGAAATACCCATCTGGAAATCTGCTCTGCGTTCCCTCAGCGGCACAGAGCTCACATCCAAAGAATCAATCCCTAATAGGCTCAACACAGAAAACTTTAGATGACGCTAAGGCAGCAGAAAGTAAAGTATTTGTCCAGTATCCAACGTAAATGTAGTAGATCCTGTCAAAACATGTTTCTTGAGGGTCTATTTTTGGACGGAGATCAAAGGTGTCCAGGCAAAGCGCTGGTGTAGCCGGGAAGCCTTGTTACTCCTCCAGTCTTTATTCCCTGTTGGATAAACGGCCTGATTTCATGATGTGCCAGGGAGACTTCCTGCCCAGGGCGAGCTTCTCTAGGTTTATCAACTTTCAGGATGGTTAGGTAACATGTAGGTGAGCTTGGAATTATCTGAAAATAATACAGCTACAAAGTCACTGTATTCTTTATGTTATTACCCCGGCCTCATGCTGCGCCGTGGCACAGTATAATAATATAATTACCATCTATTTACATCTATTTTCATTTTGGTATCAAAACTTAACCATAAACTGAAAAGCCTGAAAATAATATAATTCAAATAAAACTGTTACTTTATTTAAACCCTTAATATTACAGTCATGAATGATGTTGTCTTATTTGATATATGACTCAAAACCGAATTTGATAACCAAAAACGCAGAATGACTGTAAGAGATAATGATGCTGTCACTGATATTGAAGTTACAGAGGCACAACCTTTTGTCTGAAAAACATTGTGGAGCTGTGTTGCTGCAGTGACATGTGAATCTTAAAGGGATACTTCAGGTGTTTGGTGGGAGGGTTGTGTGTCATAGTCATGAATAATCAGTGTATAATCTGCAGTAGACTCTGCCAGCAGAGCTGTGTTGTTGTGCACGGGGACAATACAAAAAACATGTTTTCAGGCACTTTTGAAAACACCCACCAAAATGGTCTGTTTACATGTTTGCTTGCTTCATCTTCAGTGGCTTATCATCCTGTAAAAAAAAAAAACAGCACTTTCCCTTCCTCCGTTCCCACGTCTGGTGTGAATGGTGCTTTTCAGCTTGTCAATAAAATGGGATGACCGCTGACCTCTCGTTCTATTTCATTTCCACGCAGGAGAAATATAAGCGTGACCAGGAGAAGCTGCAGGAGGAGTGGCTGAAGGCTCAGCAGGATATTGGAGAGGTAACAAGTTAGAGAGCATTAAAAGGTGGCAATAAGTTCTGACTCACAGGATTAAAATATATAAATGTATTCAAAGAGCTTTGATAGTGTTGTTGATGAAAATTGCTATAATTTTGAAGCAATTACACAAGCAGCCTGTGGTTTTTCTGGCTTTTTAATATAACAGGTTCTCATATAAGTGAGTAAAAGCGATAGCGGAACAATGTCCAGTCATGTGGGTGATACAAGACATGCAACATGTGTCTCTATCCTTTCAGTAAAGTCTTTTCAGCTTTTGTTACACAAAACCTCCCCTTGGGAATTTCAAAACACTGGCTGGTTTTTCACCACAGGGAATGACAAGAGTTACTTCATCTTTGTTGCAGTTCCTCCTGAGGGTTAATTGGTGTCTACTTAGTTAATGCTATCATGTGTTTTTAACGCTTCCTCCTTTCTGTTCTTTGGTCCGTCTGGCAGCCTGGGAGCCCGGAGGTGAACAGCCACAGCAGCAGCCCGCACTCACCCCTGTCTCCAGTCAGTCAGCCCACTTCCACTCCCTGGGAGGAGGAAGAGAGAAAGAGGAAGGAGGAGCTGGAGCGCCAGCGGCAGGCAGAGGAGAGGAGGAGGAGGGAGGAGGAGGAACGCGAGCTGCAGCGTCTCCAGGAGGAGAGGGAGAGGAGAGAGAGGCAGGAGGAGGAGGAGAGGAGGAGGAGGGAGGAGGAAGAGCTGAAATGGCAGAGGAGGAAAGAGGAGGAGAGGAGGCAGCAGGAAGCTGCAGAGCAACAGCGCCGAGAGCGGGAGAGAGCCTTAGAGCAGCAGCAGCAGCAGAGGCAGTGGTCAGTAGAGACACTGCTCCGCCTGCACACTTCACTTTACTTTGTCCTTCTCTGTTTGTCCATCCTGCTGATAAATAATAACCCACTCACATGTCTAACATCACTGCTTTTCCGTCTGTGCATTAACATAACTGCAACTAATCAGTTTGTGTGTGCTTTGTTGTCCAACCCTGCACTGTAACCCATCTCCCTCTGCACGCTGACTCTCACCAAAGGGCTGGTGCCTCCCATGTCCAGCCTTCACTGTCCTATACAGACAGGTCAGTACAGGAGAGTGTATTCATCGAACTGCTCCTGCAGCCAGACTCTCAAAGATATTGCTTCTTCTTACATTGAACTGATGAGTCAGTGGCAACAACCTGCTCTTACATTACATATTTTTATGTGATCCATAGTTGCTTCACAGCCTGCTTCGATAAGCAGTAATACATAATAACAATGTCTGAGAATGACTGTCTCATATAACAGTATTTCAGCATGAAATGACACGAATAAGTCATACTGGCGACACTTTATTGCAGGTCCCAAAATCAGCATTTATCAGCAGTACAACACATGAACAAGTAGTAACTGGTGTATAGTTGTGGCTGCTACAGTACATTGATAGAGAAATGAATGGCAATATTAAAAAAAACACAGTAGGTTAATTATCCCTATGAGTAATTATATTAGCTGACAAACGTTGTACATTAATAACACTTCAAATGTTCCTGTATGTGCTTGTGTTATAAAGCTATAGTTAGATGTTTGTATGCTGCCTGCAGCCTCTAAATGCTAAATACAGGGGTCAAGTGAAGTGTCACCTGCTGTCTTGATGAATGTTGCTTTCACATCAGCTTCTACACATTTTCAGCCCCGAGTTCACCTCTTCTGAATTCTTAACATGATTCTCTGCACCAGGAATTATATCTTGGCAACACAGTTTGTTCTTGACTGAATCTCACCGATTACCGACCCTGCCAAAGCAGCTAACACAAACGTACACTCCTGCCAAAACATCAACGCCAGATTTGAACAAACACGAAGAATTCATCACTTATGTGTCATTGCAACCTAAAAATACTAACACGGGATGGCATTACAGTAGATGCATAATTTCACATTATGAATGTCTTTGAAGCAGTAAGTCGTGTTTTTCTTTCCCAGCGTCACGACTTTACTGAATAGTTGCCGCGTCCGGGCGCTCTTGCTGAACACATCATAGCACATAGCACAATCATTCCAAAGAAAGTCTACAGTAAGGTCATGAAATTGGAGGAGGGTTAGGTCTCCAGCTGAGATTGGAACTGCTTGTGATTGGCCTGCAATCAGCAGTTCTTCTATATAGTAAGCATTAAAAAGGGGTTTTCATTGTGATATTTGACATCAAATTGCTTGTTGCTGTTTACAAGAAAAGGAACGGGCTGTCAAATAATCAAGGCACACAGTTTAAGTCAAAGAGTAGACACGGTCGCGCACATCCAGTTCAATAGGTGCTCCCCTCAAAAATGTGGACAGGAAAAGCAAAAAGAGGAGACCGCTCCCTTATGTGCAGATTTATTAGCACATCAATAGTAACGTTTCGAGCTCATAGCTCTTCATCAGACTGTTTAAGACACAGTTTAAGTCAGAAATTCTTTATTATTGAGGTTATGTGAGTAAAAACTGCTCTTACTAATGGTCCTCCCTTGGTATTTAGCTTGTTTTTATACATTTAGACTAATATAAATGTATAAACACAAGTTTCTAAAATCTAAAATGCAATTAATGTATTAATTTTTTGATTATATGCATTTTCTTTTGTCTCACAGGGCAAAATCCAAATCATCCCCCCAGCTTGATGAAGAGGAAAAACCACAGAAGAAAGGTGAGTTTTCTTTATGTACCTGAAGTCCTTTCGACTTAGGCTTGTGTTTCTCTTCCTATTGACTGTTTTATAAATGGCTGCGTACACATGTTGTTGAACATATATGTGGGTGGTACCCTGCTGTAGGTTTTTATATGCAGCCGGGAGGTATGGCTCAGCGGCTGCTGGAAGAGCAGCTGAGGAGTCAAGACAAGCAGGCTCGGCGTGAGAGGGCTGCGTCAGAGCTGGAGATGGAGAGGAGAGAGATCCTCAGTGTGATGAGATACAGAGAGCCAGAGAGAGGTGGGCTCGGCCCGCAAAGCCCCGCCTCAAAGTTTTAATCTCAAAGCCAATCAGTCAGCTCTTATTTTGATCTCCTTAATGACCCCATAAATCAGTTTGACATCACATCAAATCCATGTTTGCCTGCCAGAAAATTACATTGCTGTATGATTTCTCTGAATATGCAATGCATTTTCTATGCCGTGATGTAACTGCGTTTAAAAAGAATTGTTTAAAGCAGATATCAGCTTCACGGCCGTTTCGGCTAATGCTGCGTTCAAGGCAGGCTTTTGAAACCGTAAGTTACAGCTTCAAGTCACAACTACGACTTGGTAGCGTTCCAGGTAACCCGTAGCTCGTGTTTTTACCATCCTGTTGTCTGTGAAAGTTCCCTATAACGGCCACTCGTAACTTCCGACCCGTGAACTCGTACCAGATCGAACTGGTACCACTTCACAGGAAGGAAAAACACAAAGTACGAGTTTCTTTGAACGCACCATGAGTTAGCAGCCCCCGCCCTTGTCAGGCATCAATTGGTCCTCGTGCTACGTCACCACATTCACGCGCATCCCTTGGCTGCACACACAGCCCTTCATGCCGTTCTCTCTCCTCATTGGATAACACTTGTATCCCACAAGGAAAATTTTCTCCTCGGGTTACAGCAGAGCAGAGTGACGGAGAGACTCGTGTTTAGGCTGAAATACTTCATGTAAGTGATTGCTGATGGAAAATAGGACTATTTAGGACTTATATTAACAAAAACATTCCACTGATATCTGCTTTAATCAAAGGCGCCATAAAAAATCAACACTTGCTCCCGCACTCACTTGAAGCTCTTTTATTTAGTCATTTCGTCAACGTTTCGGTCTATTGACCTTCATCAGGACCCAGTATTTTACTTCTGTTGTGTGACTTCCTTTTAAAAACTAAGCACACTCATGCAATTAACTGATCACAGGTGTGTGTGGTTGTCTGAGGAAGTGACATCATTAAAGACAGGGAGAAAAACTTAGAGTTTGACACATTCAAACATAATCCATTTTGGACCGCAGTAGAACATATGTAGTAATATAGGCTATAGTAATAGTAGAAAAAAATCAGATACAAATATTATTCTCACCAACATCCTATATATACAGGGGAAAAAATACATAATACAGACTGACCTTCACTCTTCACAGAAATAACATTAAGGTTTCAATCATGTAATGATAAATAGGTACAAGTAATCACACATTCATTCATCAATTAATCAAAGGCGCCAACAGATTTATTCATAATAAAACTTGGAAAACATATCAACACCATCACAATCTCCCTCTTTCCATCCTGATTTCTCTGCCCGTCGCCTGTTTTTTTTTTCCTTCCAGGGAACTTTTTTTCAAGCATAACTGTTTGGTTTATCTCTCCTCTCTGGGTGCAGTGACGGGCGGTGGAGCAGGTCAGCAGCCCGTGACGCACGCTGAGGTGGAGAGGCAGCAAATCCTGAACGAGATGAAGAAGAAAACTCCGCTCCTCACGGACGGCAGCTGGATTCGCCAGCGCTCCGTCACCAGCACCGCCACCAGCAATGAGAGTGGCATAACACCCATGCGCAGGTACGGTCCACTCAGCATGTAAATAGTATAGTATGTGACAGTGGTGGTTAACTTAAGAATGAAAACATTTAGCACTCTGGCTATCGCTCTGACTTTGTTTTGTTAAAATTGACTCAAACTAAAAACAGCCACAGGTAAAGTGGTAGCCAGATGGTTTAAATGTCTTTACTAACCAGCTAACGTGGGTGTGGCATGGGTTGGCTTTGCAGAGGCGAGTCTCTTGACAACTTGGACTCCACCTACAACTCGGGGCGCTCATCATGGACACCCAGAACCAACTCCTATGTCCCAAACTACACCCGGCCCCACTCTGCCCTCTCTGGCAGCACTTACTCTCACGGTGGTGGTGGGTCTGGGGTGCAGCGGCCCGCTTCGTCTACCCTGCCCTCCTCCTACTCGATGGGTTCCCTCAGAGGTGCGTCAGCAACGCCCCCACCCCCCTGGGCCCGGCACAGCCCCTCCCCTTCAACCTCCTCTCCATCACCCACCACCTCTCCAGAGCCCATGTCTGATGGAGGGGCCTCTCAGCAGCGGAGCAGGTAACATCGACAGTGCTGCTTTGCATAACGTTCCCAACAAGCTGACTCTAACCTGTTAACTGGTGTATTTGGTAGTAAAAACATGGTACACTGCAAAAACTCAAAATCTTTCCAAGAATATCTGTCTTATTTCTTGTCCAAATGTCTAATTTCTAGTCAAAACTAATCTTTCCACTTAAAATAAGACTCATCACCTAAAAATGTACTTGTTTTTAGATCATTTTCACTTGTTTCAAACTAATTTTCATTTGAAATAAGTAGAAAAATCTGCCAGAAGTAAAAAGTGTCTAAAAACAAGCTACTTTTCATGTGATGAGTCTTATTTTAAGTATAATGAGATTTGTTTTGACTAGAAATGACATTTTGACTAGAAATAAGACAAATATTCTTGGTAAGATATTTGAGTTTTTGCAGTGTAACACTGGTGGTGGACGGGCAGAGGTGGTAAAGGGTATTTAAATACTTTTTGAATGTACAATAATATGCTGTTTGGTAACTTTTATGTGCCATATATTCACCCTTCACTGCAGATTTACAGGTACATCATGAGGCAACATCTTAGCATTGATGTTTGTGATATTATGAATCATCGTGTTGCTCAGTATGTTTTTCAAGCATATCATAATACAGTATATAACACACAAAAAAAGTTCAATTAAAACAAGTTTAAAGCAGCTATTTCTGAGTTTTGCTATTGCTACAGAGCTAACGTTCGTAGCCTATAGCTGTTTACTTTAAGACTGATCATTAAACACCTGTTAGCATTCACTATGTAGCAATAGCAGAACTTATAAATTAGTTCCTTTGAAGACATTGTTTTTGACGACTGGACAATCTGATAACTAAAACCTACACGTTTTAATCAAGTTTCTGTTCCAGTTCACCAGTGGACATCTTTGGCCCACATCTGAAATTAACATTCATAACAAAACATCAACATTCATTAGGCAAACAACCAAGCAAACAAATCATTTATGTATCAGTTTAACCACTGTTTGTGTTGTTAACATTCATGCTTGCGTCGTGCATCTGTGCTTAGCTCTCATATCACAGCTGTACGTTCTGTAATCCAGGTCAGTCAGTGGCAAGAAAATCTGTACGTTCTGTGACATCCCGCTGGGGAAGGGAGCGGCCATGATCATCGAGTCCCTTGGGCTCTGTTATCATTTGACCTGTTTTAAGGTGAGAGCTGGGCTCCCGTCGGCCTCGGAGCACACCTGCAGCACGACTCAGCCGATCCTCAAAACTAACAACATCACTCCAGACACCTCTTTTCTCTCTTCACTAACCTGGCAACTCCTGGTGAACCTCGAGGTCCTGATTCCTCTGTGGCTGAGCAAAGTGTGTCTGTGCCAAAAACCTGAATGTCAAACCAATCAACCCCTCACTTTGTTTTGCTTCTACCTTCGCCTCACTCCGATTGTCGATCCTGGTATCTTTGGTCTTGAGTTTGGTTTCCCTATTGTACCTTTGAATCGTCCTCCCTGCTCATCTTTGTATTGTGACCTTCACTTCTCTTCTTCCTTGATTTTCTCCCTCTGTATGATCAAAGGCTTTTGGTCCTGTCTTTCCTCATCACTCCGCCTGTGCACCTCAGTGTATTTTTAACAAGTTGAGTAGCTCCTTAACGTTTACCTTTCCTTGAACTTCCTCAGTGTATCGACTGTAAGTCTGACCTGGGAGGATCGCAAGCTGGGGCTGAAGTCAGAATACGAAACAAACAACTCTACTGTAACTCCTGTTACATGCGAGTCAAAAGTAAGTCCTCCATCAGTCTGTACAGTATTAGGACGTGTCGTTCTTGTCGTTCCTCAAGTGTAACATTGTTTTTTTGTTTTCTCATAGCTGGCCAGCCAACCTCTATGTGATATGGCTGTACTCCAGCAGATTGATGAAGAGACTACTTGTGACAACAACCCATGAACAATAAAAGTAAACAGTGATGCCATGCACAACTTGGTTTGGAAACACTTCAATTTTATGACTCTAGGAAACCGCCGTTTGATTCATTGATGAGACTCATGTTTGTGTTTTTACAGCGTGTGATTGAGAGGGTAAGCTTGCAAAGAAGTTATCTGCTTTAACGTGTTTATATCTTATTAAGTATTACAGCTGTATAAAGCGTAAGGGTTCTGCATGCACCAGAGATTTTAAATGTTTTAGCCATGAAACTAGTCAAGAGGTAAACTGACTATAAGATTACACAGGCACAGCTTTCTACGACCTTCACTGAGACATTTTTTTTTAGAGATACTGAGAGAGAACACTGTTGTTGGATCTTCTCCTCATCTTCATGCTTGTTTTTCTGCTGAATCTTGTGGTGTTAACATGTTTTGTTTTGTTTTTTCTGTCAACGATGGTGTTCTTGTCAAGCATATGTGCCTTTTCATTTGTAACAGGGAGAAGTAATTAAGATTAATAGAGGTCTTTCAACAAATATATATATTTAAAGAATCTGTCTGCTTGGATAGCACTTGTCTGGAGTTATCACATGATAGATGGAGGATTGTGCACAGAAGCAGGTTTCCATGTGGAGAATATATATATCCTACTGAATGGCATTGAGGAAAACATGAACATTTGTAAATAAAGTGACTAAATGCTCAACTTACATGGGTTTTATTTTTATTTGACATTTTTAAGTAAAATTGCATAGTTTTTTTGGAATGATATGTGATTCAAGGTTTTTCCTGCCCCTGTTATGAGACATCATTACACTCATCTTTCTCTGTCTGTCCCTATCATCCTCTGTTTCCCTGTAGTGCCACAGTCATAATGAAAGGAATTTCAATGAGCTCTTGTGCAAAGGTTCAGAGGACCTGCCTGCTCTGTATTCTCCAAAGCCAATTTGTCATGCATATTTCATTCAGTGTGCATGCATTACATTTGATTACACATTGATAGGCTATTCTGTAAATGTATTCTGTAATTCTGGTTGTTTCACGGAATCGTATCTGCATAAACATACACTGCATATTCATACCAGTAGGATCCATCATGAACGTTCACTTTGCAGCTCTGAGCTGCATTTGAACATCAAGGTAAGAACATTGTCCTTATTTCCCATAAATGGATGTAAGCTCAACAGGCAATATATGGAAATAAGTTGGACCGAACATAAATTGGCTCAGTATTTTTGAGGTGAAGCACAAACAGCCCCTGGAGGCAGACATCTCAAATTCTTAGATTCCTTTTTTAGATTTTTCTTGGCGCTGTCATGGGAGAGAGAGATTTTAATCCTAATGCTTAGAAAACAAGCACGGCCTGAATGGCGCCGAGCAGAGTCGAGTGGCTGAGAAATATAAAACCTTTCGGGATATGTATCCCATCTTTTTCCCTCCAAAGCCAAGGCCACAACCAAGCCTTTATGGACGGCTTTGACGTGGAGAATCGAATAGCTTGTGCATGTGCGTGTGTTTGTGTGTGTGTGTGTGTGCTGGGGCTTACAGAGAAACTATGGTTGGCTGCTCAGAGGAAAACGGTCTGTAAAAAGATGGAACACAGATGGAAGAGCTTAGATAGACCTGCGCTCCCCTCCATCACAATGTCATGCCAAACTCTCTGTCTGCCTCTTTCTAATGCTCGCCCACAGAGAGGAAAGACTCTCTATTTTTCAGGAGCTTTCCAGGCAGGCCCACGAGGATGAATTTTCATCTTACAATCAACTCACAAGAGCTGGTCCAATAATCATGCTCCATTTCCACACCACAGACCATGTTTTTTTTAGTTTTTTTTTAGTGGAGCTTCAGTGTAGCTTGGCCCGGCCAGAAGGGGGCACTGTGATCTAAGATTTTCAGAAAGAGGGACTGATCTTTCAGCAGCAGCTGGATGGGAACTGCTGTTGCTCGCACTACTAAGCGTGTCATTTAACATTACATACTCTGTGAGTAGATGTGCCCTTGGATTTTAGATACAGTAATTTAAAAGCACAATTGTCTTACGTAATATGTCGTATGATCCTGTGGTTTAGTTTGCGACTTAATTGTAAGTGACACAGAATTTGGGCTCAGAGCAGTATCAGTGGTTTGGCTGTCAGAGATGGGGACAATCTGTTCTTTCTTCTGAATGAACTTTATTTTCTCTGTGGAAAACACATATTTGACTCACTTTTAACCTGCGAGCAGACAGTGTTTGGTTTAAAGATATCTTACACAAGACGCCCCTCCTGCCATTTGCCACTTAGGGGGATTTGCTTTTCACACTTCAGAAAAGCCATCAGGCACTAATTCACCTGCAGTTTCAACTGATGCTATAATTAGTCATGTAATTGCAGACGCTGTCTCACCAGACCTGTTGCCATGGCTTGCAGGCACCATGCATACAGCTCAAAGCTCAGTCATGACTTCAATTAACTACAGGGATTAAAGAAAATGGACTTTAAGTAAACCTGCAATTCCCAGTACTCCAAAATGAATCCGTGGGGCTACAGACCGTGGCATAGGTTCTGATTCTCAGTGGAGAGTCTTTCACTGACCATTGAAATCATTGAAAATGTGAATGGGCAGCGGTTTTGCAGCTATAGAGACATCATATGCCATTGGAAATCTTTACAGAAGTTGTAATGCATTCATGTAAGCTGTGATTCATTTGCCAATTGCACCTCAGCAGGATAAATGATGACTGTGTTGGATTGATTTAATTACAGCACATATCTGCAGCTATTGGAAATGATTTGAAAATGTTAATAGGTGAAGCTGAATATGGTGTGAACATGATTTATAGTAAATGTCCAATATCTTGCGTGGCCAAAGAGCGTTAAAAAGTCTATGGATTATTTTTGCCCATGCTGCATGTAATTGATATACTGTACTGTACTGTATGCACTCAGCACACAGTTTAATCTATTTTTGAATTCATTATTTTGAAGCAGGTCTTTCAGCGGATTTGAAATTGTATTATTTTTGCGGGTGTCCCTTTTTATGGATGTGAACCCAAGTGGTCACAGTCAATAGTTGTATTACTGCCAGGGCAAGCTGGGGTGAATAAGTTACATAAAAGTCAGGGACGTGTGAAATAGGTTACGTAGTGCATGCAGCCTAATGTAAGCGTCCTTCATGGGTGGAACAGGTGGATATCAATGGCTGATCCATGACTGATAATCATCTCTCCCGCTGCAGACATGAAAACATTTTAAAACTTGTATAGATATTGATCTGTGACCTTTAGTTCAATGAGGAAATGATCAACCTAGATCCCTCGTTCTCATTACGAATGCTGACTCTAATCTCTGACTCACAAAACCACAAAGTTCAATCAAAGGGGACCCAGGGAAGAAGTGTGTATGTGTGTGTGTATGAGTGTATGAGTGCGTTTTCTTGCTTCCTTTTTTTGTACCAAGTCTGGATTCATTTAATGATCTGAAAGCTTTTAAGTATTCGGAAGGAAATATAACACATTGACCCAAGCAGGTTGGTGGTTTTTCATGAAATATGACTCATCGTGAGCAATGCTGTCCCCCTCTCCTGTATTCCGGTGTTTCCGTTATGATAAAGGAGTACATTTATATCCGATGTTGGACAAACAGTCCAACAACAGGGAGAGTTATTCATCTAGATGAAGAGGAGGAAAAAAAAAAGGTGTTTCTTTATCTGTCTCCATGCAGCCGTGTTACAATCAGGGAACAGGAACATTTGTGATTTCTCTTCGTGACCTTAAAGTGCACAGATTTATTTTTGCTCCTCTACTTAGTGGCTGTGGAGGGAAAAGTATCACTGGCAACAAGATGCATTGGAGTTGATTTTCTAGTTGGCGGGGATGAGAAAAGGAACGCAGAAAGTTGTTACATGGCTCAGAAATGATAAGACTGCATGGTCACAGCTGGGGCACCCTGATATGCTTGAGACTGCATTATGCCGGGGGTGACAGGGGACCAACTTTTCTGTCCTCATATTAATTCATCCTGCTTCAGTACTATAGCCGAGCATGAATTGGAATACTGATTCAAAGGAAGTCATTCTCTGGCCTTTATCTGGTGTTTTTTTGTGTTTAGAGTGCAGGAAGATGAACAGAGGAGGGCAATAATTTCCTGAAATGAAATAATATGAAATTAATCCAATATGCCTTTTATTATGCTTCATTCACATATTTTGTATTTAGAGCCTGGATGCTGTAGCACGAGGCATCAAAGCAACACAATACCTCCTCCATCCTCCCAAAAAAGAAGACAGATGTGTGCTGTAGCCTAGCTGATGCAGAGAGCGCAGCAGCTACTCTAGTGGTGCTCTTGGAGAGAGTCCATAGATGGGAGGTGCAATGCTTGTCAGTCATAATCTGACAGAAACGTCATATCATAGTCCATCACACGCAGACGCATGCAGGTCCTACCTCATCTTTTTAACATGTTATCCCCGTCTGTGTTCCCTGCCCCTCCCCTGTCCTCATTTGTCACTCAGGATTGAAGTTAATTAGAAATTCATCAGAGGAAAACTTAAAAGAGAGGATGACACATTCTCGAATCTGCCCTTCATTTGATATCGGGAGATTCATTTTGACGTTTGTGCTGCACACATCACTGCACATGACTACAAAGACAGACAGCGTGATAGAGGTCCTGTTTGTACCTGACACCCACAACATCCGGCCCACCTCACAGACGCTGACACAGAAATGTCTTTTACTGCTTAAATGTTCCTGTCAGTTTAGAAACATTTACACCAGCTGCACTGAAAACCTGATATCAGATGTGACACAAACAATGAACAGATCACAACCATACACCCCAACTATTCAGCCTTCCTTCATATATGACAATTTAACGTTGGTAGTCACAGCCTTCAACATCAATATCATAATAGTATAGGCCGACCTAATACTACGGCAACAAACTGGTCCAAAATGAAAGAATAACAAAATGCCAATGTTTTGATACCTTTATGAAAGCTGTAAATCAGCTATTTGTAAGATTTTCTAGCACTAACAGCTTTTTTCTACAAGTGCTGTTACACATTCAGTGTCAAATGTCATAACTAAGAGATATACCTTTAGGGCTTGTTAGCATGCTAACCAGCTAGCCCCACGTGTCTTGACATTTTTGGAAAGTGACTCACTATAGCCTCCAATCTGCCCAGAAGACGTAGCACTGATTTGAGGGTCTATTATAACTTCTTGTTTTGTAATTGCAAAAATGGCCGTGGCTATTTTCAAACGATCATCCCCACCCGCCCCCGGCCAGAAACCATTTTTTGGGCGGGAGAGAAAACTTACAATAGCCCCTTTAAAGTAGCATCCAAATTTTCAAGATCCCCTGCAGATGTTCTGCTCTCAAAGGAGAGTCCTCTTATTAATACATTTTATGATACTAATACTCTTTATTAAACCTCAGCTCCAAACAGCCTGGCTTGGTTTTGAAGGACATATAAGTGTACTTTAACTTGTCTAGATGGTAAATTTAAATGCAATTCCTCATAATATAGACAACCATCCATCCTGATCATTTCAACATTAACAGTCTTCACAAGTTAAAAATGTGAAATCTGCTTTCTCTCAATTTCTCAATGAAATCGAGTGTAATTTTCTCTCCTTCCAAAGAGCATGAATTAAATTCAATTCAAAGTTAAATGAAGTGAGGGTTAGAGTTAAGGTTATCTGCCAATTATCATTGTGAACACTGATTGTGGTGTAACATTGGAAAGCTTGATAGACAAAAGTAAAGTGGCTTAGCAAAGTTCCCCAAAATGTCAGTCCACTCCTGTGTTGGCACTATTCAATCAGTGAGACATTTTCCACCTCTTCTCAGAATGAAGCAGTGTCAGCTATGCTTGAAATTATGTGACGCTGACCAGTAACAAAGAAAACAGGGTGAAGCAAAAGTAACGAGAGAGGGAGAGAAAGAGAGATGTCATTCCAAGCAGTTTTACCCACCCACTCACAAGTGAAAATACCTGCGTGGATGGAGTATAGCTGCATAACACCCTTATATTCATTTCAGATGTTGGATATCATGAAGTATCTTCAGTGCTTCATTGTAATTAATAGAGCAATGAGACCACATGCTGTTCTTCAATCATTTCAGATTTTTATTAAAGATACAGAAAGAAATTGACTGAATGAGTGAAACCTTGGGTTTTTGTGAAGTAAATCTTTTAATAATGACAACTGCACTGCAGCAAGAGCAACTGTGAATACAGGAAGTGGAGTCTATAAATCAAAATGTTCCTTTGAGTGTTTGGAAACTGTGGCTAAGACTGTTTGTAATGTGTTGAATTTGGAAGATTTTATTCAATTCATTTTTGGATTTCTGGCAGAGAGACTTTACATTTTTCTATTTCTGGTGTGTCATAGTTACAGTATATTATCATTATGAAGGAATTGTATAGTTTTTAAAATGATTTTTCTTGCCAAGCTGTTTTTAGATACAGCTCCAGTGTGTGTGTGTGTGTGTGTGTGTGTGTGTGTGTGTGTGTGTGTGTGTGTGTGTGTGTGTGTGTGTGTGTGTGTGTTCATGAAATCATAGTGAGGACATTTTTACATTGTGAAGACATTTTGGCTGCTTCTTACAACTTCAAAGGGGCTGTTTGTGTGAGTGTGAGTGTGAGTGTGTGTGCGTGCATGTGTGCGTGCATGCATGCATGCGTGTGTGTGTTTGTGTGTAGTTATGCAGAAGAGCAGCACTGACAAAAGAGAAGCAGAGCTGTTAAATTCATCTCTGGAAGGACACTGTCACACTCGACGTCCCTTGGGGAGCTGTGGAGAGTGTTTGTGACTGTGCATGAGTGCTGCTCATTCACCACTGGATGTAGTAATGCCAGGACCCAGCTTTGTTCCACTCTCTCTCTCTCTCTCTCTCTCTGTCTCCGAGTAGCCATATGGGCAACTCAGTAATCCTCTGAATAGTCTGAAGCCAACCTGAGGCTGAAACAGCTCGATTAACACAGACTCAGTGCAAATCCATTTACTGTCTTTGTTGCAAATGATTATATAACTCATTAAAATGAATCACTGCAGATGTAGTGTTTTGCTCATTTAGAATGTGTTTGATATATTTATACTTTTTCAACCTGCTTGGAGATTCTTAATAAGGTGGGGGGGAATGCTGTAATTGTGCTCCAAACAGTTCATTTGTGGATATCTGCTTTGTTCTAATCCTTGCTTTTATTTGGCTTAAAATAGTTTTTTTTTTTTTTTTTTGTGGAACTCCAACTACTTTAAGCAGAACAGTCTGTTATGCAGATTATATAATGGTAGTTCAGTGTGACAGACAATTTGGCTGCCAGGTTTTGACAAGCCAGATAATACAACAGATCATGTTTTACCTCTTTTATATTAGAAATATCAGAAGCCGAGAGAGAGCCTGCTCTTAAATGGCGCACTTTAAAACAGCTGTAATCAATAGTTCTGCAAACAATGTTTCAAATGTGGGGGCTGGGGGATGAGAGTGTGAAACATAGTCACATTATATTGACGAGTCTACTGTGAATTATCGTCTGAATCTGCACCTGCCCTCAGCTTTATGGAGCTTTACACCAAGTTTCAGGTCTTGTTTAGCTCCTTGGCCCAACACCTCACACCTCACTGTTACAGTTCATGCTCACCCAGAGCCGGCCTGAGGCATAAACAAAGTACGCAGCTTCTTAGGGCCTAATAATCTGAAAATGTAAACTGTCCTTAGGTCTTTTTTTATTTATTTTTGTTGCTATTTAAACATTTAAAACTCCACTAATCAATACTTAGATATTAATCATACATGATAGCTGAACGGCTGAATGATCCCAATGTTTTTTTTTAAACATTCATATCATTATTTGTTAGTGCTCGTCAATAATACGCTGATCCGGTGCAATTCTAAGTGTCAAAAGTACATGGTTCAGTACAAATGAAAATTAAGTTTCAATTAATTTGTTTCATTCATGAGCGTGCTGTGTAAAATGAATGCAGCACATAATTATTACAGTAGATACATTTGTAAACCTGTGTGTGTATAAAGTGCTGTAGCTTCTTGCAGTCTATTGTATCCGTTGTTTCCAACATCAGCGGAAAAAAACAAAATGACCTTATATAGGCTATTGGGTATTGGTTAAAGGTTCCCTGTGTCGTTTTTATCTACTAGCAGCATTATAGATAATCTAAGGCTGGGTCCAGGATGAAATGTCAGTATTGAGTTCATTGCTTGTTTCTGCTGCTCCCAAAGAGGAAATTGCTGGTTTAATATCACCCGAGCTAAACCCAACCTTCACCTCCAGCGTCCTCCATACTTTTACTCACTTATTTAAAGAGGACTCAGACTTGCCCTCGGGATTATCCCTGCAGCCGTGGTCAATGAAAGTTTACGCCAAAGAATGGCATAAAGGATAAAATAGAGGGATTTTATTTTGGATTTTGCCATTGAAGCAGGAGATAGATCTCATTGTATTCCTTCCTTTTGTGTGGTCTGAAAAGCTTTTAAACCAAAGTAACACAATTGCATCAGTATGATCAAGTTGTTCCATGTCAAAATTGAAAGCATTTCTTTTTAAATTATTATTATTTTTCACAGTTTTATAAGCTTCTGGTTCTTGTGGATGGGTCCTTTGATGATGTGTAAAGACCAGACAGATGACACATCTGTTTGAAGCAAACTTTTGCAAGTGCTTCCTCTCAGAGCTGAAGTGACAGTGACTCTGCTGCTTAACAATGTGCAGGGTTAGGATTAGACTTAAAGCTTTTTTCTTCTTCTTCTTCTTTCAACCACAAAACAGGAAACATGTAAACTAAATTCTTGTAAATAGATTAGTTTATCTAAACTGTCCTCTTGAGACTGGCTCTGACAAGTGTTGGTGTTACAGAGGTCAGTCTTATTGTGAAAAGAATCAAGAGGGAGAGTGTGACCATGACCCCTAATGCTGTATTAACAATAAGTGCATTCAGTTAAAACGCCAGTGTAAATAAAACCAAAAGACACTTTTCTGACAGCCAGGCTGAATTCACTTCTCGCTGCACTGACTTTAAGTTTCTCCATGATGGAACAGGAGACTGTGGAGTGAATAGAGCCCTTAAAAAAAGCAGCAGGCCGGTCGAGATGAGACTTAACAGTTGCGGCAACTGCTGCAAATGGGCAATATTTTATCTGAAAAGCACCACTAGAACATGAAGCTGTCAGTCCAGTCTTTTGTTTGTGGTCCATTCAACATCATTATCTCCCTTACAGAGCTGTAATTACTGTATGGTGAATAGCTTTCCAGGGCCCATCATTTCCTGCACTGTAAGCTTCTTGTTTGGCTCCTGCTACAGCAGAGGTGCTCGGCTATTGTCAATATATTGATATCAAGATTTTTGACAGCAGCACTGAGGAGGGTTTTGTGCCTGTGCCATGTATATACAAAGAATGAAAATGGAAATCAATGAGAACACTGAGGATGAAAAAGTCCTGACAGTCGCTGACATATCGAACAATTGACCTCAGCAGCACTTAATGTGGAGAAAAGGATTGTGAAGAGGGGCGATGTAAGCGGCCGGCTGTTCACCCATGGGCTTTGACATAAGCTCTAACACTCGCTTTATTTGAAAGAACTTATTCTTTTTTCTCCATTCTGTCAGACTTAAAGTAATTTAATTTGGACTTTTAAGGCTGCAAATGGACGAGTTCAACTTTCTAGGGCTTTTGCCCTGAAGTCCCAGGCGTATGTAGACACGCCAGCTGCTATCTTCTTCATACTTGACTGCAGGCCTGGGGGGAATGAAGCTGGAGCTGGAGCTGGAACAGGGCGCCCCTCAGGGATTCCTCTAGAGCCCGTGCTCCGAAATCACTGTTTAACAATTTGTTTGTTTTGGATGAATGCTCATAATTCATATTCACATTATGAAAGCTCTCCATGGGGAAGGGAATGAAATGTCAATAGTTTTCCTTCTCATATCCTTGTTAATTCAGTAGAAATACGAAAGCATTGCCATTGCTCAAGTGTACACACGGCTGAATAAAAGACTTTCCACCTTAGAGGAAAAGGCAAATCCTGTGCACCCTGTTGTATTTTATTAATCACCGTGCCCTGTCTTATTTCCACCCAATTAAAGTCATTCTGTCTATTCATATTCTATTATAATCTGAATTAACACTCCTCGGATCGCCAGTGTCTTAACTGAACCAGGTTCCCTCGGTTGATGGATTTGACCACAAATTCCTCCGTTGGAAAACACAGTGATCTACTCAGACCGCTGGTTGCCCTCTGGTTATGTCCTCTTCCTCCTTTATTGTCTGTTTGCACATCCAGCTTTTACCTCCGTTCATCATTAAACCTCGTAAGTGCTCTGGATTTGTACACAAAGCATAGAGAAAAGCCAAGCTTATTAGAGAGTGTTTGGCTTGTTAACTTACTAATGGCCTGGGTGTTTGCTCTAGGTCATCATGAAAACATCGCTTACGTACGTTTGTCTCTAAACTCAATTTCATGCTCTCCTGAGCTAATACTTAATGTCCTTAGGAGGAGGAGGAGGAGATAGGCGGCGGTTTGAGCAGAGTGGATCATTCCTGTGTCACGCACTCCACATGTGCCTGTACTGAGTCTGTGTACTGTAGGAAAAAGACTTTCAGGAGAAAAATAAACCAATGGAAATGTCACTGTCAGGGTTTTAAAGCCTTTAGATCCTTTAGAGGTCTGGAGTTGAGGTACAAATTTCACTTCGTCCATTTGTGACCTCAACGTTAAGACTGAATATATTGCTGTGCTAAAGCTTGCTTATGACCTCATGCCCATTTTTATGACTGGTAAGTTTAAAGCTGAGAGGTTACTATTGTGTATGTTATAGTTTTATTAACTTTTTTTGTTGATTTAATGAGTTGATCTACAAACAGAAGCTCAGTTTGAAATATGATCATGTTTATTTATGAAAAAATAAACTCTTTTGTTTGTGTGCAAGAGCAGAAAAATAAGTGTCCCTACCTGCTCACACTTTCACACTGAAGAATTTATAGCTACTGTAAAGCTTTTCATCCAAAATTTAGCACCACAAAATCTATTATTCAACTGCAATAGTAGGCTATATAGAAATTTATATAAAACACATACATAATAATAAATCTTGTTTATGTCAAACGTACATGTTTCACAACTGAAACAAAACTTAACAAAAAAATCACTAAATTTAAACTCATTAAATACACCTAAAACCAGTAATCAATCAATCAATAAATAATAGGCCTACAACCCTTGTATATTATCTTATGCTTTGAATTTTACCTCAGTACAAGCTACACAATTTGCCTCTTATTTGACACATTCTTCATTATGAAATGCAATGTGAACATGTCTTTTTTTTTTGTCTGACACTGATTGGCTTCTGCCTTTCTTCTCATTACTAGTCATATCTGTGGAGCTTCAAAACTCATTTCCACTGCATTAAATCTTTATAGTCCTCAAAGCCTCCTTGCTGTTGCTGTGGTTACCATAGATGCAAAGTCTTGGGAGACACTTTGATTTTCCATCTTAGGTAAGATATTAAAAGGTTTTTTTTTTTTTTTTCCAGCAGGACCTCCACCGTCCTCTTCTCCCTCCATCTCACTCCAACACGTCTGATTATCAACCAAACCAAAACATCTCCAAGCTGAATTTTCTTCCTCCCTTGTATTAGTTTCTACAGTGTGACATTCCCCTGGCTCTGTTCGAATTATTTTGGAGAATAATCCCTTTCCTTGATTAACAACACCACTAAGCCGGGCAGTTTTTTGATAAACACTTCCTTCTCATTATAACTGAAGCCACTTGAGGAGGGTGAGTCTGAGCATGTTTCTCTAAACCACTGATTGATTTCCAAGGGCTTTGACTCTTTATGGCTTCACATGAATCACAGTGACTATTTCAAGCTTCCAAATCTCAGTGGTGTTGGAAATACCTTAAGTTGTGTCTCCACCAATCATAGTTCAAAACATAAAGACTTACTACCAAACTCTTTTTTTTCTTTTTTTTTTTTTTACAGAAAACAATAGGCTATGCATGTCCAATTTATTGGAATATCTTTGTAAAATATGCCCTACTGCTATGACAAAATGTAGGCCTATTTCACTCTGTCAGCCTTAGCTTATATTAGCATAAAGCCAAATTAAGCATAAACAAAGAGAGGCTAAGCTTTCCCACATTATCAACTAACTACCAAGCCACATGCATTTTATTTAGCCTACATATAAAAACCAACTGTAAAAATAACAATTTGTGTCTTTGTGGGGGTATTATTTACATGACTAATTCTTGGCTGGGTGCAGTGACCTCCTGGTGTCTTGTCACCATGAGGTTGCTAGGAAACTGGCAAAGACAGGACCCTTTACTGCACACAGACAAGAAATAACACATTAAACACATTAAACACTATTTTCTTGTTTATCGCTTTAGTTTCACATTTACCAAGTGAAATATTTCAATTAGTTATGGGTTTAGAGGTGGTGGTAGGCCTACACCTTTGGACAGGATGATAAGCATTAAAGGAGCTGTTATAGGAGCAGGATTTAGCATTAACATTTGATTATTTACCACTAACAGAAAGTGTTGTGAGTTAAATCTATTATCTATTATTGTTATATTTATTCTTTCTGCACCAATGGGATTGCAACCAATTTTGTTGTACTTGTGCAATGACAATAATACAGTCAAAGTCTAAGTTCAGGCATCATTATGTTAGTAAGGGGAGATGACAGCCTTTGAGCTGCTGGACTGTCAAGTAGGTAACATCATTCTTGATTTCATTGTCTGAACACAAGAAAAAAAATAACTAATATACTGTATATAAGAAGACAAAATGAACATAATTAATCTATGGACTGGAGGCTACCATGACTTGTTTGCCAAAATGTGCATAGTCTGAGGCATGCTAACTTCAGTAGAAGAAAAGTAGTGAGAGAAATCAGAGCAAAGTTGTGTCTGCTGGTGAGTAAAACAATGCAGTACTGATGCTACTTCATGAGTAGGATTAGGCCTCAGTGGCTGTTAATGCTAATGCTGGCTATAATAAAATAAACAAATAGCTCATTTATGGTGTCCCTCTAAAAATGTGACTTGTTCCTTAAACTATGAAAAGTTGTTTAATGTGCTAAAATCATCAACAGCGTAGCATGTGCAATATTTATTTATTTTTTTCTATAAGAATAATCTGTGGTAAAGCAGGGGACACTAAAGGTGCATCAGCTGGAATTGTGTTGTGTTTTCACATGTTGTTTCATCTCACATCTTTCTTTTTTGTGCTCATTAATCCTCCCCTGCCCTTTAATAATCTCTCCCAGTCAGCCTGATTTCCTGACTGAGGAGTGGCAGCTGTTGACATCCTACTATGAGATAGATTTAACTCTGAAATTAGAGGGTTGATTTTTTTTTTCCTTTCTTTTAAGTGTAGGTCACGCCAAAGCAGCTATCTGCTGATTCACCAGCTGGAGCACAGCAACTGTAGGCTGCATTTCCTCGAAAACACCACCCTCGTTCTTCCTGACAAACCCTTCCCAATCTGATAAGTGATCAATAGCACTAATATGCTATCCCATCTGGTGTGATCCTGCCTACAGAATGTCTTGCATTGGGTCAATGGCTGCTCAGGTAGGGGGAGATTAGCTGGCTAAGTGAGCAGGATGAAGCAGAAAATCCACCCTGGGTGAGGTTGGTTGCTTACCTCAGACCGGTACAGTATAAGGCTGGTGGGAGGCTGATGGAAAAATCTGCTGCCCTGCTCTCCCTCTACCCTTGGAGATCAGAGCACAGCTGGGGTGTGAGGATATGATCTAGGGGGGGAAACGTAGATGAAATCTATAATAAACTGTACTTTAACTGGTGAGAGAGTCACTTAGTTCCCTCATTTGTGGTCATTACCATTATGCCATTACATAATTTCTTCATTACATAATTGTTCGGGTTTCCTAATGTCATTACAGGGGAAGGAGCAAAGCTGACAACCAAGCACCAGTCAGTTTTTATAGCACCTGTAATTGAAATCAGCATAAATAACCAATCACAATCTATGGAGAAAGGTTAACTGCAGTACACATGATATCATTGAACATTGCTGATAATCCTGCAGGATTTGGTCCTGGATGACTCACTGTAATGAATCTTAACCCACCTCTGCATTTCAAAGTCTGTGACTTATCACCTTGCCGTCCTTAATCAATATTTCAAGGCTGAATGTATCAAAGACCAGGACTTTCTTTAGCTGAAGCGATTCCTTGTAACCACCAAAAGATATTCTGGGAGATATGTTCAAATAGAGGAAAAGCAATTTTTCTCTTCCGTAATACAATGGCTCTTGCATTAGAAACTTGCTCAGTTTCATAACATAATTTCAAAAAGGGCTTGTGCAGAACGACTGGACTGACTTTTAAATTATCGTTGCAATGATAACAAAATATAGCTTTTGGAAGTCTTTGCTTAAACACCAACAGCAATATTTCATGGCACTAATATGAGCAGAATGTGATCATTTGGAAAAACACACAGACAATTAAAGGAAATGAAAGAGCATAAATGCAGACAACACTCTGTGAGGATCGTGTTAGGAAACAGAGGCTGGTCATTAGGGCTCTGTAAATTCAATTGACTTCCACACCAATTCAAGCATGCATTAATTGTAAGGGTTGAACTACACAGTGCATGGGTCAGTAAGTTACAAACCATTACTTTAGGTTGAATCTCATTGAGCTGTTATCAGGAATAAAACAGTGACTGGGCTCAAACAATACAATAAGGACAGCTAGGTTATTATAACAGGAGCTTCATACACATTCCAGCAATAGACAAACAACAACATGGGAGGTTTACCAGAGAGTGCTCAGCATCAAAGCAGGTTTGGCTGGCACCACACACCTCTCCTGGACACAAGCACACACAGAAATTCAATGGCATTGATGCAGCACAATGTTACTGACAGTCAGGGGAATAGGCTACACAAGAGGACTACCTATGGAAATACCTTATATGGATTTATCTCTGGATAAGCACGAGAGGTCACACATGAAAATATTCACTTTTTCTCACAATTTTTACTTGAACATTTTCTGAAATTATATCAAAAAGGAACTGTATTTTTTTTTTTTTATATCAACATGCTCTAAATTTCTTGCAAGCAAGAGCCGGTGGTCGAGTCTGGAGTTTTTTGTGCAAAAAAAAAAAACGCTGGACTAGACGCAATGAATATTATACAATGGAATCCGTCATTAGGGCTCTGTAATTTGAATTTCTGTTTTTTACAATCTGGACCTTGTTTCTAGCATAAAATAGTCTACGATAATTTACTCACCCAGATGGTGTCATTACAAGTCCTTTCCGACGAAATTAGATCCAGTCGAGAGCCTAACGTGAGTATAGGCTACGGGGCAGCCTCTAAATAACACATTATCTGCCGCGAAACTCGTTCATTTCACCAATATTTTGTTATGATACGCTATTCCCCTCTGCGTCCGCGGTTACCTGTTGTCAACATCCGGGGTCTCTAGGTTGACCTACTAACCTCTGACCTGGACGATATGGTCTCTGAGCACCGCGCGGCGCGGTTTGTTTACCTGAAAGTTGCTACTGCTAATAGTTCGTTTCTGCCTGTTTCCGAATTGTCAGAACAAAATGACCAAATGGACGAGGACGAAGTTCAGCTTGAACCACAGGCTTCCTCTCTGCAACCTGGACTTAGTAAAGCTCTGGAAAGTTGCGCTAAAAATGGACGCGAATGCCGAAGTGGAATCATGAGCCGCGCGGCGCTCAGAGATGTTTAAGACTATTTGTTTTAAACATTTAAGATATTGTTAAAGAGTCATTCAAGTCGGTTCCCCATTTTTTCAACATGGGCCTAGTTTTCCTTAATTATGAATTTGGTTTTAATTTTCCCAATTGAATCCATTAAAAGTTAGTAGTAGACCTACTTTCAGTTTGACTTGCGTTATCACGTTATTGTCTGACGTGATTCTCAGGGAGCTGTAAGAATCGTCGTAGGCCTACATCATGGATGTATTGCTATGCGGTTTTATGGACTGTATTTGCGACACCAGTCCGACATAATGATGTCATCTGAATATGTAAGTTACTTCTGAATCTAGCCTATCACGTCTTCAGATTTGATTGATTTACTAATCAAAGAAGATGATTTTTAGGCAAACTGCCACAGTCGGGCTTAAAGTTGTTGTTTTTTTGCTCTCAGTTGCCTTCATGAGCTGTGTGCTACTGATTGCTGTCCCCTAAATAATTTACAAATCTCAAGTTATTATTGGGACTATTTCCATGGTGGAACATCCCAAAGAAGCAGAGTAAACCCAAAGCCTAGCTGATGGTTATATTTAGAAAGAGCCTGAAAATAGCTTTTTGTGACGTTTGGGGTAAACTGTAGCGTTGCTGCCTACAGGGTGTCAGTGCTCTAAAATTCACTTTATGAATCCTGTTTCATTCAGCAGGAAGATCAAAGTGCCTCCCAGTTGAATGGATCTCTCCAACTGGCCACATTGTCTGTCACCCAGTATAAAATATACAGTAAGTGAATGCTTCCTGTAATTAGAAGCATGCTGATAATGCACGCTGATTACTTCTGAATCCACATGAGCGCTGTCTGTATCTCTCCCACAGGATGATGGTGATGGTGATGATGATGCTTTTTCCCCATGAGCTGTCAGGGTGGTTCCCAGCAGTCGTTGGACCTTTGTGCGCCCCCGTTTGACTGGTGCTTTTGATCAGAGAGTGAAATCACACCCTGCGAGGCCCACTTGGGTGAGTAGAGAACAACAAAGTCAAGAACAGAGGCCATATATATAAGTGATGAAGAAAAGCGATGTGGTGTCTCTGTAGTAGACGACCGTATGGTGTAGAATATAAAAAACCCGGGGTTGTTCTATAGATCCAAAGGACCTGAGAACAAGAACAGTGGCAGCTGACAGATGCAAGTGATTCTCAATAGAGATTTTAAAAAAGAAAAGAAAAAAAGGACTCGGAGAAAAGCTGGTCTAGTACATTGGTTTCCAACCTTTCTGGTTTGTGACCTTTTAAAATGAAGCTGCACATGTGTACCTACAGCCCTTTGTCACAGGTTGCATATTACAGACCTCTGAAACTGACAAAAGGCAATAAAAGGTTATTAGATGAGATAACAATAACCAAATATATCTGTAAAAATAAACCTAAATCCATCCACTGATGAATAAACCATAATTTCATCCTGAATTGTCCTAGTCAGGGGTCATTTCTCTCTTCCTTGTTATTCCCCATACTCTAAACCCCTGAAACACTGACCGAGCATCTTAGCTGGATCCATTGTGCATTATTAAATGTGTTGTTCTGACTCTGTTTTGTCTCCTGACCACATGGTTTAACCACCGATCCAGTAACATTATCTACAGTTATACTGTATGTGTGACAGAGCATGAAAAGATACAACTACAGCTACAAGCTCCAGTCCTGTTGTAATCAGCAGCATATGTGAAAGTGATTTAACCATATTCCCAAAACACCCACTTCAGTTATTAGGTACTACCCTCCTACGTACTACAAGCAGGTGGAATATAATCGGTATTTTGTGCCACCTTGGCATCATGCGACCTTTACATTTCCAGAAAAACCTCCCTGAACGTCTGCGGTGTCATTTAAATGTCATCTGTCTCTGTGCAATCAGTGCGGCAAAAAAGAAAGAAAAGGAAATGTACTGACTGGAACTCCTCAGACCACCTGTCGCATCGTCATCAGCCACAATGCGATGTCAGTGAGAAACAATTATTTACAACGTCTTCATGGGTCATTTAAAGATCATTAAATCGGATTTCAGGAAAGTAAAAGCATTGAAAAAAAACAACATTACTAAACAAGACACATTAATAGATACAATAATTTATCACGGCCCTGGGTGCAGCAGCACCCCAAATAAAGAATGAAAGCCAAACTGCCAACATTTTCCCAGTGCTCTTAAATCTTTCACCTTCCTTCATCTCATCTAATCCACCACTTGAATTTGATCCAGCTGAAATGACGAAGGAGACGCCGCCTTATCGCTCTCAACCCCGTAAACTTGTTACACATTTCTACAAAAGTGTTTTCCCACAATCTCATATGAGATTTCCTACCTGCTCCCACATTACCGAAGATGAAAGGTGTGACCGCTACCGCTTCAGCTGCTGGTAAAACACAACTGTGTGTTTGTGAGGAGCTTTAAATGTATAGTGATCCGTGTTATAACAGTGCTTTATCATTGTCAGACATGCAGCTCACTGGTTTCCCCACCAGGCATTTGACTGTCTGGCAGAGCCAAGCAGGTTTGCTGATGCTCTGTGGGGGAAGTGGGAGACTTTTTGTAAACAGAAGAAAATACACTATCAGAGTCAATACACAAGTGGCGTTTGACTGCAGATTGCTGAGCTCTCTGAATTAATGGCCAAGATTGGCACGCAGTTAAAAGTTTCTCTTTGAGAACTGAGTCAATGCTATTTGAAAATAAGGAGGAACTCATTGTCTGGTGGGTGACTCAGGACACCCTCTGAAGTCTATATTGCAGTATAATAAGAAGAACTTGGCAGTTAAATTACACTCAAATTGTACACTCTGTGTAATTAGATTATGAAATAAGATTTTCAAAAAAGTAAAAGAAAAAAAAGGTTGAGATTAAAGGTGTTCAGTCCACTCAATTTGGATGATTCAAAGGCATATTTCATTCTTTTCTTTATATGAACATATCCAGAAACATTTACAGTCACAGTAAACCATTTTAGACCAAATGATGCAAAGAGAACACATCTGGCAATGTAAAAAGTATCTATAGAATAAACCAAATATATGAATATTAAGAAAATGGGGCATCATATCCTTATTGTAGCTTCATTTTTAATTTTTGTATACATTTCTCAAATGGGACAATATTGCACATACATCCATAGTGTAGATTCAAAAGTAAGATTGTCAGTTCTTAAATAATATGCCTGGTATTGATATATATTTTTCAGAAAACTATCCTACATCTCTCAAGACTCTCTGGCGGAGCCCCAATCCTGCTTATCAGACTGAGAGTCTAAATCTTTAAAATTGATAACAAATATATCATTTAGGAAAAATAGATAATCCTAGTTGTTGCTGGGCAGTGGTGATTAATACACATTACAAATAAACTACAATGTCCATCTGATGAAAGTTAATGTTCTTCACAACAGTTTCACATTAGTTTTGTTACAGAATAAATAAACCATATCAGGTATTAGCTATAATTATAATTTTTTCAACAGGACTTTCCTAAAAAAAAAAAAAAATAGTAAAGCACCTGTGTTTCCTAATATTGAGCAAAATTGGGCTGGACTCCTTTGAGAGACAATATCTAACATTTTATTCATTCTGTTGAAGCTCAATCAATTTGCCTGAGGAACTGCATTTGAGAGGAGAAAGATTATTAAATGTTCAAACCGAGAAAAGGGAAATGCAAGCGGACATGCCTTTTGCAGGTTTGTGTAACCCATAAAATGTAACCTGCCATCCAAATCTATATTTTAAAAACTTGTTTTCTAGTGTGAAGCTTTTCTAGCATTAAAATAACTCCACTGGTGCTTGCCAGAATATGGAGTCTAAGCTTTGCCTGAAGCTCTGGTGGCAGAACACTTGATTTGGATCTTCTGTGAAACAGAAACTCGACTGTCTGCATTTCCTCCTAAAACCACAACACTGATAAGTCGATATATATTCGCATTTTCATCTAAGTGTGGCTTTGACGAAATTTTAAGCACAGATTACAAGCTTTTATATTTCCATCTGTATCCTTGGTAGCTGATATAAGCCGTGTTATACAGCGGGGAAAATAAGTATTGAACACGTCAACATTTTTCTCAGAAAATATATTTCTAATAGAGCTATTGACATGAAATTTTCACCAGATGTCGGCATCAACCCAAGTAATGCACACATACAAAGAAATCCGAACATTAATGTCCATAAATTAAGTTATGTGTAATAAAGTGAAATGACACAGGGAATAAGTATTGAACACATGAAGAAAAGGAGGGGCAAAAAGGTATGGAAAGCCAAGAAAACAGCTGGAGTTTGTCAGTATTTAGAATGTAATCCTGTCTCCTATCAGTACAAAGTAATATCTGCTGGTTTAGTCCTGATTGATGCCTTTTAAAAAGGTTTCTCACCACCAAGGTGTCAGACAATAAGAATTGCATGGTGGGCAATGGCAAAGAGCTGTCTAAGAGCTGTCTAAAGACCTACGCAGCCAAAGATTTCAAACAGAAGAGTCAAAACAATAATCAGAAGGGTTCCCTAACAGTCCAGGACACTGGTGGAGAGCTTCAGAAAGATCTGGAATCAGCAGGTACAGTTGTTTCAGAGAAAACAATAAGTAATGCACTCAACCATCATGGCCTCCATGCACACACACCATGCAAGCCATGGCAGTTGAGTGCATTACTTATTGTTTTCTCTGAAACAACTGTACCTGCTGATTCCAGATCTTTCTGAAGCTCTCCACCAGTGTCCTGGACTGTTAGGGAACCCTTCTGATTATTGTTTTGACTCTTCTGTTTGAAATCTTTGGTTGTGTAGGTCTTTAGACAGCTCTTAGACAGCCCTTTGCCATTGCCCACCATGCAATTCTTATTGTCTGACACCTTGGTGGTGAGAAACCTTTTTAAAAGGCATCAATCAGGACTAAACCAGCAGATATTACTTTGCATTGATAGGAGACAGGATTACATTCTAAATACTGACAAACTCTAGCTGTTTTCTTGGCTTTCCATACCTTTTTGCCCCTCCTTTTCTTCATGTGTTCAATACTTATTCCCTGTGTCATTTCACTTTATTACACATAACTTAATTTATGGACATTAATGTTCGGATTTCTTTGTATGTGTGCATTACTTGGGTTGATGCCAACATCTGGTGAAAATTTCATGTCAATAGCTCTATTAGAAATATATTTTCTGAGAAAAATGTTGACGCGTTCAATACTTATTTTCCCCGCTGTATATGTTAATTTCCCAAACAAAAGAAGAGACCTACGTGTCCTTGCATAGTTGAAAATTGAAAGCTGTCCGCAGTGAGGGAAGCTTATTCGACCTAGTTATCCAATCAAGCTGTAACCTGTAAACAAATCCTGCAGAGGAGGTGGACATCTGTCAGAAAAGAGTCAAGCAGATGTTAGATGCATGGCTGCTGCAAAGCTAGTATTTTCTACAGCTCTGCACGCTACATCATCAATGCATTGTACTTGTTCGTAATCATGGAAACAGTCACTGCTGTGATCACACAGTATTTCACCACAGACTTCCTGAACAGCTCAGGCTTTAGGTATGTGCTGCAGACAACATTTCCCTCTTTTAAAACTGGTATTGATGGATATCTCCTACCTGTCTGTCTGTCTGTCTGTTGGCCTGATGTAACTCCTCAGAGAACTGGATGTAAATGCCAAAATTAAAGGGAAGAAAAACAGCAGAAGAAGCATTTGTGGACCATTTTATGTCCCTGTCGGCTGGTATTGATTTAGCCTGGGTTACGCAATATCTGTAGGGGCTTCCATCAACTCCTCCAGTGTTTATTCTCCTGCTAAAAATTGAGGATTGTCAGACAGCCAGTGTGCAGATGAGCAATGCAGCAAAGCTCAAAGCGAGCTGGATGAAATCACCTGTGAAATTCTGTGTACAGAGTGTATTTTTTTCCCACCTGTTCTTGGTTGGAATCTGATATGACAGATACAGACATTTATTCCTTTTTATCTGAACACCCCAGCTGCCTTGGTGGTTGTATCAGCTTCTGAGAGTGCTGTTTGTGATTCGTCTCCTTGTGTCTTCGAGTATATCCTCTTAATGTTTCCCCATTTCTATCTATTATTGTTTTGCAGTAACAGACAGTATCTGTTTGTTTTTTAACCAGTTCTATATTAAGATAAAGAGAGTTCAGAGAAGAAATTGAGCCTGCACTCTTCCATTATATTTCATATCTTTTAATTTTTAGTTCAAGGAAGAACAGGCATTCAAAAACAAAGGAGAGAGCACAGAGGTTTGGTCAGAAATGTGAGGCTTTTACAAAGAAAAAATCCCACTGCAACAAATGGACTCTTTAAAATTCATTACAGGGTTTAGATGCAACTCAGCAAAGGTTTACTATGAATGACAATTCTTTTGTGGGTTTGTGGTTTGTGTATTTTTAGTGGAGAGGGCAGTGATGACAGCACTTCTCCTATAAAACACTGGTGGAAATTCCCAGGAAAATGGAGTAAATAACCTCACATCCTCTCCTATAGAGCCACAAGAGAAGCGTTTTGTCTGTGTTCAAATCACATCTGAAAGCGCAGTTTGTATTTGAGTAGGCATTTGACTTTTTTTTCCTGAAAGGTTAGATGATATTTGTGCAAACAGAAACAACATCCATTGAGTATTTTCAACAAAATCATGCTTGGATTTATTTTAGATGGAAAATAATCGGTTTTCATCCATTGGTTTTTGCGGGAAAATTACATCCTCAGCCCCTCTGCCCAACAGAAATGTGCAAACTCAAACAAAAATCTGAAATGTTGTTCTTAATAACACAGTAATGATATGTTTCAGAGTGCTTCCTTTCCATGAAATTTAAACCGACTTTAGAAAGTCGGTTGTACTTTTGGAGGCCTACAAATATTCGTGATCACTGCCAGAGGAATCATTTGAAAATTTTAGCTGCCCACATTATAGGAGTGGGTTTCTCTCTGTGTCCGTTTTTGCATTTTTCAGGAGACTTTAACTGCATAAAACCATCTCTTCAAGTCCATATACAGTTGACTCTTTGGTCAGATTTGCTGAAAAGCAGAGGATCGAAAAGGAGTCTATGGATCAGTTGACTTGTTTAGTTACTGTCATCTAAGTTATCCCGAAGAACTGGGTTTAAAGGAATAGTTTGAGGAGGACACGACTGTCCTGGACATAGAGTTCACCTTTCAGCATCTCTAAAGCCCACTAATTAAAATATTACATGTTGTTTATTTAATCTGGACCAAAAATAGGTAAAAACAACATCCAAGCTTCAATTTTCTTCCGCTTATCCAGGGACAGGTCGTGGTGATCCTGGGGGATCCCGAGGCGTTCCCAATGGAGGCCAGAAGGGATATATAATACTTCCTGTTAGTTCTGAGTCACCCAGGCCTCCTCCCAGTTAGACATGTCTGAAGGACCTCCAGAGGAAGATGCCCAGGAGGCATCCGTGTCAGATGCCCAAACCACCTCAACTAGAGGAAGCCCATTTCATCCTCCATAATCTCATTTTTTTCAGTCACTAAAACAATTTACTCCTTATGTTTCGGACTATTTGTTGGCCAGGAGTAGTCGTCAGGCAGCCAGAATAGCTTGCTTCCAGTCGTTATGCTAAAATAAGGTGGAGGTGTAAGTCTGGTATTGATCAGCAACAGTTCAATGAGAAATGTCTATTTTTTCTTTTTACATAGAAAGCAATCAAGATACTATCTAGTTACATGAGGGGCTGGATGTTGTTTCATTTTCGAAACATTTCTTGGGCAATAAGATAAGCATTAAGCCGCGCTACCTTCAGTCACATCGCTGAAACTGGAAGGCACTTAGAGCGCTTGGTGCTTGCTTTAACAAATCAACTCTTAACAGCTAAAGAGGGGTCTGTAAAGAAAACATAAGTTGCCGTGTTTCACGTACAAGCCTATAATTTAGGTTATTCCTGTCATATACCTCACAAGTACAGTTACCCTTTAATTGGACCCAAGCTACTGCTGGAAGTACATTTTAGAGCAGCTGCGAGAGGCCAGACTCTCTGCTGTGAAAAAGGAGTTGTTAGGAATTAATTGCCTTTTCGGTGGTAGTGCAGCAATTACCATGTATTGTACTGCATCAGTACATATAGAGCTGTTGCTGCAGAGCACAGCAGCAATTCACATAACTCCACTTGACTCAGCTTTACACTCTTGTCCAAAGTAATACATCAGTACATTAATCAAAGCTATTTCCAAACTCAGACATAAGCTTCAGACTTGTTACTCGCCTTTGGAGTTATTATTCATGCTGCCGCGCTCTGTAATTCCGTCTCCCATACACAGAAAAGCTTTTTTCCCCCAAAACTAAACCAGATGTGGAAAAACCTGAAACTAGAGCAATGGCTACAAAAACCAGAATTCATGTGAATACCGCGAACCATAGTCGTGCAGGCACAACCCTGTCATTGTGGACTGATTCTGGTCTTTTAGGGTGACTCAGACAACTTACAGTAGAACAACCTCCCAGATCCAGTGAGAATGGAGATTGGAGATATACGTACCATTAAAGTATAGCTGCGTCCAAATTCAGGGGCTGCATCCTTCGGAGGATGTGGGGCGACCATGGCTACAGCGCAGAGCCACCTCAACATTACAATAGTTATTATGAGAGCAGGCAGGAGAAGGCCACATTTGAAGGAGCCTTCGAATTGGGACGGGCCTTGTGGCGACACTGTGACGTAATCAGCCTTCAAGGATGCAGCCCCTGACTGGGGACACAGCTTATATTGCAGTTTTAGTAGAAGGTGTATCGTGCCGAATGTAAGGACTGTTTATTGCTCAACATGGGATGCATTAGCCATGAGCAGGATTTGGAAGCTGAGCACGCACAGATAAAAACAGTTAAAAACTTTGAACATGAAAGTTCACCCTCGACTTTGGGAACAGTAGTTTGACAAAAAAGCTCAAGGTCTGCTTATTAGCTTTTTGCAAAGCTTTTAACTCCATTTGAAGGAGAAAGACCGGAAGTTCAAAGGGGTTTTGCATAGAAAAAGGTCACCAATACTTGGCAGATGGATCAAAACGATGCAATCAGGTGTAGCCACACTGGAATTTAAACTGCACAGAGCATCCAGCGGGGAACAAAGGCCTCGCTTTCTCTTAAGGACATTTGATTTGCAGTAACCCCTGTTAATGCAGCAAACACTCACAAGAAACAGTCACCATGCGAGACGAGTGGCCTCCAGTAAATAAGGCAGCTTTTATAGTGCACATGGCAGCCGTGGAAAGAGTGTTTTCTATTTGATGACTGTAATTTTCAGAAGAACTCAGCTGGGATGAAAGGTGGGAGGTTTAATGGCCACGTGGAAGGACAGAGCTGCGTCTCAGCTCAGGTGATCAGGACACATTGCATTAGTCTGCAGGCTGCTGATCACAAATGGTGGCATTTGCTGTTGTCAGGCAGTTTAAAATAAGAGGAGATGAGAGAAATAAGAGAGCAGTGAATGTTGGAAACTCATGAAAATTGATTTTCTATGCAGTGCACTGTCAGCGACATCGTTTGCCATATGCAAGATGTGCTTAGTTTTATGTTATTGGTGTTATAACAATATCAGCAGTAGCTCAGTGGGACTTTTCTCTCCTTTTATCTTGTCTAATATCTTTTTGTCTGTCTCATAAATTTAATTTAGGTATTTCATCTGAATGCAGGCACATGCACACATTGTGGCTGCTGCCTCTTTGGCTGAAGTGTCCCTGAGGACCAAATAAGTAACATCACTAATGTAGTATTACTAGTGGCCTATTATTATTTCTCTTGTGTACTGTTGTTGTTGTATCGATTATTCTCATTTCATCGCAAGATCTCATTGAATAAGCAATGTAGTTATCATCTTCAGTTTTGGCAAATGGCGATCATTCCCTCAGTGATCTGAGAAGGTTTTTCTTTGCTTTAAGGTGAATGTACAGGGTGTAGGTGGTTCTTTGTGGCTGATTAACAGAGTGGTTGTTGGTGAGAAACTGAGATACTCAGACTTTACTTTTTCACTTTACGTTTAGTTGAAGTTGTAGTCATCATTAAGGACAATGAAACTTTATAAAAAACAAAATAATTACATAATAATTTATTCTGACTTTATTACCTTAAAGCAATACTTACCTTTCTGGAACTTTTGCACATTTCTTTGTCTAAGTTAAAATGCTATTAATAATCTGATGATACATTAAAATGTAAGAGAAACCCAACAGGGTTAAAAACTCATCATTTTTTCATTCTCATATAATTCTGAGAAAAGTCTGACCAATAATATTATTCGGTCCGATTAATAAGATTTGACGAGCGACCGAACCTACTTAATATGTAATCACTTTGTGCACCCCTCTCCTCCTCTCCCCCCCGACCAGGAAGAACGCTTATTGACAGAGCAGTAGCAGGACACAGAGAGCAGATGGAGACTAGAGTCACAACACACTAGAAAGAAGGTTTTTGGAAATAAATAGTTTTTTAAAAGACCAATAACTGCAGCCGCAGCTGGTCGCGGAGTTTCATGTCTGATATTGTAACGTTGATAGTGATCAGCCCCGAGTGATACGTAAACACAGGAAGTCACATGTGTCTATAAAGCATCCAGTGCTAACGGCTAGGGGGCTAGGCTACTGTTAGCTCTGTGCTAACAGCTAGGCTCTGTGAGTTCTCAACGGTCCGGACCCGGTTGAACTCCGGACCGGCGCGGCTCGATTCGGCTCGGTCTGGATTTATTTTCGGCCTGAACCAGCGCATCAGGTGGCGCTGGTCCGGCCGCCAGCCCGGCTCGTTGAGAACTGTAATCTGTAACAATCACTTCCCCTGCGTCTCCAGTAGCAGTAGGCTAACAACAGTTTATTATAAAACTCATCAGTCATCATCACTGAGTCCGTTTATACGGTTTAAAACTCCTGTGTTGTGTTTGTTTGTGTTGTTCCCGTTTCACTCGCGTTCCTGTTCTGTTTACCGTTGCCATGCCAACGCATGCAGCAGGGAGGGAGGGGGCTCGTGGACTGCGCAGGAGAGAGAGGTGGGTGGGACTTGTGAGGGAGGTGGAGCTGTTGATTTTCAAATGTTTCTGCTGTGCTGAGTGAAATGCCAGATCGGTAAGTATTGCTTTAATGCTGCGTTCAAGACAACTCGGAAGTCGGAAAAAAACGAGCTCCGAGTTGTAAAAAATGAATTGAACGGCATCGAACTCGGAAATTACAAGTCGGAAACTCGGGTATCATATCAGAGCCCCGACTTTCCGACTTGACGTCACGACAACATCAAAACAGTGCAGCCCTCGTCTTAAACGGTTAGAATTTAGACATTTTTATTTATTTGTTGAGGTTTTAATGCATATTTTTGTGTATTATTGCAGTAGCCTATATGAAATACGTTTATATTAAGTTGTGATTGTTGTATGGTGTGAAATTGCGGTCCTCGTTTGTGACGGAAATAACGTTTAACTGTTATCAAGGCTGTAACATTATATGTGCACTCATCTGCGGCGTCTCCTCTCCTCCAAAATAAACATCATTTACTGCTGCATTTATTTTTCGTATTCAGCTATGAGCCACAATATGCCAAACTTCCTTCAGGTATCCATGTTTTTTTTCTCCCGAGTTCCTGCAGCGTGAACGCAATGATGTCGGAAGTCGGAAATTTCCAAGTTGGGAATCCCGACCTCCGAGTTGTTATGAACGCACCATAAGTCCATTTTTATATACCACGATAGTGTCGTAACCCTTTTTGGTTTAAGGTATGGGTTGCTGTGACCTACAATAAGGCACTCCAATTCTGTATAATTGAGCATATGCTCTGTTTATAATCATTAAGGCTGAATTTCACCCCCAAGGTTAAACTTTTAAACCAGATTAAATCATGGTTAAGTTGAATTACGTAGAAACATTCTGTTGCACCAAACTAGTTTAAAATGAAGGAAGATTATGTTTAATCCTGTCTTGAAGCTCCCTTTTTAAGTTTTTACTTTAAACTGAGATGATATTTAACAGACTCAATCACCTTTTTTTTTATAATGATGTTTTTTGGCAAGATACGGTTCACAAAGTAAACTGTTTTGAAGCCGAACAGGAGGACTGGGCCAACTGTTGAACATGGTGGAGACGGAAAATAGTTTTACTGAGCTCTAATTAGAGCCAAACTTGGATTCAGTTTTTTTTTTTTAATGTTGGTGCAGCTCAGCCATACTGTCAGAGGTCAGTTAGGGTAAGACGCACAGCATGCTGTTTGCACTCTGCTGTGTCATGTGTGCAGGTGGCCTTAGTGCATATGATGTAACTGCGATGTCTCTTTGATATCAGTAGGGGGTCTGTGCTACATGTTGGCCCCCGTCCCTCTGAACATTTCTTTGTTTCTGTTATGTGCTCTACTTAAGAAATAATATGTACCGAATTAAAATTATTTAGTTTTCTCATATTCTCAAAACTTCCTGTCTTTCTTTATTAGGGAGGGGAAGTGAAAATGAATGTGGGTTAAAATGAAAGTAGGATGGACAATATTTGTGATAGATCCTCTAATACTATACCCACTGATGGATTTCTTCACTACCCCTGCATTCTACTACCTCAAGTAACACTTTAATGTATTAATTATATACAAATTTTGCATAACAGTGGGGAAACACCCTCATCTGACTGATGCGTATCCCCTGTTGTGAAGTCAAGTTTAAAATGCATTTCTGACTCAGAATTTAATTAGAATAATGAAGCCTTTGGTCCAGAGCTACTGTTGTGATGTGCTAATGAAACCGACTTTGATCTAAAATAACTGGGGGAAGCTGAAACGCATCCTGGACCCATGCACGGAAATTCAAACAGTCCTGATGCGCTGAGGTTCATGTCGGGGAGCTGGAGGAGGAGCATGCGCAGACACAGGGAGAAATGCTGCAGATAGAGAAAGGAAAGAACAGTAACAATGGTTGACAATCAAATCATTTTTCTCTCAATCATCCCATTTTCCTCCAGAGCCTGGCTCTCACTTTGTCTCTCAGCCTTCCCTCTTTTGTTCTGTTATCTTCTCATCAGTCAAGCTGAAAAAAACTGACAGTCCATTTATTTCATTTCCATTTTACTGAAAAGCAACACAGTCGTGGGAATTTATGGAAAATGTCAGCAGCTGTCATTCGTGTTTAGTGTATCATCCTATACCCTGTATATTGTTATAACAGCTCTCATTCGTCCATTATTTCTTCAAACAAGCCGAAGCTAACCGGAAACGTATCAGTTGTTGTGATCTGTTGTTTTCTTTTGCTATGCAAAAGTACTTCTAAAAACTTTCGTTTCCCAAAATGTGTGGTACAAAAACTCATTAGTACCTTCTTCCCTTGAGATTTTAATGAAAAGCAGACAAACAAATATTGTGCTAGTTAATTTCACATTTATATTGGTGTTTTATACTGTTGTTGTTACATCTTTTTATTATGTTTTTAAGTACCTGTTCTAACCTGATTTGACCTGGATTCTTTTTTGAATTAGCCTACTATATTATACGACTATTTATGTATTTATTGTGTCCCAAACAACAGCTTAAGGGAACAATAAAGTGTATTTCATCTCATCGTCTCATCTTAACTCAACTCAAAATTTGACTCGCCAAGACCTACAGCCTTTGTGCCTTTGCTGCTGCCAAAATCTTAGGTTGCTTTAAAATGTTATTTGACACTTTTTTATTAATATTCACTTCATTTATGATTTTGTGTAATTTCATTTGTGTTATTTTCTTGTTTTCAATTATCAGAACAGCAGGTGATTTATTTAGACATCAAATAATTCATTTCAGGGCCTTTGTGTCCCAAAAATGTTTGTTTCACCGTGGGAAAAATGGCCTTGACCTGGTCCCAGTTATAGATGTATAGTTTTTTTTTTATATATTTTTTGGCTTTTTGGCTTTATTTGATAGTCCACAGTAGAGATAGACAGGAAAGGGGGAGGCGGAGAGAGGGGGAATGACATGCAGGAAAGGGCTGCCCGACGCGGGATTCGAACCAGGGCCGCCTGCGGTGAGGACTGTAGTCTCTACATGGGGCAGCCGCTCTACCCACTGTGCCACGCACCGCCCCAGATGTATAGTTTTATTCTGTGGCTTATAGATATACAAATGCTGCCACCTACCACTTAAATTGCACCTAAACATAAATGAAGCATTATCTTTACAATATAAATATATATTTATATAAATAATATAAAAAATAAAATAACTGTGAACTAGTAAAACTGACTTTTCGGAGTTTAATTTGAAATTCCTTATCATTTAATTCAAATTCAGATAATAAGCATTGCTAGGGGGGTATAAAATCCTGCTTTCTATTACCAGGGAGAAATGCATTTTGAGTGCATGTGCTCCAGCAGCTTGATTTGTTCAGCAGTGAATGACAACCTCTTGCAGCACATGTTCGAGTGGGTTTCCTCCCACAGAAACATACGAGTGCTGTGGACAAATTGCTCACACTGCACTGTGTGTAAATGTGGGCGTGAGTCAGTCATTGTTTGTGTGACCAACTGGTGGTGACTGACCCAGGGTGTTTCCCTGCATCTGGTCCAAACAAACAAGAAACAACAATAGTAATTATAACTTTGTGGTGTGTTTGCAAGTTTGGTTTGACCTAAAAACGCTTGATTTTTTTCTTACACCAAGAGACAAATACGTTTGAAGAATTTCATCGCCTTGTGTTTGTCCTCATTTTTTCATGAGCATCTTTTGTTTTCAAGGATATAACACATTAATTTGAAGTGAAAATATCACCATCTTGCAAAATGCAAATTCCTATCCGACAGAGAATAATTTGCATATACGAAGGCGTGTGACAAAATCTTGTCCGTTGACCGGATGCATTTGAGTTTATCAAGGCTCATATTACCACAGATGTCTGTGAAGCATCATCTCAGTCGCCGCCGCCACCGTCGCAGCTGCTGCTGCTTCTGTGCTGTTGTTATCCAGCTGGATTATGTTCAGTGAACCTGTACAGTCATTTGGTTGGCCACAGAGGCTGACTGTGTCATCTGATGTTTGTCCTTTTGTGAGACCAAAGAAGAAAGCCACGGTGAATTGTGAGCTTCCTGGAAATACTAAATCAAGCAACAGCACCAGTTTATATTTCCAAGTAAAGTGTGTTTTCCTGAGTCCTCATGGACTTTGTTATGCTCCATGTTTATAGTGCTGGTACCTGGCTATAATAGAACTATACTTCTAGTTTCTACCACCAACTTTTAACATCATTATTGAACTTCTATTCATATGCATAGATGTAGTCAAGCTCTCTTTCACTCTTAATTTAAGTTCGTTTTAGAAGCCGACAATTTTCTTTTGACAGCAGGTGTTTTGATTTAGTCACTGTTCAGTCGCTAAATGGAATCCAGCCTTCATTAAATATGTAATGCTTTCCTCACTGTGACATGCAAAAATTACCTTGAATGAAAAAAAAGTCCCTCGAGAAATCACTATCGCAAAGATCAATTTCACTCCTGTCCATCCTCTCCCACAACTTTTTTTTTTCAGCCTAATTGAACCAGACTGATGTGTTAAGCTTATGAAGCCCATAGATGTTCCCTCAGGGAGGATGTCCCTGGACCCCTACAGAAGTTACATCACTGCCTGTGGTCTATAAACCCCTGATGTGCTATAATCCCACCCATGGCTTTGAATGTAAGGCCTCTTTTTTTCATGTTTGTGTTTGAATGAAGCAAATAATCCACGGTTGGCTGTACGCTGGGCCCGTCAAACAAGTCTGCTCCTGCAGCAGAGGTGCACCAATCGACTTTCCATTCATCCACGCACTCGCTGGCACACCGAACCCTTGCATTTGTGTGCAGCTGGACCCTTTCATTATTTACACTTGAAATGATAATGACATCATATGTGCACGGCTGCACTATTTGCATCCACATGGCAATGCGGCTGAATTTGTGTGACAAAATGGATAAGTAGCAACGCTTCCATCCTCCTGCCTTATTTACATGCTAACTACTGCATATTCAGAAGTGGGATTCCCCCCCCTCCCTCTTCTTGTGTGATTTAATAACATGCAGAAAATACAGTGCTTTCAAATGGCAGTCTGAAAGAGTGATGAGCTCAGTGTGAGGCAAGGAAAGTTCATGGTCAGGATTTCCCATAACTTAGACAAGAGTGCATTGAAGAGTAATAGACACTTTACTGACACATGCATTTCAGTTCAGTTTTGCCTGTGTGGGTTAAAACAGATTCTGTTGAGCTGGCTGGCTGCTTCGGTGCCATGATGGGCCGTCGAGGTTCCTGGGTAGTTCACCTCTCTTTGAGGCCGACTCTTTGATTCCCCACTGAGTCAAATTTTAAAAGGTTGAAGGGAGATGAATGCCAGCGTTTTGCACGGCCGTATAGTTTGTGCAGATGTTAAGAAGAAGGTAGGATGATTGGCAAAGAGCTGAGAAGATTTTATTTCATCTGAACAGGTTTAACACATACAACTCTACTAGGCAAGCACATACACTTACAATCATGTCAGTGATAGAACTGCTACAAGAGAGTCTATTAGATAATACAAAACTTGGCCAAACGTGATCAAGCAAGCCTAGAAGTTACAATGACACTGAATACTAATTGCTGCTTGTCTGTTCTTGGATGCCGCTCAATTCACACAGCACTGAGTCAGATATGACTGAAACATTGACATGCAGTTCTATGAAACGGAGATGATGGCATTTTTCTGTCTGTGTTTTCCACAAATAGGGCTTTTGAAAGAGTGTGTCACCTCCAAACAACGCTCTGCACACTTTCACCATGCAAATGGTGCAATCTTCTGTCGACATACTGTCAAAATCTATTTTTTTTGGGGGGGGGGGAGCATTTTGTGTCAGAGCTGGAAACACTTGGCAGCCTAGAATAGTGGAGCAATATTTCTGCAGTTGCTATTCAACACAGCAAATGCAATACTTTGTAAAGACATTCCTCTCTAGGTGATGAAATGTCCATGTACATCAAGATGACATTGAACAGCCTACTATTAGTTATTCCCGACAGAAGACATATTCGGTGTAGCTTGTCCAGATTTTGTCCTCGTTTGGATCATTGCTGGTGTAGGCGCAGGTGCCTGTGGAGCTGCAGGCCACCATGTGGAAGCCCACCTCTGTCAGCTTGTCAAATGCCTGCTCTAGAAAATTATACTTGAGATAGTACCGGGATGTGTATCTCTCCGGGGGCCTGTCCGGGTCTCTGCTCTCGTTCAGCGTGTCCCCAAACACTTCCTTGGCCAGGGAGGTCTTCCCGCAAACCGTGATGCGCGCCACCCGCCTGAATTTGGCATCGGTCTGGATGTCTCTTCCGATGGTGTACGAGCCGCGGTATCCTATCGTGATATAGCCCGACTTCCTGGAGTCCAGAGACGGGGAGCGCATGGCCCCGCTGACCGACATGGTGCGTAAAGTCTCCATGCCGCCGGATGGGCCGCACTGCTGCGCGCCTTCCTCCGTGTCGCTCTGGCTGATCTCCTCGCTGATTGAATTATCCTTACTCACCCGGGGGCTGAGGCGCTTGGCGAGGTCCCGCAGCTGGAAGAAGTCAGCCTCCCTCTGCAGCCGACTTTTCTCGGGGAAGTAGTCCGGGAGGACCAAGTTGAGATCTCGGAGATAATCGAGGATGTAGCGGAACAAGAAGCCGTCCCTGTCCAAGAAGAAGCGCCCTTTGCTGTCTCTCGCCAACTCCTTGGGCGACTTCTTGCTGAACATGTTCCACAGGAGCGAGTCTGGGACGGCGACCAGAGTTTTGTGTCTGGTCACATAAACCTGTCCGCCGACGTTCAGCTCGATGATCTCTGAGAACGGGGAGCCCGAGTCCCCGCAGTTGGACACCCCGCGCTCCGTGTCGGCCAGTGCCATCTTCTCTGAGCCGCTGCACTGATGTGGGATCAGTGGAAACACTGAGCAACAAAGTGGCAGCGGCTTGTTTATGAAGCCTGGGCTTACCGCGTGCGTGCGTGCGCGCGCGTGACGGGTTGACTGTGAAGTTAACATTTAACTATTAAATGGCTGAGTTGAAAAAATATGGGTTCATACCCCCCACCTCACCCTACCCCTGCCCCTGCCCCCAACACACACACAGATGGAGAGATAGTCTCCTCCATCACTTGAAGCAAACAGCCACATTTCATTATGTTTCCTCTCTTCCTGCCCTGTTTGACATCAGATCTATGATTTATTGATAGATTCATATAAATCAAATCAAATGTTAGATTTTTTTTTTCCGTTTCCACTGGAGCACACCAAACCAGAGACCATGACAAATGTCTTAAGTTATTCGAGCTTTGAAATCAAGACATGTTTGGAAAATATGGAAAGAGTGACACCCATTGCAGCTCCAAAGGAAATGCAGCCAACATCTTGCACATCACACACACACACACACATGCACGCACGCACACACCAGAAATGATCTGAAGACTTACTTTAGACAAAGTGTAACCACCACATGTCTGACTCTAACTCATCCTGTAACCTTCCAAAAGGTTGACCCTTACCAAAACCCAAGCCTTAATCTTATGTATTCTCTCTATAAACAATCATACACACATTTGTGACTATAGGGTTCGCTCAGCCTCATTCTCATTCAGAGTTAGTAGTGACATCTTACATTTGTTCTTCTGCTCCACAGTTCAGTCTGTCCTGCTGTATGGTAGCCTGGTCTGGTTACTGTCCAGCTGAAGGGCAGAATACAAAGACTTCATGGCTGCTGAGATTTCACACTATAAACTGGTGGGCGACTCTGTGGAGAGTGACTTTCCTCCACAGCTGGACTGATCACTCCCTGTGGCTGGCTAACAAAATCAACCTGGACCCTTCACATGTCCTACATGATGGGCACCAGCTCCAATCTGTTCTCCTTTGTTCCTCACTCCACTACTAAACAATCAGAGGAGCAAAAAGCAATGACCCCACCACCACACTTGCCACATATACCCCTGAGATATATGAATGTCTGAGTTGTGTTGTGACAAATGTCTGTGATAAATTAAGTTTAATCTGTGGCACTAATCGCTCTGCCTTCAGAAACTTAAAACATATTTTGCTCTGTTGGATAAAAGAGAAGAAACACCTTGAGAAAATCGACCACTACGTGGATTACTCATTTGTTAACACGTGGGTTTGCAGGTATCAAAAGCCAAAACCAAAACCATTACAAAAACAGCTGGAAAGGAAGCACATAATGAAAGCATTTATCAAAGCCTCCAGAGCACATAGCTGGAAAAAAGACATTACATGAGATATTAAAGTCAATTTCATTCCCAAATTCCATCTGAATTATGCACAAGAATCAATAACACTAACAGGTCATTCAGATTGTTTGTAAATTAGAGAGTTTAGTTCATCTTAATCAAATTCAAAGAAAACATACATGTTATGATTTGGTAACAAAATATAGGCCTACAAGATATATTTATATATATTTAATGTTGTATGTGTGTTAAGGAGGAAAATAAAAAGCCCAATGATGTCGATCCTTAGTAAATCTAAAATAGGCTGTGAGTCACCACCTGAGTCAGTCATCGCCACATTGGTTAATGCAAATGAGAGGATGAGATAATTTGCTTCAAATAATAGATAAGTAAAACATAATAATGCTAAAAATAATGAAATCATGTTTTAAATAAATAGATAAAGAGCTAAAATTAAAAACTAAAGCCAAGTAGGAAGTTAAGAAGTGACCAGTCGGTTGTTGAAATCAGTCCAGGTCGTGTAAGCATGAATAATACATTTGACTAAATTGAGCTAAATGTTGAGAGATGAGTTATATAAAATTATATAACGAAACAATCAGTATATATCATGTTTTTGTAAAAATTCATTTTTAGTGTTAGATTATATTGCAACATGCCAGAGTGTTGTCATCACAGAAGTTTTGCAACTTTACACGCATAGTTGCTTTTGTCTTGTGATTGTCTGTGAGTGACCTGGTCAACGTGTTTCATTTCCCTCTTCCAAACTTCCCATAGCGGAGAGCTGAATTTCCACTGTCAGCCATCACAACAGTAAATATATGTAAAATAAAAATCATAATTGCTTTGTCTGATTATGGATATATTGGCAAAATCAAGCAAATAAATAAAATAAGCTGTTAAGATTTACATTTGGTATTCACATATCTTATTTCTAAATAACTATTCTGTCTCAAAGACAGTCACTGTACAACGTTTTAAACCAACACCTGAAGTGAAATTGAAACTGTAGATTGAAATATTTGGAATTAACACAAAGCAAGGAAGGACAAGGAATTCATTAGATTTGCTAATCTACGACCTACACTTCTTGGGAAATGAATCAAAGGCAGTGATGTCCAGTCATTGTGAAAGTTCCCACTTCTCATGGTGGCGGTTTTTACCCACTTTGGAAATTTGGAGCTTCAGATGGTGAAATGGCCTATAAAAGGCATCCGCACTCATGTGGTGCCATTCTTGAGCTGTAACAATGCTACGCAAGGTAAATTGTGTTCTTTCATATTCCTAAATTTTACACATTTTCAGCACTTTCCTATTTGTGATTCAGTTTATGCAGCTTTTGTAAAGTGTTTTTTGGGGTGGGTTTAAAGACAAATACATGCAGCATAGTTCAGTTTTATAGTCTGGCCTCTGGGGAGGTTTGCACTTTGAGTTTTAGACTGACTGGCCGTGCTTCACCTTCCCAGGGTATTACGGAGAGCTTTGGAGCTGCTGTCCATGCCCTCAGCGCCGCTCAGCTGACAGATGGTGTGATTAACAGAAGCAAAAGGATGATTCTGGACACCCTGGGCGTCGGGTTATTAGGAACCAGGACAGCTGTCTTCAACAAGGCTCTCGTGTACAGTCAGGTAAAATGAACTATTGGACATGGGTCTGGAGACACAAAATGTACATAATGTAATACATCATATGACAATATAATATAAATAATATAAAAGCACCTAATGTGAAAGCTTTAACTCTGTTTCACCTCAAGTAAGCTTGAAAAGACCACACATATTGTCGATTGTAACTAATAATTAACTATTTTTGTCCACCATTTGTTTTCTATATATCCACTGTCTTTAGAGTCAACTTGTGACCATCACACTTCTTCTTTACATATAGAAGTCGTCCGTGTTTCTCTGAACCTCACATACTGAGCTATTGATTGTTTACTAAACCCACTATTGTGGTGTGTGTGTGTGTGTGGTTTCCTTTACTAAGAGGCGTTTAAATTATTGGTCTACTTCTCTGTACTTATAGAATATGATTTGGTTTATATCTGTTGTTTATTTGTTAATATGGAAGCTGGAAATGTCCCTGCTGAGTTCAGTGGTGTATTAACACCCCTATTTAATTTCTCTCTTAGCCTCATTAATCTGTCTGATTACAGTTGTTTTCATCTAACGAGAGGAGCAGCGTTTGGGGTAAATCAGACATAGATCTCCCTCCTCACTTTGCAGCATTTGTCAACGGCATCGCTGTAAGTTGGCTCAAATCAAAGCATCATATTTATTGTCATGGAGAACATAAAAGTGATGTGCTGCTCTGTTTTGACCGCTGCTAATCGGTTGTGTCACATTGTCTGGCGGCAGGTTCACTCCATGGACTTTGATGACACGTGGCATCCTGCCACTCATCCCTCGGGGGCCGTGCTTCCTGCACTGCTGGCCCTGGCAGAGTCGCCACACAGTCAGACCTCTGGTCTGGACCTGCTGCTGGCCTTTAATGTTGGCATCGAGGTGCAGGGCAGACTCATGAGGTTCTCCAGAGAGGCATTCAACATCCCTGCGAGGTGAGATATGTAGTTGCATGTTATTTAAGATGTCATGTCTGTGCAAATGTTGTTGTTGTTTTTTTATCCAGCTGTGAGTTAGAGTCAAGTGAAAAATATTTGAGAATTACTGTAAAGGGTTGATGCGACCAATTCATAAAAAGTACAACAGCGACATCTAGTGGAGACTGGTCATGATGATGATTTTGGTTTTAGCAGTTGGGGTGGTTCATGGATTTTATCATGTGGTTGACACAACAAAATGTAAAAATGAAACTGCAACTGCAACATTCCCAGAAACAGCAACTCTGGACAAACTGATGAACCCGTCTGCTGACAGTTTTCAGAGAGACAACTAATTATTTCATAGGAAGAAGTTTCAAAGGTAGACAAGTCACCGCAAATACTTTGTACATCTATTTGTTGCACAGGTGCGTAGGAGAGAGATCTGTAAATGTACCAAATATACAGACTCCCGCACAAGGTTTACCTGAAGAAGGTCACAGTACAAAAATGTTGCGGCCATTAAAGGTTTTTGTGCAAATGTAACAGTGTGCGAGAGTATGTGGCTGTATATTCTATATAAATAAATAAGCAAAATTGACATCTGAGTCACTGAAGTAGCTACAAATCCTGTTAACAAAGAGGAAAAAGTAATTTAACTTATCAAGCTGGAACAAGTGAATGAAAATGACTTAATGGGTAATAGATGATCATAAATTGTTGTCTGTCAGTGAACTATATTAGATTAACTAATTGTTTCATTCTGCCTTGTCAAAGCCTTATTAAACATGAATTTATCCTAATGTTTTGATCCTCTCCTCCTCTCCAAACGCTCAGATTCCACCCTCCCAGCGTTGTGGGGGTGATGGGGAGCGCTGCAGCCTCGGCCAAGCTCCTGGGTCTGTCCCCGGCTCAGTGCAGTCATGCACTGGCTATCGCAGCCTCCTCTGCTGGAGCTCCCCTGGCCAACGCCGCCACACAAACCAAACCTCTCCACATAGGAAACGCTGCCCGGAGAGGCCTGGAGGCCGCTCAGCTGGCACAGATCGGATTGGAGGGGAATCCAGCCATCCTGGACACGGACCACGGGTTTGGGGTTTACTACAAAGACTACAGTCCGTCAGCGATGGCGGATCCTGCCTCCAGTGGCTTTAAATGGATGCTGGAAGATCAGAATGTGGCCGTCAAACGCATCCCCGCTCATCTGGGGATGCACTGGGTGGTGGATGCGGCTCTGGCAGCTCGCCGCAAGCTTGAAAATACAGTTGGAAACGTTGACCTCAGCCAGATCAGACACATCACACTACGGGTGCCTCCATCCAAGTACATTAACTGCCCCTTACCCACCACAGAGCACCAAGCCAGGCACTCATTTCAATTCAACGCCTGCTCAGCTCTGCTGGATAACAAAGTCACGGTGGCTTCCTTCACTGAGGCTCAAATTAACAGACCTGCCCTGAAGATGCTCCTGTCTAAAGTCCAAATGGAGACCCCACAGGACAACCCACCCAGCTTTGACAAGATGTACTGCGAGGTCGAGATAGAAACAGATCAGGGGCAGCAGCAGCAGAAACACGCAGCCAGGTGTGATACCTTTTACGGCCACTGGAGGAAGCCACTGAGCCACAAGGACCTGGTGGAGAAGTTCAGCGTCAACGCGTCTTCAGTGCTGAACACAAACGGAGTGGAGGGAGTGATCGATGTGGTCGGAGACATGGAAAGAGTGAGTGACTGCTCCGTCCTGGGTTCATATCTGAGAATGACCAGTAGTCCACATAAGCAGTTATACAGGATGTACACGGGTGGTTTGTGATTGCACAGTAGCCTAGCTATTTGGTCAATTACCTGTTTAATCAACGAAAGATTTGCACATTCACTCGTGATATAACATGAACTGAAAGAGTGAACTTTTTCATTTTATTGCAATTTTGTTTGTACAATACCACACCTGCTATTGATTTTCAAAAATCTAATAAACAATGCTGTCATGATATGGATTCATTGCATATTCTGAATACAGTCTGGTATAACTGAGTTAAACAGAATTTTGTTACATAGCTGACACACCTGAAATATTAGACTGTGCAGTACACTTTACTAACACAAACACACATATTTCAAGGGTATCTGGAAGTGCTTCTAATCAAAGGTGAAACGTCATCTCCTCCAAATCAGTTCAGCAGGCAACTACCGTGAAGCTCTTTAACTGGACACGACTGCCATCCTCTTTCCGTCGTGTCCGGTCGGATCTTTTCCGTTTGCGAGTCAGATCAAGCGAGCTTCAGCACGTCCTTCACCATGGCTCCGATCCCGTCGAATACTTCATGCATGGGAGCGTCGCACATGAAGGCACAGGTCGTCACCAGCTTGTTCTTCTGGTCCACGTGGCTCTCGCTGACGCTCTTGCTCACATGTTTGCAGCCCAGCTGGTTGATGGCCGCTGCAGTGTCATTGGTGTTGGGGTACCTGACGGAGAAAGAGAAAAGTTTGGCGGCTTGAGAGTAACTTCTGCAGACAATTGAGGGAAAATAAACATTAATCCCAACTTTCAACTAACTCAAACTTCAACTTTTGTATCTTTGGACATAATTTCTAATTATGAAAGTTACCCTGGAGGTAGATGAGATTAATTGCACATTTTACTATGCATTTGTCTTATCACATTTTCTATTTACTTTCAGCCTCAGGTCTATTCAGACTGGCCTCATGGTTAATGGCCTAATTTAAAACACCCGTCCCAGTTGACATGACGGTATGACGGATGTCAGGTGATGCCTCTGTCTTATCCTGAAAACAGAAGTCCTGACCATCACCAAACCAAAAGTCTTCAGATGATCAGACAGGCTGCAAACAAGATAGTTTAGCTAAATTATAAGGCCATCTTAATTAAATAAAGAAAAGGGTTCATCCAGAAATCAGTTTGCCTTTGCTCTAATTTCTAAACAAATGTGGAAAACGTAGAGGGCTGTAATTGCTCAAACTTGCCTTTTCAATGTTGCTGCGTTCCCAGAGCTCAGAGTTTTACTTCATCAAACTAAAAGAAGCCAAAAACCAAAAATACTACAACGAAGAGATGTATGAAGTGTTCTTCAACATGTTTAGACTCACTTATCGTCCTTCTCAAGCCCGACGGTGACCTCACAGCCAGGGAACACCTTGGCAGCCAGGACAGGTGAGATGCAGCAGAGGCCGATGACTTTGCCCTCACCGTGGAACGCCTGCAACACGGCCTTGACCTCGTCGTTCACGGTGCAGTCTTTGCCCTGCACTGCCCATGTACAGAGGTTCTTCGCCGCCCCGAAACCACCTGCCAAACATCAAGCAGAAAAGTTAACTGGTTGGAAATATTTAATATTTAAAGCAGATATCAGCTTCACGGCCGTTTCGGCTAATGCTGCGTTCAAGGCAGGCTTTTGAAACCGTAAGTTACAGCTTCAAGTCACAACTACGACTTGGTAGCGTTCCAGGTAACCCGTAGCTCGTGTTTTTACCATCCTGTTGTCTGTTGAAGTTCCCTATAACGGCCACTCGTAACTTCCGACCCGTGAACTCGTACCAGATCGAACTGGTATGACTTCACAGGAAGGAAAAACACAAAGTACGAGTTTCTTTGAACGCACCATGAGTTAGCAGCCCCCGCCCTTGTCAGGCATCAATTGGTCCTCGTGCTACGTCACCACATTCACGCGCATCCCTTGGCTGCACACACAGCCCTTCATGCCGTTCTCTCTCCTCATTGGATAACACTTGTATCCCACAAGGAAAATTTTCTCCTCGGGTTACAGCAGAGCAGAGTGACGGAGAGACTCGTGTTTAGGCTGAAATACTTCATGTAAGTGATTGCTGACGGAAAATAGGACTATTTAGGACTTATATTAACAAAAACATTCCACTGATATCTGCTTTAACTACAGCCACTGGTTTCAGATTGTCTCGGGGCAACAGACTATCATGTTGTTATGACCACACCTGGGAATATAATAGCATCGTGGTCTTTGACGCTAAGTTTAGACAGGTCCTGGATGTTTCCACGGGCCAGTCTGGCGCTCTCCACCAACACATTCCTCTTCTCCTCAGACGGTTCGCCTTTCAGATGATTCACCACGTGCATCTGGTCAATGTTGGGGGCAAACATGTTTACCTGCAGGTAAAAACAAAAAGCAAAAAGTGAGAACATTAGAAAAAACACACACAGCTCACCTGTTGACCCTTCAATTTTCAGCCATGTTGTGCAGACTGGAGCCCTTTGGAGACCGGCTCATATCAATAGCTACAGCATTATACAGTTGGTCAGTGGACAGGGGCAAAGTCTGCAGTCTTCAGTATAAATTAGGCTCTTTGTTGCTTCTCTGAAAAGAGTGAATTTCAAACTGAAGAGACTGTAACTTTGGAAGATACTGTACCAAGGAAAGTCTCTGGCCATCTTAGAGCTACAATTTCAGTTACCTTTACATTTCACAATAAAACACTGAATGTCCTGTGTCCATAGCTGTAAAGTAAACTGATCAGCCATAACATTTAAAAACACTGCCAGTTTAATTCTATAATCAGTGACAATCCCACACATCCTTTGAGTGTAATAAAAAAAAAAAAAAAAAAAAGGTTTCTGAAGACTAGCTACTATCATATCACGTTTTTTCACATTTCATTGTATTTCGACTTCATTTCGACTTTATTCTCATAGTGCACAAAAATGATTCATCCATTCATTTTTTCCGTGTGGAGCTACTATTCCGTATTACATCTGTACAGAAATGCCAAGTAGCATAAAGTCAGGCAGTCTTTCCCTAAATTCTCAGTCCAGTTCATTGGCGTCTTTACATAAAAAAAAGATATTCTGCTCCACTAATATCTTTAGGCTCCATATAATATCAAACAGGTAGGTGGGTGTCTTGGTGTGAATTTCCCTGCAGCTCGGTCAAAAAGTTGCACAGGTCAGGCCTGTCTGTGTCAGCAGAGCTCAAACTCTGCGTCACAAATTTGCAATGGAAATAAGAAGAGCAAAACGAAAACTGAGGTCATTTTATATCAAACTACTGATTTTGTGCTTATAGAGCGTTTTCTCGCACACTTTCTCTTCCCTCCAGCAGACCATAACAACACAGCACGCACCGTGAGCACTTGAACACATCAGACCAGGAGCTGTGTCACACATTAACCAACAAACTTACATTGGCACCTCCTCGGCTCAGGTGAACCAAAATAGCCGAGGCCTCGTGGATCTCGCTGCCGTCATAAACTCCGCAGCCCGCGAGCACCACTGCCACGCGCTTCGCCATCTGTGCAGAGTAGTAGGCTTTGTTCACGGTCTGAATGGAGCTGAATGTCAGCAAGTTGCGACCACAGTGGTGCAGCAGGGTGAGCATGGCGGACTGTCAGCGGAGAGGACGCCCCCTTCTTCCGCTTCTTCTTCTTTTCAAGGCGGTTAATCCGTTTACTTGCTCCACGCGGCCTGAGCGCCGCCTGGTGTTTATAGGAAGGAGGAAGACAGCTGCCACAAAATATAAATATTATAAACAATGTGCAGTTTTTAAATTAACTATTACCACAATTCTACTATTCGATTGCTATTATTATATAAAGTTATTTAAGCATTTGAGAAAGATTTGATTTGAGATTTGAAAGATTTGAGATTATTAGATTAGAATGCCATCTGCTGTTAATTGAGACTCAGAGTTTCAATAATCAATAAATGTCAGTATTGTGGCTTTACTTTCTGATACAAACATTTTTAAGAATTGAATTTAACTAAAAATTAAAAACTTTTTTGTACATTTTTGTAATTGTAGCCTAAGTTTTTAATAAACTAATTTCATTCATTGATTTCATGTATTTAACATTATGTTATCATGTAAAATAATCTTATTAGCCTACGTATTGGTAAATTTATTTATCCAGGATTTGCATAATTCCTAATTTCCTATATCCCCACATACAGGGCCCAAAAAGGCCACAGGACTTAACTTTAAAACTGCTAAATGAGCATGATAATTTGAGAACCCTTTGCGAGAGAGAGAACTAAAATAATAGTCAATTAAAAATAAATAATAAATTGTTTTGTCAGTATTTAATATCTATGAGTTCTATATTTCCACATTTATTAATTAAATCATTTTATGTTTTTGATTTATTTTCTATATTTATTTCAACCTGGGGTTCATGACTAATTTCATCATCTCGTATGGACTCGTCATGTGATTTCGTGTCATCAACAAAACCATGTGACCTTTAACAAGGAAGTCAGTTCAGAGTGGAGGAGGGATCATGGGAAGACTGTCTTGTCCTGTCACCCTGCCTTTTGCTTTTCACTCCTAATTTCCAGTGTGTTTGAGACGTCAACATGACTCAGGTGGAGTTGACTGTGTGTTTGAACCTGCTCCTGTTCCTTCATGTTGTCGCTCCGGTCAGCACCGAGGCTCAGCAGCAGCAGCAGTGGCCGGTTCCCTACAGGTACGAGCACCACCAACCCTCGTCTCCACACGCTCTTCTTTGCTCCGTAACTTTGAGTCATGTGATAGACATATAATAAACTCAAAACTGTTTGGAGAAAGTTTAAACTGCAAAAGACCCTGTGCAGAAAAAGCTCCTGTACTTTACTTCTGATTTACGGAGTCCTTAAACACAACAATGTTATATCTGTCTGACTCTGCCCTCGTTAGATTTCCAGTTAGCTGTAGTTTCAACTGTTGATCCATTAAACTGTTATTAAAGCATTTTGTGAATATCAGACAGTCACAGTTAACGAGTAAGGATCTTTATCTTACTTTATCTGAAGTAGATCCAGAAAAAATGCGTTATTATGGACGTTGCGTTCACGTGACGTTGGGAACTCTGGGCTCTATACCATCTTGCAGCATGAGCATAATGAGAACAAGTGTTATTACTACGAGTACGTTGTGCAACAACAGTAGTAAAGATGACATGAAAGAAGTGTGTTTGCATTAGATGCATCTTTGTTTGTAAGAAAACAAACATCTAAAGTTTGTATCTAAAACCTGAGTTGTAGGCCTACATTTGAAGTGAAAACATTTGACTTTTTGATTCATATGAATTCCTGAAATTGATGTAATTTCATGTCATCTCAATTCATGTGATATCATGTCATCTCAATTCATGTGATATTATTAGTAAAAGCAATATATATTTTTTTATTATATTAAGTCTAATCCTGAATAAAAACCACCATGAGGATGGGCTGTATCAATTGTCTTGTGACTTGTCATTGTTTGATCAGTCTATTAATAAACACGTTAGGAAGCAGAGATTAAGCATTTCCCTTTATTTTTATTCTCAGTTCTGGTCCGGGTCTAAATTGTTGATGTGCTAAAGGTCTCACCATGTTCCAGAAAAGTTTCTGTGGTGGTATGAAACTCCCTTTTGGCTGTGACTGATGGTCTGCTGTGTGTCTCTCTTATCTTCCCCAGACGCTTCGATTATCGCCCTGACGCGGACTCTTACTGTGAAGCTCTCTACCCGTTCTGCCCCACTGGAGACCGCGATGGACGAATCCCCTACATAAGAGAGAGCGACGTAATCTCTGTTTATCGACTGCAGACACCTGTGTGGGAATTCAAGTACGGAGATTTGCTGGGGAAATTTGTAAGTACATCAGTCAGTCGTCTTCTGGTCAAATAAAGGCAGCTGAAGGTACTTTGTGTTAAATTAATGAGATCAGAAAAAACTCAGCTCAGGCCATCAATATGGATGCAAACATAATTTAAAATCAAAATACAATATAGCCTACCCCAGAGCGACACATACTGGAAATAATTAACCCTGTTAAGAGACAGGGTTAAAATAAGTAAATGTAGGGGGAAAAAAGAAGTCATTTTATCAGTGATCAATCTGTTCATGATACCTTATACTGTAAGTGACAAAATGCAGGTTTTGTGAGTGAAGATAACTGGATAAAATACTTAACTGCCCTGATATTGTTGCAGCCGACATAGGCATACATATTCTCTGTGGTGTTAAATATAGCCTAACCTGAAATTGAGATGAGGAAATGTCTGTGTTGCACCTGTATGGAGCTGGTAAAGTCTTTTTAAATAAAGCAGGAGTGTAGAAACACAGCTGTACCCACTTCCCCCATGTCCGTGTTTCTGTTCTGATTTACAGCATATTATGCACGATGCTATTGGATTCAGCAGCTACGAGACAGAGGCCAACTTCACTATGGAGTGGTACGAGTTGTTTCAGCTGGGAAACTGCACCTTCCCCCACCTCAGACCAGACGAGTACGCACCGTTCTGGTGCAACCAGGGAGCCGCCTGCTTCTTTGAAGGCATCGATGACTTGCACTGGTCACAAAACGGCACCTTGGAGAAAATAGGAGAAATATCTGGTGAGACCGAGCGGATTTGTTGAGCAAATGTATGTTAATTCACTTAAAGTGGGACCCAGTGAGTGCACCATTTACTTAAATTTGAGATACGCAAGTTCAAATTTACAATTGTTTCAACAAATGGCTCAACCTGTGTTTTGTGACCTATTTTAAAAAATGTACATCTTTTCCAGTCATAAAAAAGACCAAAGACGGGGAAGAGAAGCCAGAAGTATTAACAGATGGGCCAACATGTCTCCATGGGATTTGTTGAAAATAAGGAAAGAAGGAATTATAGAAAAAATACCAGACTACTCACCATAATGTGTGATAATTAGATTATTATTAAATCATCCACTGAGATGTAGAATTCAAAAACACACACACCACTAAGAAATAAAGCCATTTAACTTTTCATCATAACACTAGATGCAGTACAGATGCTGCCCTATTGATCCACTTTTACACAGATGATGTCCTTTTATATTTGACCAATTCCTATTTCTGGCTGCTGCCTCTTTTTATGAATGTAGAAAATCATTTAGGCCTACAGACAAAATTTCATAAACTTAATTAGAAATACATAACCTTTTTAGTATCTTAGCACAATTGCTAAGTGGTCTTGCAGCAAAAAGGATTGTAAGTTTGTCTGTGTTTTCATTGGCATGAGGACACTGGTTTCCTCCTATTGTGGCTCCTGGGCCTTTTCCCCTTTGCGTCATGAGAAAAGCTACAACACTTCCCATGAACCTTCAACAGGTTAGATGTAGAAAATCAAGAGGATGAACATGGATTGATCATTTTTAATTTAATTCAAGAATCCAGAATTACGAGTTCAAAAAATATATATTTGCACGCTCCAGGTGATATTTTCTCATGTGTCCTACTTTTTAAAGTAGTTTTCCATTCTTTTCCTAGGGGACCAGTTCAATGACATGGCCCAGTGGGTCCAAGACGACAATGAGACTGGGATCTATTACGAGACTTGGACGGTTCGCTCTGACCCCGGTCCTAACGCCACGGTGTGGTTCGAGTCTTACGACTGCTCACAGTTTGTCCACCGCACCTACAGGAAACTGACGGAGCTCGGAGCAGAACTGTCCAGTCGCTCACAAACCAACTACACCAAGATCTACCTCTACAGCGGGGAGCCCTCGTACCTCGGCAACGACAGCTCCATATTCGGACAGCCCGCTCTCAAGAACCTGGCATCGGAGATCCGCAAATTTTACTACACGTTCAGACCGCACCAGTCATTCGTAGACTTTGTCCTCAGTCTGCTGGACGCTTATCAAAAGGTCGTGGTGGACAAGAGCTTCTACCTCTACTACAACTTTGAGTACTGGCATCTGCCAATGAAACCTCCCTATGTGGAGATTATATATGAAGAGGTGCCTTTGCCGAAATATCCAGATTTCCATTAGCAATTGATCAGTTGATGAACTGATCTTCCAAAAACCAAATATATCAGCAATACCAACAGCAGATTTTCACCTTTTAGAAGCTGAAACGAGTGCATTGTTGATTTTGCTGTTTGATAAATGGTTCAAATGATGAATCGATTATCAAAATAGTAAAATATTTTGACTGTGGACACAGGTGGTGAGAATGATCTCACCATCAGGTCGAGATCAAGTCACAATGTTCATCAGCAGGTTTTCCTTGGTTGAGAAGTGCCCTCTGCAGATGTCTTGTAAATTAACAAAAGCCACTCAGTGTTTCTCAACAAAATGCTCTGTATGTATCCCAGAGGCCGAACAAACTTGCTAATGCAAATGTTTGCTGCATTTCCTTCCACATAAAACGTTTGCAAAGCTGGTGTTTTGAATGTTTCACACTGTGCCTTGTTTAACTCGGTGTTTGTTGGCTTTGTTAGCAGTCTTCACCTTCCCTTGGTGCACTGCTTTGAGCTTCAAGTTTTAATCCAACATCAATGAGAAGTCCTGAGACAAACATGGACCTTTACTTTTCCATGACAACTGGGCAAATATTGGTGAAGTTTTTTTCTTTCTTTTTTCAATTTATTAAAGAATATTTCTCATAGTTTCTTATAGTTATTATGATCAAGGATGTGATGTGAGAGTTGGACATTTGCACAAAGCATTTGTTTTTTTCTTGTGTACTGTTTGGGATGTGATGATGATCACTGTATCATCCATGATAAGAGTTTCACTATAAACTGAACAGGTACTGGGAGACACAAATATTTAGAGTCTGATGGTAATTGGTGAAAAACACTTTTTCTAAGTTTCCAGATTGCAGTGGTTTTATATAAATGAATAAAGTACCTGCAGTTTACGGTAAATACTTTATCTCACAACTACAACTAAAGGAAACAGACTATCTGTTTCATTAATGTCCTAACCCTATGTCATTCTCTCAGGTGAGATTATTATTAGATAAGTAATTGTCAAGACAAGGCAATTTTATTTAGCCCATTTTTACAGTTTAAGGGCTTTACATAGCAGCATAACAACATCCTCTTGGGCTGATGGTCACCAACATGATGGCATAATGACTCATCATTTTTGCACTAATTTCCCTGATTTCTGCACTTGTGAATTAAATATTACCTTCAATTACATGGATGTGTCATAATACAGTAAATGAATCACATCAGATCCAGTGAATATTTTGTGTTATGTGTACAGTTATTTTGGATTTTCATAGTTTTACCTATTAAACCTAAACTCATTCCTACGTCATTTTTATGCAGCATTATGAATGTTGTTTGTTGAATGTTTTTTCTTAATTAATGGAGCTAAACAAGCACTCTGACATACTTAGTATGTAGCAGTTGAGATAAAATAATCGAATAACAGATGCAAACATGTACATTCACAATTTTTTATTACCGGTATAAGATCACCTATCCAAAACAATAATTTTAATTTCAAGACAGGTGACCAGTAAAGCAAAGTAGACAAAGCATTTGCCGTACAGAAGCAAAACTAAAGACAGCATTGTCAACACCAGTTTACTCCAAATAAAACTTACTGGATGACTCCTCTGAACCAGTGAGGTCAACATAACAATTACTGAAAAGAGGCATATTTATGATGAAAGATAAATAAATTGTCCTTCTTAATCTGCGTTTTATGTGAAACACGTTTTGACTCATCCAGCTGAATTTTCCATTGAAACCCAATAATGACGACAGGAAAATGGTCAACGCCTGTAGAGTATGGAGACGCAGCCTTCACCGTAGAGCTGCTGTCACAGCCACTGCACAAATTATGAAAGACAATCAGAAGATATGTTGCTGTACCGCTGAGATGCTAATGTACATGAGCACAGACACATCAGCACATGTATCTACTTCAATGATCAGATGCGATGACCGATGCTATAAATAGACTATGTTAGTTCAAAAACCACAAAAGACGGAACCACACTTCCTGCGATCAAGTGTCTGGCTTTTAGTTTTTGTTACAGTTTGGCTACATGACAGTGATGATAACAGGAATAAAGTCTGGCAGAAAAATAAAGCAAAATCTGGGTTTGACGGAGCAAACAGCGACATCCAAAAGGTCTGACCACTACACTACCAATATGTTTTTTTTTTTGTTTTTTTTTTTACAAAAATACATTTGACAAATTATCTTTTTCACTCAATTATGTAGTTTTTAATAACGTATACACTATCAGAAGTCAAAAGCTTTGTGAATTAACAAGAAATTTCTCAACTTTTGACATGCCTTTAACTCATTTCTACAGATTTTTAAAATCTATCATAATTTCTTTTTAAGTAAATCCCACTCAAATATCTTCTCATGTTTAAAAATAGAAATAAAAACTAAAAAGGATGGGTCATCCATTTTTTTGCTTTTCTGAATTTCAAACAGGGGTAGTTAGATTTAATTTATGTTTTTAGCGCCACGGTCCTAATGGAGAATTTATCTTTAAGATGAAAAACGATGGCTTAGTAGTGGACTCAACACTCCTGAACTACCTGCATGCAACAATACCATGGTGACGGGTGGAAAGGTCAAAACCAATAAAATCAATCTAGGTGCTGGTCTGCTTGCTGGTTATAATGATTGCTTTTCTTGTCTAACTGAAAAAAACAAAACAAAACACAAATCAATTACAAAAGCAGTATCCATATCAATAAATTACACAGCTTATATCTTCTCTAGTGACTACAGTATGAAAAAGATCCATCTAGTAAAGGATTACTCGCACTCTGGTTTTATAAAAGACACGAGCTGTTAAGGAAACTTCAAACCCTGACAGAGGGTGAAATAAAGAAATAAGTACATTTCTATTCATAATAATCAAACACACAGCGTTTTTATATACAGATGCATTTGACTTCCTTCTTAAAGGAAAAAAAGTTTGTTTCACTCATCTGAATTGCCAAATCTCTTTTTGACTGAAATGAATGGATGTCTGGGACAGGAGTGCTAATGAAATCTGGAAAAAGACGGTGTTTCTGTAATGTGAGGATGAATACCGCTTCCTCTCCTCCTGTACGTATGAGGTGATGATAACATGATACAGAGCAAACGCGGGCTAATAAGGAGGGCAGATATTCACAACAGGTCGAGAGCTTGAACAGGCAAATAGCAGAAGATACAAATGAAACCTACATAGGAAATATATTCATTTAATGCACCTGAAACACACAAAGGGTTAGTTTTGCATTCTCAGTGTGCACTGTAAGCTAATAGCTGCAGAGGCTAGTCTACTGTTTACAAAGCAATTTGAGTAATGAAGGCTGCAGACTTAACCCGACATCTACCTCCAAATAATTCAGACGTGTCTTTGCACTCTTTATATTTACATAGAATCATCTGTGATTGCATTTCTCATATCAATAATTACAGCTTCATCACTTCAATATACTGTTCTTTGCATCCGACTCGTCAGAAGCCCAGGACAGTGTAAATAATAATCGCTATGAAAAATATGGGTCCAACTAAGACTAATTGGAGCATTACTATTATCATAAAGCTAATTTTTCCTTGCTTCCGGTACAGTAGGACTCAGTTTGTCCTAACATTTATTTGGTTTTCATGTAAGGTGCTTAAGTAGATATAGCTGTACAGAAGCCTTCTTAATAAAAACTGAGAAATTAATTTGTCGATTTGATGTGTGATGCAGTAAAGAAATACCTGCATAACTCCGGAGGGGGAAAAAAATCCATGACATCAATCAACATTGTACACCTTCACATCACAAATATAGAGACCTATATACACACGTTCTGTTTTTTTTCCTCCTCTCCCGGCCAACTTCAAACATTGTCAACGATCCCGTTTCCTTCTCTGACACATAACAAGGAGGAAAAGCGACCGCCGTTTAAATTAGTTTAAAAAGAGGTGAAGGACCCAGCCACTCCTCTGCGAAATTAAGTGAACTCACGCTCAATTACACCTTCAAACACATCCCATACACAAATAACACTGCAGTCATTAGGAAACCGAAACGATGCTTTGTTGTGTTACAGAGTGCAGGGCTGCTATCTCAGACTGCATGTAAGTAGGCCAAGTGGTAGTGTAACAACATGCAATTGTGCACCTAATTGTCCCAAATTACTCAGCGACATTAAAAACACACACACACCCAAACGCACACTCACACACGCACACACGCACCCATCTCTTCTTATATAGATTATCACAACCAAGCTACAATGTCCGTATAACTCAGGTTGCAGTTATAAAAACATTGCTTTTCTTAGTTAAACATTTCCACCTGCACTGATTGTTTAATATGTGAAGAAGCCAGCCTGCAAGGTTTCTGTCTCTGCAGCGGACAAAGCAGGAATCCACACAGTTCATTTAGAAGCCGACGTGAGGTGAGGATGTTTGTGGTGTTGCACTACATGATAACATCGGATAGCAGTCGGGTGCCACGTTATTCCCCTGCGCTGCAACTCCACACAGAGGCTCGGCCGCTTCCTGCTCTCCATGTTGGCACCAAACTGTTCACTACAGCCGAGCTTCTAAAAGGCTTTTCGGTGCAAACATGGAGGCCGCGAATGTGCCGCACACCACATCCTCGATGGACTCCTTTTCCGGCTTTACCAGGTCGGCATCATGTCTGGGAACCAGACCCGGCCCAGGTGCTTCGACACCTCCCAGTGGATCTCGTCCAGGGAGTATTTGTGATCGGGGATCAGCACCTCCTCCATGATGGACAGCTGCGACAGCCTCCGCCCACACATCTTGACGAACTCCACGAACGCGCTGCAGGAAACCTCGCACTCGCCCAGGCCGATGGCCGACAGCTTGGTGCAGTTCTTGGCGATGCGGATCAGCTCCTCATCCAGGGGACGCAGGCCGTTGGCGCACACCACCAGCTCCACCAGACGGGGGCAGTGGAGGCCCACGCGGCCCAGCACCTCCTTGCTGACCGAGCGGCCGAAGTAGAGGTGCGTGACGGGGATCTCCTCGTTGAAGAAAGGGCCGAACTCGTCCTCGTAGAGAAAGAAGTACATGACCAGGTTGAACTTGGGCGAGTGCCGCACCATGGCGTCCCAGCTGCTCTTTTTGATGGTGTGGAAGTGCTGGCCGGGATTCTCGCTCACCACGTCGATACGCAGGTGCTCCAGGTGGACGTGTTTCTCCGAGGAGAGGGCCAGCAGGAGTTCATCACTCAGGAGGTGGTAGTTCAGAGCCAGCTCTCTCAGCCCGTGACACTGGTCGGCCACACACAGGATTCCTAAAAACAGAAACACATTGTGGTTTTAAAACATCATCAAATCATTTTTTTTAATTTAAAAAGCAGCAGTTTTCCCAAAAACCTCTGGTCATCAAGAGGAGGGAAAATATAATCACCGCCGTGCACTGAAACGTGATTTATATTTGCCCGAAGTTGCAGCTGAATCAGGAGTCATTATCATAGCTGACGATTAAAAACCGATCCAGGAAAATTAATGTAAGAGGCAGAAACAAGAAAACTACATTATAGTTGAGTCATAATACATCATGCAATGTCTGGCAGGCCATGACATGAAATGACAACGTTGTATGAAGCCGGACAAGAAAATTACAGCGTCTTTATATACCCCCGAGTGGAAAACACAGAAAGCTTTATGACAAAAAAAAAAAGCAAATCAAAAACATTTCATTAAACGCCCCAAAGCAGACACAGATCGTGATGTTTTTTTTTCCTGGTACTTGGACAACATGAGGGGAAAATACTTTTTCAAAGCCTGAGGAATCTAATCCCACGCACTCAAACAGCACCAGGAGCCGCTGCTGTGACTGTACCTGCTGGAGAGACGTGAGGGCAGCTGCTCATCTTCAGCAGCTTCAGCGTGTCACTGTTGTTGGCCACCAGCACCTTCAGAGACGGATCGTCCACCGGCGTGTCGTCAATCTTCAGCGAGGACAACGACTTGGAGTTGACAAACACCACAGTCAGAGCCGAGATGAAATGAGACTGTTGGAAGGACGAAAACAACAGTGAATTATGAAGCATACATTTTAGACGACACTTACGAGATGGCAACAAGGGCTTTGTTTCACAGACAACATTATATTAGTTTATATTTAGATCGATGGTGGCAGAAATATGGTTCACATATCAAATTTACACTTTTGATCTTGAGACGTGACAAACGTGTTAAATGGCCAGTGGCCTGTATTCAACAGCCTTTATAACCCCGTGTGGGCGTCTCCTGATATAACACAACTCGCTAAACGACGCATCTTGATTAAACCAGTAAATCAATTATGACGATGTGTTCATGCAGTCTGCAGCTGTGTGGGAAAAGCCAGGTGCAACACTTTCTGCTCTAACAGATGATGCCTCTTGAGGGTAACCGAGGCTCCGTACTGTAGGTTTATAATGTCCTCAGGAATAGAAACACAGAGGGGGATCTGGAGAATGTGTGGTGTGTGTTTACAGTGAGTGTAAAAACAGCTTCAAGCTGCTCTGATGATAATGCTTCGAGCCATAAACTCACACACTGCTGCTGAGAAAAAAAACAAGACTTGGAAAACCCACATCCTGTGTCCTTCTGAGGCGGAGGAACTAATCACAGATTTGTCCTTCACCGTGCATGGGAACAGACACTGCTTTTCAGCCCGAGATAAGATGAGAATACAAATACCGCTCTGTCTGTACACAAGCACAGCTGCAGTCCGAGGGAACGGCTGTGCAAAAGCATCAGCTCTGAAAATGTACACAATAGTTTTTCTATAAACTCTGAAGAACAGGAAACTATAAACACCCAGACACCTCGGGGTTTATGTTAATTATACCTTTGGAACCTCCATAAAACTGGGCCTGGCCGTCGAGATGAGCCCCAAGGTCTTCAGTGAGCAGTTCACCAACTGTGAGAGGATGTCACACGCTGCCTCAGCAGACTCAGTGCTGCTGTCCACCTGCCACACACAGAGATTGAAAATCATGTCAGGGACATAAAAACAACATTTATACACCAGACAGTGATGGTTGAGAGGTTTCTTAGATGAGCACATTGTTTCACATGTTACTACGTTTGCTGTCTCACCTTGAAGCTGACGTATTGCAGGTGGTTGGAGTGCCTCTTTATGATCTGCTTGATGAGGTCTGGATGTGTGGCCTTCAGGTACGAGCTAGCGGGCTGGTTGAGCTCAAACTCGAAGCATCTCCACAGCTCAGGCATGTGGAAGGCCTGGTTCCACCGGCGACACACCTGCGAGGCGTAAGCTCGGTCCAGCAGTGGAAGGTACTGGAAGATGTGGAGCAGGAGCTCCTGAGGCAGCAGTGCCCATTCGCAGTCTGGTGACTCGCTGGTCTCCGCCGCCGCCTTCGGCTCCTCACTCGGCTCGTCGTTCGGCTGCTTCCGCACCTTCTTGCGAGCCTCTGGTGGGCTCTTACTGGAGGAGCTGTCGCCTCCCTCCTCAGCTCCTTTCACCCGCTTCATCCTGAAACAAAGAGACAAACCAGCATGTTATAGCCTAATCCAGCACGGACAGTTTAAATACACAATAAATTAGACAGATACGCGCATAAATTAATCTCAGCAGGGGACGTGAACTACTCGATTAGTGAAAGCTGTGACAAATCAACAAGTGACACCTTCTTGGTCTTCAAAGACACAAAACAGCTATATAGAGCCTATCACATTCAACAATCATTATTAATATCACATAAATCAAGTCTATATTTTACTCTTTATCATAGACAGATAAGGCTACAATGGGCTATTATCTTGATTAAATATTTAGTCTATTAAAGTGTAAAAGAAATAGAAAGAAATAAGATTGTCATAAAATGCTCATTACAACTTTGCTGAGGTAAAATATCTGGTTTACAATGATGTCAAAGAAAAGCATGAAAGTTTTTTGAGGCTTTACAATCAGAATAATATACAGAAATGTCCTACTAATTTTACTTCACACTGTGTCCAGCAATTAAATGATTAACAAGTCAGTTGCCAATTATTTTTCTCTTGCCAACAAACTGTTGCCCTACAGGTTATCATGACCACTTTTGTTTACTCCCAGCAGCTTTTATCTAAATCCTGTGGGTGAGTGCCTCTGTTATGTGCCCTTTATACAGAGGTTTTACATTCTGCAGATTGTAAAGTATGCAGACATGATATCCCATCAGTTGTGAGTTTATTAAAAAAAAATACATAATGGAGTCCAATACAACAGTTCTGCGAAACACACTTCCTTTGTGAAGGCTATTATATTCAGATTTTGTTGGAAAGGTTTTAGAGTTCAACATGTCCCCCCAGCATATCACTGTAGGGGGTCAAGTATTCAGCCCTGTTCTGTTATTGAAGGATGACTCATGACCATATCACATTATTCCACTTCTCTGTAGACCAGTGCGCCTTGTGGGTTTGTTTGTTTTTTTGCACCAGCTCAACTCTCACGTGTGCGTTCGTCTTTGTAATGAGGGGTTTAAGCACAGCAACCCTACTATAATAATAGATATCTCTCTCTCTGTCTTTCTCTGTAATTGCTGACTTTTCTTGTTGATCCTGTAGCAACAATCTTAAGTCACCTGAGGAAAAGTCCTTTCATTTTACCTCACATAACAAACTTCAAACGTGCCCCGTCAACCACAACATGTGCAGTGAACTGATGTATTTCCCCATAAATCTAAATGCAGTATATCACTTGCTTTACAAACTAGTGAAACACTATCCTGCTGCTGAGCAGTCTCTGTGACTCATGCTCCTGGCATTCGTGTCCAAACTATGAACCTCCCCTTACATGCTACAACTCTACAAACTAATACAAAAATCTGAATAACACAGGCTGTTCAGTGTTTAATATTATCTGCCAAAGAGCATGACTGCATCATAGATCCTTAATTGCATGATGCAGAGCACCTGTGCAGAAGCAGATGCAGCTGCTTTAGTTTAGTGAGTTTGTACTGTATTAACCCCGACGCCATGCTTAAAGAGTCCCGTCATTGTACTTAAGTCCGTTTACCCTAACATTAATAACACACACAGTACACAACTTGTTATGACTTTTTAGTGTGTGTCTCACAACTTTTTTTTTTGTGGTCCTCAACACTTTTTAATCTTGTTAAGGGGAATTACATACTGTAATGTATATAAACTATGTATATTTATGCATTCCCCCTTGTACCCTTATGCATTTTGTATTTTTATTGTTTGTTGTGGAGTGACACCTTAAGAGAAGCCATCTACTGTATGTTATCTATCTATCTATCTATCTATCTTTAATCTTTAATGTAACGTTAAATATTAAATAGTTAAACTAGGTTATTGTTGCACCGATTAGACTATCCATCTATATATCTATAATCTTTAATGTCAATATATTAAACAGTTAAAGTAATGTTGCACCAGTTAGACTGAATTAACAACCACAACGCCGTTTATAGCTAACGTTTAAGTAACTGTTACGTTAGCCGACGCAGTGAATGAATGTAACCGTGTTATGTTTATGTTGCTCAGTAAGCTGTCTGTCTTCGTATGTTAATAAAAATGCAATTATTCATCTGCAAAGAAAAACCTACATGCTCATATAATAACACACGTAACTTCCAAACATCCTCACCTTGTTGTTTACACGCAGCTAGCTAGCTAGCTCCTTAGCAGGAAAATCCGATCTTCAGTCTCGACACCTCAACCCGGGCCGACGCTGGAAAAACTCATCCGCACCAACCAGAAAACTCGCATCAGAGCACAATTAAAACCGAGGAAATGAGAGGTGATGTTTAGGGTGAAGAAACGGGCAGCAGCCTGTCTGGTACCTCCGCTCGGATTGACCTAGTTCCTCCTCCGCGGGAGTTACAGCTCCAGCTCCCCACACACACACACAGGATCTGAAATGGCGAAGTGTTGTTGTGACAGCAGCGTTGCATCCTGGGAAATGTACAATGCGAAATGGCTGTTGGTGAAGATCGTCTCTGTTCGAAAGATGACTCATGAGTACCGGAGTTCCGTTTTTCCAGAAACGAAACATAAAAGTCATCAAATAGCTTACATACAGAACCCGTTTCACTGTATTGTTTGCTATTTTTTGTTTGATGAATAACTTACCCATTAACAATGTCCTGTCATTGTACTTTAGTCCGTTTCTGATTCTTTCCTACAAGGATTAATTCAAAGTCTCAGATTTGTCGGATAAAGAATATTACTAGTATCATATCCGCTGTAGTTTTCAGACTTCAATTCCAACATGACTTTAAAGTATACTTTGGAAATATATCTGCAAACATAAGGACCCACAAAAACTGTTGCTATTATTCAGTGAAACCTGACTGAGTTGACTTTGCAGAGTGATACCAGAAAATAAAACAGAGTAACACATCATCCTATTTTCATAGTCTCCGGTTATATGTGGAAGATTTTCAGAATTTTGATACTAGTATTTCATAAAATTCAACAAGCTGGACATAATAGGCATCATGTCAACAGGCGGCTAATTTAATCCAAATGTCAGAGCTCATTAACAAAGGACACGGTGTATACTTTGTGAAACAGAGAACCTGGTTTATTACCATTCAACTCCATCCACCACAGATATTACAGAGCAGATTCACAAGTATTAAGCTTTTTTATATAACAGCAGCTGCTTTTTTTCCACACTCTGTTCCCATAACACCCCCCTCCCCTCCCATCCCTCCCTCTTGCCTCCTACTAGGGAAAAGCATTACAGGTGCACAATTTTATTTGGTGTGAAGACTGGCCCCCCAAATCATTCAGCTGTAATCAGTCTCACTGTGAGGTTTTTTGTTTTGTTTTTGTATTTCTGTAGGATTTGGTACTTTTTTGTTTCATTTTTGTTGTTTTTAAACAGAGCTGCAAATGGGATTTACATCCACCACCATTCACTGCGGGTGCCAGGCTCCTCCTTCTCATTTCTAGACAACAAAAGAGATCTGACATTTAGAAGAGGGGGGGATTTACGACTCTCTACTGTATAAAAATGTACAGTGGCTTTATTGACATACATTCCATAGGTTAAACAGCTGCAAAATAGGAGGCACACCCAGTATTGCACTTCATTAAAAGTTCTGGCTCAAAACATAACCCAGAATATCAAACAAAATTGAAGTGAAGAGTAGCAACTTCGGAATACAGCTATTTTGAATAGTATCGTTATATACAAGATTAATTAAATCGTACACTATTTTCCGCCCAAACTTAATATTCCTAACAGTCTTATTCACCAACTCATCTTTTTTTTTGTCCGTCAACCCATGATGCACTTGACAGTGGAGAGTACTGTACAAGATTACGAAAAAGGTTTACATACAACAATATTTTAAATTTATAGTTAGGAAGCTGGAAATACGGCCTGTTCCTTTTTTTTTTTTTTAAACCCACGCTGATCCACGGTTGCCTTTAAGCAAATTTATTTCATAATCACTGTTTAATCTTGTATTGTTACACTTCAGGAGGTGTGCAACGTCTATAGAAGCCGAGGGAATACAACGGCCGCATGCAAACACGTCACAAGTTATTTTCTTTTTTTTTATTTAATCTTCTTTTTTTTAAATTCTATTGTTCTTTTTTCCATTCAGGTCACGCTGAATCCAAAGGAGCCACAGCTTGTGGTCGTAGCAGGGGCCCAGATACTGATGTTGGTAGAGGAGCAGACCTGAGGACTCTTGGCGTAGAGCAGGAACCTGGTCCAACGTCCAGGACACTTGACAATGCAAGAGCCAAGCTTCTCAGCTGAGCTTCAGCAGCAGCAGCCAGAAATCACAGTAGACAAACTGGTTTTCAGTAAAAGTCTTGTGTTTTTAGAAGGTGTGTGCATTCCTACACACCCCGCAGCCCAATGCAAACTCCTCCCCTGTAGGTGGGTGAACCACATGCAAAGGGCACTCAGTGCCTTCCAGCTGCTTGCCTTTAGGTCCTGGTGGAGGAAAAAAAAAATCACATCTCAGCATTTTGAAAGTCTTGTATTATTGTTTGTGACAGACTTTGTGTCAGTTTTTTCTCATTAGATGTCAAATATCAGTCAAAACATTCAGTCTAACATTCTTGAAGACTTCTCTCAGGAGCACCTACAGTATATTCATTTCTACAATCACGTGATCATATAAACCCACACTCAACAGTTAGTTGGTGGGTGTTAACCATTAATGTGTGGTCTGTTAGTAATAGTGGGTGTGTTTGAATGACAGACTTTGTTTACACTTCCACTTCTCTCATCCAGACCAAACCCCTCCTGTACGTTTTTATTTCATGCACTAAAGCCTGCTTTGTCACTGCGACTTTAAAGTCTGCATGTGCACGATGAATAATTTAACATTTTCCAGAAGAGTTATGGTCAACAGAATTGTTAAGTACCTGCAGGACAATGCGGCAGCTCCTCCTTGGGAACACTGGTCATCCTCTGGAAGTCGTCATGGCAGGCGTTGCAGAAGTGTGTGGTGCCGAAGCAGAAGAAAACAGCCACCGAGCAGCAGTACCGGCATTTATACTCCAGGAAGTCTGTGCCATGCTTGGAGCACATCTGGTGATAGTGAAAATAAAACATCACGGGTTTATATGTTTATATAAGTACAGACAAGCAGAATTTGTTCAACAATTGGCTCTACATTATTGGGTAATACCAGGAGTCAGGAGTCATCCAACAGATCCAGTCACAACATGTTATTGTTACAACCAGTTTTTATACAGTGTAAACAAACAAGATGTAACATGTGGATTTGGACACCATTGGCCAGAGCCGGGTTAGTTGTTTCATAGCTCTTTTATAGCTGCATTACTGCCAGGTTCCTCCCAGGCATCACTCACCTGAGCCCTGGAGACATCAGAGCATGCTCCACAGATCAGCTCACTGGGGTCATAGTCATCTCCCTGTCCAGCCTCTGCGTCACAGCGAGCCTCTCCACCAAAGTAGGCCTGTAAACAAAGGACATATTAACTCTCTGCACCCAAATAGCATTTCAATTAAAACATGTTGCTTCTTTGTTTTGTTTTTTACACGGTACCTTCTTGCACTTGTAGCAGACATAGTATGCGTATCTGTTCATGGCGAAGCCCGCAGGGTCGTTGTGGAAACGTGCCCCTGGTGTAGTTATTGCCTCACTCTTGTGCAGCCCCTCGTACTCCAGCCTCATCAGAGCCTTCCTCCTCACATCCTCATAGAGCTCCTTTATGGGGTCGAGCAGGTCCTTGATTACAGAGTGGTTGATTTTGTTCTGGAAGCAAACAGTGAAACAAAGATACAGTCATAAAGGAGGTTATGTTTCACTTCAGGTTATTTAGCTTTGGTTTTTAATAGAGACAAATGAACATTACTGTAAATGGAGAAGCAGGCTAATATACTTTTTTTCTGTCGAGTTACTATGTGTGTCGGCAACATTTCACAAAGACGACAGTGAACAAAGCAATCGCAGTCTGCAAGAGCATTCAAGCAAACTGACCTCAATCAACAGAGGTGTGGTGGAAACAGGTTTCCACCTCTTTGTTGCCTTAATTAATCTCCTAAATCAGACAGGCTCAGGTAACGCCTTACCTTACAAATCGGACACAACATGAACCCAAACGTGATCCTGGGCCCGAGCCAACGATTTTCAAGCACGCGGCGAGTACACTGGAGGTGGAACACGTGGGTGCAGTCCAACTGGGAACAGGACAGAGAGTCAAACATTAAACAAGGGGAAACAAGTGAAAGATTCAATCCAGATGTGAACAACCTGATGCGTAACAGACAAATAGTCATATTTATATCATCTACCTGTACTGCGGGAGCAGCAGAGAGGGCCTCTGTGAAGCAGATCATACACATGTCATCTGCATCCTGTTTCAGACAGCCTGTGCTCTTGTCGCAGCCATGTAAACATGGGAGACAGCTCTCCTCATTCTTCACTCCTCCACAGGGGTGTCCACAAGGATGAGTTTTGCTGCACGCCAGTTTGGCATATTCCTGAGACAAACACAAGACAGAAACTAGTAAGACTTCGGGGGCATCACTAGTTAATCTTTCATCTCAATCCAAGTCTGTGATTTCTATATTATAAAATACACATCTAGACTGTCTGCCGTATAGGTGAAACTAATGTCAGGTACCTGGCAGTCTGGGTCTGAGCAGACGCTGCCCACTGCAGACAGCTCAGTGCCGTTCCTTGTACCACAGAACCTGCAGGCGTCCGAGCTGCTGGAGGCTGGTTTACCTACAACAATATTAAGATTTGTCAGAACAGGTTTTAAACACTGACCATTTTCTAATATTATGGCACACTTCAAGCATGCAACACACCAATTAATAGGTCATACACCGTTTAAATGTTACCTGTGTGCTCTCTGAACTCCACCATAGCCTTCATAGTCTTTGAGTCGGCCAGAGCCATGAGCCAGAAGAGCTTGGTCCTCCCACAGCCCTCGTGGAGATCCACCTTTATAGCCTCCTCTTCCTCCTTGAACACCTGAAAACACAATTAAGATTTAACATCGGCCCATTCTCCTCTGCGTTCCTTCTGTATAATATTTTCCACATTAGTCATTCTGGTAAAAACGTACCTGTCTCTGGTGAGAGCGTGTGCGTCGGTGCAGGTGGAGGAAGCGGTCACAGTCGGTGCAGAGGTTGCCGCACATGTTGCACAGTATGATGGCCGCTGTCTCGCCGTCGTCGTGGTTGTCACACATGGGCTGTGGACAGAAACAAAAGGCGATGATCAGTATCTGAGGTTGATTTTCTGTCTATTAGTTAAATGCAGTGCAGCTTCAGGCATCTTATATGATTCTCACCATCTGCTTCTGCTGTCCATCTTTGCCCATCCAGCGACCAGAGGACAGTCTGTCCACATGGTCCTGGTCGAGCACACAAAGCGACGCCAAGGCCAGCCACAGCTATTAGGCAGAACAGGAAAATGTATACAATTAGTTAATACCCTGTATGTTTTAAATACAATTATGTCATACAGTATGATGGAGTGTGCATCCTTACCCTTGTGGTGGCGATACAGCGTACAGGGGATCGATGCTCCTCCTCCATTTTGGTCAGGGCTATGATGGTCTCAGCGATTGCGTTTTTGGTGACTCTGGACCAGGCGTCTGAGAGGTGGCCCTGAAAACAGCACGTGACCGTCTTAGACACATAACATGAAAAGGTGCTGCCTTAAAAGAAGGGGTCAATAAAAGCACCAGGAACTTACAGCTGCCATGTCTTTAACCAGCTTTATGATGATCTCTGCAATCTGTGGAGGAGTGGAGCCTTTCATCCACCAGTGGCTCTCACCTCTACGGATGTAACTGAACAGAACAGAGGAGACACAAATGTTAAAAATTCAATAATAAAAGCCTAAAGTGAGTGAACCATTTGTTTGAGCATCCCAATTGCCCAAATAGATACCCACCTAGAGTTGAAGATCATGGGCAGTGTGACCGTGGTGACCCCTTTCCCAGCAGCTGTGCCAGCTGTGCCGGAGATGGTGGTGCCTTTGGCTTTCAGCTGCACGGTCAGGGCTTTTGCGATGCAGCCCAGGAACATGTCGAGGATGCCGAGCTTGTTCCAGTCGCCCTTCTCCGTGGAGTGGATGATGTCACTGATGTCTGCTGGCGGCAGGGCCTTCACCCCGATGATGCTGGCGAGGCGCACCGGTGTCACCTCTGGAAGGACGCGTCTGAGCAACGATGTCACCTGAGAAGAGGCGAGATCAGAGAGCAAACGGGAACTTTTAACATGTTTAGTGTCATAGGGTTTTTACCTTAACATGCTCACACTGATTGTAAACAGCTCTGCATATGTCAAAGCTTGACACAGCAGTTTATATACACTAATAGCTAAAGACAATCCTTATGCAAATTAATTAAATATTTACACAGTATTATGTTTATATCATAATATGAGTTTAGATGTTAATGTTTCATGACCTTATTGTGGAGATTAGCGAGTGACCATACATGGCTCCTAGTCACTTGCTAACATTAGTTAGGTCCGTGGCCATGCGTAATTTAAATATCAAATGAGTATAGCAAAGCATGTTAAAGGTGCCATGTAGAGGATTTGACCACAAGTATCACCTAAAAGAAACATTTTAATGAAGTCTATATTATCTTTGTGTCTAGAGTGTATTCGTACACGACACAAACTCCTGCTGCCAGTTTCATGCTGTTCCACTGATTGACAGTGGGTGGCAGTAATGTGCCACCATGTGTCAGCAATGAGGCGGCACTGCCAGTTATAAACACAGGTGTAAACAATCCAGCTTTCAAAACAAAATCAGCTCTGCAAATGTTTTGAGAGGAAGAAGAAATGCCCTCAGTATGCAATAGGTTTTGGGTGAGAAACAGTGAATGTAAATGTTGATTTGCCTATAGCTGTAAGGAAAACACCACGGGGCACCCAATCAATACTTAACTGTGCATGAATAAACCAAAAGTTGCGTGTCACCTGTCTCTGGACGCGTGGGGAAGCCGTGTGCAGCAGAGAAAACAGATCTTGCATGAGTGTAAGCTGCTGAGCGAGATACTGGCGGCCCACGTTGGAGCCACTCAGTGCCAGGACCATGGACAGTAGCTCAAAGCAGTAGGCGTCCGAGGAGGCGTCGTCATCACTGGGCTGAGAGTTGGCGTTCTCCTTGCTGGAGATGGCGTGCTCCCACTCCTCTCTCACACGTGTGGCCTCCATACGGATGGCCTGGACGATGTGGGCGCACACCTGGGACAGAGTACACACGTTTGGTTAGAGGGCTGAGTTTATAGTAACTCACTGTGTCTGAATGGGCAAAGGCACTGGTAACTTACCTGTTTCTGCAGGTTGGTCAGTTTGCTCCTGCTGAAAATGATTCCCACCATGTGCTCTTTGAGGTCTGCATCAGATGGTGCCTAATTTTAAAAAAAATCAGAAAGAGCAAAACATTAGGTTGGGGGGGTCACTAAATATGCAAGGTGAATAAACAAGTAAGTTAAAGTATCAGAGTGCAGACCTTGTCTTCTCCCTCTGGTGACGAGAGAAGGTTTTTCTCCTCCTGCTCTGGAGTCGGCTCTGCATCTCCACAGATTAGTTTTCCAAAGACCTGAATGTACACAATAAAAAAGGATCAAGAACCTCCTGCTATTTGCACCAAAAATATATTTGCAAAACATAAAAGGCATAACAATACAGTTAAATGTTTTGTCAGGTTATTATTAAGGCGCATGAAACACGTGGACAAACCTGAGAGGTGATGAGGCGGAAAACTCGGAGGGTCTCTGCCTCACAGTTCTTCTGCTGGGCCATGCTGGCTGAGATCTGCCCGGGAATCTTGATGCTGTCGCCGTCTTTCCAACCGAGGACCTTCACCTGACGCACCCTCAGGGTGTTTTCGGGGCCTTTCAGTTCCACCTTGATCACATGATGATCTCCTCCAGGAAGCTCACTGGTCACCCAGCCCATGTGACGTGAATCGAGTTCAACCTGGGATGCAAACACAAAGGGGGTGTTCACACGGAGCTCCACGACATGTGCATGCAAAAATGTAGCACATTAACCACAGTGCAGTGTAACAACAACAACAACAACAACCCTTTAATTTAATGCTCAACTGTTTCTACATGCCTTGATTGATAGGTAAATAAAATGTGGTATTGGGACAAAGAAAGTGATAAATATACAGTAAACAGCTGTATATAGCAGAGCCACAGAGCAACACCACAGGCCACTTGTTTTGTGTTTTAAAAACGACTTTGATGCATGCAAGTGACAGATTTGGCTCCACGTCAGAACCACAAGGCTTTTGAACTTCACTGCATTAATTAAAACGCAAATTACACTGGTTGTCCTCCATTTGCACATCTTTATTCCCACAACTATTGTTAAGCCAAACAAATTGACCACACCTGTTTAATTCTGCAGAGGTCCTCTATTGCTTTTCCACATAGGAATGTCACAGATGTCACTTTGTTCTGTGAACAAAAAAAAAGAATTCACTCATAAGCCATAGTAAACCCATGTAAGTACATTTTCATCATCAATTCTATTGTGATGCGAAACTAGCATTTATTCAAGTCGTTTTAAAAAAAACAGTTTTCATGCCCAAACACTTCTGTGCCCGTCTTACCCCGATGTCTCTAGAGTTGTCCACATGAACAGACACATTGGTGGCATTGATGCCTTTCACACAGCTGATGGTGATGCTCTTGGTTTTGTTCTTATCCTCGTCTCCAGATTCCCAGAAGGTCTCGGTGGAGCCGTCTGTCAGGCTGCCGATCATAGCAGGACGACTGGACGTCTTGATGTCCACCACGCTGGTCAGGTCCTTCAGACAGGTCACCAGGCAGAGATCCTGTTGCCACACACAGACACACTGGCATTAGGTTGACGATAAGATGATAAACTAATGGTTCGATCTGTCTTGACCAACAGAAGACAGATCTGCTGTGTAATTAAGTAAGGAAGGAAGGACGGGAGAAAAGGAAGTGGTTGTTTTCTTGCCTGGCTCATCGCTTCGTAGCCCGACTGCACACTGATGTTGAAGCTCTCCTCGCTGTCTCCGTCATCTGACTTTGACAAGATATTGTTGATGTGATGGAAAACGTTGCTTTGGTGGAGGAACTGGTGGTCGGACTGCTTGAACTTGAGACTCCAGCATCTAAAAGAACAAGTCACAGTCATTTACAGTTTTTACAACAGTGGAAACCCTAAACTGACATATTCCATGCAAGAATTTATACCTCAGTGCCATCTGCTGCAGTGAGCTGCCACTAGGAAGTGACATCATAAGGTCAGAGATGGTCTGGAGGAGGCGGTGGAAAGTGTGTGGGAGAGGATGAGCTGCCTCTCCGGCAATGACGATATCCGACAGAGGGTGTTCACAAACGCTGAGGTCTCTTTCCTGTAGGGCGTGGAGTGGAGATGTTCATACTTAGGAGATGCAATAACAAAGCAAAAGTCATGTGTCTATGGATATTCTCATTCATCCAGGTCATAGTTATCTCTGGGCAAGATAGAGTAAAAGTAATCTACATGTTTTCAGCTTTTTTTTTTACCACCTCATTACCTGTTCCACAATTTCTTTGTTGCCCTTGTTCTCATCATCTTCCTCATCCTCAGGTTCAAAGGGCGAGGGGGTGAGAGATGCTACAAAGTGCCACAGGATGTCGTGCAGAGAGGTGGTCTGGATCACGTTGCAGAGCAGCCAGTTGAAGGCCTGACGAGGACACCGAGAGTAAACCACACTGATTAGTCTTGTTAATATAAATCAGCTATCATAGCGCGCAAATCAAATTTTCTCGCTCATTATATCCAACCAACTAATTGCCTATAACCCTGAGTCTCTGTTCTATTATAAGCAATAATCAAAATATGATTGAGCTCTGAGATTGAGACAGATATTGCAGCCCAGAGAGTTGTGCAGTACCTCCATGGCAAACACTCTGCAGGCAGACTTCCTCAGTGCGTGCCTCATGGCCACCTCCAGGCCCTCCAGGTCGTGGTGCTGGATGACAAAAGCCAAGACGGGCCACTGGAAGTTCCTCTCCCCCTTGCTGAGGGAGCCGTGGGCCGAGATCAGCCGAGAGAGCTCTGGAGACGGGTGCCTCAGCAGGGAAGAGCCCACCTCTGAATTGGGCGGGGGGGGCAGAGAGAGTGAGTGAGTCAGTGGTTCATTGAAAACACAGTGACACCAGTTGTTATGGTATTATGTGATTACCTGCATCGCCACTGTGGACCCTGCGCCTGGGCACGGCTTTGACCCGGGCTGGAGAGGGCGAGTGGTGCTTGTCGTACTCGGAGGCTACGACCGAGTAAGACCTCTGAAACACCGTGCGCTTCGCCGTGTCGCTGTCTGTGATGGGACTGGTTTCCAGACTAAAAGACAGCCCATAGTGACAAACACAGACATGTTCTGTTTAACCCCCAATCGATTTAGTTTCACATCAAAAATCCTCTCTGATTTTCAACATAGTTCTAAATTGAGCAGGTTTATGATGATGGTCTGCTCCGAACCTGTGTTCCTTCTTCATAGAAAATAAAATCAAATGTTTTAATAACTAAAAAAACAATATTCAACTAGATCTGCAGTTCTATTGAATGTACAGGAAGTGTCTCTATTTACACACAGTAGAAGAGAAAACTGCTAAGTGACAACAGGGATTTTCTTTCTTCTATAAACACCCTAATGTCGGTGGAAACAATTAACAAAACAGGCTGCGTGAGATGTTTTACCTGGGGGGCATTGATTTCATGTTGCTCTCAGGTTCCTCAAACACATTGGGGCATGCGTCAGGTGTGACTGAAATATAGGGCGCGGGAACAGATGTGGAGCGCAAGTACCTCATCTCATCTTGGAAGAGGTTATCATCCTGGTAGCCTCCAAAGTTCTCTGTGTGTTGCCTTGGGAAGAATGAGAGGACAGTGAGACTCAAATCATTATGCAAGCATGTATAAAAGGTACTATATGAATTATTATCCACTGAGTTGTTAGATACCTAGCTAGTGTCTGTAGGTAGAGGCAGCCCATTTTATTGGGGAGCTCGTCCGACACCCCCTCCTTGAGGCTGGGAAGAAGCTGGGAGTGCAGGGGCCGGGGAGGGTGGTGGCACAGCATGTTGGGCTCAGCAGCGCTGCTGAGGGACAGCAGGAACAGAGCGTTGGCCCGAATCACCTGGTGGGCCTCCATTGTGGGCAGCGCCCTCGGCGTCTTCACTTGCAGAGGTTTCTTCCTCGACTGCTTCACCTAAAAAGGACCAAGCAGAGAAGATTGGGTACAATTTGTTAGCGTGCAAGAAAAAAAAGGGAATGGTGTTTGATTTAAAGGTCCCATATTATGCTGTTTTCCAACCATTTCACATAAGTCTAAGTGGTCCAGCTACATTGTATTTGTAGCGTACTGCCCCCAAATCAATCTGTAGCTCTTAATCTCAGCAGTCAAAAAGTGACTCTCCTGAGAACGAGCCGTTTCTGTGTCTGCACCTTGAAATGCAAATAAGATGTGAAAACCACTTCCACTCCACACCCGTCACGGGGAGAGGGTGTGGTTTTCGCTACAGGTACCATGTGCTAATGTGCATCGCCTCTTGCGAGGCTCGGATGAAGGGAGGAAAAAAATAAACGTCCATGCTGCTTGTGGCAGCCGATAACTTCGCACTTGGGCTGTTTGCTTCTTACTGTCGCTGTTCTGGGAAAATCTCAGCGGGTGGAGCTCACGTTTTTCTAGACTGGCCCAGGGGGAGTATAAGGAAGGACCGGGAGATGGAAGCGAGAAAAGTGAAGCAATCAATTAAGGGAGCGAACAGACTTTTTTCACCTCCTGGCATCATAGAAAGGCCACAAGAACACATATAATCACTACAAAACCAGTATAGAGTGGATTTTGCATAATATGGGCCCTTTAAATGCTGAAACCTTCCAGCAGCAGCAGAATACCTTTTCTCTGGCAGCAGTCTGTTTCTCTCTGAGGTATTTCTCCCGACAGCGATCACAAACCAGGTACCAGGTGCTGCCACCTATGCCTCCATCTCCACAGTTCCCAGCCCAACCACCACAGAAGTGGCCAATACTGTTGTAGCCCTGGCCTCCAGCATAACGTCCGCAACCTGCAACAGAAACACAAAGACTTTTATGCTTCTTTGACCAAGAGTTTAGAGTGAAACTGATCCACTTACGAAGCCAGTGGAAAGACTAAATGTACTTATACTTAACCATAAAAGTTCTTACCTGGGTGAGCCTGTCTCATGTGATAAGTGACAGGGTAAGGGTGAGATTCCCCACACAGTTCACAGATGGTGTCTTTCTCCGGTCCTCCCATGGCGAGTTGTGCCATCTCTCCAAAGAGATTCCCTCTGGGACGCACCTCTGCCTTCTCCCTCTTCTTCTTCTCCTTCTTTGACTTTTTACTGTCTTTCTCATGCTCCTTCTTTTTTAAGATGGCGCTGGACCCCGGGCTGGGGAAGATCATGTTCTGAGTTGCTGCCTTGATGGTGGCCATTGATATGTCCTCCCAGAACGCCACCAAATGCTGCAGTGTTAACGGTAAGATTGACTTCACCCTCATGGAGGGATGGGAGGTCATCTCGTAGGAAACAGAATCTCCTTTCCCATCTTCACACTTCTCTGGCAACGGAGGTTCCTTCAGCATGGACAGCACCTTGTTTTTGTTGATGCTGCCCATTTTGGAGATGTCTGGGCCGTGTGGAGCAATGTTAAACATGTTCAAAGCAGAGGAAATCTCTAAAGAGTGGCGGTTCTTTAACTTGTTTTCCTTCTCCTCGGCACCCTGTCCTCCCAGGGAGCTGCGTATCGGGGCGTGCTCTTTGGTTAGGTCTGGGTTGAACTTGAGGAAAGAGGAGCAGGCCATGGCGTCGTGGACGATACCCTCGTGCCAAAGGAATGCTGCAAAGACTGCTCTCGCGCATTCAGCCACAGAGGGCGACATGGCCTGTTTGGCAGGCTCTGTGACCCTTGACGTGCTCTCGCCTTTAAAGAGAGGTCCAGATTTGTCCTTCTTGGGGCGCGCGTGTCGGCTGGAGGCTTTGCGGCTGACTTTAGGTGAAGAGCGGCTCTCTACTTCCTCTTTGACGGGGGCTTTGCCAATGCTGAAATGCACCTTACACGAGCCTTCTTCAGCATTATTGGCCTCTGCATTCTCGTCATTGGCGTCCTCGTTGGAGAGGAGGGCGCTAGAGGTGCACACCTCCACTACTTCACTGTGGAGGTTCTCCTGGGTCACATGTGGAGAAGGAACTCTGTTCTCTGTATTACTGATCACACCTTTATTTGGATCTTTAGGAGACAGCTTGGGTTTGGGGGAGGTAGATCGGCCTCTGAGCGGCTCAGTCAGTGGAACCTTCTTCTTTCTGAGTGTGTCTGGGTCCAGAGTGTATGAATCGGATTTGGATCTCTCTCTGGGAGGGTCTAGTCGGGCTTTGGAGGATGGGCTAACTTTAGGTGGTAGGTTCTTGTCATGGTGGGTTGAAGAGGAGTGCTGGGAGGAGGTGTTGGAGGGACTCGACCTGCCTGAGGAGGACCCACCCTTTTGTTTTGGAGATGCGGAGCGAGAGCCAGGGTTTGGGGACTCAGCCCGAAGTCCTGAGTTTCTGCCGTCTGCCTTTAGGGCCTGCAGAGTGTTGTGATTGGGCGAATGAGAGCGACTGTGGGAGTCGGACCTCAGTTTGGCTGTGTCCGACCGCAGGATGAGGGCTTCGCTGGCCGAGAGTCCCCCCTCGCCCGTCTTGGCCCTGCTCTGCTCCGACGAGCGGCTTCCCCGGCTCTCCTGTTTGGGCGAGCGATTCTCCTGACGGTGTTTGGAAGCTGGCGACATGGGCCGTGCGCCGGACATCGGGGTCCCTCGTTCACCTAAACGTTAATAATTCAGACACAGTTACACCACAAAACGTGGACATCATCAGTGGAAAACAGTTGAAGTATTTAGAAACATCAACACTCAACTCGTGAGTAAAAAAAAGCAAAAATGTAATGTTAAAAAGATAAGGTTAAATGAAATGAAAGGCAGAAAGACAGACAACTTAAATTACAAAAGTGAAGATGTTATACCTTGTAAGGCAAATGACAACAATGAGTGATAGATTTTCTTAAAAAACAAACTTTGGCGACTTTCACTTTGACAGCTGGGTGTTCCTCCCAGCTTTATCTATTACCAAACAAACTCTGATGTGGATGTGGATAGCTAGTGGACCATGGAGGAGCTGATGGAAGATGGATTCCAGCCCAGTTCTGGGACCTCTTCTACTAAAACTGCATCGGGCCTTGTGTGTGTTGACCAGAAACCAGGCAGTTAGTCTCATAACTGCAAATATCCTAAAATTGTCTGGAAGTAAATCGGTAGAATCTAAAGTCTACCTCATTTTAAAGTGAACATAGATTTCAGACCCATTGTGTGTTTTTAATCAGGTATAGACTATGACTTTCATTTTTATTATAACATTGTGCTTATAATATGCAGTTTCGAAGGTTAGACGGTTCTGGAGGCACTCATGACTAAATTATTATTTACAACAGAAGCTGTGTTTGTCTTTTCTTAGGGCTGTGTGTTTGTTTTTCAGGAGTTCCTACCCACCCTCCGTTCAGTCTGAGGGAGACATGCATGCTGTGATTACCCACCCTTTTGCCTCAGAGCGAGAGATGAGAGAGCAGTACCATGCCCAGCCACGGACACACTGCTTTTGTGCACACGCTCGCGAGAAGCAAGGCTGCGAGACGAACCATCTACAGCGGAAAACAGTGGAGCAGGTAAACAAACAAGGCACAGAATTGCAAGGAGCCCACCGCAGAGAGATAGAAAGAAAGAAAGAAAGAAAGAAAGAAAGAAAGAAAGAAAGAAAGAAAGAAAGAAAGAAAGAAAGAAAGAAAGAAAGAAAGAAAGAAAGAAAGAAAGAAAGAAAGAAAGAAAGCACAAAGAGGCAATGGGGTCAAGTCAAGAAGGCGAAATAGAAGAAGGCAAAACGACACAACACGTTAAAGTGAGGGGACGATCAGAAGATGGAGAGAGGAAGTGATAGACATGAGGAGAGAAACAATTATAGAAGAGGAACAGAGAAATCACAGAGCCAGAGGTGTCATTGAGAAAAAAAAAAGTACATGTGTATATATTTTTTTATCATTTCTTCTGTTGAAATATGATGAACAGTATTTAATCTAAACCCTTTTGGTATGCTGCAGTCAGTAAGCTAGGACAAAGAAGACTCTAAGAAGTTTTTAATTTTATAAACACTTTCAATATTAAAAAGCCTCATTGAGCAAAGATCTTTTATCCCATAAAATGTGTTTAACAACCCAAAGAACTCATACCTCATCTCAAGATCAAAATGAAAGATTATTAATTGTAATGTGAAGACTAAAAGACACAAATGTTAAACAAAAAAGCATGGTTGAGTTTTTTTTCTCCATGACATCTCCATAAGAAATAGATGCGGCTAAAGAGGAAAATGACCACAAGGAGAGAGAGAGTATGAACCCAGAAGAAAAGACAGACAGGGAGGAAGAAAGCTCTACAGACTGAAAAAGGTACAGACAGATAAACAGATATTTTAGAACCTCTTGTAAAATAATATCCTTTGTGGAATTTGTGGAATAAATATATCTGTTATATGTAAAATCATTACTAATGTTGCTGTGTTAGGAGATTACTGTAGTGAAAACTGTTTAGTTCACGTTTGCAGTGAAGGCCTGGGCTGGTTGTGGCAGAAAATGAACCAAGGTGTTGATCAAAGATGGAAGATGCAGATCTAGACTGAAGTTAAAGCAGCAATGAAGAAGATGAGGAGGCAGAAAGGCACACTAAGCAGGAAAGCAAGCAGAAAAATAAGCAACTCGGCCTATTACTTCAGCACATTGCATGAAATATCACTTTTAACAAGATGTTTTGTCTAGTATTTAAGTTTGAAATCTTGTTTGTTTTTGTTTTTTTTAACAAGATTTAAATATTGAATAATAGACATGTTGGCTTGTTATGGATATTTCTGTGTTGTAGAACATAACTGCACCGTTATGTGTCACATGTCTGCACCCCTCACCAGAAAAAAATAAATGAAAATGAAAAGAGAGTAAAATCCGGAAAACAAAAAGCTGTGAGGAAAAGGAGCAACACCTGTGCAAGCAAGCGCTGTCAGAAAGCAGGACAGACTTACTCAGAAGCTGTGGTTGTGGCTGAGACAGTTGGGAGGGGGATTGTCCAAACACAAATGGGCTGTGGACAAGGGAAGAGGAGGGAGGAGGTTGGGCGGCTTGCTCAAATACGGAGGAAGAGGGAGCTGCTGAGAGGAAAGGCCCAGACTGAATGGAATTCAGTATGGCACTCAACCGGTCACCTGCAAACATGGAGACAGAGGAAGGGGAAAAACTAGAGCTTACACTATGGTTTGAGGTTTCCAAAAAGGAAGGGGGGGGGGGGGGTTCATTTTCTATCATCCAGTCATCTCCCATAACACAATAAATGTGCAGAATGGGAGGAGCTATTATGGGCATCCAAGGTCCTGGAAAGTTCTGTTCATTTTGTGCAAAGACACAGTTACGTGATTGGTAATCGGAGGAGAATCCCTCTTATAATGGACATAAAACTTGTTTGGTAGAAGCAGAAATGAAGGGAATAATAAAAAAAAAAAAAAAAAAAGGCCAACAGCCTTGTTGGGAATCATGTGGTTCTTCGATTAAAAAGACAAAAAGAGATATTAAATGCATATCGAAAAACTGGGCATTATGACTCCCCTGAAGACGAAAATAGCCAACAGGTATGCAGGTGTGAGGCTTAGGATTATATGATTTAATCAAAAATAAATTGAGATGACAAACTGTCATGACTCCAGTAAATATGATGTACAGTTTGCTCCCCACTTGCAAGAGCAAGGCATGCTGGATGCTAAATCTCCGTAGTATTCACTATATCAATAGAAAAATTAAAAAAATTCATAAAAATATAAAAAAAAAGGGGACTTCACAGAAACTCTGATAGTCGTGTTATGAAGGGAAAGCATTGTTTAAATATCCATAATTTCAATGCTAAAGAACACTGAGAACATAATTAACAGGAGACTTTCCAGAACGAGCAGCTCCTCCCATTTCACAACTCCATCACTCCATTATGGGAGAAGATATACTCAGGGAGGGGCGGGGGAGGTGGGAGGGTGGGGGTTGTCTCTTCTCAAGCATTCACTTCAAGAATCACTCTGCGTCTCCAATGACATGTCCGGTGGAGGGAGGGAGGGAGGGGGGGGAGTGCCCACTGACCATGTAGTGGATATCAAGCTGACACTGCATCATTCCTCGTTCAAAACGTCTCACTGCTCATCTGTTCTTCAGTGACTCATTCACCAACCAGATCCAAACACTCACTATGCATCTTTGACACTGAGTTTTTAACACAGGTCAATGAAGAGATGTTCTGAGGGATTGGGACACTGTGGCTGGGAAATGAAGCCTGAGAGGCTGTCTGCTCTCCAGCATCCTCACAGTGCTCTTCCATGGGCTTGTGCATCGAGCTGACCCGTGAAGGAAGCTCAATGCTGTTTCGTAGGATGCTGGTTCCCTTAGATGGCTTCAGCAGAAGCTGCGACCTTGACCTGATTCACAACTTAAGCTCTGATTCAGAACCACCGGCATGAAATCTAAAGAGCACACGCAGGGGCAGCGTTGTGCTGGCTTCGACTGAGTCGGCGTGAAGAAGGAAAGGCGACATAATGAATATGGCGAGGGCTCTGTTTAAAAGGGGTTATAGTCTTGTATAGTTCTGTGCTAATGACAGTGGAGTGACTCATCTGTCTGTCAGTCACATTAAAGCAACAGAAAAAGGAGCTCCTGCAGTTTTAACACTTGCTGTCACCCAGAGGGTTTTGAAAGTGTATTGCTGTTCTGTGATGCAAAACAGATTCAGGTGCATTTCCATCAACCTCCAGACCGGAGCAAGAGCTACACAGCATTCAGCATGGTAAAAGCAAGTTAGAGGCAATCAGATTTGTGATCTGCCCGACGAAGACACGTATACAGGGCTTAGTGCAAACGCGAGTATGAAACTTCAGCTGGCTTTCACCCAGACACTTGAAATGACAGGTATAAATGGGGGCAATTAATCAACAGAAAGAGCAAGCAATGTGATAGCAAGAGAGGTAACGCTGTAATATTTGCATAACCACTGTCCTTGGAGTGTCTCCACAGATCAACCTCCCTTTTCTAGCAAAGTGAGGAAGAGAAAAGCAGTTTGAATGAAAATTGACACAGCGTCAGCACAATATTCAGGCAGAGAGACAAAACAGACATGTTTGGCGCGAGCCAATATTGGATGGTGTAGCAAGGTGTAGCAAAACCGATCCATTCATTCAGGTGATGTTGTCGGCAGTCACATATATTTTGAAGAAAACAGTGACTTATTAAATGTTTTCTGAGACACTAAATTAAGACAACATGGGGTCAGAGGTGAAATCACAGAGACGTGTTCAGGGCTGGTTACCTGCGTGCTGGTCTAGCCCACAGTACCCAACTACATGAAGCCCACGGTTGTTCAAATGAGTGGAAGCACACGGACTCGCCCATGCACACACAGACATATGCCTGACATTGCAGAGATGTTAGGCATGAGACCACAACGACAGACACAATAAAAAAACACATGCAAGAAATTAAAAGAAATGATAGATCAGTGACTGACGGCACATGTGACCCAAATATCTGAGCCCAAAAAGTGTTCCGAGTTGCCTTAACGCAGTGACCCAATCATACAGTTAAAATGCAGTAAGTAGTGTAAGTGGGAAGGGAAGAGGTGAGGCACTGTCTGCTAACTAAAGCAGGTAAACAATCAACATGTGAGCAAAGTTAGAGGTGAGGTCTACATCCAAAACCTTGTGAGGACGTAAACGCCTCAAATGTAAATGAGTCCAAAGAATGTGATGATGTATAAAGCAAAGTGATTGGTGCAGAGTGGTGACATGTTTGCAAAATTTGGTCTCTGAAAACCTCCAGTAGGTCACCTCACCTTTGTTGTTGGAGATGCCATAGTCGAAGCCCTGCGCTCCGTTAGCGGTTGCGGCTCTGTTGAAAGCCTGCACGGAGAACGGGCTGGGCGGTGGCGTCTGGGCCCCGTGCTCGATCAACACTTGTTCTGCAAGAGCAAATGAGATTGTGGTATCTTAACGATAAATCTTATTTGTTTTCATCCCACTGGTTTTTAAAAAAAAAAAAAAAATCTAGTTCATGAGCAGGAAAGCGGAGCTGTGGCTTACCGTCGTCATGGCGGAGGTACTGGTTTCCCCCGCGGTCTCTGGCCAATGACCAGGCTTCTCCTTCGTCGCTCTCACAGAACTCCACTACACTGTTCTTATCCAGCTGAACCCAGGTCCCCTCTGAGTTGACGACCTGGTGCACAAACAATATTCTTTATCTGTTCTCACACACACACACACACTGTGCACTTGTCTCACACACTTTCACACTGTGTCCGGCCCTCATCTATCAAAAACCAGTTGCAGCCATTTATCATACATCACCTCCCGTTCCCCCCACACACCTCCCCGTCCATCCATGTTATTAGTGCAAAGACAAAACACAAAGACACAAATCCTACCACAGTAGATCACTAACATGCAAACATTAATTTCATCTGATTGACACGTACAAAAATTACACAGCAGTAGATCACGTGAGATTGATTTTGTGTATCAACACACACTGTGGGACAAAACTGATGTAGCCAAAATGAAAAAAAAAAAAAAACTTACTCTAAGAAACAGGTAGCTTATTGAAAGGTAAATGCAAGAGGCTGTTTTTTCTCAATTTCCTGAAATATTATCATTTTAGAAAAACACACACAGACGGTAGTATTAGTAAGTGCAGGCTGCACCTCTCAGATCCACACGGGGCATTCCAGTATAGGCTCAGAGAACAAGCTATTTGAACAGCATGACACACCACAGCAGCCAATGACAGGTCAAATCCGAAAGAGAAGAGGCTCCACTCATCACCAGTGAATTTACAGAGTTCAAAGTATTGACAGAAATGTTAAAAAGTGCAAGAAAGATACAGTCAAGGCACAGAGAGGCTCCAGCATTTTGTGAGGAGACTTTCCTCTGAGAAGTCTCGAGGCAGCAGAACATGAAACCCTGAAACTGCAATGGATTTACAGACAAACTGAAATTAGTAAGTCAGGAAGCACGCGGAAAAAAAATAAATCATTGCAGCCACAGGAGCTGATTAGACCTCAACGAGTGGAAAGATACACAACACACACCCACACCCAGAAGCAGCTGATGTATTCCCCTTAGAAAGAGAGATTACAAGCTTTACATTCAAAAAATCACTTCAGGAAGAAAACAAGGGAAGTCTAATTTCTGAGAATTAAGGCCAAAAAATCTGCTAGCATCAGCTATAGTACATTGTTGGATCAAAACAGACTGATCTATTCATCTCCAGCCACAAAAAACACATTGCATTATTTGGGGTGAGTGCGTACCTCGCCTATGGCCTTGACCTTGTTGCCAAGAACTAACATTCCAATGGGGATACCCCTAAGGTTTGGACAGCTTCTGATGTTGTGACCAGAGGGGCCGGTCTTCACTACCTTATAAAGCCCCGGGCCGCCGCCCTGCCCTGCCCTGTTCTGCACCCGAATGGGGGCCTCGTGGGAAGGGCAGCTGCTCACCTCCTTAACGTTCTCCTCCGATTGGCCCCTGACCTCCTGCAAGAGGCAAGAGCATGGATTAGGAGCAGAGTAACAGATCCATCATCAGGCAGCACAAAAACAAAACGTGACAGACCAGGACAAGGCTTGGACAAACTGAATTATTATAAAAGTGAAAAGCCACTGTTGGCAGTGGAACAAGTAATTGTTAACAGTTAAGGTTTGCTTGGCCAACCTTCCCTGAATAAATTATTGTTCCATTTTTAGAAAGTTTTACAAGATTGGGCCTGTGTCCAAGAAATCATAGCAAGAATTCATCAATCAAAAGCAGCCGGGCATGTGCACTGTGGTCCTCATGTCTTAAATCAACAGTTTGCCATTTTGGAAAAGACTTCCTAGATGAGAAGATTGATAACACTCTCACATCTGTCTGTTGGATATTAAGCTACGGCCAGCAGCCGCTTATCTTAGCATAAACACTGGAAATGGGGAAACAGTTAGCGCTCATGTTTTGTTTGTTTAATCTGTTAAGGGGTAAAAAAAAAAAAAAAAAAAATTGTGTGTGGGGCTTGTTCTTGGCTCTGTGTGATCTCAGTAGAAAGTTTAGGCACTTGGAGTTTGTGTTATATAAATAGTCGAGTACATAACTCCTGTAAAATTCTGTCAGTTTTGGATGAAGTCAGTCAAGCTATTTTTATTTCCAGTCTTTATGCTAAGCTAAGCTGTAGCATTATATTTCCTGGACAGGGAGTTCTATCACTCTTCTCATCTAGCTTTTGGCAAAAAAAGTGGATAATTGAAAAGTTACATAAACTTCCATCTTTAACGGCAATAAGACACATTCAAAAACTAATTTTCACCCCAGGTATCTAATGTCTTCTACATAAATGTTAAAAGTTCTGTACTCGCAGTACATAAAACATAAGAACTCATTATTCCATTCAACATCAAACTAATGTAATTTAACGGACCGATAGACAATGGACCTACGCAAATGTTAATTTATTATAAAACCTAAATGGAGGCATGCTATGAAACACAAGGGTACAGTACTATATTTGACAGGCTTTTCATACAAGACCTCATGCAACAGACTGGACATTAGTATCTTCAACCCCATGCAACATACAAGCTTGAACAGTAATTAGTCAACAATCCCAAAGGTGAATACTGCAGCAGACTGTAAGAGTCATGATCACTGCCATACTGAACCAACCATGCAACTGTGGTTCGGCCTCTGATGCCTGATAAACACTGAGGGAGAACTACAAAGTCACAAGGGGTTCAAGAGGACAGGGAGAGCAACAGATAGACGATGAGCTATGGGGCAGTCAAGCTATTTATCCCTCCTTCATACAACTCACCTGTGGTGGGAATATAGTTAAGGGGGTCCACGACAAAAAGCCGATATCCCTGACTCCTTGGCTAGCGTTAAAGACATTCTGAGCAACAGATCGTGAGACAGTCAAGAAACAGTAGACGACCCGAGAAGGGAGAGAAACAGGATGGGGGAAGGTGCTCGTGTATTTTTTTGGAAGAAAAAAAAAACATTTTTTGGCCTGGCTCTTGAAGAATTTTCAGGAGCAAAGGTCGTTTGAGAAAGCGAAGAGGAGAGGACAGGATCTGACTGCTGTCAGATAGGCCGGTTAGTCGTGGAGCACTGATAAAAGGGGCCACGAGGAACTGCAAATACAGGCACAGCCTGTAACTTTTACAAAACGAATCCAAGAATCAAATGCATTACAGAAAATATACAAAGCTCAGTTGCAGGGGCAGAGGAAGAACTGCAAGTTCTCTCTAAAACTCACAGGGTCGTTATTTCCAAATCCATGACCAAATGAAAAAACATATCAAGAAGAAACTTCCAAAAAAATTCCCCACAAGGATGATGTAGTGTGTCATGCTGTTCAGACAGAGACCTTACATGGAAGCCTCCTAGCACCTAAAGCATCCCAATGCAACGGTGGAATTGTAGAGCAGTGGAGACACAACTTCCCACTGATTTGTGGACCAGTGATTGCTTCATGACAGAAAACCACCTAAATATTGACATTTCTTTGGTTTCTGATACATTCCTCTTACTGTGAATATTCATGTCTTACATCGTACCCAACATATTCCACATTTGATTCTGCTGCATATTATGGCGGTTTTTGTGGCATGGAGCAAAATGCGAGAGAAACCCTTGTTATCACATGCTGCAGTGTGCAAAGTTTCCATGAATTGTGAGTGAGAGGCAATGAAGAAAAGAAGACTGAGCAGTGCAGACTAACAAACTTCACCATAGGATGAAGTTGCTCCTTTACTACCATTTCCCCCTTGTCTGTCAATTCCTGCATTGGGGTTCACGTCAATGCACTGAAAGTCGACTCCCTGAGGCGTGTGAGCATTTGCAAGTGTCGTGTCCAACTAAACACATAATGGTCGCGTAATGGTTAACTATTTGCCTTCAAACATGAGTTAATGCATGCATGCTCCCAGCTGTTGTTCCTTTGCAGTGTGTTAGTGAAAGTTTCTTACTCAGCGTTGGTTACATTAGATGTTTCATGCAAGAGACACCCAAGTAATTATGCTCTCATGAAGTTCAAAGTTTACCATGCTTTGTAAACATTTGGGGAGTGTGTCTGTGAAACCATTATCACATTAACAACTGAGAGCTTTTTCCCTAAACCAACAGCGTAGGAGCCTCTCTTATTGCTTAGCGGAGTCAGACTGCTCAGCAGGCCGTCTTCTACTTACGTCGGCTGGGACCAGTAGGCTCCTGCCCAGGTGCTGGTTAAAAGAGAGGCACCAGGCTTCAGTGTACCCGTTCATGCTGGGAACATACTTCTTTACTGTTTCATCATTGAGCCTGAGCCACACACCATCATCATTGTGGATCTACGGGAAAACAAGCAACAGAGTAGAGCACAGCCGTGCCCTCCTGTTACTATGGAAACAGGAAGGACAGCACCCTCTCTCTCTCTCAAACACACACGCACGCACGCACGCACGCACGCACCACAGCACTCCTGAGGCTGCAGGAAAGTCAAATGAAAGGACTTTTAAGTTGAAATTACAGCACAGTGCAAGTGATACATATAGAAACGTGTCACTAGTGGTGCTATTAAAGGGTGAGAGTGCAGCTACTGTGCAAGAGTAATAAATATACAGAATATCTATAATTTATTCTGATTTTAATTCAGATCTAGATCCATCATATTCAACTGGTTATGTGGTGTAGGCATTCAAGCCTTTCCTGTAGCCTCAGAGTGCCTTGCAGAGTATAGAGCAAATAAAGTAAGAGCAACAAATTTATAAGCTTTGAAAGAAGTAATCATTACTGAGAGAGGGAATTACATATTACATCAAAACCATTTAAGAAAATTCATAATTAAAAATATTAATCTTAATCTTTAACAAATCAATAGGATTAAAATATATATGATCTGACATTTTTGATTTAAAGAAGAAATACAGAAATAGAATAAAAAGTGGATAGTGCTCCAGCTAGTAAACTTATATGACATAATATTGTATATACTCTGCCTGGTCTAAAATCAATTACCTCGTCAATGAAAGTGATGGTGCCATTGACATGCACTATGCCTATCTGTTCACTCTGCAGGGAGGGGTGACTACGCACACGCAGGCCTGCGCTGTCCTTGGACACAAATTTGCGGACCTGAGAGAAGCAGAGGGGAGATGAAGACGGTGAGCGGCAGGAGCAAAGAACAGAAAGAAAAAAAGAAAGACAAGAAGTGCAGCAGCAGGAGGAGAAAGAAGAGGAAGCAGGACAAGTTGACGGTGGGAGGCTGCATGCATTAACCCACACAGAGCTACAGTAGCTCGGCAGTAGTACTACACACATACACACGGGAAAACTGAAGGGAAAATTTAGCAGCTCTACTTTCAGCAGCACCAGTCTACAGCTTCACTGGTGCATGGAAAATCGTGGAACGCACGTTCCGAAGGAAGATATGCAGCGCTGATGTGAAGCATAGTGCTATATTGTTGCTTGTTTCCCCATTATAGAGTGCAAAAACATAAGGCCACATGTTTCACAAAATGATGATGACCCGACACGCCTCTCATCAGTTTGATGCATTCTTTCCAAACACACGTTTGTTGCTTTTAGGAATATCAATCTGTGCTGGTTGAGTAACCGACTGGGATACTGCACCAGCAGTCTGAATGCTTACATGCACATGTAAATGACCAGACTCAACGTCATTAGCCCTATTACAGCAATAGAAATAAAAAATAGACAGACTTTATTGGTATTGTACAGAATACAAACAAATTCAGGGCGCTACTCCTGATAAGTGCAGGACACAGGGAAACAAAACAACCTCAGCAAACGAACAACCACAGCCAGCAACACAGGTTCTAAACAATAAAGAAAATAAATTAATTAATGAAATAACTGAAGTAAAATAAATGTAATGAGAGCACTAGATGTGAAAAAAGAGACTGTCCAAGAAATACAGTCATCATATTGCATGGAAGGGGCCACTTAATGTTTGTCCTAGAATTAACTGTGTTCATAGGAGAGAAACCATTTGGAGTCTGGTAGTCAGTGCTTTGTTGGTAACACCTGCCAGAGCACAACAGGTGGTGTCCAGGATGTGAAGAGTCCTTCAAGAAACCTCATCCAAGATACGAGGAGCATATTAAAAAGTAGTTTGCTTTTACATCGCACAAAGGATGTGAGCGCCTCTGTTTGCAATGCAAAACATGTACTGGAGAGATGCGGTACACTCCGTCTCCATTGCTTTCTATGGACCAGCATTTGGTCTGTTTGTCAGATCAGCAGAGTGAAACAAAGAGGTGCAAACAGGTGTTTTGGCGTAAGGGTTTAGTCGAAGTGGTGATAGTTACAACTTGATATTAAACAGTTGTGTGCTGTTGAGCGATATTTCATGGGTGATTTGCAAGCACACATGCATTGCACAGGTGTATTTATGTGTATGTTCATGCCCGTGTTGGTTAATCAAAACAAACCCCTCACCTTGCTAGGCTGAGGTTCAGCCTTTGGTTTCACCATCTGAGTTCCAGGTGGTATCATGCCTTTGGGAGGGTCTTTGACTTCCACCTCCAAACCAGCATCTAAATGAAAAAGAGCATTGACAGCTCAACATTGTGAAGGACTTTTCATTTTATTAATAATAAATATTCATAGCAGCTGCATTGCATTATGCCACTTTAAGAGAGTGCACGACCTCTATTCACTGTGTAGGAGGACAAACATGCTGTTCTATCAGACTCTTACACTGGCTTACCTATTTCAATGCCATCAATGGTGACGTGGATTGTATAAAGGCCCACTGCTCCTGGAGTCCAGTTGGCGCTGTAGGTTCCATCGGTGTTGGCACGGATCAGCATGTTCTCACTGGGTCTATGAGGGGGAGGGAAGGATCGATAAGTCGACTGTGTCTCACTGGTAATTGTATTTAGTTTCTGCATTACCTCACTCACCTCTTTGGGGTGGGGGAAGCAAAACGCAGCTCTTCAAAGGAGTAGTTTTCATACGCCTGAAAAAAAAAAAAAGATAAATAAAATTAAAAGCGCAATTAAATGAGCTAATGATGCCAAATATTTGAAGCATGTTTAATCTTCATCTCATCCATGTCAATTGTATCCATCTCTTCCAATTTTGCTTCATTTATTTCAGTTGTTTTATTTAGCATAATGAGATGGCACAACTCATACACACAGAAAGAAATTGTTGAACTACTAAAAGTGTGAGATGCTAACACCTTTTTCTGTGTATAGCTGATAACAGTGTCACATTCTGAAGGTTTAGGCTGTTATTGTTAATGTTGTTAAACACCTCCCTCTTGTGGATAATTTGCAGCCTTTCTAAATGTAAACTTGAGATTGTGACGGGAGATGACCCAGGTGGAAGAAGCTCACCTTCATCATGGTTATAGCAATGTAACGAGCTTCTTTCACGATCATGGGCTCGTACGTGGCCTCCAGCTTGGGCATTGGCAGCCCTCCAAAGGTAAGGTCAGGCCCAGAGGACGAGGGGGAGGAGCCTCCGGGAAGCCGCTGCAGCTTCTTCACATTCTCAGGCTGCATTGACTTCTTTTGTGAGACAGGTACGGCCTTCACCTCCACCTAGACGGTGAAGCAGAATCAAACAGATCAGACAGGTGTCACACTGGTAAAAAATATCTTTTCATTTCAAGCTGGGGTTCGTCACACTGACCTTCATGTTGGGAACATGCACCACATCTCCATACTGGTCTTTGGTCTGTACCACCACAGTAGTTGGCCACCCACAGCGTATGTCATCTTTGTTCAGGATTAGAGATGTCTTCTGAGGATCTGCATAAGAGTCTGGTTGTAGCCACCTGTGTGACAACAAAAGTAGAAAAGTGAGAGAGGCAAAGGAGGGAAATCGAAATCATAAAATCATAAAAATCATAAATGATTGAGTCGTCTGCACTCAGCCGAACACAAAATCCAACCTGGCCAGACGGCCTCCGCTTGAGCTCTGCACACACGTTATGAAGTCCTCAAGGAAAGAGTGCTCGTTGGTTTGGAGGTGGAGAGGCAGATTCCCCTCCAGGGCCTCCAGGATGGTAGGGGAGTGAGACAAGGCCAGACCCTTCCCCAGGATCCCTGAGTGAGCCTTACACACCTGGAGGTGGGGCAAAGGAAAAATTGCTTAGCATAGTACGATATGCTCAGAGACATAGTCTGTAATCTTGAGTAATATTTTAGGATTAATCAGATCAAATACCTGCAAAGAGGCTTCCTCAAGAATCTCAAGATCCTCCTCCAATTCATTACCTTCAATGAAAAAGATTTAAAATGAGTGAATGATTTCATATGTCACAAAGTATCATAGAGATTTTAAAGACCTCAGCAATCCCTTGCTACATTATTCCATACCTATAGGGAGGGCCAGGTCCTTCTTCATTAGAGCTGCTGCACACACGCTGCCCAGGAAGGCTAACTCTTTTTCTAGTTGGATAATACCCTGAAATGCCCAAAACGATTCGTAAGAAAGGCATTTTTTTTAATACATGAGCATGACAGAGGATAAAGCACAGTCGCAGGACTTAATCATGAAGCTTCACAGATGACTGTCTGTACCTCATCGGGGCCAGGGTTGAACTCATATCCCACAGCAACGCACTTGAAGCCGTAGAAGCAAGCTTTCTCATCTTTAACATAGTCCGAGGCCGTTTCCAGTGAGAAGAGGACCTCGTTTCCTGAAAGTAGGGAGGGCAGAAAATTAGAATAATGGGTGAAAAGAGGAGTTGGTAGAGCTCTGTAAGTGATCATTAGTAAACTAATGGCTGCCTGCTGTGTGACTGAGTAATGCATCATTAAGCCGATTAAAGCACTCATGAGAACAATTAAGATCACTGAACAATAACTGGGCTGCGAGAATAACTGTTGGTTGTAAAATGGTGTCACTACTCAATCACTCCTTATTTATGCTTCATCATACACCATTAACACTCTTAGTGCTCCCACAGTTAACACGTGGATCCATTGCAATAATTTATATTTATGTGGTGAGCCTAGTTGTCGTGCTTGGCATAGTTTTCTCGACACCAAAGTACGTGTAACTTTGGGAACTTTCTGCCCTCAGTTCACCTTGTAAGGTAGGTAGACCATCATCCCAGGCTGTGAACTTAAAGAGTACAATAGATCTTGACAGGAAGTTCTGCTGATATCTGAGGGCCATGGAGTTGCTTGGAAAGTACATTGCACTTGGTAAGTTACGATCGTTTTCGAGAGATGTAAACACCTCTTGGCGTGAAAAGAGAGAGGAGCCCCTGACCCTCAGAACAAAGCTGTGAATTATGGTGAGGTAATTGTTATGCATTCCTATCCCCATCCTTTCTATTAACAGCTTTGAGTAACATTATCTGCAGTCTTGGTGCTTAAGAAATGCATGACAACTTTATCACTTTACCGCCAACCATGCTTTTAATCTAAATATAATAATAAAAGCTAATATCAGGGGATTAAAATTGTGTGTAATTATGTCTTTCATGCATTAAGGGTCTAATGACTTGATTTCAAAGTAAGGAAGACATGACTTCTTTCTTTGTGATTCTGTCATTACACTTTAAGTTGCATGCCCTGTAAAGACTGAACTGCTAAGCCGTTCTTACCCGGCAGCACCAGCACGGTGGTCGGCCATCCTGTGGAGCCTGAGAACTTCTTCAGCTCAGTCCAGGTGTTGATAGTGTCATGGATCAAAGGTTTTCCCCCCAGGCTGGACAGGTGGAGAGTTCGGCTGGGGATGAGCAGGCGTAGGACATCCTCTGGCTGTGCAGTGCCACACTGTGGATCAAACTCAATGGTGGTCCAACGGACACAGTCTGGGAATGACACCTGGGGCGAGATGAGAGAGAGGAGGATAAGTTTCATTTAAAAATAATTAATTAATTAAAGTTGCTTAGTTTTTCAAATGCAAATTACTTGCTGAGCTTGCTAGAATGCTAAAAGATAATTTACCCTGTATTGTGTAACAGCAGCTTGCTTATAAGGGTGGTCGCTCTCCATCACTGAATAGTGGTTCGAGGTGGTACAGGCTGACAGGCCCTGCTCAGGTTGGTTGCCAGTTGTGCTGTCTGTTGACTGGTTGGGATTGAAGGTGGGTGGGGCGTATTTTTGGTTGAGAGCAGAGACGGCAGGTAGCAGCTCCTGAACTAATCCAAAGACCTCAACAGCAGCCTGGAGGAGGAAGAGGAGCCACATCACCACAGGGCAACATCAAGAAGAGTCGATTAATCACTGAGAGACAAAGGCTGTGCCCTCCTGCTTTGGCTTCTTACCTTAGGTACAGATGCAGCCACAGGGCCGATGTAGGCCAGGATGAGGGGCAGGAGCATGGAGAACAGGCTGGATGAGCTTAATAACTCAGGAATGTCTTCCACTGAAAAGAACAAAGGATAATTACACAACTGCAGAGAGGCTGATTGTATAAGATCTAAATTGCAATAAGGAAGCATTAGAGCAGTCATCAGTGCTTTTGTAATCTAGGTGTTAGTTTGCTGCACCTACCATCAACAGCAAAGGCCCTATGAAGCAGGTCCTTTGCAGCTCTGACCACAGCGCTGACAACAGACAGGGATCTGCTGCAGTTTTTATCCTCTTCATTGGCTTTGCTCAGCAGCTGCGACTGGAGGTCTCCATCATACTCACTCCTTGAACCACAAGGAAGAACTTTAGTCAGCAAAAAAACAAAAAAAAAAAACAAATACATGAAAAGACAACTACAAAAAGCTGGTTTTGTGTTCACCTGTAGTAGAGAATCTGGGGGATCTGTCCTCTCGTCTGGTTGGTCCCATTGCTACTCAAGCTGCAGGTGCTGAAGGTGAAGGACACACCGTCAGAGCACTGCACCGTGGTCATACCTCCGTCCCCATTAGCTGTCCTGCTTCCGTAGTTTCGCAACCGGACAGCATACTTCACCCCCTCCTGCAAGAGAACAGATGCGTCAGTGGCAGTTTTTAACATTCTTAACAAACCTGCAGAAACCCTATGAAGCCAGACAACACTTTCAATAAGAGCTGCATTTAAAAACCAAACTATATACAATCATTATGTTTTAATAGTCCATGCACCTTGAGGGGCACGGCCTTGTCCAGACGAATCTCGGCGATATCACTGGGAGAATCATCGGTGCTGTAGGTACCCTTCACCAGCTCCAGAGACGTCCACCTGTGAGAGTGTGCAGAGTCCCCTGGGTGCTCTGTCTGTGCCTGAAGGGGGCGAGGGAACAGAAGGGGCATGAAACAGCGGGATAACAGAGGCTTCAAAACTTGTTCAGCAACACCATGAGACATATGTCAAATATAATAAAAATGGAAGCTGACAACATTTCATAATCACTTACATCATCAGCCAGCACCTCTAGTTCATACTCATGGATGCCCCCTCCTCCATAGACACAGACGCCCACCAGCACAATGCCTGGCTTGTCCACCGTCAGACAGATGGCATCCGGAGAGCCGTTGCCTGTGTTCCAGCTCCTGCCCTGGCTCGTTTTAGTGAAGCGGTTGGGAGATGCTTTGACGGAGTGGAGTGAGTTCAGTCCGTCAACCTGGAGAGCAGGTGCACAATTGCAGAAGATGTTTTACTACAAGCATTGACTAAAAAATAAAATACTAGAAATCATTTTCTTTGTCCTCTGCATAGGCATCACCTTGAACTCATAAAGCAGCCAGGCTGCAATATTGAGCACAAACTGAAAAACTATGACAATTTAAAATGCTGCTGCAGTGGATCTCATGGATGAATGTATAATGACTGTTATCAAACAATAAAACCAGCAATATAGTTTAGTAGAGATAGAGAAAAAAGAAAAAATACAGTGTGACATAAAAAAAAAATCTTATATTGGGAAAGTGTTAGGTAATATAAACTGCTACTATTTATATCACCCTGCTGACTAAAAAAAGGCCAGACACAGCTGCAGTGGGACTCATCCAGGTGCTCTAGGGAGGAAGCGTTGTTACCCTGACAACAGACTAGGGAGAGAGACTGTGATGTCGGGGGCTGTCGTCAATTGACGGTTACTATGACGATGAAAGCTATAGAGTCCTGGCTGCAGTGTGTGTGTGTGTGTGCGAACAGAAAGAACGATGATAATTACATAAAGTGTGCAAAAGAGGAAGACTGACAGACGCCTGTCCCACCCACTAATGAATCAGCAGAAACAATACAGAAAACCCAAAGCCTCCCGTTCTGTTTTCTTTTGAAGTCTTTATAAGTAAAGACACCACCTTGTTCCAAATAAGACCTGTCACTATGAAATGTTACTTCAAAAACAATACAGCCTTGAGTTCAAGGAGATGGCATGAGGAAACTGGAAAGACAAATGAGGGAAGACATGTAGTTTTGTTGACAGGTCGTATCTCACATAACATAATGTGAAGCTGACATGTGAGGATTCTGCTTTCAACAGAACGGGAGATGAATGCAGTCATGATCCAAGCTGCTTGAACAACTAAAATCAATGTAATCAATGTAACAGTAATTTGTTAAAAGTATGAATAAAAAAAATGTGACACAAACCATCTCAATCCTGTCCAATTAGTATGTGTGAGTACTGGTGAGTAAAGTAAGTTACCTCTGAGCCCAGAGCAGAGGCGGTGAGCTCTGAGACGATAGAGGCCAGCAGACCGCAGGTGTTGGAGACCAGGTGTGGAGAGAACAGCTCCACCTCCTTCCTCAAACTCTTCCTCACTGGCAGCACCACAATCACCAGCATCTTCTCCAGGACCTCCCGGAAACTGGTCATGCCCATCAAGTTCTCCTCCGTCTATGGGATTTTAAAAGTTTTTTTGATGTATTACGATAAGAGAACAGAGGACGCCATGTCACTGGGGGGGGGGGGGCCTGACCGCACCCATGTCCACCATTTTGAAAAAAAGAAAATGACACCTGATGTACAGCATATGACAAGCAAACAACTCACATGGCTTAGTTTCTCCATGTGGGCCACCAGCAGGGGGAAGCGGTGAGCGAGGGCCGAGTCGTTCTCAGTGCTGACTTGTTTGACCAGTGAGCGCAGAAGCACTTCCCCATCGTATGCAATGGGCAGGATGGATGTCAGCTTGACGGAGGTGTTGCATAGAGCTGACATCACGGCCGCCAGCAGACGGCTGCTGGATGTGCGAAAGTTGGCTTCAGCAATGTCCTGAAATGCAGGGAGAACGACAATGAGTCACTCATCTTATTTTCGTCTCACCACAACCGAGGATATAGCCAGGAAATCATGAGTTTGAAGTTGCTCTAGATAAGATTATCGTGACTGTGTTTAAAGGAAAAGGTAGGCCTGCTGTATTTGTCAACAGTTAGTATCATAGATGAATAGATTCATCCATAACGCAAACCATTTATTTCAACCCTATTTCAAACTAAGTTTAGACACTGTTACATGGTGTGTTGTCAGGTTCCTTTCAGATGAACTCTTATCAGCCAAATACCTGGTCGAGGCAGTTGAGCAAGTCGCAGAGACAAGCCCACTGCAGTGCTGGGGTTGGGTAGAAGGAGTGGAAGCACGCAGTGAAGGTGTTGTGGCACTCCTGCAGCACAGCTTCCAGCAGGGTAAGAGGCTGAGACAAGTAGCCCTGCGGGTCATTGTCCAGTTTGGTCAGGCAGTTGTCCATGCCTTCTGACAGGATCTTCTTCAGCAGGCTGCGTGTCTTTCCCACACACTCTGCCAGCTTGCTCGACTCCTCCACCACAGCTTTGGTGCTGGCTGTATATCAAACAACAGACAATTTATTTGAGAGCTTGTTTAGATGATACACACCATTTAAAATTCAATCCAAATGTTCTTTCCTCAATAAACAAGTCTGGAGGTTTCCTGTTTTGTATTTGTGAAATATTAGACAGGGAAGCTTTTGATGTTTTCTCAGCCAAAAACAAGTTCAGTTTATTATTTACACACATCACATTGTGAAATTAATTTAAGGATAATTGTTGTAATTTAATTTAATTCAGACAGGGATTCATAAATGAGTAGGACAAGGCTTTGTCACTCCTTATTCTTAATTCAAATTTCAAATCATTCAGCATACACAAATATTTTTAATGCAGCACTGTGCCCACACTGTGGTTTTCTGTTTCCAAAGCACATGTCATTATAGAGTGAAGGATAAAATGCTTTTATGCTCTGCGTTTTCTCTACCTGCAATGGGGAAAATCTCACAGATGTAGACCCTGAGCAGGCGAAGGCAGCATGTGCCAACAAAGCGCAGTCTCTCAAGGTCCAGCAGAGTGGCTGTGTACTGGAAGCCCTTCAGCCCCCGCAACTCCTCCACACCCAAAACCAAGGTGGTCCAGCTCCAGTGAAGGATACTGAGCAGGGACTCAAAACACTCCTTCAAAAGGGAAAGAGGCACTCAGTCATACACAATGCTGTGAAAAATGACCTGTCAAGACACTTAAGTGGGAAGAAACTGAGAGGAATCAAAACAATATTAAACACTATAAAACATTAAGGGGCAGTACTCACCACTGAGACTGTCCGAGCAAATGAGCGTTTAAGGATATGGACTGGTTCACTGGTCTGCTGTTTTCCTTTGGATGCGTTGCCATCATTTGAAGGTAGCCTAATGTTAAAATACATATCGAACAATTCAAATCATATACTTGAGAAGACTCTTCGCAGAATAAGGGTTGCATCACTGGTAAGGAAATGTAAGGAGCTTTATTGACCTGTACAGCAGCTGAGGTATTTGACCCGCATTAACATCTGTACCGTTGTTTGACTTCTTTGAGCTTTTGAACTGAAAGACAACTCTGCAGAGGAAAAACAAAACATACAAAGAGTTAAAAAAGCTTCGATTCAAATCCAGACATAGCATTCAGCATTTAAACGCCATCAAATAACAAAAAAAAGTAAAAAAAAAAAGATGTATCAATAATAAATGCAGTAGTTTTACCCATCGTCGGTGGTAATGGTTGCCTGCCCATGGGAGCCACAGTCACTGCTGGGACCAGACACTCTGGCCCACGCCACATACCACCAGCCCAGCTGCAGCAGCACCGGCTCATCAAACATCATGGCATATTTCTCCCTAAAAATTAAAACACCATCATCTATCAAGATTGTATCATGTCATCGCTTTTATTCTTATATGGGCGGAAGAAAGAATGGGAAACATGAGAAATATGTAAATAGTACCTGGCAGCACAGTCATAGGCCAGTACGTCAGTCTCAGCCAGCAGATCACCATCCGTCTCATGGTCACCCCCATCAGGTCCAAGTTCAAAAAGCTGCACAAGAGGGAGGGAGGACAGGGTTAATATATTTTAAACGGCCATAAATTGAGAGGGGGATTGCACTTAACCCTTGGTTGGAATTTATTCGTTTCAAGTGGTGTATCTCTTACAATGCAATTATAACAGCTTTCCTACTTTTTCCTACTACATGATGGTGGAGCTACATAATGAGGACTATTTATAAGCTCTGTGGTTGTTCTGTGAAATATTCCAGAAGAATGCACTGCAGCAAATTGAGTAACGCAGTTTAAAATAAAACACACGCACACAAAAAGAAAATGAATGAAATTAGCGTTTGTCACCTTGATCTTGGCCGTGTACTCCCCTCGACCCCCAAACAGGCCCAGTCCACCCAGCAGGATGTCTGCATCAGCACAGAAGCGAATGGCCTCCACAGAGTGGGCTGAGTAACCCCAACCACCACCGTGACCTATAACCATACCATCAGCAGAACAGGATCAGGCTATGCAGGGTACACAGCAGCTCTCAAGTTCATTTACCATATGAATTCAGCACTTTTGACTCACACTAACAGGTAAAAGGTTGGTATTACTTGATATAATCACAAAATAAAGCTTACAACAGTCAAATGCATCTCTCAATATGTTGTATTAAGCATAATTTCTCAGGTATTTATGTCAGAAGCCACTTACTCTCAAAGCGGTTCACCACACTGTAGTCCTCCTTGGAGTAGACCTTCATCACTGCCTGAGTTTCTTCCTCTGCACTGGCTATGCCCATTTTTAGCTCCTGCATGGCTGCCAAAGTATCCAGGCAACCTAAGAGATTCAGCAGTATACTTTATGTTAGTACTGAATAATAATATAAACATCAACTAAACAACATAAATCAAAAGACATCAAAGGCCAAGCTTTCCTGCAAACACTTGTCTGGCCATGATCTAAGAGAACATCTTTACTTAAATTAAGTTTTCCCAAGAGCTAATTGAAAAATAATGAGTTCCCAGGAAAAAAAAAGTACTGAAGATTTTCATTATAATATTTCTGACAACAGGGCTCCAATAAACAGGGACTGAGGATGATCCACTGGTAATCCAATAAAGGACCCAATGCATGAAAAATTCATGGGGTACTGGAAGTAAACCAGAGTCTGGTCACAGCAGTGAAGTCATGATGAATTTGATTTGGATACACAGATGTCCAGTGACCCAGGAACATATGTATTGTAGCATTCATGTACATATTTATGAGACATTCATAAAAGATTCATATGACCTCAGATCCTTTGCTAAATGACTAGTGGCGAGGATTACCAAGGATGTGCAGGGCTCCATGAGAGCGAGTTGTAGTTGCATGTGATCCTGAGGGCAAAGCGAGCTCTGGACTGAGGATGCTACAGCGAGCCTGGAGATCCGTAGCAGAGGGCATTCTGGCATCAGCTATAACTGCGTTGTAACACCACATCTCTCTTGAGGCTGGCAAGAACCTATAAAGAAGACAGGGAGCCACAGTTAAGGATAACACATGGAGCGAATTCAAATCAGCATACAGCTTATACATAATCATTAACACTTATTAGTGGCAGGACTGACCTCCAGATGACATCATACACGGGGTCCAGACACAGGCCGAATCCTTGCAGGTCCTCTTGCTCAGAGTCATTGAAGGTCCTGCAGCTTCCGTCCATTTTGTTGATAAGCAAGCATTTAAATGGAGGTGGCTCCGACACAGAGGAGGGCACAAGGCCAATGATGTGTTTGCTGGCAAAGATCTCTGAAGTAGCCAACACATGGGAGTTGATAAGAGCCTCATCGATCCGCAGGAAAGTCTGGTCTCCGCTGGCGCCTATCCAGGTGGCCTTTCGTCCGTATTTGGCACCGATGTTGGGCATGGGAGACGGCTTGGCATTCCAGTAGGGCATGTCTAGGATGGGCCGGCCAAGCTGCCCTTTCTGCAGAACAAGACGACAATAGCCTCACTTGTGGTCAAACACATCGAAACAGGTTGGATTTCAAGAATTGCCCCATTGATTGAAAAATAAGTTGTTATAGTAGGAGTGATCATTTTCTTACCGAGAAGCTTCCAAATGTGAAGACCTGCCCGTCCATGAGGAGAACGGCTGTGTGGTTACTGCCTGCTGTCACCTGGACACTGGGACCTGGAAGGGCCTGGACCAGAGTTGGAGAACCCCTAGGAAATAGAAACACCTGGTTTGGGTAGCATGTCCACATGTCCACAGTTTGGTGGATCGCATTTCCAAATCTTCACCACAACAATGGGGCAGAATGAACAAATGACGCAGGTAAGTTGTAGATGTTGTACCTGGAGTTGACGTCTCCGTGTCCGAGCTGCCCATGTTGGCCATAACCAAATGTGTAGACATCTCCATTTTCCATCAACACCACTGTAAACCAACACAAATATGACTGTTACTTTCACTCTTTCTTTACATCAAAGTCAGATGTTTAAAAAAAAAAACTGTCTATAATATGCTGACAAAGCCACTGAAGTACCTGACCAGAAGCAGCAAGAGAGGTGAACCTACCTGAGTGGTGGAAACCGCAGCTGACCTGCACAGCTCTCAGCTCGCAGTCGAATCTCACTGCCCCCGGGGGGTAGGTGGTGATCTTGCTGGCATCCTTCTCTCCTCGCTCACTGCTACCATCTACAAGGCAAACGCTAAAGTCAGCACATTTGAGTTGAGAACAGGGAGAGAGTGAGGTTTAGAAGCAACTTCAGACCGCTGAGGTTGATGTCTCTGCGCAGTCCTGGAAAAAGGGAGCTGGTGGGGAAACGGAGAAAACAGGGTGGGGGGAAAAAAGGGGGGAAAGCATGCCGAAATAGAAAGGAGGGAACAAAAACCTCTAAAACAGAAAGGCCTGTGGCAACCAGTCCCATTACAGATGGACAGATTGTTTACTTCGTAAATAATTTGGTTTTCTTTTAAGCATCCAAGGAAATCTGGTTTACCCAGAGCCCTGTCCGAGAGGTCGCAGTTGTGGTATGTGAGTGGAAGAAGTTGGACAGAGACCCATGCATTACATTACATATAATGTCTGTCAATACCTTTTTGGACCAGGAACCAGCTCTTTGTGGCGTACCTCAATAACTGAGGCCCGCCAGATGAGATAACAGCTTTAGGTTTCTATATTCCAACTTCACAGGAAATGTAAAATAAATATTGACTGACTCGTGGCCCAAAGATTTATAGGACAGGGTTGAAAGTTTAGCTCATGGACACAATACTCAGTGCTGATGAGTACACACAAGTGCTCTTCAGTGACATCTAAAGCACACAAAAGATGTTCTAAAAGTCCTAAACGGGAACAGAAGTTCTGCAGGAAGGGGGAGCGTGGAGCAATCCTCATCGTGTGGATAAAAACCATGAGGAGGGATGCGTAGTGGAGGTCCCCCACATAATCTAGTCATACACATGGGCGTCAACCACAATGAAAGGAACAGTTCATCTGCAAATCAACAGCCCGAATTTCCAAAGTAACATTAAAGTGGAAATCACTGCTGCTTGGAAATGAAACACTTCAGTGTCATTCTTTCCCATTTAACAGCGGGACATCAAACCAAGCCATCTTTTTGTAATGAGTTTCTTTTCTGAGGAGGTTTGGGGACACTCAATAAGGGCAAGTCACCAAACATCAGCCCCGACCAATGGTATCCAATTACAGCGCCGAGACCGACCTGAACCACCTATCAGCAAGAAAAGTAACAGCAGTGGTTGAGAGACAGCAGATGTTGGCCTGCTGATGTGCACAGAAACAGCAGACTTTGACGCTGCCCTTTTTTATGAAAGCTATTCCATGTCTGACATTTTAGATTTTGCTCATTTTAAATGTTAAGCAAAGCTGCGGTGAATACTAATAATAATAATAGGATTCACAAGGCAAAATTCATGTGTCGTTATGTCCTCTGTCCTTTTTATTTTTAGGGAGGGAAGAAAAATGCTCCTTCAACATAACATTTTGTTTTTCCATTAAAAAAAGAACATAAGGGGGCTCAGATACAGAGATCAAAACAACACAAATGTGTCTTTTTTGCTCAAAATTTAGATACTTCATACAAGGATTACTGAAATAATGTTGATTGGATGAAAATTACCTTTGAACAAGTGACTATTTATCCAGATAATTAACACACACACTGACTTGTCTGATGATAAAGTGCCTAAGAAGCTTTCTGTCAACGGATGTTCAGATGTTTGTGAGTCTGTCAGTGATTTCAAAGCATTTTCCATTCTGTCTGCTTGTAATGCTGCAGTTGGACCCAGAAAGTGACAAATCAGCTGCCATGGGAGTGACGGTAAATCCAGTTAGACAAGGACACTGGTTTATATTTAGGTCTAAACAACAGCAGTGGGCAGAGCAGGCATCCTACTCCGAGGATTAGGGTCGTTAAAGCAGAAAATGAATGAGCTTAACGGACCAAATCTTTAATATTCCTCAGTTCCTTCCTCCCCATAACATGACATAAAATAATCAAATGAAAAAAGGAGGGGCAGTTTGTAGAAGAGACTGGAATTTAACCTGGTCTAAAGGCTCAGTCATTGCTCCACTATGAGTCACAGGGAGTCCTTCTTGCCAACAGGCGACATTGCTTGTTACCATGAGACCTGGTAAGGACACAAGAGTCCTGCCTTCAGAGAGTGAGAGAGGAGGTGGGCGGGACAGCCAGACTGGGAGATGAGTCAAAGGGGTGTCTCTGCACCCGTTGAGTTAGTGAAGACCGTAGTACCTTTGTGCTTGTCCCGTTTATGCCTTAGTGCCTGAAGGGGTCTTATTCTGGCTAGGGCCTGCTCACGCTGGTTCATAAAAATGGGACCAGGAAAAACAAGGGGGCCTGGGGGAGAAAGAAACTTTCACATGCATGCACAATGCTCACAAATGGAAAAGAACACATGAAAATACTACACCACAACAATACACACACAGTTGAAAAATATAAAAAAAGACACCAGCAAGGGGGAATTCACCAAGGCACAACACCCAAGCTCATAGCACCAGAGGGTTATCTGACACTAAACAGGGTGGGTATACCGTTAGCTTCACGCTATTCACTAACCCCAGCTCCCTCCTTCTCGCTGTGCCTACGTTGAATCGTCTACCACAGAAAATCCTAAAACATACTCAACCCAAAAAAAAACACACAGCTCTTCCCTAAACATAGCCCCATTCTGACTAACCCTGATCCATACCTCTGCCCTCCTCCAGCCTGTGCCGGCGGTTGATCCTCTGTCGTTTCTCCTCCTGACGGATCTGAATGTGCTCCTCGATGTTCACTCCTGGAGGGGGAGGGACAGGCACAGCTGAAAACACAAAAGGCCCCGGGTATAGGCGGCCCAGACAGGATGCAGGAGGAGGATGAGGGAAGACGGAGCAGAGCGGAGCAGAGCAGAACAAAACAAGACACACATCAATGAATGATGGAGGTGATGGAGAAGCAATGACTCTGCACAACAACGACAATAAAACGAAGGACAAGCGACAAAAGGTGTGTGAAACACTGCGTCCAGGCGAATGCAAGACAGTGATATGTGCAGTGTAAGCAGCACGCTGGCACAGCTCAGAAGGACACACAGCTTACACACACATCGCTGCTCAAGCCAGTCATCTATTCTGATCAATTAAGGAGGATCCGAGATACTGTCAACCAGCTAAAACTGTAATATCAACATCATGTGTGTAAAGCCACAGGTAGATGTTTGGGATTCTCAGCTTTTTGAGCAAAATGTAAACAATGGACGTGGTGACACAGATGAGATGTAAATGTTGTATGAATGTTGGAGCAAAACAGAGGGGGGGGCATGATATGTCAGCTGGCATACCTAGCAGCAGGTCCAGAGGAATCATCTCCTTCACAGCATCGAAGATGCCCCTCTGTCTGGCCTCCTGACCGTCCAGCTCCCTGGCACAGGCCTTGCAGCAGCCACACGCTGAGCAGCCAGACTCTCCAGAGCCACAGCCACAGATTCTGGTCAACAAACAAATACGGACAGAAAAAATACATTCAAATTACAATAAATAATTATCCCAGAAATGTAGTAAAAAAAAAAAGATAAACCTCAAAGTCCTTACTATTACTTATTAGAAGTGCTGTAGTTGTACAAATACTAATAATTATATTAACCGTTTCCACATTTTGTGTGTCCTCTTACCCTCCTGGTACTCTGTCTGGCCGTCCACTGCTGACACAGCTGGCACCGTAGCCAGTGCAGTCTCCACATACCGTGCAGACCATGCACTGGTCCAGCTTCCACTTGTGCATGCCTGGTTGGCACATCATGCTCTTCTCTTCTTTCTCCTCCAGCTCGTCCTCCAGATCTTCATCCATGGCTGTGGCCATGCTCTCCACACCGAACGCTACACCAACAGACAAGGGAACTGAATTAGTGTACTACAAAGCCAGGATACATAATATATGCGGTATGTATACCATATACTGTTTGTATTTTCACACCTTTCCCTGCTTGGCTCATGGCTCCAGTGTCTCTGCCACATTGGCCCTTGTTATTGACACCAAATGTCCACACTTCACCACTCTTGGTCAGGACACAAGTATGGGCCTTTCCCATGGCAACCTGAGTTACAAAGTGACCCTTCAGGTCTGTCACCTGGCCTGTGGAAAGGGAAGAAGTGGTTTCAAACAGAGATATATTGTATTTATAGACTGATGAATGTGTGCTCTTAAAAATTCTTTCATCGGTTTTTATCAAAGCCATGTAGACAATGACGAGACACAGCTGAAATCAAATTCCTTGAGCTGCGAATTTAAAAATAGCCCTGTCCAAGTCCACTCACAGGTACTGTCACTGTAAATGGCGTCTTTGCCAAACATGTAGAGCTCTCCATCCTTGGTGACAATGCTGCTGCTGCCATTGTTGCATGCGGTATACACTGCCGTCTTGGTCTCTAGTTTGATCATCTTTTTGGGCTTGTACGGCTTGGGCTGTCGGCGACTTTTAGCTGCAAAGGAAAAGTAGCAGACATCACTTTTAGGACTGCAGCTGTGATGGCTTTGAATCGGTATTTAATTTAATTCAAATAAGACGATCTACTGAATTTTTGTAGCTGCTTTGAAAGTGTCTTACTGGACTCTCCATCCTCTCCCTTGCTGGCAGAGCCTGTAAAGAATACACTTCCGTCTTCAGCTACCAGCAGTGCATGAGAGCCATCATGGCCGACAGAGAACTGAACGATCTTAGGAGACTTGGTAACAGGCAGTTCCACCCATTTTCCTGCTGACGGACCACCCTGCTTTATACCCAGGCTCTGGTATTTCCCTGTGTAGTAAATCTGTGAAAAGAGGATGAGAGAGGACGGTCACAACACTTGATGAACTTGATGAGGATTGGGATTGAGGATCAAGTTTATTTTGCTGGACAACCCCTGTTTTTTTTTAGACACAGCTCTGTGTAATGTCACTCCAGTGCCCATAAGGACACAGCCTTAAAACAATTGAGAGCAGGCTCTCTCGTGAGCACAAGTGGAGCAACTGAATGACTTAAAAGTAAGTTTGTTTGTTAAATAAACAGGTAGTTTGTGAAGAAAGGCCTTATAAATAAACAGTGAACAATGCTGTTCTCTTCTCAGAGCCAATGAAGTCCAGCCGGCATTTTGATACAGTTGGCAGTGATGGGTCACGAACCCATCATCAGTAATAAATCTAATTGCCGCGTGATAAACTGTGTCAAGTGGTTTTAGTATAGAGGGAGAAGCATGCATAAAAATGACATCTCCGTAGTCAAATACTGATAATGATTTAGCTTGTACTATTTGCTTCCTACAGTAAGGAAGGCAAGATTTGTTTCTATAAAAAAAACGCTAAGAAAGGTTTCAATTTGTTTAAAAGTTCTGCTACATGTGGTTTTAAAGACAACGTGTCATCAATCCAGGTGCCCAGATACTTATAGCAGGAGACCCTTTCCAAAGGAGTCCAATCAAAAGTAGTTATGACACTCTTATTACCTACTACTACTACTACTACTACTACTACTACTACTTACTACTTCTTACTACTCAAGCAGCAAGGACAACTTGTGATGATAAGCTACAATAGCTGCTACTGGAAGTGAGAGAATTTGTGTTGCTGAAATCATCTGACATTCACTTTGCAGATTAGTCAGCCCCAACAACAACAGCAACGCATTCAGAGGGAGCAGTAGCTTGTTAACTACAAACAGTGGTCATTTGATGTTTGTCAGTAATATCACATGTCTGGCACAATGTCCACTCCAAGTGATGAGTGACCTTTGTGCCAAGATACCGGTCAGCTGCTCCTATTTTTACCCATCCAGCTGGTCTGGGTTAGGGTAATCTGTAGATAAAGTGTGCTGTGAGATTAGGCTTCTACACAGACACAGAGATGTGCAACAGGCAACTGCTATCTGCAAACGAAGCATGCTGTACCACACCTAAAGTACTGACATACACACAACCACACCCTCTACACACCCCAGCAGTGAACATAGCTAGCATTCTTGCCAAACTTACATAATCTGCATAAAAATGTGCAATGTGCTCTCTGACACAGGATAACCTCCCTCTAGTGATTGACAAAGAATAAACAGAATCTGTGGTCTAACAGTTTAAGTATAATAATAATATCCAGGCTGTTTACTCTACCTTCATTAAAAGTTTTTAATATCATATAAAAATCTTGTTATTTCTTGGTTGTGTTTATATTCCTATCTATTCCTATCCAAGTTCATAAACATAAAAAAAACTTCACTAAAAGCGAGCTCTGCTATTTCTTCCTGGAAGTGAACATCACTCTATCGGCCAAAGACACAGCTTTGCTGGGTGAAATACTCTAATCGGTACCAGTAATTTAATCAGAGACCTTAGTGTGTATATATAACCAGAAACAAGATTTTCTGAAAGGATCATGACACATCCAGAAGACTCAGTTCCCACATTCTGCATTATTTAAAGTCAACTTAGCTAAGAGAGGCACCAACTATTTCCACAACAGGAGAACATGGTTTATTGTTACACTTTAGTACTGATCTTTGGAAAATCTGACTATAGCTAACTACATACAGATGTTATGGACTAAGGGAAATGTTCATTTTGTCCAATGGGTTTAATGTAGCCAGTGGTAACATAGAGGGAAGAGATATACACACAGAAACAATATTAATTCAGGGCTTTCCCAGGTTCACCCTCTGAAGTGCCTTGTCAGTCATTAACCAGACTAAGTTATTAAGAGCTCAGTAATTGCACTAACATTTCCATGGAAGATTTTTATTCTCACCTTTCCCGAGGCGGTTTTCATTAGAGCAAATTCCCTGCCCGCTCCAAGCAATGCGGCCTCTTCATCAAAACCTGTGCCTGAGAGAACAACACACTATTTAGGGCCAAACACACAAGGAGACCATGTAGGAATGTACTTTTTTTTATTCCTCTGTGTGTGTGTCTACAAGGTCACAAATTTGTCATACATTGTTCAAAACACAGTTTGAAGTGCCTGGAGCAGGTGTACAGACAACACGCAGTTATTAGTACATTTTCTATCACTTACTGATGATGTGCAGATCCTTCTCAAGGTCAAAGAGGGAGATGCCGCAGGCGTGCAGACACTTCCTTGCCAGCTTTAGCTGCAGTTCCTGCTGCAGGGCCGGGTCTGAGCTCATAGTATAGATCCGCACCACAAAACCATCCTGCAGGAGTCGGGACCAACAAGGGGAAACACTGTTTAGTGTCATGACTCCACATTCTTACAGAGTGTGAGAGTTTAGAGTCCATTTAACAGCTTCAGGACAGAACAAGCGCCAGATTTAATGAAAACACATCCCTGCTGCAGCTGACTGAATGTCACAACCATAATTAATCTAGCTCTTTAATTGCGCAGCGGTTCAAAATGTTACAAATACACTCTCCTCCTGCCAAGAGGAAGATGAGAAGATTAATACCACCTACAGACAAAAGGGCAGTATCAGTGCAAATAAGAATGTAAACATTTTTAAGTCACAGTATGTATTTGAGACACACAGTGAACACAATATGTTATGACTATGTATGAGTGACCGGCCATAGGGGCATACATTACATGTGTTCTGGTACAGTAGGGATTCGGGAATGAGGCAAGACATTACAACTAGGCCTCACATTACCCCCCACACACTCATGTAGGTTAGTCAAACAGCAGGGGATTTGGATGAAAGGGGCAATTTACAGGAAGGGAAACCGGTATAGAGAGGATAATAATTGGGAGACAACAGGGACATAAAACAGGGATGAAGTGTAGCGTGTCTGGTCTGGTTTCCTCTGTGTGGTAATGATGACAGAATCATCTACGGTGCTTTGATTCCTGCAGAGCAGTGCACATGTGCCACTCAAATCATTAATCATCTATCCTCCGGTCAGTCCCCCCCGCCCCCTGACTTTTCCCCCCTACATGTTACAGTCTTCCTCTGACTATTCCCTTGACCTCCTGTAGTTTGCCCTCATCATCCTCTTCTCCTTCTTCTCAGCATCTACACCCCCCACCTTGTCTGTGTGCCTGGTGGTTTTCTTCAACTGTAAGTGGTGTGTGGTGTGTTGTGGTTGCATTTGCTGCCTGCTCACTAAAAATGCATGCAGCTTCTGAGGATGCTCCCCCCTCCCTCCCTCTTTATACAGTTTCCCTCCCCCTCTTTGATTAGCTCAGAAACTGCTACCCAGGAGGAGGGCTAGCTGCAACGGGCATATATGTGGATTTCACATCTTCCCCTCCCCCACCCATATTATGGAGTGCTTATGCAGATGACTGCTTGTGAGATTAAGCTCTCTGGAGAATACCCACATGTGGTCCCACTGTCCTCCCCTGCCACGCCCACAGTCACACAACACACACAGACACACACACAAAAAACCACCCTTGAGTGGCACAGCTGCAGATCAGCTGAGGCTCCTTACAAGAGAGGCTGGAGGCAGGGGAAGTGACAGCTACCCTCATTTTAACTAACAAAAGATTGGGTTTTCATGTGAGGAAACAACACATATTCAAGGATAAGGGGAGCACACCAAGATTAAAAAAATAAAAATAAAAAAAGGGTTTAAAAAATGATCAGCAGGAGAGGAGGAATTGATTGCACTGATGCGTGAAAACAACTGGGGAAGACGACCATGCACTGTGATTGTCTCTGTGTTTCTCCTCTTCCACTCTGGGCAACAGCTCACAAAAGCTGACAAACATGTCTCTTTGAGATTAACCGTATCAGACCGTAACTTAACCGCTGTGACGCAGCAAGTCGATGGCTGAGTAAGACTTTTAAAACCTCACTCACATGGTGCAGACTGCGGCAGGAAACCCTAACAGCACTATGATCTTAAAAAGATTATATTAACATATACAATAAGTGCATAATAAAGTCAGCTCTTTATAGTCAAATTTCCAGTAGACACAGACAGATTAGCTCAGGTGTTTTCTGGTTTCTGGTTCACATTAACGGGATCTCCTGAGGACAGCCCCCACTGAAACTGATTCAATCTAAAATTTCACATGTAAATTTTGGTTAATGAAGAGCTTTAGCCAAAACATAAAACTCACATCTTTGCAGGCTGCGATCTGGTTGATGTACTCTCCGTCTGTGAAGATGATGTTCTGTCCGTCTGAGTGTTGACCTGCAAAGTGACAGTGAATATCACCAAAATTTGGTTAGTTGCAATTTTGATGACTCAGTGTTTTTTTTTCTCAGTTTAAAAAAGTGTTTAAAAAGCACCTGGCATGGCGACAGCCCCCTCGTGCTCCAGAGTCTCAGGGTTGATCTTGATGGCCGACATACTGTGATTACTTGTGTCCCGATACAACAAATACCCCTGAAAATAAAACAAATATCACTGGGCTGTCTCCAATATAAGCTCTACAACTACTTACGGTACTCAAACAATCTTAAATCAATTTGTAATGCATTGTACTGGAAGCCCCGATGCAGATGAAGTGTATAAGGGGTTTCTTGATGAGAGCACCTGCTACCTACCTGAGCAAAGCCCAGCCATGATCTCTTCTCCTTCCGATTCCTGATTCGAGATGTGGAGTTGTACACGTGGCCCTGTGGGGCAGTGATCACACATGAGCAGACACCCACAAACACTGAAAAACCTTCGTTTAATGTTGGCAGATGAAACACCAGTGTTTTATCTAAGACTCATCCAAGTTCTCAACCTCTAAAGCAGGAGAGCTTTCTGATATAAAGTAGCGTTGTGGCTCTGTACTATCACAGTTCTCTCCTGCTAACATAAAACAAAGCTGTTAGCATTATGTAATTGTATATAAATAGGAGTTCATTATATATTCTGAGTTCATCCAAATCTCTAACAGGCGTCTAATGTATACTGTGTGGTGCCTTTATGTTTTAACTCTGTGTTTACATGGTCTTGTGTACAAATCCCAAATCAATTCCTGGTATAAAAATAACATCTAATTTAGCTCAGACCAAGAGCTACTTCTGCTTCAGAGAGATACTAGAGGACATGTACCTCTTTCTTCTGCATATGAAACAACTGTGAAAATCATGCATCTCCATAACATCAACTATAAGAACCAAAGCCGTGTTTTAACCGTTATGTCAGTGTATTTTTTTCAGATTATTCAATTGTTTTTGTTGTTGTTCCCTATTTCTTAAGATTTAAGAGGAATCTTAACCCACAAAGCCATTGTCTAATTGGGAAATATGCGTTACCACTGGACACGCAGCGGCATGTGTCACATACCCTGACAGTGCCGCTGTATCCGGAGCCCACTTTGTAGAGTCCATCCTTGCAGAGCAAATACAGGAAGGAGCCATCGGTCTGCAGGAGACAGCGCTCGTCCTCATCAATCACCACCTCCTTCAGGACCCACTTGTTCATCAGGGCTGCGCGTTTGATGCCGTTCCCAAACCACTCCTGAATCTGAATCTTCCCCACCAGGACGGCCTGCACACTCCTTTGTAGCGCATTCAGGATGGTGGGCACCTGATGAGATTTAGGGAGACAAAGAGGGTGCTGAAACATTGCAGGACTACGAATCACTGATGTGATGTAATGGGGGAGTAAGTGTGCTGTCACTGATTTCATTTAATTGTTTTATTGGTGACTGGGACTGCGGTTACCTGAGCTTTTTGCCCTTTTCTCATTATGCCTCAATGCATTTCCACACACACTCCCATCATTTCCATAGCAGCTATTACACACACCGCTGATCTCACCATTCACACACATGCAAACAAACACAAACACACAGACTTGTACAACACATAAGCCCACACTCCCCTGCAGCCTGCCTGCCATTGTGATGACTCACAGTCCAGTCAATGCCTAAAAGATGACGAAGTAGGGAAAAAAGCACGCAGGTCTCTGTCTGTGGGGGATAAATTATGTGAAAGCTGCTCCTCTATTACTCTGGTCATGTGTAGGAATTTGATACAGGTAGAGGTGACAAATTATTTATGGTCATTAAGGCAGCAAACATAATCAAATCAGGTAGTAATGGTTTAGGTTTGTCCAAACATTTCGCAGTAGCATTTCTGATATAAACTGGACGCAGAGGTGAATAAACATAGAGAGCAGAAAGAGGACAAACTAGAGGTCTAAGCAAACAGAAGACCAGCTAATTGGCGGAAGAATGTAGGTAGGTAACATAATCAAACAGGAGGAGCAGAGCAGTCTGACATTTCCCAAAACTCAATTTGTGCTGTCCAGACACTGCTCTGAGTCTCTCTGCTAAAAGGAAATGCCTGGAGGAGCCAAAGGTTACTCTATACGGTCAAAAGGCACTTCGGTGGTCGAAAGCATTTTGACTAATCTGAAGAAAAAACAGGAGTGGGTCATAGAAAGGTTCAAATTTCCTGGTGGAGGTGGTTTAGAAAGCAGTATATAATAACAGTCCAAATTCTATTAATAAGTAAGAACCATACCGTTTCAATTTTTTTTGCCTCATTGAAAACAAGCAACAGGATCAGATGGACATTGTGTTCCAAGATAAATATGCTAGTTTAGTGTAAGATAACAATCTGAACAGATGATCTGTACAAAGATTAGCTGTTAGCATGTGATTATCCACAGTCACTTACTTGTGCTAGAAGAGCCAGGGCATACAAAACAACACATACTAATTGTGCAGGCAGATTTACTAATTTCACTCCGATTGATTTTCTTTCTTTTTCATTTTAAATACCTGTATCGTCTGGCAGGCATGGCTGCCATTGTTGGTGAGGATGGCAGACACAGCCTGCAGGATTTTGCCAGTGTCTCCCCAGGAAACCACCAAGCTGAAGAGGCAGGCGCAGGACAGGGCAGTGATGGCCTGTCCTGTGGGGTCATTGGGCCCCGTGCTCCGCACTGTGGTCTCCAATAACAACTGGAAGAGAGACTCTGAGGAGGCATAGAAGGAGAGGGAGGGTTTAGCATTTGTGAGAAAAGAAAAATGTGTGTGTCAATCAAGCGAACAAATATTAGAAAACAAACTTAAATATAATGTGGCCCGCATCTAATCATGAATCTAATTTTTGAGCGTCACTAACAAGATTTGTTGCAGGGCTGTTCCACTAAATTACATTAGCTTGTACTCGAGCATCTATTAAACTCTTATGTATATGCATTTTCAGCCTCACCTAGCACATCAGGGGGCTCAGTCTGAAAGCCCTCCGGCTGTTGTCCCTGCAGCATGTCCAACAAGGCTTGCAGGCTCCGCAGGCACAATGAAGGGTGAGAGAACCGAGTCTCCTTTATCAGCTCAAATACCCCACACAGGCCGATGCCAATGATCTGCACACACAGAGAGAAGCACATTTTTATGAGCTAATGCAGAACATGCTGCCATTCACCGTGTTAAGTCCATATCGGCCGGCTGTGATAACACTTTATCCAGCAAATGGAGATGAGACATGGCGACATTGTGTATAGATGTAGATGCATAAAAGTGCTGTAATGACACGGAAATGATAACAGAAGCCTGGAGTGGATGTTTTCAGTCTCATCATCCTAGAGTAAAAAAAAAAAAAAAAAAAAGGCACAACCTACATTTATCCAGGGACCCACAGCACAGTTCTGACTTCAACATCCACTGTTAACATTTTGTATAATGACAGACCCACTTGAGTGTGTGGAGAGGAGAGGCAGGCGAAGGAGTATGATGGCCTAGAAAAGGATGCCGTTCTGTCTGTCCCTGTCTCCCTGTCTTTCTCTGTGTGTGGCTTGTTATTGATTGTTATTCAAATAACAATCCAATGTTCCCTCTTATCTCAGAGAAGAACTTTGTTTTGTAACAGTGAAATGAAACCTGAGCATCAGAGTATAACTGGTTTTAAAAAAGTACATTAAAACAGATAAATACAGATGAGATCATCCCAACTGGAAAAGACATAACAAGACAAGCACAAGACATTCAATTAACAAACCGGTATTAGATTCTACATCTTCAAAACACATTATACGTAACAGACCGATTGGCACCTACAGGTTTTTTGTTAGCGCTTCTTATTTGATACACACACATACACGATGCCTAGCAAATATGGTTTGTTGGACATTGTTATTAAGCTGGAATTAAAACTAAATCCCCATAAATTATCAGCAGCAATTTTAATTTGCCTGAAAGAGGATGAAACGGATGCAGCCTTGACCCTAACCATCTGTGACATCTCAGCATTAACCTGCAAAACAGTATGTACAGCAGGCACATAACACATGTTGATCAGCCTACATCAATCAGCATGTCATTTTCAGATACGTACACCACTATCATAGTTTGGAATGGTTTGTCCTATCTCAAGCCTTTTGAAGCTGCAACACAGTGCATAACGGACGACAAAAAGAAAGGCATAATTCATTTAATTTGAAGGCATCTCTGTAGTCTAATCCTTATTTGTACAAGTGATGTTCAAGTAGTTTATTTATGGGGCCCTGCTGCACAAGCGTATGACTCTTTAGATGTTACTGTGGAACTGTGAAGCCTTAGCCTTTCACAAGGTCAGTAAATAATGTGACTTTATCCTTTAGTTTTGCAATTTATGGTGTGGAGCCTGAGAAAAGAACCAAGCTTTGCTTTGCTGTGGTAATCTTCCTGTTCATTGTGGCTTGCTACTAGTTTCCTCTATCTTATTTTTCAAAGACGACAGTTATGCAATGTGATATGCAATCGATCAGTGCATTTTAATTTAACTTCATCTAAAAAGTCTGCCATATGGATATAGATACTGTAGATTAAAAGATGAATATTGAATTAGAAAAATATCACATTTTCAAATTTTGTTCCAACAATGAAAGGATAGTTCAGAGGAGGTGATAGCTCTGATATGGAGTGAGACATATACAGTAAACCAGGATGTGCACAGTGTAGAGGAGGGAATTTGGGGGAAACAGAGCAGGAGAAACTGCAATCCTCACACGATGGGGATTTCAAACCTCTGGTTATGAGTGTATTATTTATCGCAACAATAAAAAAGATGAGCCCTACATGGAAGCCCTGCGAGATAACAGATCAGCGCGTCCCTGAGATAAAGAGCACAGCCTGGCTCTCGCCTTGATACCAAGCGCTGCTACCACCACGTAAGCAGCCAATACTACCCCCCGCTTATACCTTTGGCAGCTTGACGGCTGGCTCGCGGTACTCTTCCTCCTCCTCGCTGTCTGAGTCGCCACTCTGCACCGAGCTCCTGGAGGCCAGTGCCAGGGAGGCCTCTCTCTGCTGCCAGTCCAGCACACAGTGCCGCACATTGCAGTAGACGTTGAACGCAGATGGGTTGCTGTGCAGCTTGATGTCCGGCACAAAGAGGGCTCCATCTAGACCGTCACCCTGCAAAAAAACAACAACAAAAAAAAGGGTGGAGCTGATCAGCAAAACGTTGTTTCGTTTGTAACCACAGGTATGATATGATCTGATTCATCGATAAGCAATTGAGCTCACCACATGCTCATTCACAGATAGCAATTTCAGGTTGGTTGGTTCATAGATTAAAAAAAAAAAAAGACAAGTTTCCTCGTCAAGCCTTATTATCATTCCGTTGACACTTTATTTTTAAAAATGCCTTCAAGATGCAGTTATAAAGCTTTGAAGCAAAACATAACAAAGACAAAACGAAACAAAATGACTGAAAAAAGAAGTGACTTTATTTTGAGATATCTCTAGTGGGGTCATTTTCTGGAAGCTTTTCGGAGCTCATCAAGATAACAGACAGTTTTTTTTAGTCTTGACCAAAACTGAAACTTACACATTTGTTATTTCCTGTCTGGTAACCCCTGCTCTGATTACAATAAGACTTCTAAAAAACCAATGTGACACAGACTGGCTGGTAATTTACTCTTTTTTGGTTTGTGTCTCTTGACTCTTCAGAAGTCATGCAGTTAATTAAGCTCCTCTGAAGTCCCAAGCACATGTCTAATGACAACAGTAAGTCGGGCACTTTCTCCTCTCCTTTTACAATCTGAGAAATCCTCAGAGGCATGGCTTCCCAAATTTAGCTGTTTGCCATTAGCCTTGAAACAAAATGATTTAACTACAATAAGCTGAAGACAGCGGAGTCTTTATACAGTCTGTTATGTCGTTGTCCTCAAGTCTAGTCGGTAACACCAATGCAGAATTAAATAACTCCTCATTTTGCTCTGGATTCACTCCTAGGGACACTCACTTTTATACACACTGGGCTTGGCAACTGTTCACCCATTTCAAGATCAGCTCAACACTGCTTGCACTGTTACAAAATGTCTTATCCAACACATTATATAACCATAAAATATAAAGTTTAATATTTAAGTCTTCAAAGTTAAGCTCAAGAGAAATCAAATCCTTTTTCTAGCCAATCTATAACTCCACTGAAGTTTCTGCCTCAGCTTGATTTGAGGTTTTTTTTCTCTGTTCTTCTTTGTTTTCTTTTAAGTGCGTTGTGTGTAGTGTATATAAATAAAATCATCAAATGATAGATGCTGATGTAAATATCAGCCAACAATGAAAAAGGGAAAGTGCAGTACAGAAATACAGATTAATTGTATGAAAAATATCCTGTCCTCACCAAAACTATTCCAAAACCAAATATAAGACATCTTCATAATCTAGTTTATGTTAGTGATTATGTAAAGAATACTAATATACCACAATGTTAGGAAAAAAATCAAACAGATATTTTTAGAGCTTTCTATGAGCTGAAGCCATCTCTACTGTTTTTAGTGGAAGCTGTTGTAGAGACAGTGTTGGTGCAACTATATGGTCATTTTGGAGTCAGCAGTTGCAGGGCTGTTGAACTGCGTTAAAAGAGATTGCAATGGATTGTAATATTGTTATATTGAGGCAACCCTCATTCATGTAAATGAAGTGGATAAGCCAGGAGGGAAAGTTTACAATAAGCCCATTATGGAAAGACGTAGTATGCGTTTACATCCAAATAATCATTAGAATTACACAAACTACATTCTACAGAGAAACTTGATAAACTAAGTGATATTGTTTCCCTATCCCACCAAGCACGGCCTTTTTAACTACAGTCCTGAGGCAACCTCCTGGGGATAATATTGATCGATTGTGCCTCTCTTGCAGTGCGGCGCTTTTGGCATCACAATCAGGGGGGTTGATGTCATCTATTTGGGGAGAGGGGTCATTCATTTGCAGCTCAAACCACTGGGGACGAAATCACCGCCCCTCTCATCTAACAGTGGAGTCTAGTGCTCCCCTGTCTTGCTGCTAATGTAGCATTTGTGACAAAGTGGCAGGAGCACGTTGCCTGGAAAGAGCTATTTGGATTTACGCCACAGAAATGTACCTGAGTGAAAAACTGGTTTCTTGGGAGATAACAGAAAAACAAAAGGGAGTTGTAAAGACCAAAGTACTGAGATAGGAGGCTTAACATTTTCAGCCCATATATATCACAGGGGGGGATCTACCTTTCTTTGTGAGACTCAGTGCATCATATAGGCCAATATTTGTATACATGCAATATTTTAGTTAGTCTCTGTGGTTTGGATGCACTTTAAACTAAAGTATTTTGTCGATTAGAATGAAGAAAAACACAATTTCCTTTGATTTGATCTGATATAGGCAGATGTGATTTTATTATTTAATCATTTATAATTCCAACCTCACACTATCACATAATTTCATACATCCCTGTATTTATGTTTGTTTCATTTAGAAATGCTTGTAATTGGTCACAGCATCACAAACAAATAGAAGTGAGTCTATTGTACTATGTGTCCACTGTCCAGGCAGGGCCACATCAGTAAATTATCTCAGGCCATTCATGTGTGAAGGGATCCAGCAGCTGGGGCACCATCTTGGACCATAGAAACCATATTTAGATCTTGGACAGAAACATATGCAGTCATGCCATGTCACTCTATTTTGCTAATTAATGGCACACAGACTCTATTTGAGCTCCAACTCTGCAAATGGATGACACTGGCTAGGTAGGTTTTTAGGTGTTTCACACCGTTTACTATAAACAATCGACTTGTTTAGTGACTTTTTGGTGTTTCTGCTTTAAATGATGTAATACAATTTAGTCAAAACTCAAAGGTGATGGTGAGATATGCTTACTTTCACACCATAGCTTCATATGATGATGGATCCAACAGTTTCCCTAGTGCAACATGATAGCAACTCTCAACAGCCCAGCTACACAGCCCGGTCTTACTAACCCCTGCCTACGCCCACAGTTTATTTGTAATGGAAATGTAAGATTAGGTTAGACTGACTTTTTAACACATTCACCAATTTCAGGTATGTTACACTGCATCTGATCCATATCTGAGGTTACATCTTGTAGGCAGAACATGAGGCAGCTGAAATGTGGTCCTCACACTGCAGGTGCAAAATCATATTTGACAGGTTTCAGTGGAGCTGATAGTTTCCAATTTAAAAACAGAAAGAAAGAAAAAGAAAAAAACACCAGAAACTTCTGATTGAAAGTGACACATTTGAGATATGTGATGATGTTTGTTCACTAGCAAAGGGAAATCCACGTATGCAAAGCCCTGGTGATCTGCTGATGTTTAGTGGTTTTCTCTCTCTCTCTCACTTTGTAATAGCACACACCCCATAGGATGCTGCTGCTCTTCTGATGGTTTCAGTTGTGTTTCTGTCTGCACTTCACTGATGATTTAATGGCCATCTTAAAAGCTTTAGAAAAGGCCAGAATGGCGCCCCTGACCGCACTTAAGACATCTACACATTTCAGCTTGATGGCTTTGAGGAAGAAAAAGAAGAAAAGGTGTGTTTTTCTACACGCTGACTCAAGTGAAATGATTGTTCTTCACAGCGCCGACTCAAATGAGTAAATGTGTACGTCGTCAGCAAGAGCAGACTTTAAAAAAAAGAATCACCATCTGATATGTATGTAGGCTCTACATTTGCGTTTCACATCTAGTTTTTATACAACCCCCATACATTCAAGTCACACGGTTTTGCATCCGTGTCTCATGATGACGTGGCTTTATCTCACAGAGGAATCAATGCCTAGCTCTGAGATCAATGTGCAATTTTAATGCCACTACATCAAAGGCACAAACTGGGACTGCTCCCCACCATCATATATAAAAATGGCAAATAATTTAGATACCCATACAATCAGCTTTTACAGACTGTCTATTGTTGTCATTCATTGAAAAAGTGTGCTCCTCTGTCATTTGATTTCTGATCCATTTTTGTTTTCTCCACCACATCATATTCAGTTTATCTGGGCCCATATACTCTACATATTACAGTATGTAGAGGTTAGTACATCCAATTCACTTCAGCCCTCAACAAATAACATTCTTGTGTAACCAATTAATGGTAATATTCAGTTTGAATAAAGGAAGTGGTGTGACATTTTAACAGCACAAGTAGCGTCACTTCCCTTTAACATTGCCTTACCATGCCTGAATCTCTTTACATACCAACTGTCAGATTAGACATGACCATCTTTTAATCGTGACCACGTTCTGTTTCTAACTGGTTTGAGCTGCCTATCCGTCCCAAGCACTACTTTAAAAAAAAAACACATATGTTTTGCAGATGCTACAAAATAAATATTATGTTACAGTGAAAAATGAGTAAGGTTGTTGATATCAAATTTACTCTGAAATGTATCTTGCTAAAGCAGAACAGATGCATAAAAATGTAATTTGCAGCAGATACTGTGGATTCAGGCGTGCCAGGATTCAAAGAGAAGCTCTGAAGTATGTTAGATTGGCTTTGAAAGATTAATGGCAAAGGTACTGCACCACTACTGTCCTGTATATTATGTAGATTATAAGGGAACCATAAAGATGTTTGATCTTATTTGATTGAATCTTTCCCTTTGTACCTTTACTTAATTACAGTTTTTGAAAAAGGCGAAGCACTCATCTGCAGCCTGCACACAGAAGACGTTACTTCACCCTCCTCATTGGGACGATGAGTGTTTATGCTCCTTCTTTTGTTCTGGCTCCACTTTCACATGTTTATAAGCACAGATGCAGACAAAAGTGGGAGAGGAGAGGCCCTTTGAAATCACACTCTTGTCTGACTATGCTGGAGGAGTGTGAGGCGTGACAGAGCGAGAGTGAGGACAACACATACAGCATGACTGCTCGTGTAACTACCCGTGGTTTTATGCCTGCCTGCCTCCACGCCTGCCTCGCCTATCACTCAGCTCTCCGTCTCTACAAAACTAATATCTGGTGATGTTCCACGACATCAACTCACTGAACAAGTCAACCTGAAGAGAACTTAACGGGCTATCCAGCTATATGTTGAATTGCCTGACTGTGGTAGTTTTGAGGTGAAAGCAGACAAAGCAGGTGAACCCCTCTGTTCCTCTTCCCTGCTACTATCATATTCAGCACTCTTGCCGCTGCCTATGTCTAATAAAGTTAAATTCAAACGCTGACTAACAATATTACAGACCATCCACAGAGCAGGTCTCTCTCTCTCTCTCTGAGAAAAACAGCAAAGAAAGAGATGAGTCAATATAATCTGAGTGGATTATGTTTGTTGACACAATTTGGGGATCGGCTGGTTAACACACGTTGCCCGTCGCAAATTGTACAGCAGAGGTAAAAAAAAAAAAAACACACACACACACACTCACATAACCACGTCCTATGATGATACAGACTACGTTCCCTTCTTTGGATGAAGGAGATGGAGGTCGGCAACTGTTGCCGTGGAGATGTGGAACGCATTAGGTCGCTCGGCAACAGGCCATCATGCACAAGCCAGAGCCACTCCCATGTGTCTAACATTCTGTCTATCCACCTCTTCTTCATGTGTGGATGCGCTTCCTGGCACCTGACCAGCCCAACCAATGAAAGTGAACGATTCTGCTCAACACCTTCAAGATTACAGATAATCTAACTTTATCATCAGTCTGACTCCAATCTGTTAAATTCATTCAGCGGAGGAGTCAGAACAGCTGTGAGAACTAATCGGTGCATACCAAGGTTGTTGTGACAGTCACATTTGTGTTTATTTCTTTCAAAAAGCGAAATTCCACATGAAGCCATGTAATTGTGTCCAAGTAGCCTACTACGTTGCACAGAGTAGCCCTGCTTTAAAATGTATCCATCAATAATATCCCAAGCATATAAACAGCAACTGTAGCATTACATAGAAGAAGTGTGCAATTGTGTAATGTTTGTTACAACATTAAAGCATCTCTTACCTTTGTTCTTGATTTGACTTTGGACTTGATTTTCTGTCGTCTTTTCAGCTTCTTCTTACTCAAGGCCTTCTTTCCCCTGTAAAGCACAAGACAATCACTCAGTATTGCAAAATATACTGTATCCTTAAGAAATGGTTACAGTCACACACTTAATAAAGCAGCTTTAGAATGAAAACAACAATGAAAAGAAAGCATTAAGTAATGATTTTCTCAGAATAACTGTTGCAATCTTGAGTGCATGTCAGTGTCTTTAATGATTATGACACAGCACTAGATTTAAAAAAAAAATCCCTATTCAATGTGCTGCTGATAGTCTTTTCTAAATGTGTTAACATAACAATTAGGTACACTTTCAACAGCAAACTTCAAAGGTCTCATTTTTTCAGTGTGTTTACTGTCAGGAGTGGACTATGGAGAGAAATTTACAATTTTTTAATTTATTGTAATTGTGAGAGTGCAACTGTGTTTTGATTTCTGTTTGCTTGTCGTTGTAGAAAATATCAAATTGTTCAACCCTTTAAATACACAGTAACAAGATGGTTTACACTTACTCACCAAAATATCAAATTAAGATCAGGAAAACTGAATCAGACAGTAAAGTAAATGTCAACCTGATATGTAAAATAGTAAATGAATCAACCCATCAGGAAATAAGGCTGACTGACAGTTGGTTCTGGCTTATAAAACATTTCAGTAAAGCTTCCGTGTATCAACCCAGAGCTGAAACTAGCAACTATTATTAGCAATTATCAATCTTCCAGTTTTTATCTCCAAAATCAATTTACTATCATATATGGCGCAGAGAAGCTGCTGCAGGCAGCAAATGTCTGGTATTTTTGTTTTTACAAGTGCTTGTCTATCAAAATCTTTACCAATTAGTTGGCAGCTGATCAACCAATCGATCAATTGACTAAACATTACAGATTGTTATCACCTACATGTTATGTACAAGAGAATTACTTCAAAATTAGCTAAACAAACAAAGGTTGGTGTCAAACCAATGGACACAGGAGTTAGTTGTGGAAACAGTGGTCCAATGAGACTTCTGCTTGATACTTCAACAACAGTTTACAGTTGTACGCAATATTATGGGCAACCATGAGGAAACAACATATTTTGTTGATTTTCAGCAGATGTCACAGCTTACAAAACCTTTTTGTAGCCAGTTAAACATATTTTAATATTGAATGAGGTTTTAAATTTAAGTTTTTCTTTCTTGCAGATCTCGTTAAGTTGAGATATTTCCTAAACCTCCAGCTTGTGCTTCCTGAAGTAGATCATTATAGATTTTGTTGTATGCTGTGGATCACTGTCTAGTCTTGTTATAGAAGCCAATGCCTTGTGAGTGTCAGATCAAGTATCACGATGTAAACACAAAATAATAAGATGGTTAAGAAAGTTCAGTGCACATATCTATGTTTTGGAATAAGTGCTGATGTCAGATTACAGACACATGGCGCATCACATCACATCTTTTAACATAGTATTGACTCCTAGTTATACATAAACAACCAATGATTTTCAATCCCCACAATGGTTCACGTTCCAGTGGCTGCCACAAAACCCCAAAACATAAGATTCACACCTACCTATTTAATTAGTAGGGCAGCATTTTTTTTAACACATACATTAAGTAGTGATATAAAAGCTCAGAGAGCATTAAGTATGTGTTTGTTGTAGGGGAAATCTGAAAAAAGAGCCAACATACTGTATAAGACTGTACTGGCCCATGTTTACAGCAAGCATTGTGTATGGTGGGCTGAGAAAAACAAATCCAGAGTGAGTGAGTGAGGGAGGATGCTGCAACGATTCAGCTACTCAGTCTACAACCTGACTGACAATGACGTAACTGTATTACCCGCTTATGCCAGAAAAGCCAGAATGAATTCATCCACCACCACCCAATACCATCCCATACATCCCTACTAAAGACCAATGTCTAACGTTTAAGAGCTTGATGATCACCCGTTTAAATAAATGTAGACCTGCTCTTACATAATGACCAGCTGTGTTTACGTGAAACAGTACAAACTCTAGTGTAGACAACAAGACAACCTGGGGTAAGAAGGGCTGAGTGATGCTTCTAGTAGTGACGACGTTGGGCCTGTTATAATAGACATAGCTCACACACTGCGTTTAATTAAAATAAATGACAACCTACCTACGTTACGTGCATGTTTGTGACAACCCCCAGCAATGAGTGTTTTTTAAACTGTTTCCCGGACATTTTAAAACCATTAACACAAGCAGTAGGTTTGTTTGTTTTATTTACGTTTAGCCAGGTAGCAGCTATTGATACTCATAACAAACAAACTGCCAAACTGTCATGACAGCTAGCTTAGCATGCTAGCGCTAGCTTGTTTTGTTTTTAGATTATAATATAATTTAAGCCGGTGTTAAGTGTAATCACCCTTTTAAACTCTTTCAGCATTATGTATATCGGTGTCAATGTGTGGCTAAAAAAACAATGTCCACTGGTGCAAATCGTAACATTAGCATTAGCATTAGCTGACACGGGTAAGCTAGGGAAGTCAAATGCTAAAAGCTAAATGCTACCTAGCAAAACTGACCCCCCCACCCCTCCCTCCTCAGAACAGGTAGCATCCAAATTAAAGGAGCTCCTATGATATATACACAATGTCCAGTTAGTTAGGACGACAAAGGACCAAACAAACAGCCCACGAACCATGAATGTGTGTTATATCTTATATTAACCGACGTACCGCTGAGCCAAGGGTTAATGTTAGCTCACGGTCGTTAGCTCAGTTACTTAGCAGCACGAATGACAGACCAGCTTCTGGTATATGTATATATCTTATCTTTTTCCACTCACCTTCCTTGATTTATCCCTTGCTCTTTATCGCTGATAGCAGTGGTGTAAATCCGCCTGTATCTCTCGGCCAGAGCTCGTCCTGAGAGTAAAAGCTGGTACCGAGTCCGACAATCCGACGACTGGTGGGCCACTCCGGTTGTCGGACAAGAAGAACCCATACCCGAACCGATGGTGGAGAGGAGATCGGCGGCTCCTGCTCCAGACATGACCCTGACACCCAGCCCCATCGACGGGGATGAGGAGGGCAGGATCCCACCTCCACCACCACCAGCACCACCACCTCCACCGGCGGCCGCTGCAGCCGCAGCAGCAGCACACATCATCGTTTTGGAGAACAATGCATATATCACTGAAAAGATATCATCTAGCCATCAGATACAACCCATCCGCTTGTCAATAAATCCTCCGCATGTCACATCATCATTTGCCCACTCCCAAGTCGTCGCTGAAATAGTACCACAATTCAATTAGCATCCACGATCCACGGTTATTTGCAAGCGCACAAATTGTTGGGAGCCAGTCTGGTGGTGCAACTACGGTCTTCCGATCCCCGGCCACCACGGCGTCAACACGGTGCTTGTCGTCTTCAAAAAAAAATAGATATATAAATATATATATCTCCTCAAGCCATTACAAATTCTCTTTCAAAATCGCAGAAACGGCATCATTCGTTCCTCCACCAAAAAACCGCCTTGTCTTGTCGTTGCTTCTGTTTTATTTATTCGTTCCTTAGATATTTCTTGACCCCGGAGAGGCAGCACCCTCAGCTGGGCTGCCATCTTAGCTCCATCATCATCCCTCCCCTCCCTCCTCCCTTGGATAAGAGTCTTGCGTCGCTAGCATGCCGGGATATTTTCATACGACCAAACCGAAACGATGCTATCATTGATTTATATGAACAATGACCTCTCTTGTCGCTACATAACTGCTCCGATGTACAGTCACGCTTTTAAAAAAAGGCACCAATTTGACACTTATGGAGGTGAAAGCTAGCAGATGAGTCAGAGAAGAGAACAGAAATATAGGTTATTTTGTTTGCACATTGTAGGATCCTAGTTTGAATCAGGACATTTAATTTGCAGAGGTTCATCCAGTGCCCCTCCCAGTTTGATCTAACATTGGTTCTTCTTAAAAACCGATTAGATATTTAATGCCCAACAAAAAAAAAGCAAAAACAATGAGGCTCTGTGATCTTAAAAAAAAAAAAAAAAAAGATTAGCCTACATTATGTCAGACTGCTTTGTTGATGTACTTAAAAATGTCCCGTCTGCTGCTGTCAGTTTCAGTTCACTTGCTGCTTTGAATATCAGCTACCTGGATGAATGGTAAGTGTTTGTATTTCACTTCCTACTCAGTGACCACTGAGTTGCTACTGTGAAATGTTGCCCTTTGATCTCACACACGTCTTCTTGGAGAACTTATCAGTTTGCACAGGGGTTGCTGTCACCATGTGATGAAATTGTCTTAATGATGCAGTGGTCTCCTTCACAGCATAGGCCTACTGCTAATGCACCTTTTTTAAAAATAGATATAGGATGATGTAGATAAAAAAAATTTATTTCTGCCTGATAATAAAAATGAATGGGCAGTGACTCAGTAATGCAACACACAGATTGCCACGATGGCAATACTTGCATTTTCATTTTCATTTTGACAGGGGTAAGACAAGGGTGCATAAGGAGCAGAGATAGGCTAACTGCAGGAGGAGGAGGAGGGCTAGATACTGGGAGATACTGTGTGTTGGGTAACATCAGTCAAAATGGTGGTAAAGGCCAAAAACAGACTGCAAAGCAAAGGTGGACACAGTAAACAGTTGGAGGCGGTGCAGATTTCATAGAAACATACAGGATATTGCACATGTAAATGTACTGTTTGTCTCACTGCAGACAACTGGATCTCGCTGTTGCAGTGAAATTGAAATCTAATGTCTTTTTTTTTAAAGGTAGCATAAATGTATCTACATAGGGATGCGCATGTATTTTTATTGAGGGGGAGAGAGAGAAAGAGAGAGATTTACACAGGCCCTAGTGATGCTTTATTGGCTGCGAGGCATTGCGGTAGTCCAATGGCAAGAGAGGGGTCGGTCCACAGTCTCTTCTCATAGCAACCCAGGAAGCATTCAGAGATTATCATGCGCAGTATCAGAGTCCCGGCATGTATCAATGATGACAAGTCACTCTTAACAGAGGGATTTATTAACATCAAACTGAAGGATTGTGTTATTAGTGCTTCAGCATGAAATATAAGTGAAATGGAGTGTAGTTGAAATGTATGATGATCTACTGTGGACGCACCATAAATGTGCTGGGTATAACAAACTGCTGACATTCACTGTCTCTCCTGTCCTTAGTGGTCTTTAGGCAGAGAGAGGGTTATAAAAAAAGAGAGTGATTTGATGAGAAAGACTCTGCCACAAAATTAACCCCTAGTTTGCCACAGCTCTGTCCAGTTACAGGACAAAACAGAGGCAGGAGGAGCGAGATATGTAGGCCGAGATTGCGACACAGGTCCGCAGACAAGCGTGTGCTGAACTGGCAGAGATGAAATCCAGTTGCCGCCGACACAATTCAGGGAAGTGGGGCCTTTGGTTGGCCTGCTATGAAAGTGTGTCAGTGTCAGCGGTTGTACTGACATTATAGCCTTTAGCTTTTATCTCATACTCATGACTTTCCCGCTCCGTCACCACCAGCATTGCTGGTTGTGCTTATTTCAGCTTTGACTAAAACAGGAGAAGAGTCATCAGGACATGCATAGCCCTGAGCACTTAACAAGTTGTTCTATTTATTTATTTTTATAGAGCTGCACAACTAGTATTTTAATTTTCCACCATTGTAACTCTAGCACCACCAAGTGTCAGTGATTTCCCCTTGAATTTATTCAGCTATGCAGTAAAGGGAGCGGGAGATTATTATTATAGGCCATTCAGTGTCCGTTTAGTTACTTCAAGGCAATTTAAGGTGAAGCGGGTGCATTTGTAGCATTTTCTTTGGCACCATGAATGCCTCAGTTCTTATGGAAAAGCCTGTATAGTGAAAATGTGCCACGGCTTGTTGACATGAAAGCGTTGTGGTTTGGTCATTGCAGGGCAGTCTGCATTCCACTTGTTCTGTCATCGTGACTAGGAGGGGTTCATCTATCAGTATCACAGCTGTCACACCCTGGCATGTTATTCACCTTTCATACTTTACATGGCCCAAAACAAGGCACTCCCAATCTTAAAGCTGACATTCACAGACACCTTTATAATTTAAATCATTATTTAAGTTTTACACGCACTCTTAATGGCATTCAGTAGAAGTTTCATTCAAAGTTAAGGATGTGGTGTGACCTGCCATGTGACTTGCATCAGTGGACAGTGATGAGTATAGTGTGCCTATCCTGTGTATTTAAGTCTCTTTCTAAATGTGTGAGGGTAGCTGCACATCTCAGCCGTGGTGATTTATTGGACCTCAGCGCAGAGCAGTATCTATATTATAGCTTGTATTATATCACAAGGAATAATGATGGATGTCTCTGTCTCTATTAAATCATATATTATTCAGTTCAGGCTTATCATAAATCAGAAAAGCAAGAAATCTCACACCAACTTTGAAGATGTGCTTTCTGATGCTAAAGTGACACTTAGTTGAATTACAGGTCCTTCAGCACCCCACCCAAGGCCTTTTTTTTCCAACTTAGAAGGAGAATGCAGAACAATTATTAAGACGAGGAGTGAGAGGGCAAGAGAGCATGTTGTTTGATTGTTGTGTGTGGCCACTCCCGTGGGTGGCCTTGGAATCTCCTCCCCTGCCATTAAAGGTAGAGGAATGACAGGGCTGGGATTACACACTGCCAGGACAGACAGGTGAACTAGTGAGAATTCATTGGCTCTTCATCGGGACCCGGAGCTTAACTGTGGAGGTACGTAACCTGTTTCAGTTTTTTATTCCAATTAATGTACCTGTGATTTTCCATTTAACGAGAAAATGTAATGATAGCTTGTGTTTGGTCTCAGCTCGGTTTTGTGCAGTAAGGTGCAATGGGTCCCTGAGAAAATAATGTAATGGTGCAATTATAGCTGTACTGAATTCATTATAGAGTCTGCTTTTTAGTGACTTCATCCACAGGTACAGGAAATACACAGGACATTGGACAGTGTCTCATTGATACATTCACACGCTAGGACAGGACACGCTTTTAAGTTTCTTCTATTGTTGATTAATATGAACCTCATTACTGTCGTCCAGTATTTGCAAGTCAAATATTGAAAATATCGTTATATGATTTTGACAGTGTCAGTCCGTACAGCAGGTTCTGACTTGAAAAATGTTTTCAGTTGCCAAATAACATTGAAATCTGCCACACAATATTACAGTATATTGTCAGAGAGTATTCAGGGTCAAATTCAGGAATGGACACTGTATTTGAATAATAAGTAATATATTATTTTGATTAGGTGATTTCAATATCAAGGATTTTTTTTCTTTTTTTAGTTGTGTTTCAGCTCTTTACCTCAAAACATCTTTTACATGGGCCTGTCATATACGTATATGACAGGAAGAGATACAAAACTTCCTCATTTGTTATGGGGCAAATAAATATCACCTATAGCAATAGCTTATATGTCAGATGATTGAACACAGGTTTAAAGTTCCCTCACAGCTGTAGATGGCTGCCCTCGGGCCTCTGACGTTAAAGCATTTTTGTGCCGGAGTGCAGAGTGTAGTCGAAAGGCCACTATCTTTATCATCAATAGTTAATGGCATGTCTCTGGTACGCCCCTCTGTTTTGCTGACAAAGGTGTGTTTGGACAAGGTGTGTTATAGAGGGTGGGTGTGTCCCAATGTGGGTTCAGATCAAGACAAACCAGTTTAGGACTTAAATCAGTGAGTCTGGGGTTGAGCAGATCCTGAGTTGACATACAGCAGTGACAGTAACACACCCAGAGTGACGCTGACACACCCATCCGGATGAAAATGTCTCCATCAGAGCGTGTAAGGAGAAAATAATTGTTGTAAGTTAAAAGGAATGACTCTTGAAGTTTTTTGAGTTGGATTCGCACAAATGCAATTCTCAGGTGAAACGTCAACACAGAACAGGCATTGTGCTGTCCTGTGTAGTTCTCAGTCTACAGTACCACCTAGTGGCTAATGCACTGCAATTTCATTGTGTGGTGATTTCCCCTCTTCTTTTCTCACACCTAACAGGTGAAGTTACAAGATGAGCAGGTATACATGTAAGTATTAGTGCCGAAACCCCTAACCGTTTACATCTCTTTTCTTTTTATTGCTGATTCTTGTTATATGTTTATTACATGATAATTACATTTTGATCTCTTGTCTTTTTACACAGCCACTTGCATTTTACTGCATACATTGTGTAGGGAGTGACGAATCAAATTATATACTTTATGTATTATAAAAGTACAGTTTTAAAAATGAAATAATACAAAACCATCTGAAAATGTTTGACAAATAACAGCATATTCTTGGGGCTGTGCAATAAAGTGTTTATATCCAATAAGAGCAGAAATAATCAATAAAAATGTAAAAACTGAAAAGAAATCCAAAAATGTATATTTGTCCAGTTTCTAAGTGAGCCACATAATGTTTCTTTACATAATATCAGATTTTTTTTTTTTTTTTAAGAAGAATATATAATGTACGTTCTGTAAAGTCTCAAGCACAATCGGCTATTGTTCTCCATAAATATTTACCAAACAATGCAGCAGGTGTCAGGTATATATGTGACGGTTTCCTTGTCTCGTGTTTGCAGCCCAGACCGTCCGGCCCAGCCAGGTAATCGAGGACAGCAAGAAGAAGTCGTCTCTGCTGAAAGACAACAGCTGGATCAGAAAAGCTGACGATGAGGACGAGTATGTCGAGTAAGTCGTGAAAGACGTCATAAACTGAGAAAACAATTTCCTGAAATTAATAGAGAAAAGAAAAGGATGTTTCTCAACCTCAAGATACAGTAAATGAGTGTAAATATAATGTTACAGATAACAGATGTTTAAAATGTATTGACAGAAATGAGGAGTAGTTGCTGCTAATGGGTTATGGATCCTGACAGTAAATGAATAATAGATGCTCAAACAGGAACTCTATTCAGCTGTGTTCTACTTGAGCATCAGGAATGGTTGAAACGGTTGGGTGTGACCTTTTCATGTCGCAACCAAGTCAGGGTTTTTTGTCTCAGGGAAGCCTCCTTCTACATTCCTTCTGCAAGTCACAGTGTTGAATCATCTGTGGGAGTGTGACTGAAATAATTTTCTTATTCTTTTCATCTCCTCCAGCCGGGACCCAAACTTTGGCAAAAGTATTCTGAGCCAGTACAAATCCAATGAGAATCTCACAAGGTAAAAAAAAACAAAAAAAACAAATGGTTTAGCTTTTTCAACCAAACCATTTGGGCAAGATAATGGAAAAGCTATCACTTAACAATGGTGAATGGGGTTTATTGTAAATGATATTTTTCAGTCATTAGTCTTATTTATTTAAGGTCATTTATTGTATTCTGCTCACAGCTCAGGCGGTGATGAAGTAAAAACCACCAAAACCAAAAGCACGCCAACGTCTGTGCAGGCTCTCACTAAGAGGTATCATTTACGTAAACATAGTTCTGGTATCTTTTCTCCAATACTAATACTTAAAACGACCTGATAATTTTTTTTAAGTTGACTGTATGTAAGCAGGCCATGGCAAGAAGCATCTGTTATGATTTATGTTATATTGCAGATTTGGTGGGAGTCAAGACGACCTGAAGAACAGGTTGGTGCAGTGTGCAAACTCTATTAGCCTATAGTTTGTTTTTTTCCTGATTATTTATGTACCAGTTTCAGTCATTTAACCAGAACAATGCTTTTTTTCTCCCCCTGCAGCCACAACACACCCTCCTACACCAGAAGGTACCTTTCCATAATAACACAAATATCGGTGCAATATCTTGTGTTTTTCTTTTTAGTAAATAATTAATAATCTGTCTCTTTGTTGCAGCTATTCAAGCGGGAAGTCTGGCACGTATGTAAAGCTCTTGTCTGTTAAACACAATGCAAAAAAACAAAACAATAACAAAAAACAGCAGATCATCAAACAATTAAGATAATGCATGACTTTGTGTTTTTATCACACCTTCAGTACCACAACCTCTACAGTCACCGTGGATGGCAAAACCACCACTGAGACCATCACCACCACCCAGTCTGTTAGGTAAAGCATTAATTAATTAAACATTAATGTGTGTTGTCTTATTGTCCCATTGAATCTGTATCAGATTCATAACCAAAGGTTTTGTTCTCTTTGCAGATCCCCTGTGGCTAAAACCCCCACCAAGACTGAGACGTTCACTGAGCGGGTCAGGTCTTCAACCAAAGGGTAAATATATATACTATTATTAAATATTTGTTGTTTCTGGGGCGGTGTTTAGCTCAGTTGGTAGAGCACCCGCCCCATGTGTTGAGGCTATAGTCCTCACTGCAGGCGATCCCGGTTCGCATCCTGCGCCGAGCGGCTCTATCCTGCGTGTCATTCCCCCCCTCTCTGCACCCATTTCCTGTCTCTCTCAACTATCCTGTCAATTAAAGCCAAAAAAATAAATAAAAATAAATATTTGTTGTTTCTAACTAAAATGAAAAATACCAAAACAAAAAAGCTCAATACAGTATCCTCAACAAAAGGGTATAAAAATATGAACATACTGGAAAAAAAGAGAAAGATTTGTTGTTGTCCTGATTAGCTCTTACATCTTTTTCTCACAGGACACTGTACTCCAACCTGTCACCCACCAAAACCACCAAAGTGACGGAGACTGTCACCACCAAGGGGTAATGTACTTTCTGATTATTAAAGCTGTAACAGTAGAACCATAATTTAACATAATCATAATTTATGTTAAATTATTGTATTATTAACCTATGTTTAATAAATTTTCGTACAGTGGGGAAGACAAAGTTAATGAAACAACTGAGACTGTGGTAGTGGAAAGCAGCAGGTGGGTTTTATCTGGGCTGTTTCGGTCACTTTATCTCCAAGTTAGCTTTATGATATCTGTACTGTATATCATATTCCTCCTCAATCGAGCTCCACTACTTTCCCAAAACAATCCTTGCCGTGCGTTTATCTTCTATATACTGTCGCTGAGCCCTTATACGACTTTTCATCCCCACTTCTGCATGTATGTGGGCAAATCTAACATCTAGATGACCTGATGTTTGCTTCAGTGAGTTTCTGTGATTTCCAATCGTACAGCCAGGATCACAGTGGAGAGATGTAGTATTGCCATCAAATCAATATGGCTTTATTTTCAAATTTAAGTGAGAATATATATTTTTTGAAGGACTAAATCACTGAATATTCTTTCTTTTCAAAATATGTTTGATTCGTAAGTGATTAAAAAACACCTGTAATCAGTGCAATACACTTTTGGGGTTTTACTACCACAGTTTTACTCAGTCTGGTCTTGATGTGGTGCTATTAGATTAACTGCTGATTAACAAATTAATTAACCCTTCTATTTAAATTGTTTATCTGCAGCTCTGAGGACAAACTCTATGATACACTCATCCCCAGCTCCATCAAAAATGGCACCCCGGACAGGTAACATTCACAGTCAGAAACTGGTCAAAATGGACCCCGTATTGAGCATTTATAATTGCTATATATAATGAGTTGTAAGCAGCTTAATAGATGGGCTATAGGCCACTACAATAGAGGCAGTGTAAACATAAAGTAAATGACAATACATTAAATCACAGGTGTATTAATATAAAATATATCTTTGTGTCTATAACTCCATGTTAATTAAACTTTAAAGTAAAGTTATATCACACATTTTACACTATAATCATTGATTCTTACTATCAATTACTAGTAATAAATCTGTAATATTTGTTTTATTACAGCAAAACAACTGTCACTGAGACTGTGACAGTGAAGAGCAGCACCAATGGGTGAGTCTCTGCACATTAACATTCACTCTGGCAGTGACATTAGACACCAGGCATTTAGATAAACATACTTGTTTTTGTTTTTTCCAGAGATGTTGTTAAAACCACAAGAAGGTCTTCCTCTAGGTAAGATAAGTCTTAATCAATCATTTCTAAAAATAAATATACACTTTGCACTCTATTATTCCCTGTATGCTTATAATATTGTTGTCTTTGCAGGGCTGAAGATGACCTGTATGACACCCTGCTGCCTAAGGCCATTACATCGCCTGTCAGGTGGGTGATAGACTCTCAACTAAATCACTGTCAAAATAAGTCACATAATTACCCTGTCATTTCATCGAGGCATTGTTATTGTTGTCACTAATATAGCTCAAGCGTCACATCAAGAGAGATTATCACAGTGGAGAGCAGCAGAGGGTGAGTGCTGGGAATGAACGACTGAGAATGTTTTGTTTATTTATGCGCACAGTGCATTTCAAACATTTTCTCATCACATTTTGCTTTTTTTGCCGTTTAGCGGAGACAGCCCAACTCTGACATCCCCAACCTACACTGTGAAAAACAGCAGGTACAGTAAGCATGTCGACAGGTGATTGTGGAATATATATAACCTCGAGATTGGCCCTAAACAGCCAGATTCAAACATTTTATTGAGATCAGAATAAAGTAAAACTTTGTTTTCCCAACTTCATTCAGTGTAGCAATGTCAAGGGAGCAGAAAATATCAGTGCATTGTTTATCTCTTCAATCAAGGTCTGACACATTATTTTGTGTTGTATGTTGTTTTTCGTGACAGCGGAAGGCTGTAAGTTTGTGTTATTTTTCTGATGAGCTTGTCTTGCTGTCAATGTAAATCAAAAATTAAAAAGAAAGTTAAAAAAAAAAAAAAAAAAAAATGGTCTGACACAGGCTGAAATAACTTTATGACAGTATACACATCTAGAGTAGGTTAAGGAGGATTCTGTTTTATTGGCCCAATCCCAGTGAACCTGATTACGTCATTAAACTACATTAACTGACTGTCTTCAATGACTGTGGCATATTGATACTGGATGATGACAGATGCCGATTATTATACCTCCACCTAATGTGTGACCGAAATCTCTGGCACATCTTAAATTAATTCTGTCATTATCCCACAAAGACAAAGCTTCATTTTCTCGTAAGAAAGTAAAATAATTATAATGAAAAAAACACCAACCTATATTATTTATATGAGCGGTTTATTTTTCAGTTGCAATGGCTAAATAAAACAGAATCTTTCTAAGAGCTGAGTTAATCCAAGTAGACAACAGAAACCTATTTCTGATATTAAATGATAACATAAAATCAAATAAATTCATGAGCATCTAACTGGTTTCACTGCCTTTTTGACTCACAGCTACAGCGTGCACGGTGATGATTCTCCGTCCATCCGCAGCACCTACAGCGTCAGCACCAAGCCCACGTAATAATCATATGACTTCTCTTATTATCTTTCACAGTCACACACACACACATACCAGATTAAAATGTAACATATAATATGCTCTGTTGGCATGTACATACTCTACATAATGGTTTTACTTTTCATCATCGTCTCATGCAATCTGTGGTCCATGTTTGTCTTTGTACAGCTATGAGTACACCAGTGTCACCTCCCCTTCTACCTACAGCTCAACAAAGTACAGGAGCGGCAGGTATTAGATTAAACTAATCATGACTGAGTGTAATATTGTTGTATAAACATGATGGAAAAGTAAAGCAACTTCTCCTTCTTTAACTCTCACAGCAGGTCGGATGACATCCTTTCAATCAACACTCCATCCTCTGTGAAGAGTGTTTACACAGAGAGGTAGGAAAAAAACAGCAGTGGTCTGGCTTGACTTTGGAAACGTTGGTTTTGCTGGCACGCTAACACGCAAGTGCTGATTGTGAACATAAATGAACCAGATGTTTGAGTTATTGAGGCATTTCACTCAAAAACATCTTAAGAGTGGCATGAAAGGAAAAGTTGAGTAATCACTAAAGGGATTAGGGTTCCTCATCTGGGAACCATGAATGTGGGGAACAGATTCTATTCCAATCTGTCCCATAATGGTCATGACATTTCACAAAAAGTGGCACTACAGGAGTATTGTTGTGTTGTTTCTCCACACTATTGTTTCCACAGTCAAAAACAAACTTAGATTACACTAAATGTTCTTTAATATGTTGTAATATAAAACACTTTACAAACCTCTGTCCCCCTACAGGCTGGTGCATGAGAAGGACCTGTGCACCTCCTGCCGTAAACCCTTCATCGGTGAGGCCAAGATGATCCTGGATGACATGAAGATAAACTGCCACACCACCTGCTTCAAAGTGAGCACAATAGCATTTTAACATATCTAAAGTAAATACACTCATTATAGTGGAGTCAATTGTTACCACTGATGCGTTTTATTACTATAATAATAATATTATACTATAATAATACTATAATAATAACTATAGATTATTATGCATTAGTTAAGCATTATTAAAACCTTAATTCTTAATAAAGCATTCTTCCTATACAACGATACGTATTAGTATGTAATTTATAAACAAAATTATTCATTTTTAACTCTTGATTGATAAGAACATAATGTGTTTAATACTTTCATACTTAAATGATGGATTTAGCATTTATAAGATAGTAGCCTATATAAATGATGAATCACATACTAATTATGTATGAGGTAAAAGAAAATCTTTATAAATGATGAATTCAGTATTTAATAATGTTATCACAGTATTGCCATGAGATCATGCACATTGATCAGCCATAATGTTGTGACTGATGTAGGCTATGTATTTTATTGAATGAGTTGAGCCATGGCTGTGGAGTTTAAAATCAAATTATCAATGGTTCACAATGAATAGGCCACAGCAACAAAAACAGTTTCCACTTTTCACACCCACAGTTCATTCAGACAGGTATTCCCTCATGTTATTACCTAATTAGACGCACTTTTATCAACCAGTCATTACTTATACCTGTGGGACATGAGTGCTGTGGCATTAGCACACAGTGTTATTCCCTGAGTACCTCCACTTAATATTCACACATGAATAGATGTCTAATCAGCTGCGGCAATTGGAAACACCTGAGTGGATGTTCAGAGGCTGTAACACAACTTTCAGATTTCGGATCTGCATAAAAACCAAAATACTAGGGTAAAAGCACCTCAAAATACTTACATGAGCACTAATATGTAAGCAGATGTCATAGGGAACTGTGCAGCTGACAGCTCAGCGTGTGTCTCTTTCCTCATGTGAGTGTTTGTTTGTGTCTGAACAGTGTGAGGTGTGTAACTGCACTCTGGGTCATCTGAAAGCTGGAGACAGCATGTGGGTCTACAAGCGCATGGTGCACTGTGAGAACTGCTTTGAAGTCACCAGAGGTAAAAAAAAAGAAAAAAAAAAGAAAATACATCCTTATGAATGTCAAAGTACAAAAAAAAAGTAGAAATATTTGTGTATAATGTTTAATTTTTGTCCCCCACAGATAAGTGGCGACGCTGATTTGCTCCTGAGCCTTCAGTGGAGATTCAACACAAGTACATTTTTGTTTATCAACATGTATTTGGGTGACACTGGTTCTCATGCACTGAGTTTTTCACAAGACAACGGGTGTTAATCAAGGTATTTCAATGAGTGAAAAGTTAAATTACAGATCTTACAGAAGTTTTTTTAAGGAACATGTGAACACATTTGTAACTTGCTGTGTGTATCTCTTTTTTGTTTTGTTTAAGATAGCATTTATGATAGCTACCGTACTAAGAATGCTGCCTGTGGGGGGACTGTTGCTTGTGATGTGATGAGATATTGCGATGTTTAGGGCCGGGGGCTTTTTTGTGTGTGCAATAAAGGCAATTGATGCATGCTTATATCAAAAAATAGCAAAGTGTGTCCATTCTTTTGGTGTAAAAACTGCCTCTTTTTTGTCCAAATCAATCCTTAAATGTTAAGTTTATACTGTTGTGTTGTAATTTATGAAGCAGAAACTGTATCACTGAGTTAAATTCTACAGAAATACTGAAACTATATTTATTTCAAATTCATGGAATCAAATGCACAGCTCTTGTTCTTTTTCTTCTTTAAATAGAACAGAGACTGTAATTTCAGCATGACTGACCCTTTTCACACATATGGAGAAACCCTGTTATTGCCTGAGTTGCAACAGTGCAGTTTCTGTGTTATTATCCTATGTATAAAATAAAATAGTGATTCTATGACAAAAGGGAAAGAAGCAGAGATACAGTTTTACTGTATGCTGAGGAATATTAATAAGTATAATTTCATTCTTGTGTGATTACTTTTACACATTTCATGAATGAATGAGTGTGCCGTGACCCCCCCCCCCCCCCCCCCCCCCCCTTTTTTATTAGCTTTTCAGGCCTCTATTATGATTTTTGTGTCTTATTTTGGCCATTTTGCATCGAGTGATTTGTGTGTTTGTGAGCCTCTGTGAATGTTTTATGTCTCTGTGTGGTTGCTAACTATCTTTTTGTTGCCATCTTGTGTGTCTTTGTTGCAATTGCTTGTCTGTTTGTGATCGTTTTGAGTCTCTTTGTGGCTGTTTTGTGTCTCTGTGTGGTTGTTTTACATCTCTTAATTGTAGCTCCCCCTCTTCATGATGACTTTGCTGAGTCTTTTGTAAAGCGTTACCTATCAGGCCATTTAATTTTAACTTAATGTATGGGTTGTTGATAAGGGTCACACTATTTATAGTTCCAACATGGGAAAATCTGCGTGCACTGTATGTGTGTGTGTGCGTGTGTGTGTTATACGTGCAAAGCTACCCATTATAAATACTGTCTCAGCAGTGGTGTGATGGGAGTTTAACTCCAAGCTGCTGACCAATGAGAGGGAAGCTGTGCAGTCATACCAGCAGCAGCAGCAGCAGCAGCAGCAGCAGCATCAGTGTGTGTATCAGTGTGTGTGTGTGTATGTGTGTGTGTGTGAGTGAGACAGAGAGAGAGTGTGTGTGTGTAGTAGCTTTAAACAGGGGAATCTGGACACCCTCTCTGAATTGAATAGGACCTTCTGCAGGCAGGCCGTGCTGTGTTTAGCCCCTCTCAATGTGCTTTTTACCAAATGGAAGCAGAAGTGTTGAACCCCCAGATGATGGCAGACGTCAATGGCAACAGTAAAATCACTAACGCGGAGCTGGAGGTGTTGAAGCTTCAGGAATTGGTCCGAAAATTAGAGAAGCAAAACGAACAATTGCGGACACGAGCGAACGCTGTAAACAATTGCTCCATCGGCCCTCATCATCTCCAGACCTCGCTGTCGTGTCTGCACGGTGGCACAACGTGCCCGGGAGACAATTTCTCCTCTAAATATGGCATTTCGAGTCCGACCCAGTCGCATCCGTGTGCCCCCGGACCCCGGAGTCCAGCCGAGGAGCCGTTCGCCTATTTCCAGCCGACTTCGGTGTCTCCCGACGCCGCTGGGGAGGACAGCGGCGCCGCTGGAGCCACAACTGTTTTGGATGAGGTTGATGTTTTGGACCTGAACACCGTGCTCCCTATCGGAGAGCCTGATAGCTGGTAACTGCTCTGTTTATATCAAATCCCCCTTTATTGCACCTGTATATGAATGCAATTCAGTGTGTTGTTTTTTTTGTGGATTCATAGAAAAGCATCTGCGCCCTTTGTGTTTTTAATGAGCCACCAGCAGATGCTTCATAGGCCACAAGACTGTGACGAGCCACTGTTTTGAGACATCATGTGTAATGCGACTCTGCCATGTATGCTCTTATTGATCACATTATTGATCCCTGTGGTAGAAGAGGGGACTCACAGACACTGGTAAACAGCCTCACTGTGAGGTGTTTTTTTTTTTGCAGGAGAGGGGAAGAACAAACTAGATCTGATACAAGCTTTTGGGCATCCCAGAATGCACTGTGTCTGCAGCATAGGTATGAGTTCAGAGTAAGACAGCACTGGGATGAAATTAGAAACAGTGACCCCCTTCAGCTTGTGATCAAACAGCTCGGCTTTGTGTGCAGTGTTCAGCCCCAGGCTGGACTACTTTGAAATGCTGTATGTGCTGCTGACTTGGAGAGCTCACTGACATGCTGACTGCTGAACCGTTTGCTGCTTTATGTATCTGATGTGATGATGTGGAAAAATGTAGCACACAGTTAAAGGGAGCGCTGATCGCATCCAGCGTACAGCTACCCACTGTGTCAGTCCATTTAACATAACTAACTCATCCCACAAGTCAGTGTATGGCACCATGGCCTGGTTTCTTCTGCCTGGTTCGTAATCTTAACTCACAGAGGTGACACATCATTTTTTTCATCATCTAGTTTAGTTCATTGGTGGGAACCTGTCACCCCAGTGTAGCACAGTCACACACATCTAAATAGATTTGATTAGAACAAAGATCCAGGGTCCAGATTCTTCCACTTTTTTCTGGCTGTGGAGGAAAGATCTAGTGAAGCAATGACTGATTATTTTCAGCAAACATTTGTTGTATTAAATCCCAAACTATTTTTATACATCATAGTGAAAAGCAGTATTGATTATCCTGATTCTTACCGATCGATCCTAAGTTGAAGAGATAATATCCCAACCCCTACGGTGACTTATACTATACTCAATGCACTGAATGAATCTGTGTCCATCTTTTATTTTAAACCTTTGGTTTCATGGTTCATGTTGTCGCCAATAAAATGTGAATTGGTCTTTGTGGATGGTTGGAGCTTTAATAGTGTATTGGCGTTTGGATTTCATGACAAACACTCCCCTCTGCACAGAGGCAGGTTTACCTTTCCTATAAAAAGGCTTCACCTTAACTGGGTTGTGCATCTGAGAATTATTGCCATTGTAAAACTCAACCCCCAAAGATCTCTAGCTGCTTTTTTATGTGGACACAGATTGTTCTGGCAGTAACATACAGCAGCTCGTTTCACCTCAGTTCTCACTGTAAAGTAACTATGTGCTATAAAGGTGTTGGGACTAAACTGTGGCTTCTTCTTCTTTCTGTTTCAGGCTCTATGTGAGTCCCAAAGCCAAGCTGCAGGGTGAGAGCATCCTCAGTCCTCTCCAGTGGTGCAGGCAGGTACTGGACCGCCCGGGGCCTGAGGTGGAGCTGGCGAAGATGACCCTCTGTCACAGACTGGACCAAGGTACCAGTGTACTACTCAGTCAGTCAGATTAACTGCCTTGCATCTGCAGCCACATCTGGACATCTGTCTCTTTCTGGCTTCCTGACATGTGATTATAAGCTGTGACACACTTCACCCGCAAAATGTCTCCACGTGCAGCAGCAGGATTTCAGCCGCAGCTTCTGAGCCGTGGGAGAGTTTCACTTCACGAGGCTCAGTCGTTTCAAACCGTTTGACCGTCTAACTCGCTTGGTTTTGAATTTATTGGCTTTAGAGGACCTCAGCCAACTTCCCACACAGTTTATTTCTGTTCTAATGGAGTTGGACGGACTCCCATTCTGACACATATCACTGCCTCCAGAGAACAATTAAGATCAGTTTAAGGGATTTTGCTATTCTGCGTTTCCATTTGGCGGAACTCATGCTGTGCTGTTGGATGGAATTACAGCATGTTTAGTGGGAAACAGTATAGAGGAGGGTACAGATTATAGAGATTAAAAACCTCTCAGAGTATCACCATTATTACACTACACCACCAACAAGTGTTTTAGATATACGCATACGTATATCTACGGTTTAAATGGAAAATCCATTTTAAATTCTCATTTTAAATTCAGTCCATATGCTAAGCTAAGATAATATCATATTGAACAGACACATGGGAAAGTGGTATTGATCCTATAATACAGCTTTTTGTGTGTATCACCTTAAAAATAAAGGTCACTAAGTGCTTTACAACAACTTCAAATATCAATACAGGCAGATAAAACATAAAACATGCACCACCAACAGCACAAGCCCCACCCAGATCACACTTGGGACTAATAAAAGGCCAGTCTAATAAGTTTTCTTGTAAAACTATCAACAGTCTCTGCCAATTAAGTATGCAGTCAAAGCAGCAATGACCTTTAGGTTTGCATTTGGCGTAGGATATGGGCCAATAGATTCTGACTCTAAGCGGCCACTCAGTGATGTCAGGGGTCAAAAGGTCAGCAATATATATGTATACTATATATATGGGGGCTTGGCCATAAAGTGACTTGAAAATGATTTAGGAATTTGTCATGCACACTAGTGTCCTGGTTTCAAGTCCTGCCCTGGTTTTCATTATATTTAGAATACATGAGAAGATTTGCATAGAACAGAGTAAAACCCGATTATTCAGCTGCCTGTCTACATGACTGTAACAGTATCCAGGCTGCTGATGGTTGGGGATGTCGCCGTCTTTGACTCCTCCACATTCAGCTCTCCAGTTTGTCATTTTTTGTGCTGACTGAGCCATTTTAACAATGTCAGTATCAGTATCTGCAGTTATTATTACCACTGCCGTTCATTAAATCACGGATAATCATAATATTATTATATTTTTTCTGACTAAAAACGACATAACTCATGTTGAGGATGCACCTCTGCTCATTGCTGATCTGGATATGTGGTTTTCATCCCATAATATCCTGTTTTCTCTAAGCACATTGGGGATGATGGTGATGTTTATATGTACTAACAGGATACTAGGAACCCCTCTTTCACAGAATCAGACTGCTAGTGTGCTACAAAATTACATTAGCTGGTGGTGGACCCACTTTTAGATGTGGTGCTTCACTGTGTCCACTCTCCTGCAAATGGGATATGGTTGCCATAGAAACCATGCTTACATTACATTGAGTTTTTCTTTTTTTCTTTTTTTTTTTTGAGGTAGATTTGCTCAAAACAACCTCTTATGTTGTCAAAGCACATACTGTTGCACATGTCATCTGTGTGAACACATCTCTTCTGTTATTTTTAAAATATAAAAAGAGATTTCAAATATATTTTCAGGTGGGGGGGGGGGGGGGGGTCTGTTGTGTCCCCGCTGTGATTCAAATCTGTGTTTCAGTTAGTGTTTGTTTGGATGTCTCATTAGTGTGTGTACGGTTTGAGGTCCTCTTCTTTCTCTGAAGCTGTATTCAGTGAAGGTTGGCTCTCCTCCTATGGGTCATGAATACATCCTTGTCCCTGAGCTCCAGCGGCCGTTGTTTGTGCAACTTGGTGTGAATGCAAGTTTTTATCCTGTAGTCTTTGAGCCTAATTGCGTCAGGAATGCCAAATGCTCCACTCTGTCAGGTGTGTGCCACTCTGACTACCGATCAGTCAGCCTGAACTCAGTGTTTACACGTTGGAGGCACATTATCTCAACTCCGTCGTGTCCTTCCAAGTCGACTCTATTCGCTGCCAGAAAAACAACAACAACAGCGCTGCTCTCTAATTTTTTATTAGTTGCAACTAATTGCTTTAATTGTCATTTAATAGGAGCCAGTGGGTTTTCAAGCTAACCATATGCGGTTTATACTACTTATCTATAAACCTAATTATGCTTTAATCATGATAGTTACAGCCTATAAACATTTTAAGTGTTATAGCCTTGTCGCTCCATGAAATTAATACAGATAAAATGTAAGCTATATAAATGTAACCTCTGCACCCAAAGTAGACTGTAGTAAATCAAATTTTTGGGAATGAGATGTAGCCTACATGCACAATCCCTGCTTATCCTAAGACCCCTCCAGAAAAATCTGTAGTTTAGCCCAATAAGCTGCGGTATAAGCTAAACCTCGTCTTACTGTATCAGCCTCTTCTGTCTGAGCCGTGACCCAATCATTTAAAACATCAATACTGATCTGTAAAAAGCAGATTACCATTTGGATGGAGTGAGTTAGCATATAATCAATGCACTGTATGCATGCATGTGTGTGTCTCTCTGTGTTTGTTTTGCATGGTAAAGCAATCAGACTAACTTGTCCTTCACTGCGATCTTGTGTCTAGCTAAGCGGTGGCGAGGAATCTCCTCCGTCCGTCCATACAGCTGCATAGAGGGGCTCTCCACCCTCAGCTGCCCCGTCCTGCCTTACTCTAAATCTGCTGCACTAACCGAGTCCCCAGGTAACACAACCACAACACAACATGTGTCTAACTCATGCTTATTAACCACAGCAGGGTCATCTGAGGATCATTTGTAGATGTCATGGTCTGACGCTAATGAACACACGGATGTTTTTTTGTATCTTAATTGGGGTGAGTGGGTTTATCACATATCAAAGAGGAGCAGTTAAAGCGATTCTATTGTGTCATTGATTGGCTTTTGTTGTACTGCTGCAATGAATTGATAAGTCAATGTTGCCAAAATGCCAAAGGCCACGATAACTGTGTGTCTCTGGGCATGACAGTGTCAGTTCATGTTTTGGTTCAACACTTTGGTTCAGACTAATATATCTAAAAGAATATTAATTTGATCTATTGCATCTATTGAAATTTCACAGATATTCACGGTCCCAACAGGATAAATCCTTGTAACTTAGTGTGACCCCCTGTTTTTTTTTTTTGCTCTGAGGCCATGAAAAGGTCAAATTATTTAAGTATCTACAAACAGATATTGAATTAAAATAGATTTTCTTGGTGCCCTGATGATGAATTGAGATTAAAAAAAAAAAAAAAAAAGTAATAGAGAGTAAAATATGTATAATCTAGCAGCACTCTTAGGTCAGTATTTACTGAATTGGACGAATCTAATGGGAGTCCCATTAATCCAAGTGTAAATTTACTAATGCTAACATGATAACATCAGAGCTTTTTCTTTTTTTACCGTATATATCTGGAATAGCATTCTCCATATTCACAAAGTTACATACTGTCACACCCTGATACTGCACAATACAACCACGGCCTCCTTTTTCATTTTCACATACAGTATGTCTAACAGCCAAGCAATTCCTGCACAAATCTAACACCATAACAGAAATGTTCACAGGATGTGTAAATATCAGCTAATTAGCTTATTTTTGGACCTAAAATTTAAAGTCTGTGAAACTTCAGATTTAACAGACCATCTTCCTGGCTCAAATTAAAACCAACTCCCTCCTCGGACGTCACAGTCTTTGCCCCATTTTCCCATCTGATCTAATAAGATGGACACAAATCCAAAAGCATCTATTGCTTCCAAAATACTTTTGGAGCTCCCTGTATAAAATAACCCAGATTCTTAAACAACCTGTTACTGGCAGTTTACAGTCAGATTACAGCAAATTGCAAAGAAGAGATTATAAGGTCATGTTCTGGGACAGATGGAGACAAGCAAACTCCAATCTCCACCAGAAAAAAAAAATCTTTTGCACGATATGAGCACAGGTTAAGTTTAGATTGAGTGATGTGTGAATCTTTCTCTCTTCTCTGCTGTGTTTTTTTCACCTTTCAAGCCCCGTTGCCATCACCTGGTCAGTCCCTTCTCCATCCGAGTCTCCCGCTCAGGACCAGCTGCAGCCTCACTGACAGAGCACCCACCTTCCTATCCAACTCCACCCTTCACAGTAAGACCCCACTGACGACCTGCCTTCATTCATTTCTGCACTCTGTGAAGGATATATACACACAGACTTCACATCTGTAAAGGAAACATCACCTCTGTGTGTTGACTGCCTGTATCATGTGGTGAATAAAATACCTCGGTGAAATTCACACCTCTCTCCTGTGTTTTTTAAAGATGTGGGCCGACGGCAGGCAGCCATCAGCCCCCAGTCTTCCGTGGACAGCGAGGTGGGTGTGTCGGAGCTGGAGGATGACTCCATCTCTATGAGCTACAAACTGCAGGACATGACAGACGTGGAGGTCATGGCACGACTTCAGGAGGAGAGTGAGTCAATAAATCATCACACAAATATGTTGTCTAGCATTTGTACACTGAATATACATCCATCGGCCATAACATTAAAACAGGTGACTGGTTTTAATGTAATAGCTGATTTATGTAGATGATTTTCGTGTTGCTTGAATTTGTCTCTCACAGTTTTCTGGGTTACTAGGCTACTCATCAATATAATTAAACAATGATGCATGGCCTTCAGAAGAGACTGAAATGATGTAAAGCTGAAACTAAGACAATTGTTTGACCTTTGAACAGCTGAACTCGAGCAGAGAGTAATATCTTGTTCAATTATGCAGGAGATTTCAGGGGGAAAAAACACACTTTCCTGTATCAGTCTGATTCAATGGCTGAATAATAGATGAGGAGTGCCTGCAGGAGGAAATGTATCATACACTGTTTGGATTGTGGGGATTCAGGCTCGTGTTTTCCAAAGATAAAAGCCGCCATCTGTCACCTCCTAGGTCTCCGACAGGACTACGCCTCTACCTCAGCCACGGCCACAGCCGGCCGTCGCAGCTCCAGCTTCTCCTTACACTCCCTGAGGCGCAGCGAGATGGATCTGGAGGAGGAGGACGAGGACGACGAGGTCTACGACCAGCTCCCTCCCCCCCAGCCGCGACTGTTCCGCACAGGGTCTATGCAGAGGGGCAGCCTGCCCCACTCCCACACCTTCTCCAGTATCAGAGACTGCAGACGCACCTCGACCACCCCTCAGTTTTCACTCAGTGGACTCTCCCAGTACTCCGGACCCTGCAGCCTGACCACAGACACACACACAGCATACAGGAATAGCACAGGTGAGTGGATTCCTTGAATAAATGTCGTCCCGAAATAACAACATCACTGCACTACTTGTGAAATGAGATGGATGTCCCAGTTCGGACTGAAAGCGTCTTGACAGAATTACCCACATTTGAGTTGTCCCTCATTTCTGTCCAGATGATTTCCCCATGTGCCAAGAGAGATTTAAAGAGTGCTCTTGTTTACAGGATTTAAAAAGCATCCAAAGTTCAGGTTCACTCTGCTCTGCTTCAACGGTTGCATGAATGATGTCGGAATTTAAAAATGTTTTACCCTATTTTGGGAAATACATTATGTATATAATATATAATAATATTTATTTCTTCCGAGATACCACACTTGGAAGTATGAAGCTACAACCAGCTGCTGGTTAGTATAGCTTAGCATAAACAGCTATGTAGCGTAGCTCCTTCCAAAGTTAACAATATGCACTTATCAGCACCTCTAAAGCTCAGCACATTTATATCTATATATCACATTATACTGTATATGTCAAAATATCAGATCATTCCCTTTATATTTGAAATACAATTCAAGCATTTCTGAAGAGTCAACACCTGCAAAACATGATCTGGTTTGTTCAATGTGGTTGCATAGACAAGCTACGGAGAAGCATGCCAAACCTGATCCGAGCTCCCAGCATGCCCAGTGTTCCCAGTATTCCATGTCTGGCTTCCCCCATCAACCCACCCTCCCACGGCCCCTCCTCCTTACCAACGATATCCTCCTTGCGGAGCAGCCAGAGCTTTGACTCGTCCAGTGGGCTCGCACGACTCCAGTCATCCAGTAAGATTCCTGTTGCTCATGTCTGTGAATAAATCAGCCATTCATGATTTATTGATGAGACAATATAGTGGCCATTTCAGATGTTGTTATCATCGTGCATTTACCTTTTTCTCTCCCATGTGTTTCAGTTCCTCCCCCAGGCCAGCTCATTCAGAGAGTCCAGAGCGTGGCAAACTTCCCCACTACCCCCCGACACCCACTGAAAGCCACAGCCTACGTAAGCCCCACGGTGCAGCAGGGCCCCACCTCCACCTCTCTGTCCACCTCCGCCAGTCTACACTCCATCCCGAGCAGTGTGGCGCTGCCTCACCCCCTGAAACCCAGCAGCAGCAGTTTGGTACCACAGCCCCTGAAAGCCAGCGCCAACCAGCCGGTCCGCAGCTCACTTCCTCGCCCGGCTTCCTTTGTAGGAACGAGTGGAGTTCCACGTCCAAGCAAAATCACCCCACCCACACGCAGGTAAGGGCATCTACAACAAAACACACAGGAGCTTAACCAGTGTAACACATCAATGTCTGTTTACAGGTCTTGGGAATTAGAGGACAACAAATTTGGGTTTGGGTTTTGAGAAGGAAGGAGAAACAATAGAATAAAGAAAGACAAGCTATCTGGTCGTGCTGAATTTATTTTTGATATTTTGCTTTTTTACAGTTCAGTGTTACAGAAGTGCAACACTACATGTCTCGGTTTGTACTGCAAAACTTGGAAGCGTGCATGTGGAAACTGGATTTGGTGCTGTGCCCCAAATCCATACTACATATTAATCTTAGACTAGTAGGGTTTTGAGAATGTAGCCTGATCAGACGCAAAATGGGACAGGGACAAAATAAACTGCCCTTGAAGCAGCCAGTGTGCCCTTGATGCCTGCTTTTTTTTTGTTTTGTTTTGTTTTACATTTAAACGTTGAAAAGTTTCAGTCAAATTTCATTTTGGCCAAGGTTTATTGTTACCTATCTGTATTTCCTGTACATATTACCTTGATTGTCAGTTGCAGCTCTGTACTGTGCAGTACACAATTTGGTACTATGCATGTAAACACTGACACTGGTTGTGAGTGGTGTTAAATATCAAACATTGTTTGACCTTTAAGTTGTTGTTTTTTTTCCTTAGGTATTTTTTGGGGTATTTTTTGCCTTTTACCAATTGGACAGTTGAGAGAGACAGGAAATGAGGAGGCAGTGAGAGGGGGAATGAGATGCAGCAGACAAGTAGACATGTTAACCCAGCGCCATGGTGATATAACTGAAAAGGATAGTTTGTGTTTTTATTTGGCTTTATCAAGGCTTTGTATTTAATTAACTGGTTTCTTTTCTTCTGCAGTTTTCTGCCTCCTCCAAAGAGTCTGGCGGCCCTGAGTGCCCTGAGGGACGGCAGCTGGAAAGATGGCTGCTACTGAACCCAAACAAACAGAAGCTCAAGAGGTGCACAGGGTATCGCTGCAGGGAACCCACCTGATTTCAGACTTTGCCGTCAGGGGGTTCTGAGTCTTGGGTGTCGTGACCCAAGAGAGAGTGACTGTTAATATTTCTGAAAAAGCACTACTCTTCAGTGAAGGACAAAGTAGAGACTGAGAACAGTGTGGGTCCAGCTGGGCTGGATCTTTACCTTACTACCTGCTGAAACACAGACTTGCAAACCATGAAACAACCTGGCAATATTCTGATAATGAGTTGTTAAATGTGAACTGGTTCTTCTTTGATATGTGTTTTTTTTTTTTTTTTTTGTCATTGTGGATAGTTAAGGGTAAGTTCATGCAACAGAAAGATAAGTTCTCTCCATTTTAAACCTTAGAAAAAATAGCCCAAGCTTTTGTACATGCTTTTAATGATTTCATCTGACTAATTTTGCTATTATTACGATTATGATTTTTGTCAGACTGTGGTGTCAGATATGAAGTTGAACCAGACATTGGAATTTTGTCACATCCTGTGCCTGTTAAAGAAAAAGCAGTGTAATTCATGTACGTTATATTTATTGGCTGGACCTAGCAGCACTTTGATCAGAATTATTATTAACGCATTAGAATAAATTATCTGCTTTGTTTCTTCAGTAAAGTACAACATTTGTTAATGTAAGTGTACATGTTTTATCCTTTGGCTAGTTTCTTTTCATTACTGTTTACATGACAGGTGAGATTTTTAATGTTCTTTGATAAAACATAATCGCTGCAATGATATTGCACATAGAGCCCTGATGCTTTTTATGGATGACAAGAATTTAAAGAGAAGGTGAATTTTTAAAGTGAATAAAAGCCTTTCAAAATATTTTGTCATTTTCCCCAAGTCTTTTTACTAAGATAGTAAACCTGGAAAAAATAAAAGGGATTTGTGCTAATAATCAATGGCAGAGGGGTAGTGTTATTCCACATGCACCGTTACCAGCTGATATTACACTGTAAGTATGACGTCTGTCAAGAATTTACGGTATGTTAAATGATGCATTTGCACAAATAAGACAAAGGTGCAATTTTTGCATCAAAAGAAATGTCTGTATAGAGAAACTAGAGACAAATTTCTGTAAATATAATCCAACTATTACAATCCAGGAGACTCCATGTTCATCTGAAAATTAAAAGAAATATGAAGCAACATAGATCCCATTCTACACCCGCAAAATATTTATAATCCCATTCAAGACACATTAATGATACATTTCACAAGTATTTATGTAAAAAAAAAAAAAAAAAAAAAATACATGAAGGTATTAATATAGAAGTAAAGATTTCAGTGTTTTACACTTGTGCACATGGTGGGGGTGGTTTAACCTGACAGGCTGTAGCTCCTCGCTGGAGCCTGCAGCTAAATTGACTAATGTTTAACAGATCAGTGTGTTGATGCTGAATCTCCCCAGTAACCAAACCACGCTCATCGTTTGCAAACTGTACCTAAGGGTAAGTGAATAAAATCTCTGCCTGTCATGAATATATGTTATAATATTTTTCCTAAAATGATGGATTGATGGTTAATGAAAACAGGTACATAGGGTGTGACCTGTACTGCTGATCTTTTGGAATTTGAGATAATGCCCAACAAAGCCCAGGAGGTATGTGTGATCCGTTTTCATTTTCACTTCCAAGCATTTTGAATGAGCAAAAACATATCGTTATTTTTAAATCCTCTTACCTGTAGGTGATTTTGTACATCATTGTGTGTGTGTTTTAGGATGCTGTAATTAACCTAAAGACACTACAGGAGATTTCCACTCAGCTCGGCTTCGAGTGGACATTGTTGGCATATGAGCTTGACTTCAACAGAGCTGAGATAAGTCGCTTCCACACCAGCTCTACAGAGAAGAGTGTCCAGGCCAGAATCATGTTGGAAAGCTGGTACAGTGTGTGTGCGATTAGATTTAGTCACAGTCGCAGTTGGCAGATTCTGTATATTACACTTCAGATGCATATAGAGATATTTCCTAAATTAACATCAATATGTCTGTCCCTTCATTCTGTGTAACGTTTGCTCCAATTTTCACTTTTAAAACCAACAAGAATGGATCAAAACACTGAGGTCTTTAAATATTCAGATATGTGCGCAGGAATTTGATTCAATAAGTTCAGTAAGTTGTGTGTGTTTTACTGTGGTTTTCTCTGCTTTGATTTTTAACTTTCTAAAAATTCCTTCACTCTGACACAACTTCATTGTGCTGTATCCACCATTGACAGTTTGCTGTTCCCCTTCTTTGGTTCACAGGTATGAGAAGTCATGGGACAAGCCCAATAAGACCAAGCTGCTGCAGGGCGGGCTGGAGCGAGCAGGCAGGCGCGACCTGGCTGAAAGGCTGCGCTGCCTCCACTGGGGCCACCAGAAGCTGAGCCGCAGGGTGGAGCTGCCCTCTGCCTTCCCCTTCCTCATCACGGTGCACAAGACCATCCACAACCAAGACGCACTACGGAGGATCAATGACCTCAACCGCAGATACACCTGAGGATGGGTGCAATAACTACTTGTGTCTGTACTCATACCTCTGACTTTAGAAGAATGTAGACTATTGTGTGCACCTCAAGCAATCTGAAATTAATAGACTGAATTTCACAGAATAAATGAGAATTGTGATGCCACTACTTGTCTTAAAAGAAATTAAAGCTTTGCAATAAAGTTTGTAAAACTATTCCTATGATTCAAAATCCCATTGTTTTGTCTGAGTAAAAGCCAGGGGCCTCAGGACCTTTATAATTGATTGATGATTTTTTCAATTATTTTGTCATTCATAAACAGTTTTGACCGGCCTGTTAAATTCATATCTAGTGCTGCATATACATTTCCAAACAATAGTGAAAAGTCCAGTAACTGACAGCAAACAGTCTTCATCTATGGTCATTCATAAATCACTGGTGATATGTTAATTAAACACTACTCTAAAAGTTAATAAATAAACAATATTGAATCCATCTTTTCTGTATGTTAAAAAAAAAGTCCAGTTGTGAGTTATTCAGTCTCATTTATGTAGTAATAATAGCCTAATACATGTAAATACTGATACATTTTTTAAATTAATTTCTGTATATTTGCATTACTGTATCCCTGTACTGATTTTTTGAGACAACCTAACAATAATTGACCTACTTACACTAACCAATCAGAGACGTGAAATCTCTTAGCAAGGTTGTATGAATGAGCAGTGACCCACAGTGGAAGCCATTGCAAGGTTACCTTCAAAATAAAAGACTACACTTTTTAATTCTGGGTTTAAAAGACTCGTTTAACTCATAGAAGGTGATAAACTCTCACGCCTGAATTTAATGTATTTGCGAAATTGTTAAATCACGAAGTTTTTGTAACAAATAAAAAAATACATTCAAACCTAGTGCCTGAATTGGTGCTTTATTTTGACAATCTCTCCCGGAAACCGTAGCGCCAACCTTGTCTGTGTTGACACTGTTGTTTTATTTTAGGAGACAGCTGCACTAAAAGCAGATAACAGCACCGGAAAATCAAATAAAATGGACAGTACTGCCACAGCGACCCTCGGGGAATAATTTGCGGATTATCCCGGATTTTACCGCCACATTATGCTCGTCTGGAGACCGGCGGGGGCTGCTGCTGGTTTTCACACACACGGCGGACCGCTCAGTTGTTAAGTCGCTGGGTAATGTGTGTGTGTTTTTTTTCTCCCCCCACACAGAAGCATATGTTTGATTTCCATGTGCCATTTATCACCGCCGTGCAGCAGATAATCTCGAGCATGTTATTTGAAGAAGAAGCCGTCGCCGACGTGAAATAGCGAGTTGCTGGGCTCCTCTCCCCCCCTCCTCCTCCTCTGGTTGTTGCAGCGATGGCCTCGGCGCTGAGCTGCTTCAGTGGCCCCGAGGTGCTGGAGGACGTGAATCACGCTCGGGGTCTGATAGACGAGCTGAAGTTGCTGTACGACTGTCGGCTCCTCGGGGATGTGACCATCGGGGTCGAGAGCGGTGATGAAGAGGAAGAAGAGGAGTCCGGTGGTGGCGGTGGTGAGTCGACCAGAGGAGGAGGAGGAGGAGGAGGTGGAGGTGACATCGACCAACTTTTCCTGTGCAGCCGCAACGTCCTCGCCTCCGCCAGCCCGTACTTCAAGAGCATGTTCACCGGGGGGTTGAACGAGAGCATGCAGGAGAGGGTGGTCATCCGCGGGGTGGACGCCGAGTCCATGTCGGTCATCATCGACTACTGCTACACGGGCAGGGTGACCATCACGGAGGGCAACGTGCAGCGGCTGTACGCGGCGGCCAACATGCTGCAGCTGGAGTACATCAGGAAGGCTTGCTCCAGCTTCATGACGAGGAGGCTGGACCTCTCCAACTGCGTGGGGATCCTGAAATTTGCAGACACCTACGACAACCCCGAGCTGAAGGAGAATGCACAGGCTTTCATAGCCAGGAGCTTCAGCCAGGTGTGCAACGCAGGGGAGCTGTGTGAGCTGGACCTGGTGCAGCTGAAGGAGCTGTTATCTCTGGACACTTTGGACGTGGACTGTGAGAGGAAGATCTGCTCGGCTGCCTTGCAGTGGATCGAGCTTAATGCACCTCAGAAAAAGGAGGATGCATTGCAGGTACTCAAGTGTATACGGTGGAACTTGTTCACCGAGAAGGACAAGTGCTACCTGGAGAGCCTGATGGCGAGGCCGTGGATCGAGAAGTACCTTTCAACTTTCTTCAACAGGTCCACAGAGGAGAGCTGTGGGTTGCCTGCGACACAGGATGCACCCAAGCACAGGATAGGTGTGAGCGCGAAAGAAATGATCCTCTTCTTCGGCCTTCCCAACGACAACATAATGTGCTGCGACCCCTACTCAGAGGACCTGTACTTCATGGCTCCTCCTCTGGAAGACCTCAGCAGTCAGGATTACAAACGGTCCACCATGGAGTCCTTAATCGCCTGTGCCACGCCTGAAAACAACCTGTACCTGGCCTCCCACCTCTCCAAACACTTCTGGCTGTATAACCCGGTGCTGAACAGCTGGCAGGAGCTGGCAGAGAGGCCGCTGGGGAGGATCCACTCGGGGATGGGCTACCTCAACGGCCATGTGTACCTTCTGGGAGGAAGAAACCCAGTGACGGACACCAGACTGAAGGAGGTCGAGTGTTACAGCGTCCAGAGGAACCAGTGGTCGTTTGTGGCTCCCCTGCCTCACTCTTTGGGTAAAATGCAGGTGGTGGCATTGAACGACCACCTGTACGTGGTGAACAAAAGGAGAATGCTTTGCTATGACCCCAAGAGGAACCGCTGGCGCCACTGTGGGTCGCTAAGACGGGACAAGCTGCACAAGGCCTGCGTTTTTCAGGATCAGATCATCTGTGTGTGTGACATCCCTGTGGTGAAGGCCTACAGCCCCACTAGGGGCGAGTGGAAGAGGCTGGGTGACATTCCCATTGACAGCCGGGCGCTTAATTACCAGGTGATCCAGCACAACAACAAGCTGCTTCTCCTCACTCAGACGTTACTGCAGCACAACAAGAACAGGGTCCTCATCCATGAATACGACCCGGCCAGGGACACATGGAAGAACGTCATGGCGGTGTACGTGTCCACCCTGGGGCCCGTGTGTGTTTCAACACGCGTGTACCCAGCGTGCCTGGGGTCCGCTCACAGCTTCTCCACGGAGGAGGACGACGACAGCGGCTCCAGCGCAGACTGGGACTTTGACGGGTTGACGGATGCCGACTCGGACTCTGGCAGCTCGAGCTCTTTCTCAGACGAGAACTGGTAGTGAAACGTGTTACTGTGTCAAAGACAGGTTTAACTTATTTGTAATTTAAAAGGATTTTTACAGGAGTCACTCTGCCAGAAAAAGCCACAGATCCAGATTGAATTCAGTATTAAAATCAGTCACTGAGTACTAAGCAACGAGCTGTTGAAAGTGGAACTTGTTAGGTATTTTATTTTAAATCCACTCACTGGCTGGTGACCATTCAAAGCAGAGGGGAGGGAGTGAAGCAAAACTGGCTTCAGTGTTTCATTTAAAGCTTGCTACAAGGATTTTACGCTTCAGTCAACAAGACAACTCTGAAGTTAGGTTATTTCCAAGTTCCCAGCTAGCTACATCACCAGAAACAGCCCCTGAAGTTGAAATCTCAACTCGGATGCTTCAGTAACCTCAAGCTCACAATCCAAGATGGCTGTTCTACCTAACAGTGTATCGCAGCTAAGCGTTACACTGTTTATCAGCCTTTATGTCATTAACTTATCCGTACCGACAGTGTTCTGCAACTTCTACCTGAAGACACATTGTTATGTTGCTTTCATGTGCAAATTATCACACAGTACATTGTTATTGGATGGTATTATTACCTAATAATGCTAACAGCAACGACAGCTAACACAAGGGTAAAAGCTTTGGGTCCTGAAAAGTAAACTGGGATAACTGGGATGTGACTTTATTCCCAGCTCCGAGATAAATAGAAAGCTCCAAAATAACATGATGAAAACATAACTGTTCAGCTATTGGTTCCTTGATAGAAGGGAGCATATATAGTCATAATTTACCACATTTAATAAGAGAAGCTGACTGAAAAATACAGAGATGAAGTGTCACTCTTCCACAAAATTGGAGAACTTATTAACAAAGAAGGGTCATACAGGAAGATGTATCCTGACCTCATGCTTTTTAAAGCTGTAGCATCCTGCTCTTTCTTCTAAGTGTGGTTTCCAAAATGAGCCTTCGTAGAGTAGATCCACAAGTTGACAGAAAGAAATGTGCAATTAAATGTAAGTGTAACATACCTTTATCACCACAGAGACATGTTGACTTGTCAAACACAGGTGTCACTCATGAGCTAATTAACTGCTGCACTGCACTGCAATAATAACTGCTGGAACTGAGCCATCGTTAATATCATTAGTTCCACCTGTGCTTCTCCTGCAATGACAAGTAAAAATGTCAAATGGGAACAGGTCTGTGAATCTGATTTTAGGAAGAAAACACGACAACAATGTACAAAATTAATGAAAGACTTTGACCCATTGGGATAAAAAGAACAACTGGTTGATGTTCATTAAAACACATCCACCGTCTTTTGAGTTCATTTTAAGCAAAGCAGGGAAAGCCTTGTGTCTTTATTGTGTAAAATAACATGATTTAAAAAAAAAATATGGGAACCACTGCCATAATGCAACATAATTGCATCTTTCATGAGAGCCTTTATGCTTGGTAAATACTCACAATTTTCACATTAAAAAAATTTGTGCACTCCAATCCCAAGCCGAGATACCCATGTGATGTCGCTTGAGATTTTTTTTTTTTTTTTTTTGATAAAGATATTTTATGTGAAACTATTTGCACATGCTGAATAGTACTCCAATTGATAAGTGAAATAACATGCTTATGTTAAATCGATGGAGGGCCCCTTTAATGCTTTAAGATATAGTGCTTGTGCTGTGTTATATAAGGCCAGGTTTGTGGCAGAAATATTTGCGAACGTGTTGCTTTAGCTTGAATCCAGGGGCACACCCGCTGATGATCAGTCTAAAATCATGACTGTGAATTTTGGGGACAACAGGCAGCTCAAGTGCCTCGTGTTAATGACAGCTGGTCATTTACAGGGCTTTAAAATAATTTGCTGTCCTTTTTCATGTTGCTGATGCGCATCAAGATGTTGTTGCACACAGCCAGTGTTGTGAAAACTACTGTTATGAAATGTAGAAGCCAATGTACTGTACACTCACTCAGGTTTAGGCTGAAGCAAAAGCCTGTATGCCATGATTGACTTTTTTTTTCTTTCTGAGATGTAGTGAAATTAGGTAGTTTTGGCGAAAAAAATTATATACATTTTATTAAATTTATTTGAAACTATTCTGTTATGTGTATGTATGTGTCTTCGTATCTATGATTTTTTTTTTCTTTTTTTTAACTTAACAATTTTTATGTTACAATCAGAAATCAGAAAGTCCTGATGATGTGTTTTTTGTTGGAAAATTTTGTCTGCATGTATGCAACTGTTACAAAGCCACTGCACTCGCCAACCTCCCCATGCACTCAGTTACCAGTTTCCCACAAACCACAGCCTAGGAAATGTCAGTAAAATTAAGTCTCTAGAGGGCTTTTAAACAGTTACTGAAAATTCATAACCTTCATTTAGATAGGATTCAATACAGGGCTGTTAAATGAGACTATTCGTAGCTACCTGACAAACTGGTAATTGAGTGTAATTCACGCAGTTGTGTCTGTTTGATGGATAGTTGAAGTGTTGAATTTTGGAGTGTGTGTTTGTGTGAGGGGGATGGGTTGATAACGGTAACATGTGGTCTGGATTGTTAAGCTGTTAGTGTATGTGTCAAATAAACATCTTTGTCTGAGGCTGAGAAGCTTCTGTGTGTATATTGTTGCTTTTTTTTATCTCCAGCTTTATGGCCACAACATCATGTTGACACTGAAGAATACAGATAAATAGATGAAGACGAGAGGATGTGTGAATATTGTGAATGTGAAAGTGGAGGTGGAAAACAATATTAATTTTATTCACCACTATTTTTATTTCATGAATGGCAACAAAGATGGATTTTATTTATGAAACTTTTTGTACATATATTTCCATTTATTCAATTTTTCATTGTTGACCATCGCCTGAATTATTTGTAGTCTGTGCAGATATGTATGGTTATTGTTGATACCATGTTATGTAAAAGGCCAGCTAAGGAAATAAAACTTGACTAATCTATAGTGGTGGGAAGCAACTAAACACAAGTATTCCTCAAGTATTGCACTACACACAATTTTGAGATACTTGAGATACATATTTTACAACTATAACTATACAACTACAACTATATCTACATGATAACTTTAAATGTAATCCGATTAACAATACAACATATGATAAAAACTAAGAATATTTCACAACTGAATTGTTTATTAATCACTGATTGTCCAGCTCTGCTTTGATTGGTTAAGCCTGAGAGTAGTGTGACTCTCCTTCATGCAGATCCCAATCACCAGAGGAATGAATGTTTGTGTCTATATTGAATGTTATGCTCTGTGATGGTCATTTTACAGTGTCTGACAAGGATATTTGGTGGACTGAAATATTGCCTAATTAAAAATGCTGGGAGCTACCAGCACAATGTGTGGACGCTTCATTTGTGTGATTCTTTCACAAGCTGCCTATAGCTATAAAACAGGGTATTTGGAAAAGTATTAATATTTCTTTAACAGAAAGAGTTGAGTGTCTACCACTATTCAGAATAAATCAAATAAATATTCTAATTCAAACAAATGACTGGATTGGATAAAGATAAATAGATGTTTCACAAAAACTGCAAGTTAAAATAAAAAACTGAAGAAAAAGAATTGTTTAGTCAAATATATTTCTGTATTTTTCATTTATTGTTGGAAAATGTATTCAAGACAACGAGGGGAGGAGGTTTGTGGTCAAAGGTAAATATTTATGTCAAGAATCTTCCCACTGAAACAAAAAATGCCATTATACTTTAGAAATTTGGCTAAAGTCAGTGGTTTTTTCAGTGGTTTTTACAGTGCTCGGACAGCCTCCAGACGTCTATTCGCGGTCTCAGGTTCTCGCGATATTTCGGCAACAATCCACCTCCAGACTGCGAGATGATGAGCGATGGCAATAGAAAACAAACCTGGGGTGGAATTTGAAACAGTTTTCAGCCGAAACGACTCTCTGGAGCTCTCCTCGCATCACGATTATGAGACAGTGCAAGCTCGTATTTTTAAGATAATAGTAATAGGAGACTCAAACGTGGGAAAGACGTGTTTGACGTACAGGTTTTGCGGCGGCACTTTCCTGAAAAATCCAGAGGCAACGATCGGAGTCGATTTCAGAGAGAGGACGCTGGAGCTCGATGGAGAGAATATCAAGGTGAGATGAACCACAAACACACACTATACACATCTACATTTTTATGTCACGCATACCTCATCTTGCTGCTTAATTAACACAGCCATCTGTCTGAGCTAAGAGTCATACGTGGACACAGAGAGACACAGGGAGTCTGACCTGGAGTCTGTTTTTAGCCATTTAAGACTGGTGATGGCACCATTTCAAAACATTGATTTCAAAGAAATGGGCCTTACTGGTAAGGTAGGATATATGCCCTGTCACTAAACCACAATAATACGCACTGTAACCCTGCAGATAAAGGTAAACCATCATACAACTGCATCTATGTGAAGATTTGGGCTAACTTCTGTAAATCAGCTTTAATTTTCTTTTTGGTTCCAATTGTTTTATATTGATGAAAAGAAATGAGACTTTGTGGGATGACATGGAATAATCTAATTTGACATCAAGGTGAAATCTATCCCTGCATCAGCCACTATTTATTTCTAGTAGGCTAAGGAATGGACCATAATGAACCTACTAGACCTTTTAGGTGTTATGCTGTTACAGGATAAAGAACACAGGTTAAACTAATTTCTTTTGACTGTTTCTCAGTTGCATAGCGAGCCAGCATGGAAAATATCAGGACACAGAAACTAGTGAATCTAAATTGAATGTAGTTGTATTTCATTTTTATCAGTGCTTTCCCTCTTTATGACAGCCCAAGTGTCTGCTGCCAGAGAGGTAATTGCAAATAGGCTTTTTTTTAAGCACACAGTTTGACTTGTCATAGTAAGAACACATGGTGAACTAATAACATTAACATGGCTCTGATTGCTTAAGCAAAACAAAACAATACCAGGACCCTGACAACAAATCTAAATGGAATCGATCCATCATCTTTTGCTTTTCTTATTGTGACACTGTGACTGAAATTTTTATTTTATTCAAAACAATGAACCTCTCTTTTGAACCTAAATTTGGCTTATTTCTTTGGATTAGGGCGTTAGCTGATAAACAAAGCATACAAGGGACGTCTGAAAGTATTAAGAGATGGATTGACACATTTACAATTAGAAATCTAGAATAACACCACCCCTTTTGATATTGATATTTAAACGTCATATCAATGTTTATTTCTGTCCAACTAGTTGCAGATCTGGGACACAGCGGGTCAGGAGCGCTTCAGGAAGAGCATGGTGGAGCACTACTACCGCAGCGTCCACGCCGTCATCTTCGTTTACGACGTGACCAGCCTCTCCTCCTTCGAGAGCATCCCCGAGTGGATTGAGGAGTGCAGCCGACACTCTGTGGGGCCCCTGGTGCCGCGCATCATGGTCGGAAACAAGTGCGATCTGAGGAACCGCCGGGAGGTCCCTGCGTCCGCTGCCCAGTGTCTTGCTGACAGATACAACTTCCCCTTATTTGAGACTTCGGCCAAAGACCCTGCTGAGAAGGAACATGTCGATGCTATATTCCTGACTATAGCTTACAGGCTGAAGAGCCACAAACCTCTGAGACTGAAGCAGCTGAGTGAGAGCGGTGAGAGGCATTTGTGGAACCAGAGAGAACAGGAAGCAGCAACTTGTCAATGCTGAGGTCACCTCCACTCTGTATTGAGAGCATGAACGAAGGCCACCGCAGCTCATAGAGAATAAAGGTGCTGAAGAAAGCAGTGTTAAGCAACCAAACACTAAGACTGAACTCAGAGAGGCCTCTTAACCACATAAAAAGGACCGAAGCTTGCTATAATTTTACACTTTACCCACCTACTGTAAGGCACAGGGAGTGACACAGGTGGTGTGGGTAATAGTGTATATATACATTTGCACAATATTAAATCAACATTTCATTGAAATGCATGAATGGATGCGGAGTAATGACCAGTATTTGTAGCTCAAACTGCACATTAAATCACTTTTCAAAAACAACAATTTAAGATGTAGGCAAATCATATGCAATCAGCTGTCTAGCACCATAATGCATCAACAGAATTCAAAGCAGACCGTGAATTATCGGACAAATAGATTTCAATGTGCATAATGGGACCAATAAGGTAAATTAACTGTGAAGAAAACTGTGCAATTATTTCCATTAATAAATGTTTAAAGTGATATTTCAATTGTTAGAGAAGGATAAGTGCAGCATGAGTTTTGATGCTGCTAGTGAATGCGTATTTCTCCATATGAACATAACCAGCCTTATGTCAGTCAACCCCATTCACCATCACAGTTGTTTTGTCGAAAGATCCGTCAAACCAAAAACACTAATGGCAAAGCGTAGCTGTCCTTTAGGATGAAATGAAAATCCACATAGTTCACTTGAAATGCATGAGTGAACACAAGCTCAGCAATTCTTAAAATCTGTATTATGATGTGGGGGGGAATCACATCTGACTGATACTTTTGTTGCATGTGTGCAATAATGCAAACACTCAGCAGAATGGAGGTTTGTGATCATGTAAAGCTGCAAATCAATAAAAGAGGTTTTATCCCTCCAATTTTAATATTTGATGTTTTTAAGAGTTTGTTTGATAGAATTGGTATTATGACTGTAAGTGCTCATGTCCTTACGTATTCTTTTCTGCCATTAAGTTATTGCTTCAGTGAGTATGGGACACAGCTGTTGTCACACTGAAATGGACTGGACAGTGTCCTTGTAGAATAATGAGCATCAGCACACACACACAATCTCATTTATATTTAGAAATCACTACATATTTCAGTTTTGTTGATAAAACACAACATATGGATTCTTATGTGGTACTATCATATCTTGAAATGTGTGTTTATATATTATTTTTTATATAGAGTAAAATTATTAGTAGAAGTAGAGCACTAGGAATACTTTCTTAAATTGTAATGCACTTTCAAATTCTAATTTACTTATAAACGTATTAAATATGCATAATACTGTCTGTTCTATTAGCTTTATTCCATCAGATAATGCTTGATATCCATACTTCACCCTAGTTTGCAATATTTTAATGTTGACAAAATATTATAACTACAAAGCCTATTTTTAAAAAATATGTATTGTTCTTCTAGTGGGTGTAGTTCAGCTGTTGTGAAATCATAGATGTTCAAATTTTCCATTTCTCTGAGCACTTTCAAACTGTTATACCACCAACCAGTGGCCAATTTATGCATAGCCATAGCGGTGATATATTTACGAAACCTTGTAAACTAGAGACTCCTCTGTTAAAATGATCATTCCCCAGGAAGTTATTTAGGGGAAAAATATAGCAATCGAATTGAAACTAAATTCAACCACTACCGTGTCTTTAAAACAAATATCAAGGGTTACAAAACAATCTGTCTCTCTCTGTTTGCTGTAACTTTATCGATCCATGAGGTCTCCGGAGGACGCTCATATTTACCAGCTTGTGTTAAGTTCGTAAACGCAGCACAGTCACCGAGCAGCAGCAGCCTGTATTCTTAACACGGCGTCTCTCTGCGGCCATGGTAACACTTTCCTCAATACCGGACCTCTGAATCAGAGACAAACTACACTAAACAAGTGCTTTTCATGCAGGTATGAGCATTATTGTCACGTTAGATACGTAGTTAGAGAACACAGCTGTGGTTGTGGACCGGTTCTTGTTGTTGTCTAGCTGTACATTTACCACATACTTGGGAGGATTAAGTGGCGTTTACGTTATTTATTGGCACACGGATCGGTTTGTTTTATGTCCGTGGCCTAGCAGCAAGCTAGCAGAAGCTAACGTCGCTAAGATGAGGGCAGGGTGTAGACAAGTAAACGAGCTCATTTGAATAGTGGGCTTGAGGAAACCGTGTGCTGAACTGGCTGCGATTAACAATTAAAAACACACACACACACACACACACACACTCCCTTGAATCAGATATCTTAACTACAGTACCATGCTTTGACCGGTGTAGCCGCCTAATAGCTTCCGTCCTATTTGGCAGACACCTGACTTGGTTGAAGCTTGAAGCTGCACCATCGTGTAATAACTGGACTTAGCAATGTCGTTTTGACCTAGTTTAAAAACGCGCTAACACAAACAAAAGCAACAGACTTTCATTTCTTTTGAACTCGATGACAGATACTTGGTGGCAATGCAACCTCTGCACCATTAAGTATGAGTCTGAGGTTTAGATCATTCATACTGCAAAACAAGTTTATTATGAATATGTGAGAATGTGTTGGTGTGTGGCAAGATTATGCATGCGGATCAGGGACCACAGCCCTAATGTGTGATTATGGCTTTGACCAAATTTTGAATGTCTATTCATCTGAAACATTTGCATATATCTGAACTTTTCAGACAGTAGGATTCACAGATTAGGCATATAAAGTGTTCCGTCATGTAATCCAATGTAACCATGAGTAAATATTTCATTACATCTGGTTATAAACATGTGCAGTGAACACTGACATGGAGAGTTCATGACACAATAGATGTTTGTGTTTATGTTGTTTATGTTAAAGAGGTTACCTTTTTTTATAGTTGAACTGTATTGCTGTATATATGGACTAATAATTTATTCAATTATGATAGAGTTTCTTTGTGTAAAAATGTAGAAATGAGTATGCAAAACAGAAATGTGTCCAGTTAGGGTGTGGGTCTGTTTGTGTTGCGGTGTTTGTTTTGTGCATGTGTTTGTTTTGTGCTCCTAGAAGTTGACGTAGAGTGTTAGTATGTGAATTATTATTGTTGTGAATAATTTATTATTGTTGTGCAAGTTTTGCGCATAGAGATGCAATGCAGGAACAGATATAGGGAAGAAATACAGTATGTTTTTAGGGTGCCAGTTTGTATGATTTGAATTCCCATCAATGTAATGTAGTTATTTGCTGACTAGCCAACACCATAAGTAATAAGTTTGTCCTCTTTTTTTCTCCATCAGCATACAGCTGTTATTCAGCATGAATTTGGGAGACATATGTGACAATGCCAAGAAGGGCCGCGAGTATGCATTGCTTGGGAACTATGACTCCTCCCTTGTGTACTACCAAGGTGTCGTTCAACAGATCAGCAAGCACTGTCAGTCCCTCAGAGACCCTGCACTTAAAGTCAAATGGCAACAGGTGAGTTCCCCAAATGCCTTTGTTCTAACACAGGTCATTAAACTGTCACTAAACGGGCGCCCGGGGAGATACATAAGTAGCATTAGCAGGTCTATGTGGTTGTTTATTCTGTCAGCTCTTTTTTAATGGAAGATTGTTTGGCCTGTTATTAGTTGTGGATGCAATTCTGCCTGTTGTTCCTGGATGTTCTGATGACAAGTAGTTTTTGAATTTATTGCATTTATATAAACTCATCGTTGTGCTTTCGATTGCTGTCTGCAAGTCAAACAGCCTTCCTGAAACATTGGAACAGCTTTGCTACAAACCCAGCATTGTTCTGCCACAGGGATCAACACACACAAACTGTTGTATTGTTGTACTTTTGGTAGGAAGCTCTCTGATGCACCACTGATACCTTACTGACTGTTCTTCTTCTGTTTGTGATCAGGTCAGACAGGAACTCACTGAGGAGTACGAGCAGGTGAAGGCCATCATGGGAACACTGGACAGCTTTAAGTCAGAGAAGCCAGGGGACATTTTCGCACCTCAATCTGAGGAGAAGCCCGATGACCCAGCAGTTTGGCCCCCTCCCATCCCTGCAGAGCACAGGTGTGTGCTCTGCAGATGCGGTGTGTGTGTGTGTGTGTGTGTGTGTGTGTGTGTGTGTGTGTGTGTGTGTGTGTGTGTGTGTGTGTGTGTGTGTGTGTGTGTGTGTGTGTGTGTGTGTGTGTGTGTGTGTGTGTGTGTGTGTGTGTGTGTGTGTGTGTGTGTAAGGCTCTGACTTGCAGGGTCCATCTAATTCAAAATAAACGTTTATCAAGTAGTTTAATGTCATATTTATAGTTATTATTTATTTAATATTTATTATATATACAATTTATGTTTAATGAAAGATCATTTATTTTACTCATACCTATATAAATATTGTATTGTCACATTTATATCTGCAGGAACCCCTTTGAAGTGCACATCTGTTTTGCATACATCTGTACCAGCACAATGGTGACTCACCATGGCGGATTTTTTTTATTACAGTCTATTCATTGAAGTGGACATACCAAACTTTACCACCACAGAGAACAAGCAGAGCTGGTTTCATGTTCATGTCCCTCTGTGGGAACATTAGGCACACGCCATTACCACAATTTCCTCAATTGCAAATCATCCCGCTGTTATCTGTTCTCAGCCATGTGTGTAGTTTTAAACCCGGTGTGTGTGTGTGTGTGTGTGTGTGTGTGTGTGTCCGTGTAGGAATCCAGTTGCTGTGAAGCGTCCCAACAGTGCGGTGAAGCAGCAGAGGAAGGACTCCCCTGGTCTGCAGCATCGGGGAGCAGGACCAGGAGGCCGCGGTCAAGCCAACGTTAAAGCAGACCGACCAGGATTCAGAGAGGCGCGTGGCACAAAGGCCAAAGACGATAAGGTGCAAACTGCAGACCATGATCAGTGGTTGAGTGAATGGAAAAATGAAAATGGGTGAGGTCTTTATGAAATGAATCAATCTGTCCTAAAAAAATACATGTTTTTCCTTCCTCTTTTTCTTGTCAGGGAAAGAAAGGGGCTGGCGAAGCAGTGGGGGATGTAGAGCAGAAGAAATTTGACGGCACAGGATACGACAGTGACCTGGTGGACTCACTGGAGAGAGACATTGTGTCTCGTAACCCTAATATACACTGGTACGGTAGCATACGCACAGAATTTCACATACAGCTTTACACTTTGTGCTGCAGGAGCTGTTTCTTTTTTTTCTTTCTTTCTTTCTTTTTTTTTTAGCAGCACTGATTGAATTCTCTTTGTTGAACTTTAGGGATGACATTGCTGATCTGGAGGATGCTAAGAAGCTGCTGAGAGAAGCAGTGGTGTTACCCATGTGGATGCCTGACTTTTTTAAGGGTATTCGTCGGCCCTGGAAGGTACACACATACACACACACAGACGCACACACTCGAACACAATTACACAGCAATTAGAGATCAACATGTTTTTTTTTCTACATTGTTTTTATTGCAGTTTTTGTTTCCATTCAACAAAACAAACAGTATCTACAAAAATTAGACACAAAACAAAACGAACACAAAACATACACGACAGCTCTTACATGAGACATTAACATATGGCAATACAAATACAAGAGGTGGTGGGTCAGTCTTACAGTTCACGAATGTTGTTCAAGTGCACATCAGTCTTTTTAATAGAATGGAGTAAAGGTCCGGTCCAATATAGTCCAAAAATGGGCGCCACACTCTGTTGAACTGATCTACACTGATGTATGAAGTTGGTAAGATATTCTAGAGGGATCAGTTCAAAAATTATTTTGCGCCAACCACAAATCAACACATGTTTAATCTCACATTTGAACATACATGCTCTCTACTCTAAACTCCAACCTAAGTAGATTAAAATCAAACACTGCCACAGAGTGTGCTGTTTCACCCGGTGAATCTTATGGGTAATATGGAAGGGAAACTTCAACACTTATAAGAGACAGAAAGTAAAGAGTCCTACAATACAATAGTGAAATAGATAGGTACAATGAATACAGTCCTGTGTGAACACATCAAGAAATTAAAGATACTTTATCTGTCATTTCTGCTGTGGTTTATATTTTCTTTACTGAGCTTTGTCAGACCTACATCAACAAGTTATTCCTACAAAACCAAGTAATGCAACAACATAGAGCATTTCACTATGAATATAAAGGGATGTAGTTTGTCAAAAAAAAAACAGGCAAAAAAAAAACAGGCAAAATAATCCCCAGGCTCTTTTATCATTAGTCATAGATTTCTAACAGTTTCCATGACAACAGTTGATAAGAAAAAAACCTGCATGTGCATGTGCAGGTGACTGTCCTGACGTTTTTGTGAGGTGAAATCTCCTTTACAAAGTTGCAGTGTAATGTGCTTCATGTGTTTGCGTCACTAGCAGCAGGCCTGTCTACACAACGTCTACATGACTGAATGACCGGTCTGAGCTCAGCTCCGTCATGTGAGGCCTCTTCCCCTCAGGCCTGCCATGTGAGGGTTAATAATAATAATAATAATAATAATAATAATAGATTTTATTTGTATGGCGCCTTTCATGGCACTCAAGGTCGCCTCACAGAAAATAATTGCATACAGAACATCAGAACATCTCATAAGCAAAAAACACAGCATAAAAAACAGCACATATAAAAAACTACTGTACTGTATACTGTATCTTATTTTTTGACAGCCACACAATGCTTTCCATTTTTTTGAGGATGTGCAAGCATAATTTAACTCTTTCCTCAGATAACGGAAAATGAACTCAAACGAGGCATTAGTACATTGGCTGTAGAAAAAAAGGACATTTGTAAGGTCATGGCTGTTTCGACGGCACACAGGTAGGCTGAAAGTATTTGTGCATCATTATAGCTGACATTTAGTATCGAGGTCTGTGCTGCATGTGCACCGTCCCACTCCCACCAGCTCCTGCTGTGATTCTGACAAGTCTTGCCGTTGCATACGTTAATTTAATTGAAAATCTGTCCGTCCCATTCTTCTGAGAATATAAGACAGGGCAGTGTATGGATTCCGAGGCAGCGGGGACCACTAATACATGAAAATGTAAATGTAATCTCCATAGCAACTCTCACAAACCAGATGCCAAAATGTCAGCCAGCAGAGCAGCAGTGATGTCTGACTAATTGACTAACAGAGGAGATTTGCATCAGGCATGGTATTTCTGCGTAATATTACTGGCATTTCAACAACTGCAAATTAGTGGTGCTTTTGGCATTAGCCCTCTCTCTTAAGCGTGCATGAATCGGCAGTGACTCAGCGCAAATTGACAGTAATTTTAGATGTTTTGAGAAACTGGCAACAAGTTGTTATCATGAGCGCTCAGCTGCCAAAACCGAAGGAAGAGGTGACTTATTTAAATTGCTTATACCAAGAGCGACACTTGTCTCTCTGTCTGTCTACACTGTGGACACAAAGCCTCTGGCGCACAAGTCGATTTAACAATGAACAATTAATTCAGAGCATCGATGTTTTGTTTTTTTTCTTACCTGCAAGGTATTGTATGTCGTTAACATTGTAAATTACAATAGAGAATAATTAGAAGTATTCTCTGCTTTCTCAGATTTTCTGAGCTGCCTTTTCCTGTTTTTTAGCTCAGTAGATTTAAATGCAACACATACTGAAGTGAATACTCAGTTTTCCGATAACAGCAGGAGACAGTTTGTCATATCTGCCAGTATTATATAAATCTAGGTTTTCACAGTGAGTGTGTCTGTGAGAAGTTGTAGTGCAGTCACACACAAACTTTTCTTTTTCCATTTGTTTATGCGTTGAGGTTTTAACAACAGTGTGTTTCTCTCAGGGTGTGTTAATGGTCGGCCCTCCAGGGACAGGGAAGACCATGTTAGCCAAAGCCGTGGCCACAGAGTGCGGGACTACTTTCTTCAACGTGTCCTCCTCCACGCTCGCCTCCAAATACAGAGGCGAGTCAGAAAAACTTGTTCGTCTGCTGTTCGAAATGGTACGTACACATGAGGGTATATGGGTGCATGCACAGTAGAGACTATCCGTGAATCGCAGGGCTGGTTCAGTCTGCAGCTCCGTCCACATACTTTAGTGTCCTTGAGTAAGACGCTGAACTAAATCCCTCCTGATAGTCAGGCAAGCAGGCTGCACGGTAGCTGTGTGTGGGTGGGTGGCTGAAAGGCAAATTATAAAGCACTTATGACAAAAGTATTATATAAAAATGCATATGTATAGTGCAGAAGATTGAAAATGCATACTTATAGTTATACACTGCCCAGTGCCCGTCCAAAAAAAAAAGTCACCACCTGGATTTAACTAGGCTTATAGGTAAGAGCCTCCCATTGGATAATTACTGCATGGATGATTATTATTATAACTTATTTCAGCTGGAAGACACATCCTATGGTTTTTGAAAAGATATTAATCTGCTTCAGAAGGGTCAGATTATTGGCATTCATCAAGCAAATAAAACATCTAAGGAGATTGCTGCTGAGACGAAAATTGGGTTAAGAACTGTCCAACGCATTATTAAAAACTGCAAAGACAGTGGGGAACCATCATCTTCAAGGAAGAAATGTGGTTGGAGAAAAACCTTGAATGATTGTGATTGGCGATCACTTAAACGTTTGGTGAAATCAAATCGTAAAAAAACAAGATTGTTGTGAAATTGCAGAAGCTTATCTAAGGGAATGCGTGCCATATTTAAAGCTAAAGGTGTGTGACTTTTTTTTTGGGACAGGCAGTATATTTCAGAGAATACATTTGTTATGATATATGGCTATGGTTAAGTAATACAGACAAAAGTTTAATTCTTACACTATGTTTTCTCGTAGGCCCGGTTTTATGCACCTACAACAATCTTCATAGACGAGATAGACTCCATGGGTGGTAGGAGAGGAACATCTGATGAGCATGAATCCAGCCGCAGGGTCAAATCAGAGCTCCTGGTCCAGATGGACGGTGAGTGCAGCAGGGAGGCGAAGCTGTGACTGGGTTTCTGAATCGAGCTTGGTTTTCAAGGTCATTATTATATCAGACATACTGTTCAACCAGGTGTGGGAGGAGCTCAGGAGAACGATGACCCTTCTAAGATGGTGATGGTCCTCGCCGCCACCAACTTCCCCTGGGACATCGACGAGGCGTTACGACGACGTCTGGAAAAGAGGATCTACATCCCACTGCCCACAGGTGAGCGCATCGCCTACACAACCAATCAAAGCAAGGGTCACTCGTAGGCTAAAAGAGGCTGCACAGAATAACAAGAAATAGTGATTCACACTATGGTCTTATTGATGGTGTGATCTACTCCTCTGATGTATTTATTGTACACAAATATGTGTGTGTGTATGTGTGTGTAGCCGCGGGGCGTGTCGAGCTCCTAAAGATCAACCTGAGGGAGGTGGAGGTGGCTGCTGATGTGGACCTGGACCTCATCGCTGAGAAGATCGAGGGCTACTCCGGAGCAGACATCACCAACGTCTGCAGGTGTGTGTCTGTTAACATCTGGATACTTTAGTGGTCGGATCATCCTGCATCACCTCTGAGGAGAATACAGAAACAGGATGTTACAGAGCACACACACATACAAACACACACACCTAGATACATGTTCACACTGGTCGAGTAAGTAATTACTGAGACACATTTATCCTATGTGACACACCACCCTTGCATACACAGGATATGAATATAATAAATATAATGGTTAATCAGAATATGATTTATGTTTAATAATTATTTAGTTTAAAGGGATAGTTCAACATTTTGTCAAATTGGCCCATTGCCATAATCCCTATAGTTTTAGCAGTAGGTTTGTTACCTTTAATTGTTGGTGCAAGCTATTATTAGAACGACGGAGCAGAGCCGCGAGCTGCTCAGAGCTACACTAAGGAGGCTCATGGGATCTCTTGGTTTTCCTCATCAAACTCATCAAATACACAATCCAACAACTCCAAAACACTCTCGTAGACAAGTTGTGACCTGCACGTTCACCACGCTATGAGATAATAATGGAACGTTACGAGACAGAGTTGTTTTCGAGGCAAATGCAGAGACTGCTTGCCGAAAAACTGTCCCCGACGGGATCACCAGCGGTTTTGCATGAATTTACCTCGAAAGCTACTTCTTGATCCTAAAACTATAGGGATTATGGCATTGGGCAAATTTGCCAAAATGTTGAATTATCCCTTTAACATCTTCCTCCTTGCTGTCATCCTTGATGTGAGCATCCCATCTATGGTAGCTATGCTTGGAATGGCAGGTATTTTATGTTGCCAACGTCGTCTCTCCTCATCTCCATCTCCCATTGTTTTAACGATCTGGAATGTGTGTGAATATCATCCACACAGCCTGTAGCCTTCAGGATTTGATCACAGCTCAGACTCCATCTCTTTTAACACGAGGAAAACCTTTCAAATATGAAACAGTTTAAATACTATTCTAAGTATGTGTTAGTTATGTGAAGTGATGAGTAACGGTCGTCTGTCCTGTGTTTCTCTCTGTGCCCGTCAGGGATGCGTCCATGATGGCAATGCGTCGTCGAATCCAAGGCCTGAGCCCCGAGGAGATCCGAGCTCTGTCCAAAGACGAGCTGCAGATGCCCGTCACCATGGAGGACTTCACCCTCACGCTGAAAAAGATCTCCAAGTCTGTCTCTGCTGCCGACCTGGAAAAATATGAAGCCTGGATGACTGAGTTTGGGTCAGTATAGAGAACGTGCAAAGGTGGAACTGGTAGCTCTGAAAACGATGAACAGGAGGAACTCGGAAGTGTAAGTCGCAGAGCAGAGTAAACTCGAGCTTGCGAACCGGGATGCACACCAAGGGATCAAGATAACACAGAGGCTAAAGTTCACATCAGAAGACTGGTGCCTTTGAGAGAGGATAATGAGAAGTGTCAGTGGCTTCACTCCTGCCCTTTCCCTTATTTCCCCCCTCGTTGTTGCTGCGACACAGTTGTGTAGTGACTGTCAATCATCCAGCTGCTGACTGACAAGTGCCCTGAGGAAGAACTCGTCTCACACAGGGAACTTTAAATGTAAAAAAAAAAGTAGCCTAATACACACAGGTAGACCAGGGAATTCACACTAGTTTTACTTATCAGGCCTCATGCAAGAATATCTTCAGATTCTTTGTCTGCCCATTCATAACTTGTTAGTTTCAAACCGATAATTGCCATAAAATCTGTTGGTGATTGTTTGGGGAAATTCTGATAATCAGTGTTTTTTCAAATTGCTATACAGGAGACCCGGGTCTGCTCCATCTCTGTGGGGTTAGGCGGAGGGTTAGGGTCCAAATGTTACCAAAGAGTAAAAACAAGAACACGGAGCTTCAGCTTCAGCATAGAGAACAAAACAGGTTTAGTGCCTCAGGTGTGCGTAAGGGGACAAACAATTAGACAATCTCAATATCATTTGCAACAAATCATCATCACTACTGCATCATATTGTGACAGAGATATGCGAGTATTAATCAGACCACCAGTAACAATAGTGAATGATATGATTCATTTTTGCTTAGTCTGGTCATTCGCATATGTCCTCAGATAAATGAATTATAACACCCACTAAATATTACTTGGAAGACAGGACATGTCTGATTTGGCAAATGAACTTAAATCACTAAAGAACAAATATGTCAGTGTTTGCAATTCTTGCATGAGGCCGTTGTCTTGAAGAACTGTATGTTTGAGCACTTTCGATGTATTTCCTGGAGGATCCTGTGAATTTCCTGCTGACTGAACACACTTGAAGAACCGTGATGTTACGAAGTGACTGATTAGGTGTTTGTGTTTGTTTTTATTTGTTGTCGTTTTTAATATCTTTTTTTTATTTTTTATTTTGGTTTAGTTTTAGCCCTGTTGAAACAAATGTAGTCAGGCTAAAATAACACACGTCCATGTGAATTGTCTAGTATTGGGTTAATCCTCACCTACGTAAAGGTTCTTGTATTTTATGAAATCTATTAAATTGCACTCTGTGAAGTGAGTAAGATTGTGTCTAGTGTTGAGTCATTGTGAAGACAGGAGGAGCTGAGTGAGAAGAAAGTATATTTTGAACAAGTGATGGACTCGATCCATAAGGTATGGATGATGATGATTACTATCCTTCTGAGGCTGCCTAAAGTGTTTGGAGCGCCCTCCTTAGGGCAAATGATTAACCACCCAAAGCTCTAACCATTGTGTTATTTATTGTGGTACTTACACAAATTGCCATTTCATATTAAATCTCAACAGAATTGATTCATTACGCTAAGATTGGTGAAATATTCAGTGTGAACGTTATATTCGAGGAAAGAATAATTTGACAAACAAACAAACAAAAAAAAAACATTTTGTCAATTGTTATTGTTCTGCTACATTAAACCTGTGGTGGCAGCTATGGCATTAGGTACATTACAGTGAAACAATAACAGTATATGATCGGTATTTCTGCTATGGAGAAATTTAGAGACTCTGAAAGTCTAAGAAGCCATCTGTTACACATCTCTAATGAGCACATCAGAAGGTTTTTGCTGTAATTCCAACCGCAAACAGAAGCGTCTTTTGAAATCTCACTAAACAAATAACAAAGCTGGGCAAGAAAAAAACAAATTGCCCTCTTCACTATTCTTCATGGTCATAACAGTTTTGTGAGATGCATTCTGTCACTTCGCTCTGTTGCTTTTTGTTTTTTCTGTACGACTCAAACAAACCTACTTTTTTCTAGGTCACCAGATGTTCATTTGATGTTTGAAACGTCTTAGCCAGCCTGTTACTTTCCAAATGCAGGACAAATGGCATGCGCCACTGTTCATCCTTTGATGAATCTAAGGCAGATTTTAACAGGTGGCTTCATTGTCAAGCAGTCTTTGTGTCCCCTAAATTTTCACTATTGTATTGTAAGACTGTTATAAATCTCCCATCATGCAAAGAAGCAGATTTTTCTTTCTTTCTTTCCTTTTTTTTTTTTTTTTTACTATTTTGAAAGCAAAGCATTTTCCAAAAACATGATTTTGAGTATTAGACACCTGCAGCTTAGCAGTTCAGTGTTTTCCCAGTCATCATAGCTAATATTTGCCTGGGTCAATAAGATTTGCAGAGGAAGAGCTTGCTTTCCTATAATAGATAGATGTGAAAAGTATTTGCTGTAAACGTTATCAGAACATTTCAGCTATATGACTGACATTATTAGTAATTACAATCAAATGTACAGGGTTCCTACGCAAGTATGGAAAGTATGGAAAAGTATGGAATTTGATTTTATACATTTCCAGGTCTGGAAAAGTATGGAAAATGGAAACTATTATATGGAAATATATTTTTCTTAATACTTCTCTGGGTTTGGTCTCATCTGAAGTTATGTGGGTTAATTATTTTGTATGCGCTATTGTACCTAGCTACAATCTCCAGGAAATTATTTGGTTACATAATGACATACACATTCAGAATAATGAAAACAAATTATAAATTGCATGCTTTTTTTATATTCTGCACATCTATTTACTCAAATATCACGAATAATATGAATATTTTAACGAGAAGTCTGGAAATTAGGGTCTGGAAAAAGTATGGAATTTGGACATTTCAAATGTGTAGGAACCCTGAATGTAAGATAGTATAGCATGGTTGACCTGGGGCATTCGACCAGTTGGGTAGCTCAGTGTGTAAAGTAGGTAACTTTGGATTGGTAGGCTTGAGGTTTGAATCCCCCTTGAGGAAAGTATGTTACTTTTTGATTAATAAGATCTGAAGAAGAAGAGCTTGTTTTGCTGTAATTACAATGAATTGTGGTTTGTGTCATCATTGGTAGGTATTATCAGCAGATGGGTAGCTAATGGTAGGTAATGCCATTGACTGTGGACTGGGGTTCAAATAACATATGGAGCCAGAGCGAGACGGATAATAAGAAGAAAGCCATGCCGAGATAGCGTGGCCTTGGGCCCAGCCATATGCACTGTTACACAGACTTAACACAGTAATTACACAGACATTGCTTAAAACATTATTTGCATTAGAGGGAATAAACGTAACGGATCCAAACAGTGTATTACAATGATTCAAATTCCAGTTTTCCCCATCCTGCCAATAATATGAGTATGAAGGTGGCAAAATTGCACACACCTGTGCTGATCTGAATCCAGTGGATGAGTAAAGACTCCAGCAAGAGCCAATTAATCACCATAGCAACACCAGACATAAGGGCCCCTTAGAGCTCCACTGTCATACATGCAGTCATCAGTGTTGTGAAAGGACACCCTAAAAATAAAACTCCCTGGTAAATAAATGAACTTAAATTTACCCTACAGCTTAATTTAATTTACTCAACTTACAGTGAGACCAATATGTTGTGAAGGGCACTTGTCCCTGTACTGATTTTAGCAACACATCACTGTATCAACCCCAGTTACTGTAGGCCTATAATAACATGTTTATTTCTGCTGTAATGTTGGGGACTTTAACATGGCTCACTATTGGAGCCCGGTTCAAATGGTCATTCAAGAGACTCCAGCTTTTCCCACTTTGGTGTTTGATTCATTTTCCAGCTGCCACTTGACACACACAATGAATGCCTTGATTTTCAATGACAACTTTGACCATCTTTTTTTTTTCTTTTTAATTGGCTCTCTTGCGTAGCCTATGCTTTAGTGAATACTGGATGGGAATTGGAGAATCCTCACTTGGATGGAAAAAGGGCACCTACGCAGCCAGTCTATCACAACCAATGAGGATTTCCTAAAATAACTTGGGGTGTCCAAACTTTTGCATACACCTGCACCTACATTTGCATACACCTGCACTTACATTTCAAAAAAGTAGGGTAGTCTGCTGGTGCCTGATGATTAAAACTACAAAAAGCGCGTGTAAACCACTGCCACTGAGGGTATAATAATAATTGTGTACTGCTCTGCTCTGCTCTGCTCTGTGTGGTGCGCTGCTCCAGTGACGCTGTGTGGTTGCCTGCATCAGCGCATGGTTGCAACGCGACAGCTCCCGGAGACGTTTCATTTTTCCCCCTCTCCGCTGCTGTTGTTATCACACTGGGTCTACCCTGCTCCGCGCAAGAATGGAGACTAAGCCGGTCATCACCTGCCTTAAAACCCTCCTCATCGTTTACTCCTTCGTGTTCTGGGTACGTAGCTGTTCGGTATCTTATTCTAAATTAGAAAAAAAAAAAAAAAATTATACCCCTGCAGAAAATGATCGCAATCCATCCACCAAATCCACCGCTATGTGTGTGGGTTTTTTTGTGTTGTGTGTGTTGTTGTTGTGCGTGATGAAGGGGTGGACAGAGCCAGCATCATCGACGGAATTATTATTATGTCTGAAATATACGCTAACAGATCGACCACTCGCCTCCCATAGCGATCAACATACGCATTTTTATCGTCTTCCATTATGTAACTTGTGTTAAGGTTACACATATTTTGGCTGCTGCCTGGGCGTCAGTGCTGTCAGGACATTGCATGCATAGCATCATGGTTGTAGTCAGTGAGCGCGGTGGAGGATGTTAAGAGGCTGTCGCCGCAACGATGTGACTGTGTCTGATAAAAGACAGAAACACCGTTAAGGGGCCTAGTCTGTGTGATAAGGCCCGTTTAAAGCCCCTCTTTTTCTGGCCACATACTCTACATTTCGGGGGTCGTTCCTATATATTCTTAAAGGGGCCCTCCACCATTAGGGTTTACCCCATATAGGCTAGACATGGATGAAACGTAACTATAACATTTACTCAAGTAGCTCATTGTAGTGAAGTACTAACAGGGCCCCACTGTATAGCCTATAGTAGTAATAGTATTAGTATGTCCATTTTAAGTTATTTTATGCTTTTGCTTCCAGATAAAGATATATATTTTTAAATATAGGCTATAAAACCCAGTTAAAATATTAATCATGCATTTCAGAACTCTCTAAATGTATGTACATTATTTAAAATGATCACTCAACAGATTCAATGAGAAAATGTTGCTTACATGTTATTGCATCAGTAATAACCATCAAATATGTATGTGTATGTTATAAATATTATATAAATACATTTCTTGTACAGTATGCAATTAGATCTATCAGAATAGGAAAATTGTATCCTGTAATCTTGGAAAAATACTTCATTTAGGCTATAAGTACACATCCAGTAATTCAATATCCCAACCCCCCTAATCTTAGTCATTATTATTGGTGCAACCTAACAGGTTTCACTTTCATGTTGATGCTTGTTGCAGTAGAGGTTGTTTTACTCAAGTAACATATTGCATTTAATTTGCTCATTTTAAGTTGATAGATAGATAGATAGATAGATAGATAGATAGATAGATAGATAGATAGATAGATAGATAGATAGATAGATAGATAGATAGATAGATAGATCAGTTGGCCTACCTCTGGATTTTCCTGCCAGTGTGTTGCGCAGCAAAGGTTTGCTTTCGTTTGAATTTATGAAAAGCTGTTTTCACAATGCTAAGCAGCAGTCTATAAGAGTCATTTCAGGAACAGACTCTGCCCATCTTTTCACTGTATAATTAAAGCTCTTTGTAACAAGTGTCCTCAGGATTTGAGCCAGCAGATTACCCGAATCGTCTCAGTTCCTCAAACTAAACACATTCGGTTGAGACTGCTTCCAATTTTGGATAAATTACTTTGAGATGAACTTGTGAAGTGAGGAGTGAAATGGCATCTCTTTATTCCCTGTGTGGTTTTCAGTGGTTTGGATGTGCCTTTGTTTACCTTTCGATTACCGATTTCCAGTCTTCAAATATGATAAAGCATTCATGCAAGCTGCAATATGAATCTAGGAACACGCATTAGCCAAGCTAAGCACAGTGGTGTGACTGAGATTTACTTGGTTTTGTGCGTAATTTTTGACCACGGTTGTGAGTTATAGGCTCATTCCAGTGTGATAGATTTCTGATAGCAGTCAAAAATGGCCAGAGTGGATTATCTAAATGGAACATGTGCAAGAGGTTTATCTGTCTTTAATGTGTTTAGGACCTGAAGAGAGCTCTCTCTGTTTTTGCTACATGTGGGAAGAGAAAATAGTTTCTGATACTTTGCCATGAGCAAGACCCAGACTAACCCCTAACATTAGAGAAGGAAATGAAATCAGCCTCTTACTTTTAAGATCTGTGGTCATGGAAGCCTGAAAAGAAAAGAAAAGCTTTGCCGTGTCCCCCTCCCCACCTCCCCACCCCCTTGCTCTGCAGACATGTGCCAATGTCATTGATATGAACTTTTATATTTAGTCGAGATTGGACGGTCTCCTAGCGCTCCCGTACATCCACAGCATCAAGTTTCAGATGTCTGAAGTGCAGGAGCGTCTCACAGTTCGCTGGCTCCCTTCAACCCCGAGGGTAAAAGCATGGATAGGGCACTGGCACCGAGCTCGGAGTGGGAGAGAGCAGCCTCGGCGTCAGGCCGCGGTTTCACTGTCATTGGCTGGCTTGTCATGGAAAATGATGTCTTAAGTGAGAATATCTGTGTTGCTGTGGTGCTTTACACACTACACACACAGGACAGTAGAAATGCAGAGCAGGTGGCGTTGTCGGCGTGGTGTCCTCGCTAGCATATTTTGTCATCACACCTTCTGTTTCTTTATTAGGCCCCGGGTAGGAGGGGTGGAGGGAAGAGGGGTGACCTGTTTTAAACTCTATGCTGTAACCAGGGGAGGTTGGGGCCAGGCATTGAATTTCAAACAAAACGTGCGAGAGAAGGAGGAGGAGGAGGCGGGTGGGGGGGGGGGGGGGGCTGCTTGGAATTCAGCAACGAGCATGAAGTCGAAATGACTTGTCCCTGCTCCTTGGACTTGATTTCCCCTGTTGGCTTCAAAATGAACACTTTAGCATTGACAGGATGATTCTTTATTTTGTATTTGGCAGTAGCTACATATTGGGTGGGGGGAGGCGGGAGGGGTGACATTTTGTTGCTGGTGATGTAGGCTATAAACACAGTGAGTATGTTGTCATCCAAAGGACTGTCATCTGCTCAGGCTGTGAGAATCACTGTTAGAAGAAAGAGTAGATGTTATTACTGACCAATCAAATCATCAGTTTGTCCTCTGGCTCAGTTGGGAGGGGATACTTTACATTATAGCTGCAATAATTGGACAATTAGTTGATTTAATCAGAAATTGTCTGACTGAGGATTGTGGATAGGATAAATCAATATAAATGGTTTCTCAGCCCTACTTTAGTTTGGCAACAGGATGATTTATGCTATGAAATAAAACATATTTGTTCCCTATCAGAGACTTTGGTGTGCCATTATTAGTTCAGTATACTTGAGTTGAGTCATGTTTTTTAGCTCGTAGCTCCTTTTTTGGCTGTGTTCACTTGTGAGGCTTCATCACAGATTGCATGTGGTGACCAGCTCAATCACATATTCAGATGTGTGTGTTCATGTGTGTGTTCTTTTAATACTTTGCTGTGGCCTAAAGTTGTAGTATTAGTAGTCCCCCAGAAATCACAGCCTTATCACTTGATTCTGCACTTACCTACTGTACACAGATGCGGCTTGTTTTGTTTTTTAATCTGACATTAGTGTTTTTCAGCTTTAATTTGTGGTGTTTTTGGTTGCAGCAAAAAAAAAAAAAGACCAGATAAATACTTTATTTGCTACCTGCCCATTGACATATGGGCCCACAGGCACTAGCTGGTTAACACAGTGGACACAATATGTCATTATTTACATGACACATGTTGACACATTGTATTAAAATCAATACTAGGTCTTTAGAAACTGTTATTTGAGCACAGTAGTACAGGGGATGACAGGAGGAGGATTCAGATAAAGAGATTAGAAAGACAATACTTGAGATGATCATAAATAAGATCTAGTGGCTCTCACTTCTCACTGTGTGCTTCACCTGCCCACAGCCTGTCAATAATAACTTTTTTATAGGTGACTCTTATATAATAGAAACCACCGCAACACGTTGGAAGTCGACATACAGAGGTATAAATGCCTTAGTATTACTGTGGGAAACCAACGCACACTTGAAACTAACTATTAATCAATGAATAATTAGTTTTTTAAGAACACCAAAAATGAACTAATTACTGCTTGTAGATGTTATCTGATAGTAAACTAGATGTGTTTGTTTAGTTTTTCTTTGACTGTGAATTGATAACAATAAAAAATATACTTGAATATTTTCACCCTCAGGAAATTGTGACAATGTGCAGACTAAACAATTAATTGATAATGATATTGATTACTATCTTAACTAGCTTTTTCTGTAGCTCATTTTTTCTTCAGGAACTGCCTCTGTGTTTTATTGTGTGTGTATGTGTGTGTGTGTTTTCTCGCACTCTAACCTTTTCTTATCACATCAGCCTCAGCTAAAACTCACAGCGTCCTTGTCTTGTGTGCCGTTGCGTTGATAGGGAAATCCGTGTGTGGATGTTTTTGCATGAGCCACGATCAAGTCTAGTCACGTAACACAGCAGCCACAGCGGACGACGTATACTGAATCGACTCTCGCTGTATTTAAAGTCTAAAAGAACCCCTAATTAAAAAACAACCATATTCAGAACAATGCAGCAGTCAAAGAACAGGCAGGCCGGAGCCTGGCGGTTTTATCGAGGTGTGAAACCTTTGCCCAGGCGTTATGTGAGCGCCCTGTCAACGGGGCAAAGTGTAAATGTAGTTAACACAGTCATTAACCTGCAGAGCATGATGTAAGCTATAGTCAGAGCGGGAACATAACAGTCAAACTTAACTTTTTTTTTTCCTTTTTCTCTGTTGTCAATCACTGATTTTTTACATGGTATGACATCAGGTTTGAGGACGTTGTTGATTAAAAGAAGGAAGCACTTCCCGTTGCTGCTGTTTCACCCATGTTGGCTCATTTTCTGCTGAGAGCTGAATGTCTTCTTCTCATCAGTCTTAGTGGTTACAAGGTGAACAGAGACATTTTGTACAGGCCTGCCCCCCCTCCTATCCCCTCCTCCCCCCTCTCTGTAGTCAGAGGGCCTGGCAGCAGGACGGCCAGCAGCTTCCTCTTGGAAGGAAGGAGGGTTAGGATGATGAGTTGGCCCTTGCTCCAGTCAGATCATCAGCAGCCGCTCCACACCCTGCTCTCTTTCCGATGCCAGTAAGACATACCCAGCTGAGACACACGCCGCTTCAGCTGCCTCGTACAGCACGCTCTTTTATCCGCAGCCTTCATTTGAAATGCTAAGAGAGAGAGGCGCAACAGGAGGAAGCGTCTCGCCTCGGATCAAAGAGCTTCTTTGATTTGTCCCCCTTTCTTTTTGTCTCGCTCTTTCTGCATGTGTGAGTGCAGGCATATTCATAAAGCAGGTGATCGCTATCCCGTACTCCTGATAAATTTGTGTCTTCTGTCTGCCATCTCCTCCTCCTTACTCTAATTGCTCTCCTTTCTTGTTCCACCTTGATCCCCTTCCTTCCTCCTTCCTCCCTCCTCCCTCCTCCCCTCCCCTCCCCTCTCCTCCCGGCACGCTGCTAAAACACAGCTATTGTAGTATCGCAGAAGTGCAGAGATAAAGGCCTGTTCCCTGCTTTCATTCTGTTTCCTGTGCTCTTTCTCTTTCTCTCTCTCCAACCCCCTTCCCCTCCACCACCCTCACCCTGTAGATAACAGGAGCCATCCTGCTGGCAGTGGGAGTATGGGGGAAGTTGATGCTTGGCCCGTACATCTCTCTGATCGCCGACAACTCCACCAACGCTCCGTACGTCCTCATTGGCACGGGGACCGTCATCATCGTTTTTGGCCTGTTTGGATGTTTCGCCACCTGCAGAGGAAGCCCATGGATGCTGAAGCTGGTGAGGAGGCCGCAGGAGAAAGGGTGGAGTGTTATGTTGCAGCAAGAGAGAGAGAGAGAGAGGGGGGAGTATTGTAGATGCTGATTAATTAGCCTCAGGTCACATGATAAAGGGAATAATGGATGACCTCCATCGTGTGGAGAGGGATCAGAAATCCAATAGATGCTGCAGGGCAGTTTGGTCGGTTAATGGTGGTCAAGTGGGTGTGTTGGAGCATGTGTGGATGTGTGTGTGTGTGTGTCTGTCTGTTAGCATAGGCAAATGATGCACACAGAGGGTTTTCATGCAAACTATGTAAAACTCCCTGTCACTTCCTCTCTCTGTGTGTGTGTGTGCAGTATGCCATGTTCCTGTCTCTGGTCTTCCTCGCTGAGTTAGTGGCCGGGATCTCCGGATTTGTGTTTCGCCACGAGGTCAGAATACAGTTCACCACATAACAACCTCATACGTCTAAAGACAAAAGCCCCAGAGCACTCTAACACTGCTGACGTGTGTGTGTGTGTGTGTGTGGTTGTGTGCATATATTTGCATGCTGCAGATAAAGGGAACCTTTCACAGGACGTACACTGACGCAGTCCTGAACTACAACGCCGAGGACGAGGCGAGCCGTGCTGTGGACAACTTGCAGCACAAGGTTAGTGGCCGACGTCAACAAGTTTCCAACAGCTGATCAAAGCACATCAGCTGGGAACTGAACGTTTCTAACAGAGGTGGAAATGAATTACTGTCAGCAACTTCCATGAAGAAACCAAGTCCAACCAACAATTTATGCTACGAGAAATAATAAACAGGCACTTTAGTTTATTTTGAGTAATTTCCTCAAACGGCATACTCACTAGCACACCAAATAGCTATTGATCTGCAGCTCAGAATAGACCCCAACAAATACTAACCAATGTTTACCTTCTTTTTGAGCAATGTTTGCAATTACTGCTTTTTAAAAAAATAAAATCTTGGGCTCTGTGACCGTTTTTTTTTTAAGGTGTACATTTTCAATAGGAAGTAATGGGTGAATCTTAAGTGCCACATAAAGGACAATATTGGACAATATGGTTTTTCCTATAACTATATAAAAATGAATACTACATAAAAATAGAAGTCCAGCTTTATCCATGAATTCTGACCTGCTCTCTATGCCTCCTCTTTTACCGCTTTTAGCTGCGTTGCTGTGGAGTGTACAACTACACCAGCTGGTTGGCCAGTGTTTACTACCCATCCAATGGTATTCCTGCCAGTTGCTGCTTTAACGCCTCCGACTGTAACACGGACGACCTCCGCAATGCAACGATTGCTCCGAACAAAGTCTTCCACCAGGTCAGTATGTCATGGCATCTACCTCCATTTCCTCACTGTAAATCGTCTGTGAATGCATATGTCAGCCCGATGAGTGTATTCACACCTGATACCTCAAACCTATCTTCCTCCTCTACACACTAACACCTCAGATACTCTCCCAGATACCCATCTTGCCCCTAATTTGTACATATAACGTTTCCCTGGACCCACTGCCAACTAACCTGCCCCGTGTGTTTCAGGGCTGCTACGAGCTGGTCACTTCATTCATGGAAACCAACATGGCCATTATTGCGGGTGTGACGTTTGGCATCGCCTTCTCACAGGTATAGAATGAAAAAACGTAAATGTATGTAGTATGTATTATGTAGGTGACGTGTCTGTTGTGACTGAAAGTGTAATTGGATTGTTAACATGTTTAAAGTGGAGTCGTAATTACTGAAAACAAACTCAGTGTTTGCAAAGAAGGTCGACACAGCAAATATTGCATTTCATAGTTTGTGCTGATAGCTCAAATTTTACAGGGAATCTGCTTTACAGATCTACTTTATTTTTCTTCATCAGTGCATTTTACTGTAAATTATGTTTTCATTTTGACAAAAAAAACTTTTTTTTAACCCCAAACATGAAATGAACCAAAGCCATTTTCTGTTTGTCTTTATAGCTGATTGGCATGTTGCTGGCCTGCTGTCTGTCCAGGATCATCACAGCCAATCAGTATGAGATGGTCTAGCTGACGTGAAGTGGCAGGTGCGACATTCAACGACAACACACACACACACACACACGCACTACACTACTACACACATGTAGAGGTAAAGGTGCTCAACGTAATTGCTAATGATTATCATTAACTCCTTATTTCCACTCATCACTCATTTTAGTGCCTTCCACATTGATTTAATTTGGCATGTAAAGCCACAGAGATAGTATGATATAGTATAGTGTATTTGGTGGAGAACAAAACCGAGATAAAAGGAACATCAGTATTGGGCTTCCAGAAACACATACACATTTAAATTAGTAGGTTTTATCATCTGTTAAAGTCGTCAGATATGTCAATTTAGTGTTTTTAACTTCTGCTGTTGTCCCCATGAGGCAAATTCCAGGTTTAATTTGTACATAAATAATTGTTTATATATATAGTTTTTTCAAACGTTTCTGCTTTTTCAGGGAGATGAAGAGAAGAAGCAACAAAGAGCCTTGACACATGACAAGAGTAAATTCCCCAAACACACTATCACACGTCTGAATTGGAATTTACCTCCCTCCGTCTCTCTGCCTGTGATCTCAATGTAATATCTTAATGTATCTTATTGTAAAGCACCATTCCTTGACTCACTGTTGTCGCATCAAAGCTTTCTATACCACATGTCACACTGCCGCTTGATGTAGAAGTTGCTCATTAGCACATATCTCGGATCAGTACGGCCTGCAACAAGCAGGTAGAGCGGAGTTGTCTTGACTTGACACAGTGTTGGTCTCAGATAGGTGACTGGACGCAACTTGGCTTCTCAGTTGGACGCAGCATGCTCCTCCGATCGTCATCAGAAGGCTACCGCACATCTTTGTACAGAATGACATCATTAAGCTTGAAAGTAATACTTTGATAGGTTTAGTTTTGAATTTGACTTTGCTATTGCTCACCATTGTATATTCCTATGGTTGTGACATTTTGTGAACTGATTACATGTACTAAGGATGATATTTTAAGTTTATATGAAAACTGAGGAAACTGACAAAGGAAAGAATGAAGAGAGCTCTTAGAGAGTATTTTTTACCTGTAGAAAGGGTAAATATTTTTTTGATATGTTTTAATATTTAATTTAACTTGAATTAAGCATCAGTATTAGTTGCTTTAGCCTAGAATAAGACCACAGATACCAAAATGTGAATTTTTTCCCGATCTCTACTCTCACAATAGCGGAAAATATGTAACTTTTGCCTGAATTTATAGCTTCTCAACTCCAGTTTATGTCAGTTCATTAGTTTTACAGGGGAAGAGTTCATCAATGAGGTCACTTGTTGAACAAATCAGTTACACCGTAGACTGAAGGCCCCGTCACACCAGACAGTGAGAAACTGCCAGTTACACACTTTTGTTATTTAGGTCATAAACAGGACAATAAGTGCAGCACAGTAACAGTTTATCCAAAAACATAGATTTGACTCCCATCTCAAAATGGTTTCTAAACAGTTTATATCCCAACTGAGGAGGAGAAGGAGGAGGTTTGTGCCACAGCAGCAGATCCTTTGCACTTCAGATATGCTCGCTTGGCCAATGTAGGAGAGGGATATGGGTAAATAATATCATTAACCATGACTCCATTCCCTTGTGTCACAGTAAGCATACACAGCACCAGGACCCTGAAACTGCCCTTTCCTGTGCTGTTCCAGCTTTATCGGCTCCAAGTCCCTGCTACTATTATTTCCTCCTCTATTTTGAACCTATCGCCCTAAATGAGCAGTTAGTTGTAGAGAGACAGGAAATGCTGCGACAGAGAGAACTGGCGCCGTTGGAGCAAACAAAGTCAAAGTTAACAAACTCTTTTTGCGCAGATTTGAAATGTGGTAGTTTTAAACGCTGGTGTGACCAGGGCCTGGCTCTGAAATATCCCTCCAACACCCAATTAGGCCTACCTTAAAACATGTGAATCAAACTGGGATAATGGGGAATTCCTTTAGATGTGTGAAGAATGACAAGAGATTTATAGAGAGGTTTAAATCGCGTCAACTCTCACACCTACACACACCTGACCAGCGTCGGCATTATGCTGTGGGTGTAATGGTCAGATGGAGCGCCTCCTCTGTGCTGACATTGGACAGATGTGTGCAAAGGGAAGGACTTTAGTTCAGAGGATCAAACAAGAACTTAATGTGACGCATAACCTCCCTTTAGTAAAACGTTTTAAACTTAGTCTTTTTTATGTGACGGAAACTGAATTCCAAAACGTCACGATAATGCTTCAAAGAGCAACGTAACAAAAGCTGATTTTCTTCTTTTTCTTTTTTTTCCTGACCTATAACAGCACCTTTCAGCCCTCTAGGGTCATATCAAATCATTTGGGTGGTTGAAACCCTACTGTAATTGAAAGCAAAGCCAGCTGCCTGCTACGGTGAGAGAAGTCGACATTAGAGACAGACAAGCGGGACTCCCAACAGTGTTCATCTAGTATTTACAGTATGTAGTGTATCAACATGCCTTCATCATCATCATCATCATTATCATCATCATCTGTAGATATGTATTGGAAATGTAATTTATATGATGTACTGTTTCTCATTCTAATATGCTAATATATATAAATGTTGTGTCAGAGTTTTGATTCCGCACTTTGTGCTAGTTAATCGGTATTTGTTTGATAGTTTATAGGAAACTCGCACTGACAAAATAATCGTGGCCAATGTTTTGTTGAGAGTAACGTGCAACATGTAGTTGTTTCAATTTAGCTCTATACTACTCATCATGATTTGGTTGGCATTAAGTTTACAGTATCACCAAGTGATTTTCTATCTCTCTTTCAGTGTGTGTGAGAGAGTATGTGTCATTTCTTTTCTTTTTGTTTCTTTAGTCTTTATTTGACTATCCCGTCAACCTTGTGTGTGTATTTCCCTTGTATGAGAGGCTTGTGTGTGACTGTGTGTGTAAGAGAGAGAGAGTGTCTTGATTTTTGTCGATCAGTATTTTGTTGTGGCTCTTAAAAAAAACAACCTTTTATTGCTTTTTAAAGCTGTAAATTTATTTAGTGAATGTATGTTTGTTTTTTCCAGCACTCTGAATCTTATTTTCCTCCCTCCAGCTGATTTTGTCCTGTAAATACTAAATTGTAATACCATCCAACTTACACATGGGGTCACCAGACACTCAAAGGAATTGCACCATGCTGTCTACTATTGACTGAGTCACCATCAGTGGTCTTATTATCAATAAATATACAGATAACAAATGTGTTTAGTGTGTGTTCATTTTTACTATGAGGCAGCTCTGTACATGTTAAATATGAAGTCTATGTACCAAAGCTGATGTGAAGGTTGCTCTGATATTAAAATAATCTATCACACTGATCAGATGAAGTCTCTTATCTAGATTATAAAGAAAATACATTCCAATGACTTATCAGTTGTTTTGTCATTTGATGAGTACGGCATGTGATGATTTCAGCCTGTTCCCACACTGAAATCAGGACAAAACACATTTTTAGCATGAGGATTAGTGACAGAAGGTGTTGGGTTAAAGGTTAAGGCGTGTTGAAAGTAGGCTAAGTTGTATGGTGTGGCAGGCCTGCGTGGGCGGCTGGATGGCTGGGTGGGCGAGTGGGTTACAGCTGCAGAAATGTGAACGAGGAGGAGAAAACACACCTCACAGATCGTAATTAATTTGGTCTGCGATGGCCAGAAATGTGGGACTTGCAGATCTACAAGCAGACTTGCAGCTCTTTGTTCCCTGAACGTCACATCACAGCAGTGCTGGTTCTTGCTACAGATAGGACACATTGTACATTGTATATTTATGATGAAGCCAACGTTTCAATTTGGCTGTGAGTGACTGAGAAGGAGGTTTAAAAACTTTGGATCTCATTTAAAGATGTGCATACTTGTTTGTTTTTAATCTGGCAATGACAGAAATAATTCCACAAATTAAAACTCCCAAAACTGCAACTTTACATTTTTAAACTTTGTGTAAATAAGCCATATATTAAAGTGTGGAGCACCTGACAAATTGACACCTTTCCTGAATGAACAATTCAAAATTCAGTGGATGCCAAACTGAATTGACTTTACCTTTTATTAGGAACGAAAAGATGAATAAGCTTAAACTGTTCAAAAAGGAGAAAATAAACAGTTTTTGCCAAATAATGGAGAGAAGTCCCATTAGCCAGCTGCTCATCGGGACAAAAACACAAAGGAAAACTGCAACACTGGAACAGAAGGCCACTGAGGGACAGAACTGACTTAGCAACTAGTGCCCAAACCTGGCAACCCAGAGGAAACAGACCGTCTCATAGGCCTAAACCTCCTCCAACAACAGGTAGGCTAAGGCAGCACATTTCACATTGTTTGTCTTGTTTTGTTTACCGAAATATAGCTCAAACAACAAAACGCACACATACTTGCACTACAGCCCAAAGGAAAACCAACAACTGGACAACTGGAGGGTTCAAACCGTTTTCTCCTGATGTTTATTATTTTTATTTTTTTTTCTATCTCTGTTACAGCCAAGGCCTACTTTTTCCTCACACTATCACACAGACAACTGTAAAAACAAAAGTACTAGTTTACAACCCAATAGTAGGCTAGGGTACACTCTACGCTTTAGTTTAGTGTTATTTATTTGTGTGTTTAGATTTTACAATTGTTGCGTAAAATAGTTTTATATTCCCTGATAGCTAGGAAAGGAGGAAACAAAACTTTATTGCCTTTTTTTTTTTTTTTTTACACAGTTGAGTGCCTAATACCGGCCTCGTCCACGTGATGGCGCTTAGGCATCAGCGAAAAACGGAAGCTGTGGTGGCGAGTGAGGAGGGGAGAGGGGGAAAAAATGAGGCGAAGCGAAGCGGCATGTGTGGGGAGATAAGAGCGCCACACACACACACACACACACACACACACACACACACACGAACAGTCTCTCTCTCTCTCCGTCCGACTCTCCTGCTGCGCTCCTGCTGTGCTTCCGCAACGAGGCCGGGGAAGCGGTGGGAAAACGGTGCAGAGACCGCGGAGGGAAAGAGGAGAGAGAGGGAGGAGAGAGAGAGAGAGCTAACCGGGCTCCCTCCAATATCGTTACGCAAATTACCGGCGGAGCGGCGCGGCAGTGGGTCCGCTAATGGAGCGTGCGTGCCGCTGGATCCCGCGCCCTGCCTCCTCCTCCTCCTCCTCCTCCTCCTCCGCCTCCCGAATACGCTTAATGGGTTGTAGGCTGGAGGGAGACGCAGCCGAGGAAGCGCTGCCTTATTATTACACACGCACACACACGCACGCACAAACACGCACACACACAAAAACAACTCTCAAATCTGGACCGTAGCGTGCATTTAGACACATTAAAGATTAGTCAAATGATGACAATAACAATCAGCAGACGTTTTTGAATACAATACAATAATATTATCCAAAATAGGCCTTAATATCAGTTAGTGACTATAAACAAAGCTAAACAAACCCAAGGGCCTTTTTTTCCCCCCATATCAACTGGCTGATTCAATTAATAGAAAATATGTTAGAAATAATGACTTTGACTTTGTGGCTGGTTGGTCCTCTTTTCTCTATCCAGTGTGTGGCCCCGGCTTTTAGAGAGGAACTGCACTGTTTCAGATTATATTGTGCTCATTTGTTGTAAAGTTGTGCTTTATCAAATTGCTCCCATTGTTTCTCTGTGTCCAGCAATTAACACACACACAGGCTACCCTCGGCAAGGTCGTATTAATCCATCACAGAGGAACGGGGAGACATGCAACTATCACTGTTATGATCAGCACATCTACGAATTTTTTTTTTTTTTTTTTTTGCTTTAATGATAATAACACTATCAATTAGGCTATCAGACTTGTTGCCAATTATTTTCTGGCAATCAGCTAATCACTTAATCAACTAATCATCCCAGCCCCAGTGTAGCCCTACAGGGTTTTGCGGGTGCCTGGGGGAGGAAACAGTGAAATTGCCACGTAGAGTGGAGGTCAACCCAATTTGAGTCCAGTGAACGAGACGCCCAAAGGCCATTTGTGCAGCAGGTGATCATGAGCCATAAGTGCATTTTGTTGCTAGGCGACATCTAGTGGCTGTATAGTGATTTTGAGTGGGATGACGTATAGCGGCCCATAAGAGCCATGAGGTTGGGAACAGGACAGGGTTTGATTCCCAACATAAACTAGTGATTCAGTTGTTTATTTTATCCTGGAGTCTTAAAGCAGAAGTAAGCGGAATGTTTGTGTTAATATAAGTCTTAAATAGTTATATCTTCCGACAGCAATCACTTATATTATAGAGTGTTTGGTCCGAAACACGGGTCTGTCAGTCACTCTGCTCTGCTGTAAGCTGATGAGAAAACTTTCCTTGTATCCTACAACCTTTATCCAATGAGGAGAGAGAACGGCATAAAGGGGCGGTCCTCTCTGCGTGTGCAGCCAAGGGATGCGCGTGAATGTGGTGACGTAGGGACGAGGGCGGGGACTGCTAACTCCATCGGCTGACAGGAAGTTAGCCAAAACGACCGGATCGCTTACTTCTGCTTTAAAGGTACCCTTTTTATTATTATAGTAGGCCTAACCATGACAACAGAGATCATCAAATGTTCAGGAAGTAGTCTACTTTTTCAAAACCTAACCAAGATGTTTTTGTTTTTTTTTTGTAAGCTAGTTGTTGACCTCTGTTGACCGATTCTTTGCATTGGAAGCCCAAGAACAAACCAGAGAAGTCTTTTGTACAAAAGTAGTAGAATTTACTCAGGTCACAGATAAAGTACATCAGCGCTGGACTCGGAGTGACAGAGCTCATGAGATCTCCAACATGTGTGTGTGTTGTTGTTCAGGCGTGTATCTAATGCAACAAACCTAACTGACAGACTAAGAGAACTCAGCAGTTACATTATGTCCTTGTTTATCAGGCTAGGGTCATACTATCTGGCTTCATGTTCACATCAGGTTATGTGCGTTCAAGTACTAAAACAGAATACATGATATCTCAAAACATACATCATGTCATTCAAGTATTAAAACAGAGTACATAATATCCCAGAACATATCCAATTGTAACACCTCGTGGCTCTAGGTATAGGAGGTCAGGTTGATCCCGAGGTCATGGGGTCAAGTCTACCAATCACAACAGAGAGTCTCAGAGCCTGTCTCCTGATTGGCTGACTGTGTTATTAACACTGAACGAAACCAAATCCTGTACAGTAGTCGGGATGGTGGGTCTGGGTGGGCGGGGCTCGAGGCCTTTTGTGGTGACATCACAAAGTAACAGAAGTCCTGACGTTTCATTTTGAGACTCAGGTCCTGAATAGAGGCTGTGTATTTATTTCTCTGTGTACTGAGGCTTTGATACTTTCTACTACTTGATTGTCAAAACAGACACATACATCTCAATTTAAACAATATGGTACTTTTAAAACTTTGAGAGGGCAAGTCCTGCTTTTATAGTTTGAGTACAGTTTCAGTGTCACATGTAGAGCTGCTGATGTGCTCCACCGAGAGCTGCTTTGTATTAAATGGAAGTTTAAAATTCTATTAAATCTATGACAAGAATAACTGCTTTAATATGATCATCTAATGAATTTGAGTTTCAAAAACTTACAGAGGGAGTACTTAAGATTTCTCTCCTTCAAACGCACACACATGCACACACCCTGTTTGAGTCCTTAGTGATTCCTCATTTATTACCTAATACAGTAATATATTGCGGCCCGCCCGTCCCACACCACTCCTTTCTTTGTGATATGAGCTGTTGTCACTGTTGTTGTCCCAGCTGCCGTTGTTATAATTACTGTTGCTGCTTTGCCACGAGCCTCCCTGCTGAACCCAGACACCCCTGCCTCACACTTTTCAGTAACATGCAGTTGTGATGACAAGTACTAGAGTTCCCACTCAAGATGCCTGTTCCTATAGTGCAGCAACCCACCCCTCTGCCTCCCTGCCTCCCTCCCTCCGTCTCCACCACCACCACCTCCTTCTCCACTTCCTCTCCCTTTCCCCTCTCGCTCTTTGAAGCCTTGTGGGATGATGATGACACCCGCCGTAATCGGTGGATGCTCCGCTTCTGACATGACACACAATCGAGAAACCCTTCCGAACTGATCCCGGTTTCATTGTTGCATTCAGGCACGGTGCGTCCTCTGACAAGTGGAGAGGCCTATCACAGGAGAATAGAGGAAGTCAGTGAGGTGGGGCCTTGATTGACAGGCCTGTTGAGAAAGCAAAGCCTAGCTCCTGTTCTTATCTAATCTCTGCTCGGCAGGGGTTCACATTTGCTCCGCTGACCTGCTTTTTTTTTGTTTTGTTTAAGTGAAACCACTTAGAAATCTGGGATCAGCTAATCTTCACAGGGGGGTGTTAGGGGGTGGGGGGATTAGTCTGTTTGTGTTTGTATGGCTTTGCGTCCCAGGTATAGATTTTGGGATAGAGTTGATCTAGATGGAGTGGGACGGGAACCAGGTTTAGTTACTGCACTTCAGTGTGATTTTGAGGTTCTTGATTTACTGTTTCGTGCTACCTCATATTCCTACTGCATTTTCAGTGGAAACAATGTTCTTCTTACTGCGTTTGTTTGATCAATGTACTAACTGGTTATGTTGCACCTTGAGCTGCAACATTAAAATGCAGTTAAATGCAGTGGTAACAATTTAATAGTGTGTTATATAAGAATTAAACATGGATAGGAACTAAACAGCACACTTGGGACTTTTACTGATTTGTATTTTCACACTGAGATAATCCCACTTCAGATACTACTTCTTCCACCCGATGTAATTGAATACTGCATTTAGTGCCATATTTGTACTTTGATTTAGTATTTCAGCCTGAAGCTGCTTTATACTCAACTCAAACTCAAATGGAAACACTCAACCTTTTACTCAATGATATGACCGTTTTAGTTGTTTTGTAGATTGTTAAAAAACATAAATTAATAGAATATTCTTCACTGTTTTAGATTTAATAGTCCTCTATACTGTAGCTGTACCACAATCTAAAAAATTAAAAGGTTGATAGAGCCCAGTCTACCCAGATAGTACCTTTTCTATTAATATTGATATTTTACACATGATTAAGTCAGTTAAGGTGAATATTTCTTCAACCACCGGCTCCAAAACAGGGACTTATATTAGAAAGAAAAAGAAACAAGAAATTTAATTCACTTCATTTGTAAAGCACCAAATGATAATTTACAATATCTCAAGACACTTTACATGGTAAGGTAATGGAAACGATTTAGTGAAACCCCTTAGTGCCCACAAAAAGCAGCACTTTGTAACAGGGAGGAGGAAACATTTCTCTTAAATAGGAATAATACAAAACATTTTCAAGCATTATAGGACTCTGCCTGGACCGGTTGGGTTTGAGAGGAGAAAGGGGGAATGGGGGAGGAGAGACCTTGAACAGCGGTATGGTAACCATGACAGTAGAAATACCACGTACCAAGAAGTGGCGGAAGTAAGAAAGGACAGGACAGAGAGAGAGGAGAGGAACTCACCCAGCAGGTTTTGCCGTTCATTTTCACATTCTCCCCGTTCTTGCTGAGCGACAATTTTTTAACAGTGATTCATTTCTGGTATCTAGTACAAACTGTACCCATAGACACCACTTCCTGGGCATGGAGTATCACTATATACCATAATAGGTCAGCCTCCTCTTACCTCCCTCCTTCTTTTTTTCTTATCATTCTGATGAGTCTATCCTGGTATGTAAAATGAAGCTATTTTAATCTTCATTGATAATAATTAGTCAGACAGAATCATAGACACATTGATTTCTTTTTTTGTTGTTGATGGCAACACGGTGCACAACATGTTGTGCGGTTTCAGTCTGATGGGAAATCAGGGAAGTGTTTACAAAAGCTCAGATTTCAGACAGAGCATGCACCTCCACCATGGGGTGGACATGCACAGCAGCTGTGCGGGTGTCCCCCCCTGTTTACCAGCAGCTATAGTTAGAAGAGTAGGGGGTGGGAAATCAAGTACCCACCATCACTGCTGGAAACCGGCTGGTGCAACAATGTGGTTTTAAATGTAATCTTGTCAGTATACTGCAGTTGCAAAGACAAGTTACCCCAAGGGAAAATTACCAGGCCAGAAGTATTACTGTAGGGACCGCTGGTGATAATGTGGTGCTCGATAAAAAAGTGAACTTGCACTTTTACGACATTTCCATTTCCACTTCCACTTCCAAGTTTATCTCATCACTGGGAAACTGCAACAAGGATATATATTTGGAGATACTCATTGACATGGCACCAGATACTTCACTGTTTCACCACCATTTTAAGACATGTTGAATTATTGATACAGTGTTTTTCTATCTTAACTTGTCTATGTGCTGAATGTCAATGGATCTCCTGGTATGTTTTCATAGAGCTTTCCTAAAAATGAACCAAACTAAGGAAAAAGTATAGCAGGAACAACACCAAAGACATTTAAAGGGTGACGACTTTATAGGTAACTTCCACCTCCATGGCACTTCATAGTTGCTCCTATAAATATTATACCCAACTAATGACAGATTAGGATTTTGTATTGAATTGATTAGGATTAAACTTAAATTCCCAAACATTTCTGGCATATTTCAGATTCCCACCCAAGGAAAAATAAGGAGCAGTCTCAGGGGAGCAGAGGAGGGCGGGTTGATGCCAGCCCAGGAGAGGCAGACATGCAGCACATGTAGTTGTGTGTGAGTGAATCAACGCTGAAAAATTACAAACATTATGAAAATATTATCGACAGATTGTTAACAGACGTGAAGAATGTGGATCTGTGAGGAAGTCGAGCAACTTCTACACTGATAATAAAAAAAAAACAGTGAGCCACACAGAGATTAAAATCTTCAGGTCTATTCACAGAGGATGAATCCACTTGTGTGTCAGTGATGTGTTTCCCCGTCTCCCAAACCACTAATCATCTCACAACCCCTCAGATTTATCATCTGTCGCCCAGGTTGAGACTCACTGGACTGAAATACCCAACTGTAAGCGAGGAAGTTAAAATTAGCTCCAGCTCAACCAGCTGCAACAGTGCTGCCTGTCAAAGCTTTGACTGATCAGTCTAATAATTACCTACAGTGCTTTAATTATCAGAGGGCATTTGTTTCTGCAGAACCAGTGCTTTTACTTTGCAGTATCTACTTTAAGTAGTTGACCCTCTGCAGTGATACTCTGAGGAGAGATAATGGAGTGTTTTTACATTAGTGGTGTGCCAGGCAACTTTTTTTTTTCTCTCTTTTCTTTTTTAACCACAATGGCTCTCCCAGTGCAGGGGGCGACACCCTGAAAGTCAATCCAGCCTATTCAAGCAATAATTATTCAAAAGCTCTGAAACCTCGACCACGTGTTGCGCTTGTTTTTCTATATGTGAGGGAGACAAGAGCGGCCTCCTCATTGGTCCATCGACGGCTCAGCCCCGCCTCGGTTGCGCACACGTCCATCTGATTGGCTTTGGTGGAAGCCGGAGCAGTGGGCTGATGGCTTGTGCCATGAATATGCATGACACCGGTCTGCTCGGTCAGGCCTCACCCTGCCGGTGCCTCTGACTGGCTCATTGGATCAGAATGTGGGATGTGGTGATGCAATGCCTGTCATCCCTTTCACCGGAAGACAACACATAGCACAGATGTATAGTATAGTACTGCATGTACAGTGATATTTGAGATAACACCGTGTTCTGTGCGTAATTACGCGCGGTGAAAAATTGAAGATTGGGAGAGAGAGGAGATTTGTTGTTTTCTTTGCGGGGATTTATCCATTTCCGTGGAGTTGGTGATATCTAAACAGTGGATTTGAAGCCACTCCTCCCCCCGATAGAGAATGTGCCAAACCTCTGGGCTCAACTGAGTGCTATTACAGGTCGTTTGGGTCCGGTTACAACTGCAGTGGGATAACCTGACAAACAGGTCGTGTCACCGCCTTAACAGCTCCGAAACCATCTGCATCTGAGGCTATATAAGGACGCGCCCGTCTTCCCACAGATCAGAAACAACGACAAGGGCACAAACAAGCAACTCACCAAGAAGGAAAAACTCAAGAACCGTGCCCAACTGACCTACCGGCACAGCTCGCCTGATTTACAAGACAGCCAATCCCTGACGCAGCATTACAGACAAGCAGCCGCTTCTTTAAGCCGATCAGCCGAGAATTAAACCAGGACACTCGCGGAGGAGAGTAAACAACACAAGAAACTCGGATCTTCGCTTTCACATCTTTTCCTGATAGAAGAAAAAAGACAAACAAACTCTCGCCAAGATGATGATGCAGCTGGCCGAAACCCCCAAACAGAAAAACTCTCTCTTCACCGCCATGAACCGCTTCATCGGCGCCGTGAATAACATGGACCAGACCATCATGGTGCCCAGCATGCTGCGGGACGTCCCGCTGGATGAAGACAGAGAGTTGAGCTCCCTGAAATCGGACATGGACGAGGGGGACATGTACGGCTACTACCAGCTGCTCAAGTCCATCCGCACGGACATCGAGTGGGGAGTCCGGTGCGCCGCCGCCGACGAGAGGCGAAAGGAGAGCATGAAGATCACCCGCATGAACTCCTCCGCATCCACCTCCTCCGCATCATCATCAGCATCCTCGATATCCTCCGACGATGACGAAGAGGAGGATGAGGATCTGGAGAAGCAGTTCCAGTACCATCTGACCGGGCTGCAAGGCGTGCTGTCCAAGCTCACACTGCAGGCCAACTGCCTCACCAAGCGCTACAAACAGGAGATTGGCATCGGAGGATGGGGCCAGTGAAGGTCTCGACCCCAACAACAGAAACTGGAAGCCCACATTACTCTTTGTTTTGTTTTTTTGTTTTTTATTTTTTACATGAACTGGCTTAAACTGACTTATCAATAGGCCTCTTTGCTGCTGCTGTGACTACCGGAGACATTTATGAACAAACATTGGAGTGGTAGACGGAAAGGCAGCTTATTTTCTGTCTATACAGGCCTACATGGTGTTGGTCTACTCTGTGGTACTGTAGATGTGTTGATCATAAAGAAAGCATTTGTGTACTTAACACCAAACCCGTATGTTTTGCACTCCAGAGTGTTGTACACATTATGCATTCAGTTCCTGAGATACGCAAATGAAACATATTTAAACCATTATTTAATGTATTTATTACCTCACATAATGTATTATGTTCGAGAGCCAAATGTTATTTCAAAGATGGGAGAGGGAGTGGACCTACAGGACCTGTCATCTGAACACTGGCGTACTGACAAAGGATTTGGCATCCTGGCTGTGATGCTGATGATGTTGGTGTGTTCTGATGTATATGTCCGTGTATGACCAGTGCTCCTTCAAATCTAATGTGTCTGTGTCTTTAAATTGTGCTTTGCATGGAAGGAGGCATATGCTTGCTGCAGCTGCCCATGATCTCCTCATGTCCTACATGGTCAATGAACTGGAATCAACTGATAATTCTTCTTGCACAGAGAATAATGACGGTTTCCACGAGATACATTGTTACTATTGTCATTTTATTCGGTAATATTGAGGATATTACTGGATATGTCCATCTGTCAAATATAAGCAAATGCTTTTATATGCACCACTTTTGTATTGATAATATTTGTTTCTAAAATAAAGCTTTTATATGAACTTACTCAGTTTGTTGTATGTGATCTATTTCATGAATTCAGTTATACTAAACAGCACAGAAATGTAGTTAGACCTTATTGAATGCAGGGTTACTAAAGGGAATATCACACATGCATTCATCAGATCTTTAATTCAAAAAACATTCTGTATGCTAGACAAAAAACAAGTTTTATACACCTTAATATCTGTAGGCTTCTCAGTTTACATTTACCACTCATGCTGTCACATTGTTTCTATAGGACAGGGGATGTTTGGAGTGAACAGTCATTTCATATCATCTGTCGCTGACATAATCTGACATATGGGCAGCATATCAGACATTTGGAAAGGAACAACCAGACTATACATAACAATCTGACAAAATGTCAGACACAACATGAAAACAGGACAGGCACACCGTGTCTGTTCTTGGGAGTTAGTATTTCCGGCTGCTTCTCCTCCTAAGCTTTGAAAACAGGTGATGTAATGATTGCCATGCAGAGGCAGCATGTAAACACTTGCAGAGTTGCTCACAACTGTTGCTCTCTTCATGTCAACTGCTGTTCAAGAGTTTTGTCTTATTTCACCTCTAGACATTTAGTTTCATAATGGGGCTCTTTGATTTCTATTTTGTTTCTTTTAGGGATTATTTGAGTTTGAGTGACACCCTGTTGAAGGAGAGAGACAGTTTATGACAATCATATTGTCTGTATTCTCTAAAAACAAAGTCAACTGGAAACGGCATCACACCATGGTACAAAAACAGTATGGAGCATTTGCTGAAATAGAACATTTATAAATAGAAAGGCGTCACTTAGATGTAAAGAAGTTAAAGGTGTTCAAATGGGGAGGTATATTTAGCATTACCTACAGGAAGAGGAATGTTGTCTGTCAGTTAAGCTGCAAGCGGCAACACCTTGAATGTAGAGCCTGTTAAAATATGTAAAAGATCCATTTTGAATGCATGCAAACCCATTTAATTCTAATTTCTGCTCATCTAACGTGCCAGATAAATACAGTACAAGACAGTTATTGCACTCTAACTCAACCTTGTTTGATTTGAATCAGCCTTTCATAGTAAATATATGGTATTATAGATACATATATGACAAATATGCACTGGAATGCACTTGTGTTTTACTCTAACAATTATGTATACATTGTCAAGAGGGAGGTTAATTCTGTTCTGTGCACTCATGCATGTGTGTTGTTTTATGTAATATCTTTCCAAGTGGAAAAAAGAAATAAAAGATTTCACTGTTGCCCGAGTAACTGACAGTGACAGTCTCAAAGGCCAATGGGTGCAGCTGGAGTTTCACTGTCACAATAGGTCTATAGAGTGCAACACACCCACTTGCTGCTTTAATTTGCTCTCTCCCTTTCTCTCTCTCTCTCTTACACACACACACACACACAATACATAGCGATAAAAAGTGAGATAAAGATAATCAGAAATGAAACACAATGAGAAAAACGTGCAACCGTATCTTATTAGTTGTGTGAAGGGTGCTTTTTCTCGACGGGCAGACCAAAAGAAGAAACAGAAAGTCACTTTAATACATTCATGTACAGTCTGTAGGCCACAACTGCATCAGTTTATATTGCATTTTGTAACATTTCTTCAATAAGTTGCCATAATGTTGGAAAGAATTGGATCCATTATGGGAAAAATTTCCTTAAAATGTCCACTAACCTTCGACTAATGCAGTCTAACAAAATGCAGCCTGTTGTCTAAAGTCTAGATTAAGAACACTTATCTTTAAAAGCCAGCCATGTTCTTCAAACAACTTTAAAGCAACACACCTTGAAGGTTCTTTGTTTTTCTCTCTGATTCAGAGTGTTTACGGGCAGCCACACCACTGTCCACATTTCGGACAAAGGTTACGTGCCTATCTGCATTTCTCTGTGAATGAGGTTGCTGGTTTCTAAAAACATCCAACTGAGATGATCCTATCATTAACCTTGAGGTGAATGCTGCGGGCTGTTGTTAAACAGCTTTTACTTTGTGTTTTACCAACCCAAACAGTGCTGCTGCCTTGAGCTGTCACAATGTCCTGTGTTTTAGTCACACACATTTCTATTTGTATGTTTATTCAATTGAAAACAGAAGGTTTTTTCTTTTTCTCCATTTTTGAGCAGCTGAACTTTTAACCAATGCCAGAGTAACCTACCATTTTATATCTCACTGTATGTATTGTATTTTGGAGAAGTAAAGTGAAGTAAAGTCACAAAGTAAAGTTTTTTTTTTTAACATATCTTTATTGGTTTTTATATTCATACAACAACATAGAACACTTTAAACATATGGCAGTAATGAAAATAATAATGAAAATACTAATAGAATACAGAAAAAGTGAATAAATAAATTAAATTAAAAAGGGATAAATTAGTCAGAAAAATTACTGAGCAATAAATAATTACATAAATAAAAATAATCATATAAAATAGTAGGCTAATGTAAAGTTTTAATATAGGCTACAATGGAACTTCTCCACAAAACTCTGGCCCTTTTGCGGCATTTCGACTTTTCGAACGTTTGCTGCTCGTCCTTTTTGTCCCTGTGTGCGCGCCGTAGGACCCGGAAGTACGAGAGAAGCTACAGCAAAAACAAAAACAAATCGGAGCGAAATTAGCCCGAAAAAAATTAACAGTGACATCATGGGCAGTCAAAGTACACCGTTAACGAGTAACAACTCACGCTGCGTATTTTTTAACACAGATTCAGAAGACTATCGATGCGTAAGTAGACAGCGCTACTGTGGTTCACATGTTTTTAGCTTAACGGCTAATTAGCTGCTCTGCTTCACTCTCCACTGTGAGCTGCCTGCAGGGCTTTACTGGCTGGCATCGGTAATTAAGTGACTTTATCTGATTGTTTGTCGATCGGTCGATTGCTTTTGAGACGCTTAGAGCCTTGGCCTGTGACAGTTGCATCGTTCCCGGGGCTAAACTGTGACGGTACAGCTGAACAGACAGTCATCTCACATGCTAACTAGCTGCATTAGTTGGCTGTTTTCATGTGATGCACCGTTATATGCTTGCTTGACGAAAACTTTAATGTGTGGCGAGCAATTTCCAATCTGTTGATCTACTTGTTGTTCCAAAGTTGTGTTGGACAAATTGTTTAAACCCTTAACAACCCACTTAAAATCTGTGAACCATCTAATTTATCAGATCAGAAAGAAAATACAGAGTTTCCTCTTCACTGTTGAGAAATTATTCAAAACAATCAGTTGTTGCACCAACACTTGAAGTCCTGACATGTAACTTAGGCTTTATTGTTGGTCATGGCCTTCCTGCCTATTTTTGGTTTAGCCAAGAGAAACATATTAAAAACGCAAAGAACCAATACAGTTGGATGAAAATGAAAATTAACAGGAATAATTTAACCTGCTAACAGCATTTTATCTTGCATTATATAAACTGCATGAGCATGCATTCAATGGCCCCGAAGCATGTACAGTCCACAGTCCACACTAGGGCTGTCAAAATTGCTCCAAAATGACGTTCGAATATTCGTTCTAAAAATAACACATAATTCGAATATATTCGAATATCTAATTGCGCATTATGCCAACAGGTGGACAAACTAGTACTACTTGTATAGGCTTTTTTTTTTTTTTCAATTTTAACATCTTTGATAATGCCCAGGACATTACAAAATGAACTGGCTCGCGGCTCTCCCGCCCCCTCTAACTTGTGTGAGCAATTAAAGGTCCCGACTCTTGTCTGTATAGACAGGCTTCATTCAGTGATTGAAGCGGTGCCGATTCCGTGGGCGCTCCGGTGCACGAGGGGAGGGGGTGGGGGGGGGCATTTCTCCGTGCCGCGCCTCGGCCACTCAGCTGTGTGTCTGTGGGTAGCTCATGAACACCGGTCCCGCCGGTGGTCGCGGTCCTTCTGTGGTTCGGGTCGGTGATGCCGGTCTGCTTTGGCCCAGAGACCATCAGATTTTACCGCGGGAGGACTTTGGGGAGGACACGGTGTTGCTCCAGATGAAGACCGGGCGGGACAGTCGGCTGAGAGCTTCCTGTTTCTGCTCCGAGCTGCTGGAGCCTCGCGGGTGAGAGCAGAGCAGCTGCTGCATCCACATGCAGAACTCCGTTTGCAGAAGCTGAGTTATGTTAAAACACAACTGAAAATATTGTAGCGACCCCGCAGTAATGTTGTTGTTATGATGTCTGTGATTTCTGACTGACTATTAGCGTATGGTTGGATGAGAAACGATGACAGCTCTCACTTTTTCCTCTGCTCCTCCTCACTCACTCACTCACCTACACACACACACACACACACACACACACACACACACACACACACACACACACACACACACACACACACACACACACAGGACTCTGTCCTCCTCACACTCACCCCGGCCCCGTTTCTCATCCAACCATACGCTACCTGCCCGTACACATTCACAGTCAGTCAGAAATCACAGACATCATAACAACAACATTACTGCAGGGTCGCTACAATATTTTCAGTTGTGCAGTTGGCTATTATAAATAATGAGCGATGAGCCCGGCCATCATACAGTGCGCCCGCTGTTTTATTTAGGCCTTTTTTTTCTTTTTTCGTTTTTTCCCGCACTGTTTATTTAATATTCGAATATTAATTTTCACATTCGAATCTCGTGTTTTTTTTAATATTCGAATATATATTCGAATTTAGAATATTCGTTGACAGCCCTAGTCCACACAGTCCACTTTTAGCTATTATTGCTATATAGCCTATATATTGTGTGAATTTGTATTTGATATGAATATAAACGCATATTTAGAGTGTTTTATTTAAAAATGATTATTTAAAATGGGTAATTTTGTCGAATTCAGATAACGCCAAGGATGGGCTATGAAAATATAGATGAATACAATAACACATTTTCTTATAAAAAGTAAAAAACTTTGAAGCTCTTGTGCTGTAGTGCTGGGTACTTTTACTACGTTGCTGTTGCTTTGGGAGGGAGGCAGCCTTTTGACAGGATCTAGCTTGGGGTAGAATTACAAAGTCACTTTGCACCAAAAACATCTGCCAAATGTAAAATGTACATTGTTTTATTATTTGATGAGATTGTAATGGATAATTATTTCTGTTCTTTTCCGAGATTTGTCCAGTGTAGTTCAATCAAATGCACTCATAGCTCTTAGTGTTCACTGAAACGTGTGATGAATGAGAACCAGATTGCATTGAATTCACATGTAGTTGAGTTCACACCAAGTGGATATGCTTGAGAAACCTCTGAGAAAATACTTCCCCTTTTCTTCGGAATAACAGAGTTTCAGGAAATGTGCTATTTTTGATCAATTGCACCATGTTGCTGAGTCAAGACTGACATATGCTAGGCAGATTAGTGCCAGCATCAGCACCGTCTCTGGTGCAGTGAACGTGTTAATATGACTAGGTATATCTTTGCGTGCCAGCAGCTTTAGCCTCCAGAGCTGCTCTTGGCTTTTCTCTTCCATATCAGAGCAAGAATGCTGCAGTAATGTCGTTTAGCCCCGGAGCCCAAATCTCTCCTGTATTGACAGGTAATCGCTCATAATTGCAAGCAATCAATCAGCGAACAGTACACAGTCTGACTAACCTAGAAACACACCGGCCTCGTCATCTAGCCCAATGTGAGCTGTGCATCACCCTCCTAGTGAAAACTGAGGGCAGAATATTCTGACACTCATCCGCTTCCTTTATTACAGCTGTATATTAAACATTACCCGGTGTGCTGCTGACGTCTCTGCAACGTCCTGTTTTCTTTGTCGCCACAGCAACACTATTCATCTGCAAGTTGAATGTTAACGACATTTTCAGGTCATTTGAGAAACATTAGTTGCATAGCAGTATTTCGACACTGCTAAATACTGCTTGTTTTTCAAGAATAGAACAATAACAACAACAAAAATCTGGAATATTCTGAATGAATTAGTTGTATTATGTGTGAATCGGGATTATTTGTTGTTAGAAGCAGTTTTTAGCTTTTGGATATTGTGATTTTTCATGATTTTCTTGGATTTTTAAGACAAGTCCAGTCTTAACTACTTGAATTAATGGTGTAAGTCAGTCTTGACAAGGTCGTTGCTCATATTTTTTGGATGAGAATCAAAGGCCAAGTCATGGTAATACTGTATGTGTTGCCCAGAGCGAGTGCGATACAGATGTTGGAGTTGTGACGCGAGGAGGAAGCCCTGGCTGTTCCAAAAGTGGCACAGACCTCTCGAAAGCCAGGATCACTCATGCCCTATTTATGAAACAATTTTAAAATGAAGTGCAAAGAGTTCGAGCCTTTTTAACACCCCTGCAGCTCCATGTCGGGAGCAGTCATTCAAATGTAATTTAAACAGTAATAAAACAGTAAAAGGCCTCAGAGGGAAAATGCATATAAACTGTAACTCTTAGTAAAATCAGATCTTTTCTGTCTGAGCGATGCACTCAGAAATTTTACACTATTGCACAAACAAAGCAGGCCTCGTGTATATAATTTGAAAACCACTTAATGCAGGAGACTGTTGTTTATATCGGGCAGGACGTTACATACGGGTTGTTTTATCAGACTAAATGGAAGGTCGTTCTTTCGTGCGACTCCTCTGAAGCTGCAGGTGTATGAGAGGCCACAGCTGTGATGTTACATGGCTCATAATGGGGACATGTTTGCGTGCAAGACTTCAGCTGGCTCGTTCAGTCTCTGCGAAACTTTACGAGTGACTTTTGTACACGACGTGTCTCATTCTTCTCATTCCTTCAATCTTTTCCTTTTCTTTCTGGCTTCTCTCTCAGATCGGTCTCAGGTCGGATGCTCAAAATATGTTGAATGTCAGGTTCTCTAGCCGTGTTAACACATCTGCTTATCTCCGTTTCATTCTACTCGGCTGTCACTTCGCACCCCCGTCTGTTTTTTTATAATGTGTTAAAATGGGTCAACCGCATGTGGATGTGACATGTGTCATGAACACCGTGGATGTCCCAGGTGTCACTACAATCCAAACTTTTACATTTCTTACACTCAAGTTGCTAAAACTCAATGCAACTCGTGTTTTATTACACTTCCTTTGGCTGCACGTCGCACACATGCTTGCACGCAAAAAGACACGCCTGGACAAAGAGCGGCCATGTTGACCCAGTAATTTCGAAGGGTCATGATTATCATGATTATAGCTCCAAAAACCAAAAACATTACACAGACTGTAAGGCATTCACATGTCGACCTCGATATGATGTTTTTATTACTTATGGAAATGTGTTGTTTCTGATCTACAGGTGGTGATTCTATCAGTAAAACGAGCCACAGGAACCTTCTCCCTAGTAGGATGGTAAATATTTCTTTCTCACACTTTGTCTTGGGCATTTATTATAGTAATGATATAATCATACACTGACAGCTTATGCATTGGACTCAATTTAAATATAATTAAGCTTATTTGTGTAAAACTGTTAGGAACGTGTATCATCATTAGTCACGTGGAAGAGTTAACTATGATAATAACCTGGAAAAACTAAGATTCCTGCACAATAATGAAGATGACCTCATTAAAACTTCTAATATCCAGCTGTAGATGAGACTGTCTGAGGTGTGTTGTTTTAACTCTGTGTTAATTTTAGTGTGTGGTTTGTTTGCAATGTTTGTCGTCGTCGCCACACCCTGTATGTGTGTCCACCAGAGTGAAAGAGAATTCGCAGCCTGTGTCGTCGTTGTTGTTGTGATAGATGTGGCCGTAGGATTCAGCACTGAAACTAGATCATTCAGATATCGCAGTTTAAAGTTTCCTCAAACCCAGGCCCATGCAGGGTTACAGACTATGGAATGATAGATCAGTTTAATTGAACAATGATAATAAAAATAATAAAAAAAAGACTTACAACAGGGGAAATCAGCGTGTTGGCACCTTGATGGTGTTCTCTATTTATAGCTGTAACAAAGTCCTCAGGGGTTTTCCCATTTGTTTCAATAGTCAGTTGTAATTTTTGCGGTGCCTGCGTCTTTGTACCCGCTTCGGTGCGTTTCCCACGCTGGTCACGTATCACTAAGCAGCTCTTTTTTGCAGGTTTTCTGACAAAATGCTCTTCTTTTTTGAAAAATTGTTACATTTATGCTTTTTTTATCAGTGTATTTTGATTTATTAATTTATTTTTTTACCATTATTTGATTTCAGTATATTTCAGTTTACAGTATATTTCAGTATATTTGTGACCGAGGCCTCTCTCTTAGTGTTGATGATGAAATACACAAGTTATGTCAGAGTCAGTCTAAACAGGTGCTGTGTTTATGGTCAGTGATCTTAATCTTACTTCAGGGGTTAGTAGAGGTTGAAGCTAACAAGAGAACATACAGGGATTAGTGTGGTACAGTCGTTGTAATGATGTATTCATGTGCATAAAAAAAAAAACAGAAAAAGTTAGCACATCAGCAGTAGACTCCCTGACCTGCTCAAGTTGTTGCCCCCTGCAATTAGCAGGAAACCTCTCACTGTGGTCTCTCTGCTCTCTCCTCAGTCTTTTCATGCTGTTTGTGATCTGGGCGCTCCGCAGATATCACTCCCTGGCTCAGGTAAATTAGTCTGCTACACCGTACGTTATGTTTCTTTTTTGTTTTTTCTTCTTAAGCTTGTTTTGTGTTTGCTTCGCTGCCGCCGGAAAGATGTCCAGTTAGCCACGGTAAATAATGGCATAATTGAACCCAATTAAAATGCACGGATTGACTAATTGGGAAGTTAATTGACTGGTAGTTGTTCGGTGATAATGACCGTCCATTCTGTGCTTTTTTTTTTTTTTTTTTTACCCCTCCCTCTCTCCAAATGAGAGGGTTTACATTATCCTCCAAGGCCTTAGGTATAAAACTGAAAAATATTAGTTAGACATTGATTTTCTTCCGTGTAGTATTTTTTATCTCAGATCCTGGAATGTCATTGTTGTGTGTTTTTTGTTTGTGGTGTTGGACTGAGCGTGCAGCTTGTGGTCTCAGAGGACAGTTTTTTTTTTTTTTTAAACCAGTCCAGCAGGTCTGTCAGGTTTACATGTTTACCTCCTGTAATCAGAAAACAGAAGACGAGTAAACGTGGAGCTCTGCTGGTTTCCTGGTGCCGGTGTGGGCCAGGTTGCATGCAGTGGCCGCAGCTGCTTCTTCTCTTCCTCCTCCTCCTCCTCCTCCTCCTCCTCTTTGCACCACATAAACCCTCTCCATCTCCTCACAAAGGTTATCCGTCAGTCGATAGTCTTTAGTGCTCGCCGGCCCTCATGCACCCTTCTTTTCCGTCTCATCCTCCTCCTCCTCCTCTTCTTCTTCCTCCTCCTCCCCTTCTGTGGCCTTGGCAGGGTCATTGCTGACAAATTGATAAAAGGCTGTATGCATGCGTGTGTGTGCGTGTGTGTGTCCACGTCTGTCTCTTTTATGCACCCACCACTGCCACAGTTTGTAACCACCTCTATAGGCTCAGTCAGGTTAAGACAGACAGCTGGCGTGCATAGCAAATACCCTGTTAAAATTCTCCCGCACGCAGATTATTGATTTATTTCATAAAAAAAAAAAAAAAGATCGAGCAGCGTTTGTATAGAAGGAATTAAGGAGACACTCTCCTCTGTGATATTTTCACAGAGTTGTCACCGGGGACGTCGCATGCCAAGCTGTCAGCCACATCAGTGATCATTTGATCTATAATTTGCCCTTCTCTCTAAGTGAATATAAATGCATTGGCATTTTTACTCGGGATGTTTTGTTAGAGAATCCGTTTTCATGTCTTTCTCTCATTTCCTCGGTACAGAAGATGATTCTCAGCCTGACTGTAGCAGCCTTTTTCGACAGCGTAGCATATGTCATGGTGAGTTTCTCTTGTCTGTTTCACTCATCGCGACTTTCTTCCCCTAACTTGGTTAAAATGCGCTCCTCTTCCTCCCCTCCTTCACTCTCCCCAGGCCGAGTCCCATCCAGACGGATCTCTCTGTGACTTCCAGGCCTGGTGGTTAACTTACTTCGGTAAGAGGGAAAACCTAATTAATTGCTCATTGCCACATTTTGGACAACAGAGATGAGTAAGCCAGAGAAGACAGAGCTGAGATCCAACAAAGACATCTGTTGAAGAGCTCATATATCACAATGGAAAATAATATTGCTTTGTCAGATCACTTTTTTGGCGTGAGAACAAAATGTGCCTAGACACTGATTGCTGCAGCTTATAACACCATCTTTCATCCAGAGAAGTGTAAGAGTAAGGCGGGAGTTGTAATTCAGCGAGCTTTTAAAAAGTGACAAAAACGATGTTTTTGAATAAGTCACTGCTTTTTGGACAAATGGCCAGGAAATCCTTGATATGTATAATGTATTTAAAAAAGAAAAACCACTCCACCTGTAGAGCTGCTGTAGACAGCTTTGACAAATGGTGTCCTCGTACCCCACGATGTCGGTACGAAGAAATCCTGAAAAGGTTCAGAAGCTGGTCCTGCTTTTTGAAAAATTCATATTTATTCAACTCTTTATTCAACTTTATTATATTTCTCTCATGGTGTGTATATTTTAAAGGTAGGGCCTCTTTTATATGACTAGAAGCCACACTCTTTGTTTTTATTGCATTTATTCCTCCAGCTCCACCTATCGAGACGTTATCAAAAAAAGAAAAGGCTGGATTTTTCCTTTCTGTTTGGATATACACTGGCTGTCGTTGCTGGTAATGCACTGGTTAAACTCGTTCAACGCTGAGGTGTGTTCACCACACCCACAGCAAAGGTGTTGACACTTGGGAGCCAAGCACCGTGCCATGCAGTTACTGGGCCATTCATAAAAACTGGCATGAAGTGTTTCATCACGTTTCCTATGAGGAGATGATTTTCCTCCAATGACAAGACAGGACTCTGCCTGGCATTTCATTTCGGTTAATCAGGGTCATGATGTAGAAAAGCAGGAAGGAGGGAGGATTTCTTTTTTACATCGGAAAAAATCCTTGTTTTATTTGCATTACAGGCATTTGCTGCAATTACAGCCGCTTTAGTCTTGATTAACATAAGGCTGCTAATACGACACTTCACCAAGCTTGTTTTTGTCCTCTGTGTTTTTATCTGGCAGACACACACACACACACACACACACACAGACGGGTAGAGGGTAATGGGCAGTGAGTTAGTGCTGCAGGGTTGGTGCGTGTCACCTCGGTTTATCACAAGGATCCTCACGCTGAGGACAAACGGCTGTACATAAACACCGGCTGAACAGGCACTTTGTTCTGTGGCGATGGCGTCGGGGTCCGGTGGGAGCCGCGCGGCGCAGCTCCGGCTTTTAAACCCCGACCAATAAAATTTTATGAAATGTGTTTGAAATAGAGGAAGATTGTAGCAAGGGCAGCAACACGACAGGTGGTGTTTTCAAGTTTCGAGCAAAAAAAAGAAAAGAAAAGAAAAAAAAAAGAGGCGCCTCGGCTGCTGCTGCCTGGTTATGTAAGACGAGGTTCGCTATCACGGTGACAGTGATTTATTGTGATAACGACGTGGACGGCCAGCCTCCTTCTTTCTTAGTCACTGCATGCTACCCCTAAAGGCTCCCCGTGTCGGAGACAGTGTGTGTGTTTTTGTATGTTTGTGTGTGTGTGGTGTGAAACTGAGTAAGCTGAGTATGTGGCTCAGGGAATCCATCATTGTGACGACCGGCCCTGCCTGTCCTGTCAACAGGAGAGCACACACACACACACACACACACACACACACACACACACACACACACACACACACACACACACACACACACACACACACACACACACACACACACAGAGACACATAGGACCGGCTATAGGGCAGAAGCAGCGAGCCCGGCTCTCTGAGTCTCTCTCCCTTGTCTCTGTGAAATACATTCATTTTTTCACCCTCTGCTGACTGCGCCTTCCTTCTCCCTTTCTTCATTTATTCTTTTCTTTTCAGCGTCTTTAGACCCGGGGATCTCGTCCACTCCATTTGACTTCACCCCCCCCCCCCCCCCCCCCCCACCACCACCACCACCGCACCTCACTCGCCTCCTCTTTTTTTTATTTTCACCCCCTCCACTCTCCTTCTCCTCTCACACACACTCACTCCTGCGTTATCTCCCTCTGCTTTTCCACAGTTCATCATTATCCCTCTCCGAGCTCCCCCCTCTCATCCATCACCCTAAGCCACAGGTTTCCCTCATATTACTGCAGAATGGGCCTTCATTTATCAAAAATTGGGGCACATGCCTGCATGCACACACACATATACACACACTCCCATATGTACGTGTGTGTGTGTGTGTGTTTGGACGCACATTTGCAGGTGCATGCTGTGTGGCGGAGGGCAGTGTTGTAATTTGACCTTGTTTGTGTGTGTGTGTGTGTGTCTCTGCAGACTGGAGTGCCTTGGCCTGGGTTTGCCTCATCACTCTCAACCTGTACCTTAACCTGGTCCGAGAAATAAGCACCAGCAGATTTGAGATGTGAGTATAGGAGACTTAAGTGCTGATGTACGTAACTGCCATTTATTTTCCTCATCAATTACTTGATTTACTAATTATTTTTCCCCTTTAAAATGAAATGTGTGGTCTGTAAAATCTTTGAATTCACAGCGTTTAAATCTTTCATTAGAGAAGCCGAAACCAAGGATTTATGAGCGCTCTTGTTTTTTTTCCCCATTACTCAAATGTTTCATCTATTATTAACAAATTAATCAACACTTGCTGATTCTTTCTGTCGATCCGCTAATCGACTAATTATTTGAACTCTCAGGAAACAGCTTGTCCCTCATGTGCACACACACACACACACACACACACACACACACACACACACACACACACACACACACACACACACACACACACACACACACACTAAGTCCTCCTCTGTCTCTATATACGTCTTCCTTTAGACGTATGTGTTTGCCTCTTGTTGTTGTGTGGCCGCTTCCTGCTGCATGTGTTTATGTGTGTGCATGTGTTTGGTCTGCCAGAGCATGTGTCTCCCTGCAGAGCATTGACAGCCCCCCCTCCTCCTTCTTCCCCGTCCTCCTCCTCCTCCTCCTCCTCCTCCTCCTCCTCCTCCTCCTCCTCCTTTTCTGTTCCAGCCAGCCGACGCTCTAATTGAAAAGGGAGTGGGTGTCAGCCGTTCAGTGTGTCTTTGTGTGTGTGTGTGTGTGTGTGTGTGTGTGTGCATGCGTGCGCACCCATCTTCACGCTTTGCAGCTCTATGTTTCTGTCGCTCTAACTCCCATGAGCGCTCTCCACAGTGCAAGTGTGAATTTGCTTGTGTGCATGCATGCGTGCGCGTCTGTGCATGTGTGTGTGTGAGCTATTTTCTCATTTTCCATGCCGAGCACGCACTTTTGTGACACAAACACACAATCTAAAAAAAAAAAAAAAAAAAAATGTATACACCCTGTGGGCTGGAAAAAAAAAAAAAAAAACGCGGCAGCTTTAACAAGTTAGCGGTGCCTCAGTTTGCTCAGTCAAGTCCTGCTGATTTGCTTTCCTGTGTACTCCCGCCCCCATCCCATCCCATAACCCCCCCCCCCCTCACCCCACCATCACCCTTCCCATGGGAGTTTCCCCTGCATTGATTAGCAATAAGCCAGACGATATAATGGTGCTATAACTCAGAGGAAGATGGCTTTATGGATGCAGAGGGGAGGGATGGGGGTGAGGGGGGGCAGGTAGAGGATCAAAATCAGCCTCACACCTCTTTTAAGGCCAGGGGATATTAAAGCGAGGGGGGGTGGCGGATATGTCTGTGTTTTTGTGGCGGGTCACACATGACGTTAGGAGGAGGAGGAGGAGAAAAAAAACAAAGCACTTAATAGGTTGGAGCGGAGCGCAGACGAGGCGTCGGGGGGGCCGTCGTGTATTGACTGCACATAGATAAGCTGTACGTGTTAAGGCAGGCGGGTATGTGGCTTTGCATGCATGCACAATTACCCCTCTGCCCCCCGAACGCAACCTCCCATCCTCTCTCTCACACACACACACACACACACACACACACACACACACACACACACACACACACACACACACACACACACACACACACACACACACACACACAGAGTGATGGCACAGTGTGATGGTTTATGAATGAACAAATCGCCAGAGGAGATGGAGAACGGAGACTGGATGATCTAAGAGTGATTGAAGTGGATGCAAGAGAGGATGGGGAAGTGTGTTTAGCACGCACGTGTGTGTGTGTGTGTGTGTGTGTGTGTGTGTGTGTGTTTATGTGTGACTGAAGGAAGGATTCAGGCAAACTGAATCTGTTGTGCGCTGAAGGCAGAGAGATAGCGGTGAAGAAGCTGAAGATGGAGAGTGTGTGTGTGTGTGTGGTGGGGGTGTGAGGCGGTGAGAAATGAGATTGAGCCTTGAGAGCGATTTCTGTACGAGCTGGGATTTGTGTGTGTGTCTGTGTGTGTGTGTGTGTGTGTGTGTGTGTGTGTGTGCAGGTGTGTGGAATGCAGAGCACTGAGCAGTCCTGCTGTGCCTCATTAAGCTCATGTTGCGCTGCAGCTCCGGACCTCGTCATCTCCCTCTCAGAGCGCTGCCTGGCTGCCAGTGTGTGTGTGTGGGGTATATGCGCTGCAGAACCCGTGTGTGTGTGTGTGAGTGTGTGTGTGTGTGCGCGCGCCGGTGTGCGTCTGTCGGTCTGTGAGCTCTCGACATTGATTTCCTGACAAGCGCCCCCCCTCCACCCCCCTCCCTCCCTCCCTGCACCAGTCGTCACGCCACGAAGTGGAAGCACTGATTTCACCATTTGTATCCCTCCTCCTCCTCCTCCTCCTCCTCCTCCTCCTCCTCCTCCTCCTCCTCTTCTCTCTCTCTCTCTCTCTCTCTCTCTCTCTCTCTCTTTGTGTCTCTCCCTCGCTCTCCTTCCCTTGCTTTCCCTTTTGCTCCTTCACTCGCTCAGTTGCTCGATTGCTTTCCTTTTTAGCGCTCCCACCATTTCCCTTTTCCTCCCCTTGCTCCCTTGTTTTCCTTTCCTCCTCACACTCGCTCTTGCGTTCGATCAAAACACGCTCTCTCTCTCTCTCTCTCTCTCTCTCTCTCTACCTCCATACATTTCCTACGTCTCTCTCCCACCCACTATTCTGTTTCTATTTAAACCTCCAGCCATCTCTCTTTCTCCGCCACCTCCCACACACTCGCTCTGCTCTCCATCAGATCAGGGGCAGGGAGGGAGGGGTGGTGTGGTGGGGGTACGGTCTGCCCCAGTGAAATAGAGTGAGAAAGTGTGTGTGTGTGTGTGTGTGTGTGTGTGTGTGTGTGTGTGTGTGGTGCACAATTCAAGAGGGATTGAGTGTGTGTCAGCTGTGTTGCCACCGCTCGATTGACCACACTTGGAACAAGTCAGGGCAGGACTTCCACTCTATTGACCAGGCGACACTTTGCGCTCTATAAAGTATCGACGCCCACACCGACGCTCAAGACACTGGAGCACACACCTCATCTATCACACACACTCACACACACACTGAGCCATCTTATTGAGATTTTTCAAACTTCTCAGATGGCCGTCTCTGATCTTTTCATTTTCCTGCAAAGCCAGAATGAGCCTCTCTGTTTTTTCCCCAAACCTTTGTTCTATAAAAGTCGGCCGCTCTTTACCATGAGGTTCACAGGTGTACATTTTTTCCCCCTGTCCTGAAATGTATTAGTTGCTGGGTTAGGAGCTGTATCCTGTTGTGAGAGGGTTTTGAAGCAGACATCCCCCTTTTCGCAAGTCATCTTTTCTACATCAGTGAGGGCAATTACAGTTTATATTACCATGAGTAATTGGCAGTCGAGCTGTATAGGCATTCGTCTAGCACCTGAAAAATGACCCCCGGTGTTAGCGCCGGCAAACAGAAGGGATGAACCGAAGAAGAAATGAATCGATTTAGTCGTAGGGTCTTTTCTCAGGGGCAGAGCTCCTCGGTCTCGGCGCTCGTAATGAAATAAATGTCTGCCTTTTATCAGGTTGTACCATCTGATGGCGTGGGGGGTGCCCCTGGTCATGGCCTCTTTACCGCTGCTAAAGGGTTGCTACGGCCCTGCCGGAGCGTGGTGGTGAGTACAGCCGACCCGTTCAGCCACAGCATCTTTTTGTTTTTTTGTTTTCTTGTGTTTTGTCAGCCAGCTACAGCACATTTTCTGTTAAATGTCTTTACTTTGAAGGAGGGCCGCAGCTCTGGCCTCGTTCCAGCCTCCTTCTCTCATAAGGTTTTATGTGATAAAAATTGGCAATTATCAGCACATCTTTGAACGGCAACCCCCCCCCACCACAGTTCTTGTGGTGAATTGAAAAAAAGCATAATTTGTTTTGTCTCCAAACAAGATTCAAGATTTTGAATCTTGAATCTTGTTAAGGCGGGGGTGAGGTAAAGGGGGGAAGAGGCCGAGGAGAGGAGGCGGCGGTGGAATGAGAATTGGGACAGAGCCTTAATCTCCGGGCTCGGCTCTCTCTTTCCACTCTCGGCTTATTAATAGCTACAGCTGCACAGCTTTTCCCCTCCGCAGTCACACACAAGTCTGTCTTCCGCTCACGCTCTCCCTTTCCTTTGTAACCCCCTCATCGCTCTCTCTCTCTCTCTCTCTCTCTCTGTCTCTCCCTCTCTTCCCCCAGCTGGATCAGAGACGATCACGTAGCCTGGAGATTTGGGATGTAAGTAGACCCTTTCAGCGCCGCCATCAAAGCTTCCCCCCACTGGGGGAGGGCTGTCTCTGCAGGGAAATGTGAAGGGTTGCATGTCAGGGGAGCCTGCGGGGGTTTTTTCCCTCTTGGTGTAAGGCCAAGATATGTGTGTGCGTGTGTGTGTGTGTGTCTGTGTTCGTGTGTGTGTGCACCCGTGGTTGTGCCTGTATCTGCGTCTGCCGTGTTAGATTTAGGAGAGTTGCTACACTGTGTATTTAAGTGTTTAGGACGGCTATGAAGGATTATGCCTGTCTACTGCTTTCTGCAACTGGCCCCAAGTCTGCAAGGGCTCTGCTGATTCCCCGGTGCAGACACTTAAACACACACACATACACACACACACACACACACACACACACACACACACACAGCAACACTTTGCCACGAGCCAAGGTAATCGCGTTGCTGCTCGCAGCATCAGCAGGGAATCAATCTTTCTAAACAAATAAGCACGCACACACTCAGACAGACTAACGCAGACAAACCCTCACACCCACACACACCCACACGCACGCACACACACACACAAAACAACACATAGCTATCAGCTGTGCTAAACGAGCCTGTGTCTCTTTTATCAGTGCTTCTTTGCTCCCCGGCTCTCTCTAGTTTTCCACGCCGTCGTGGCCCAGGGGGACGAGCTGCTCGCAGGATCAGGGAATCTTCATTAGCTCTAATTACATCAAACCAGACACCAGATCAGGGGCCAAGGCAACACCCCGTCAAGGAGAAAACACAAACGCTCAAACACACACACACACACCCCGCTGACAGCTCGCTGGGAAAGGAGGCAGGAGGGCAGAGGTTGTAGCGTTAAAGGTGAGAAGTGCGGAGGAGGGGGCGGGGGAAAAAGGTGGGAGGGGGGGAGAGTCAGAGAGACGGGGAAACACTCATCAGGAGAGGGGAAAGAGGGACGGCACACCGGGACGCGCCAGGAGAGGAGAAGCCGGAGAAATAAATTGCCCTCGTCTCTGCCCACGCCCCGTAGTGTGTCTTCATCAGAGTTCAGCGAAGCGCGCAGACAGGACAGAGGAGGCGCGGAGGAGGAGGTGTAGAGGGTGTGAAAGAGGATGAAAGAGGGGAAGGAGAATGAAAAGCAGAGGACAGCGCTGTGTGACAGAGGTGCAGAATTTCAGGGGTTGAGTCAGCACTTGGAAGCACTCGGGCTTCGCTGAGTCACCGCTCCCTGAGAGGTTTCCCATCGCTATGTATCACCATGAGCTCCCGGCCCAGGCGTATACGACTGGAAACCAGATGAATCTATGCGTGGGGGGGGGGGGGGGTGGTGGCGGTTTCAGTTGATTGACCCGCCACTGGATCCCAATTGAAATAATGACAAGTTAGATTGCCATGAAATTTTGAGCTGAATAATTTTGAATACATTGAATTTTATTTCACCGTCCCCCAGAAGACGAATCCTTTTGACATTAGGTATCAGTGGAGTTTTCCTCTTGTGTCACCACCAGGTTGACATTTTTTTTTTTTGGCTTTTAGTGAAATACATTCACTGGATGGATTCTGATTGAAAATTCATTACAGACATCCAACGATTAATATTGATGAGTTACTTCTGGGTCTAGCGCCACCAGCAGGTCAAAGTTATCACTTATCTAATGAAACTTCTCATCATCTAACAAATGGATTGGCATCAAATTTGATATCGACATCCATTCCCAAACATCTCCGGACTTTTCCTGTAATGGCAGTGTGTTTTTTAAAGATTTTTCTGCCTTGAATAGACAGATGAGGTCAGAGCGATGGCAGAAAATGAAGGCTGGGCTATACACTCGACGATTTTTCCAATCTAAACCAATTTTGAAAATGTAGTAGGAGTCCAGTCCACAGACATAAGGACGGTTTCAACCAGTTGTTACGCTGTAATCATCTGAACTATATAGACAGTTCAGCCAGGCGGTGAGACCTTCTCGCTGTGCTGATTCCCCAGTGACACGAGATCTCTCAGAAATCCGAGTGATCAAACCTGACCTCAGAAGAAAAACATTTATATAGGACAATCAATGTTGTCAGCTGGTTGTGTTGGCGTGCCCTCTCTCATGACATTATATAAAACACTGTATATGAAATTATAAGTCTATCGTGCTGTTGTATCATTCCACAAGCTGCTGTTCTACTTTTTGAATTTTCCATTAGCTTCCATAGCTGCCATGCCTGTGAGCTCAACATCCGGTTGGTGGCACTTCCCGGACTCTTCTCGCTCTCATTGAGGAAGCTGTAGCCTGTGACTCATAGCTGTGACAAATCGGCATATTAGCACTGACACCACTTAACATTTAGTCGACTTATTTCAATTATTTCGATTTCAATTCAGTTCATGTGTAGCAGCGTTACAGCACCACACACAGGCCTGACATATGTATTACAGCGTTTTCAGTCGTTTTCAGTGAATCCAGATTATTTCTTGAAATGATGACATGTTTACGGAAAACTTTATCAAAAACAAGAAACAAGAACAAGAAAAAGATTGTTTTGGGTGAAGCAGCGTTTTCGTGTGGACAAGGCCGTAGCTCTACGTTGTGCTTAGTAGTATTTGTTAGCACGCTAACATGCTAAACCAAGAAGATAAACACTGTACTAAACATCACCATAGTAACATTGTTGTTTTGATCGAGCATGTTTGCGTTTAGCTCAGAATCTCAGGAAAGCTGCTAGTCTGTTTGCCTGTAGTTCAACTTTTTACCCTTTGACACACCCTGAGCACCTTCTGTCTCTTCTTTGTCTTTCCTCCTTCCCCTCTCTCTCTCTCTCTGTCTCTGTCTCTCTCTGCTCGGCCTGTCTCTGTGTAAGTGGTTGAACAGGTAGATCACGATCTTTCACTCAGCTGCAGGATCTTGTGGGTCAAAGTTGCGGTGGAGCACTAACCTGCTGCACACATGGGTCTCTACACACACACACACACACACACACACACACACACACACACACACACACACACACACACACACACACACACACAACCTCACACTGTCTCCTACTGAGCACTTCAGTCCAAGGCCTCTTGTCATCCGAGCCTCATTCTTCACTCCGGAGCCGTATGGAGGGAAGGCTGAGGCCAAGAGATTGAATCTTTCTTCCAGGGTTTCCACCTCCGCTCACTACTGGCCCCTCTCTGCACCAGCTCTTGAAACCCCCACCCACCCACCCACCCACCACTGTATTTATCCATCTTTTTATCTCTCCGTCCCTACAGTCGATCTCCTGGTTGCAGCCTGTTCCTGCTATTCACTCTGCCCGTGACCTTCTCCCTCCTCCTGTCTTTTAATCACCCGCCGCTTCTTTCTTATTTCTGCTCTTTCTGGTCCTGACCTGCAATCTGCCATCATCCATCCACCTTTCCATCCTCACCTCTTTTTCATGTCTCCACGTTTATCATCCTCTGCCCACTCCAAAAAAATCCTCTCTTTCTCTCTTTTTCTCTCTTTCTCTGTCTCTCTCTGCCTCTATTTCATTACCTCTCTCTCTCATTCTTTCCCTCCCGTCTCCCTCTTCCTCTCCGCTCTTTCTCCGGGTAGCGCTCAGCTGTAGAGCACAGCGGACTCTAATGGCAGATCATTATCATGCTAATTAGAGCACTTTGTAGCTGCCGCCCGTCATTCTCTCCTCCTCGCAGCCCCCCCACCCCCTCCCACCCCACGCTATCGTTAAAAAGGCCAGCCCCCCTCCTCCCTCCCTCCCTCCCTCCCTCTCCCTTTTCCCCCTCCATCCCCGCCAACACCACCCCACCCCTCTCCGTCTCTCCATCATTAACGGGACGTGCGCTGGCGTAATTGGACGCTGTTTATTCCGCAGATCGGGTTATTAAATCACACCGAGGTGACGCTCGCGCAGGTCTCCCCTGAAACGCTTTCATCATTGTCCCATGCCATTATTGAGTCTGTGTGGAAGCGCGCGCACGCACACGCGCACACGCGCACACACACACACACACACATGTTCAAAGAGGGTATTCTTTGTATATTGATGTTCCCTGCAAGACGTGACTGAACACCATGTTTAAAGCAGCCTTTTCCCTTTCCCCTGTTTGCTGCTGTGACACAAAGACAAACCATCTCAGACTCCCCTGCCAATACAAAGTTTAATTTGAAAGTGATTAGTGAGTTTCTTCCGACCCCCGCAGGCTTGGATCACAAGTGCGGACAAAGTTAAATTAGGCCAAGGACCTATTTGCCTCTTTTTTTTTCAGATGCTTCAGAAAGATGCAATTTTTAGCCCAGAGTTTTCAGACACGGTATTGAACATTTATTCCCAATCCATTTTCCTCTGAAACAACTCGTGTCCCCGTGTTCGCCGGTCAGAGACCGACCCAGATTTCTCCCCTTTTAAATGTCAGACTTTTCTCCTCTGGATCATGATCGGGCCTATAATTACTCCTGGTGTTATTCGTCTGCACAATCCATTTATGCTCATCACGTAGAGGCGTTTGGTGCCAGGTGCTCAGGAGGACTTGAGTGTTGCACAGCACGGTCTCAACTGCTCGGAGTTACTGAGGCTGAACAGAGAAGTGGTGGCCAGGAACCTGTCTATCAAAGACAGACAAAAGGCCTGTTTCGTGATTACAGGGAGAGGCTGAAACTCCTCGGAGCTTACATCACCTCCCAGGAGCTTGCATAACACAAGACTGCCATTCCAACAAAGCCATCACCCCCGTTTCCCTCGCTCGTCTCGCTCTCTTTCATCCGCTCAGAAATGCCTGACATATTATTCTCCCCCGTGTCTCCGTTGATTGTCAACCCTTCATCCCGTAGGAATGCCACGCATTTCAGGTGTTGTGACTCTCGTGGCGTTGCCTTTTGTTCTCGGGTCTACCTCTATTCTCTCCTGGCTGAAATGACATGCAGTGCTGTCCAGAGGTGCTGAGTCAGGGCTATGTATGTACTGTGTCCGTCCACTGTCCACCACTACAACAGTCTTGCTTATATATATATATATAAATACACTTCAATGCACAGTTTATTTTAATGCTCTAGTGGTCAAACCCTAGGGAGGCAAAGAGAAAAAAGAGGCTTGTTTCATGTTTAAAACTGAAAAACAAGCACTAGCAAAGATTTTAATCGAAACATCGCATCAGAGCTTTAGTCCAGCTCTATAACACATCATATCTACAGACAATAGTCTTCTCAGGTTACAATCCTGCAGGAGGAATCTTATTAAATCAGTTTCCATGCTCTAATCTATTTAGAGGGCCGTCATATCAAAACATTAGACACCTGGTATGCTATTATGTTCTCCTATGGTATGTAAGCGCAAGTAGGATTTATGGTGCATTATTTGTGGATGGGAAAGTAAAGTTCTGTGTTTCTTTTTCGTTTGTTTTTGTCTTTTTTTCCGTTTAATATCGACATTTTCAGTTGCTCTACCCTGAGACCTCCTCCTCCACTGCCGCCACAAGGCCACAGAACGACGGCGGACGCAGTCAAAACAACAGGAATGGGCTTTTAATAACAATCCTCATTAGAAGTTTTCTCACTACCTGCTCGTTTCTGTGCTTTCGCAGATGGTACGTGCCTCTGTTCAGCCTCATCTTCCTGATGATCTGCTGCTACGCCAGGATCATCTGCGTGGCCAACGAGAGGGTGAGTGCCTCCCTGTGCGCCCACATGGCAGCAGCAGCAGCTCAACACAGTAGTGGCAATTAAGCCCAATCCAAATGCCTTGTGACCTTTTAGAGAACTGGCATTAGTGAAAGATAAGACAGGGGGGCTGTTTACATGTTCGTCCATTTCTGTACTCGGGAATAGTCGTGTAAAGAATTCCTCGTAAGAATCGAGTTGAGAAAAATCTGCCAACTAAGTTTATTTATGCAATATATTATGTCAAATTGAAATAAATAAGAATAAAATGACAGTGACAACAAGTGAAGAAACCCTCACAAAGCAGCAGCACCACACCAGTGACCTGCAGTTGTAAAGCTTTGGATCATGGTGACTTGGCAGAACAGCAATTGAGACACTTGTAAACGAGCCAACAGTTTAGCCAGATTGACTGGGCCACTGGCTCTGCATGTCAGGTCGAACATGCACACACAAGTGGGTCAAAGTTGAAAAACGAGGGAACCGGGAATAGTTTTGGGGAATAATTTCACAGTTTTCCTTTGTTTTCTGATACGATACATTCACCGGTAGTTGACCTCTTAAAACCTGTCTGACTGTCTGACTGCTTTTTGGTGAACATCCTCCATTTCCAGGTCTTTGTGAAGCAGAGTGTTCTTATAGCAGAACAGTAAAAATAAAGTGTAAAACTATAAAAGTAAGATCCAAGTTGATTAATAAGCCTGAATTAGTCTGTAAAGCTACAAATTATTCAGATCATGTAACATTGTGTGTGTAGAAACATTTATGTTTTTATGTCTTTTTCACACCTGTATTGCTCTATAAAATCAATACATATCTGTAGGGTTAGGTAGTGTCTTTTTTTTTTTTTTTTTACTGGGAGTGAGTGAGAAACTTTACTTCTATATCCTTATTAAGTGGTTTAAGTTTATTTATTAGGCAAAAATATCACCAGTCCAGCTATTCGGATGTGTTCATATTTTTAAATCCAGGAGGAAATGGTTCTAGTTGGTCAAACATGGTATTTGAAGATGTAATCGTGGCCTCAATTGGCTTTTTATATGATTGTGAATTGATCAGCTTTGGTTTTTAAAGTTGTTGGTTAGATAAATAGAAATACTTTAAGATGACACAATGCATATTTTCCCACTATTTCTCCAACAACGTTTTATTCATTCACCTCCACCAGAGCAAGTAAACCACTGATTAATCAATTAATCACTCATTTGATCTTCTTGGCAAGGTGCCCTGTAGTTTTCCATCGAACAGGGTGCAGTTGAAGCCCAGAGGCAGCATTCCACTTAGTTCACATAGATGCCATTCCCCTGATCCGGCAACGCCGCCCAATGTGCCTGCAGTGCCACTGGAATGGCACTGGCAAGCATGTGTTACAACAGTGTGTGTGTCTATGTGTGTGTGTGTGTCGGTTTCTGGTTGTGATTCATCAAAAACAGAACTAGAGGAAGGGAGAATCTGACTAAAGCCACACCACCAGACTCAGCCCCGAAGAGTCACCGGTGTTCTCTCTCTCTCTCTCTCTCTGTGTTGGGGTGTCAGAGTCCATGATGGGACGTTGAGACAGATTTAGCAGCAGATACAGCAGCCAGGCTGGAGACAGACGACATCAGAGACTGACAGCAGGTAGCTGGAGGGAAGAGGAAAAGAAAAGAGACACAGCTCTTTATCATGAATGTGATAAAAAAGAATGAATGGATGTAGCTGGTTTTCAACCTGCATCTCATCACTCATTCAGCTCACAGCGTTCAGCCGCCTCTCCTTTCTTCCTCTCTTCTCTGTCTTCCACCTTTCTCATTTCTCTCACCATCCTCCTCTTTTCCGCCTACATTTATCTCTCCGTCTCCCTTATCCCCCTCTCATTTTCCCTTCTCCCCCCACCCCACACACTCTTTTCCTCCCTGCCTTCCGTGTCTCTCTCCCTCTCCACCTTCTCTTCTGCCGTTTTGCTTTCTCTATCATATTTATGAAGAGCCCGAGCCTTATCTCTTTTTCAGCTGCAGGCTGTCTCACTTGAAAGAATTTCAAAAGCTTTGAAAGCAGGGTAGGTGGCGACGCAACGAGGGAAAGGGGATAAAGACGAGGAGGCAGAGAGAAGAGAGGCGGGATGTTAGTTGGACGGAGAAGTTTCTCCGCTCAGATAGGAAGAGAGAGAGAAGGGGGGGGCGGACAGACAGGGGGAATCGTGGGTGAAAATGACTCCGCGCCGCATTAGTTTACCAAATACAAATCATTTACAGTGGGATTATTTAGAAAAACACGGGCGCGATCAGAGTGACTGCGCAGGCTTTTACTAACCAGAGGGATTCAAAAGCTAATGAGTCATTATCAGGACAGACGGAGAGGTCTGAGAGAGAGGTGGTTTGTTTGTTTTACGAATGCGATTTGTACATGCCCACTCATTCCCTCCTAAGCCTCGTTCCTCAACACTTAACTGGTCGAATTGCTTGTTTTTCGGTGTCACGGCTTAAGCATGATTGCAACAAAAGCCCCGTATGCACGCCCGAGACCTGGCTGAGGCCTAATGATATTGCCACTTATTATCAGTGTGTGTTGATTTTGATGGATAGCGGTGCTCAGCGAGGAAAGCAAAGGTTGTTCTCTGGAACAAGTTCACTCTAATGACCAAATGGCTATAGCCCATTTTTTTTTCTCTTCTTCTTCCTATCTTGCACCGCACATACACACCATAGATTTACAATGAGAATCACGTCAGCGCAGAGAAACCATGGCAACATTGAGTTAATAAATAGCAGAACTGAGGAGCTGTTCGTCGTCATTCCCGCTGCCTTTTTGCATGTGTGTGTGTGTGTGTGTGTGTGTGTGTATGAAGCTCACACACAGGGGCCTCCAGAGATGTGGCTGTGATGTTACATAAACCTTCTGGCTTCCTACGACCACCACCCTCCTCCCCCTCCTCCTCCTCCTCTTCGTCCTCAGTGGCCCTCAACCTCTGTCCCACCCTTACAAATCCCAGTCTTGTGCATGGGTGTGTGTGCACGCCTCTATGTATGTGTATGTGTATGTGTATGTGTGTGTGTGTGTGTGTGTGTGTGTGTTCCCGCCCGTGTCTGTTGACATTTTCCCTGCACTCCCCCGGGAGAGGAGTCAGAGGAAGAGCGAGAAGTATTCCCACGATCTCTCCAGAGATCTCCGATCTGCCATGTTTGCTCCACTTTTTCCCTTCTTCTTTTACACTTCTTAAGAAATTTTCTCCCCCTCCTTTACACCCGTCGCCTCTCCTTGTTCTCTCTCATGTCATATTGTGTGCACTGAACCTGATCAGTTGCCTCTTTTTTTTTTTTTTTGCGAGGTGCCGTGAGCTTCCCTAGTTCCCGCACTCGGAGCTCCGCGCTCTGCTGTGAATTAGGCAGGGATGGGTGAGAAGGTGGTGGAGGGATTTTTTTGTGTTGGCGTTGTTTGTCTCAGCTTGTCACAGCAAGCTCCGACCTCTAAACTAAGAACCACTCCTGTCCTGGAAAAACACAACTGACTGAAATTATCGAATCACTGCACTTTCTCTCTTTTTTTTCTCCTTCTTTTCTTTCCAAGGAAGTGAGTGCCCTGACCTTCTCTTTCTGTTTTGTGTCTTTCCTGAGCAGATGCAGTCGTGGTTGGGAACCTTCAACCCAGAGAGGGAGAGACGAAAGGTAATGGCCGCCCTGACCGTCACATTTCTCTGCACACACACACACACACACACACACACACACACACACACACACACACACACACACGTACACATGGAGCGTGAGGATTAGAGTGTGTGCAGGATTAGCTCTTGCGGTCACGCTGGGTAGGTGTCAAACACAGCAGGGAGAAATTTGACCTCTTGACTCCCCTCCAGTGTGTGTGCGCTTGAGCATGTATATAAATGTGGCCATGCACTGAAGTGTGTGTGTGTGTGTGTGTGTGTTTGAATCTGCTCGCTGCAGTGCCGCTCCACTCTGTTCCTGACCTTACTGAATTAGCAGGGAATGGAAGAGGAGGAAAAAAAAAAGAGGAGCTATATATAAATTAAACTCCTGCCAGTAGAGGACCGACACCTCGACACACTGATCCCTGCACGCCGCTGAAGACGACCCTTCATTATGTCCGCATTGGTTGTTTGCACCGGCCCAGACGAGGCCAACATGATGCTGCTGCTGCTTCACTGTGCGATTTTCATTTTGAGATAGCGGCCCATGCTGGTGTTCCCTCCCCCACAACACAAACACACACATGGTGGGTTGGGAATCACCGGGGGCCCAATGATACGATATTTCCATGAAACTCAAATCACGATATAACATTTTTGGGATTTAAAACATGTTGCAATATCCTGAATATTGAAATAATATATGCTGCTCATATGTTGCAAACTATTACCTTTTTTCACAAGAGCAAATTCTGTCCCTAAATCCCATTGATACCTGGCGTCCGTGTGTCGATGCTGTTGCTATGCGAAATATCCCCTCACCGACATTAAGAGCGAACTCACGCTAACCGGTAAAAGGGATAGTTAAACATTTTGGCGAATTGGCGTAGCTCTGAGCAGCTCGCGACTCTGCTCCGTCGTTCTAAAAATAGCTTGCACCGACAATTAAAGGTGACGAACCTACTGCTAAAACTACAGGGATTATGACAATGGGCCAGTTTGCCAAAATGTTGAACTATCCCTTTAAATATGCACCAGAAATGTGTCGTCGTTTACCTCAGTGGGCACAGAGGCTATAGTCCTCGCTGCAGTGGCCCTGGTTTGATTCCAGTCGTGGCCCTTTGCTGCATGTTGTCCTCCCATTTCCTGTCCCTCTCTCTGACCGTCCTGTCAATAAAGGTGTAAAAGCCCAATAAAATACAGAATAATAAACGCAAATAAAAAATGTGCACAAGCAGCATTTACTTCTTGCTGTCCAGTGTGGCCGTGCAGAGCAGCTATAAACACCTGATTTGCAGTGCAGTCATACAACCGCTGGCACTAACTCGTTCTAGTCGAGCGCAACTTGACCCGTACTCTTCTGGAGCTCTGGAGGGAACTCTTCCCGACGTCTGAAAAAATAACCCAAGGTTATCTCGGCACGGGCTTCAACACAGCAAATGTATACAGAAGAGAAAGTCTGCTTTAAAAAAAAAACGAGGGGTGATGTCCAGTATTTTTTAGAGTTTGATCCAAACTTAGGGTCAAAACTTTGAATATCTTCTCTTTGACTGTTTTAAAAGCTTTTGCTTGACTCCTGGCTGCAGACACTTTTCATTCATTAAAATGTGAACTTAAGTTCTGCTTAATCATACCGTCCTCCACAAGGGTTGTGATTGCAAAGTGTTGCAGGGCGACTCCTGAATAGATAAATGTCTGACAGCAGCGATCCTGCTTTTAGTTGCTGTTGCCGACTGCCCCTCCCCCCTCCCCTCTGCTCTGTTGTTGCTCCTCCAGCCTGCAGGGTGAAGGGTGGAGGGCAGGTTAGGGTTAAGGTTATGTAGATGCTGCCCCTAAGTGGCAGATGTAATTACTGCACACTGAACTGGCGTAACCCTCAACCAGTGACGTTGGTGTGCATGAATGTGTGGCAACAACAACACACACACACACACACACACTCGCACGTGCACACGCTGTTCATGTGGGCTAATTGCTATGTGCAGCACAGAGTGTAAATAAGTCAGCAGTGGTTTTTATCACACTCTCAGTTTCCTCGTGTTTCTCTTTCCCAGTCGCTCTCCACGTTTCCATCTGTTTTTCTGTCAGCCTCTCACTCTGCTCTGTCTCTCTCTTTTCCCCCCTCTCTTTCCCTTCTTCTCTTATTTTCTCTCCCTCTCTCCGTCTCCATCGCTCTCTCTCTCTCTCCTGTACCCAGCATGAATAAAGCAGCAAGCCAGGTTCATGGACATGAATATTTATGAGAGTTTATGCACGCGCTGCAATGCTTTAAAACAACAACAACAGCCTGCCTGATTGTGCTTGCAAAGCCAGCCAGCTCTGGCTCGTGTGTGTCTGTGTATGCGTGTACTTGTGTGTGTGTGTTTGTCGTGTGTGTGTGTGTGTGTGTGTGTGTCGTGTGTGTGGCAGCAGGTGTAAACCAGAGAAAGCGATTCCTGCTGGGTGTCTGAAGACCGCTGGCTCTGGTGATTTCCATTCACTTTGTCAAATCTCCCTCCCTCTGCGTCTCACATGTTCTCTGTTACTATGTCACACGCTCGTGCACGCGCACAACGCACGTGCACACTTTTTTATTCTCCAAGCTGACACTTATAGGTTTCCTATGTTCGTCATCCTCGATCTTTTTCTCTCTCGCTCTGTCTTTCTCTCTCTCTGACTCAGCCTAACCCTAACCATCACGACATATATATGTGTGTATGTGTGAGAGAGTGAATCTGGCTGAAGTGATGACATATGTAACCAGTGTGGGCAGTTATCAGGGCCATCAGTCACATGGTTGTGACACATGTCTGTATGTGTGTCTTTAGCAATTTGTTTGTGGTCATGCATGAGTACACACGCCCTCTGAGCGTCACAGGGTCCTGCAGTAGCACAGGTCAGAGTGAGGAGATTCATAAAAGAGTATTTAAGTCACACACACACATGCACGCACACATATACACCTTTAACCACATTTGCACAACTGCACACACAGCAGCAGCTCAGTCCTGTCGGGTAGCAACAAAGCTGGCTGTGCAAACAGCGAGCTGCTTGTTCGTTATCTTCCCAGGGTGTTTGTTTACTGAGCCACACAAGCTTTGCCTTGAGTCACAATGTGATGTGTCTGCTGCTGTGTGTGTGTGTCTGTACAGATGTGTGCGTTTGTAGCCGCACGCCGCAGCCTTGCCTTGTGTCCTAAGGAGTCTTATCTATTCTCCGCGCCCGTGTATCCTCACTTATCTACCTAAGTTTTTAATTTACACGTCACCAACATCCGGAGGAACTCGGTCACAAGGACAGTTGGGTTTGTCTCTGAAGGGCTCTTCACAGAGACAAAACACACACACACACACACACACACACACACACACACACACACACACACACACTGTTTTGATGGATAATCAGCAGCACTACTCAGCAGTATTCCTGATTGATCTTGGGGTCTCGCTCATTCCCAATAATCTTTGCGCAGGTCAATATATATCACCAGGCAGAATATATCTCGCCAAAAAGGTCAGTTTGATTTGGAGCTTTCGATCGTATCACATGATCTTCCTCTGTGTGCAGCAGCCGTCATGGGATGTAGGCGCTCACACGTCACGTATTCAGAGCGTTATATAGCTTTTCATTGATAGTGGCGTTAAAAAAAAAAAAAAAAAAGGTTCAGAAACGCGCGTCACATCGTGAGAAAATCCCTGCAGATGTAGACGATCATCACGATGAAAAATATCTTGTGTCTCACAGGAGAAAAATGTTCTCTGTGAAATTTTATTAAAAATCTTTTTACTTGTTGAATTTCTCTCCCAAAAAAAAGAAAAGAAGACGTCCTTGAATTCTCTGCACAAGTGCATTTGAGGAAACCTGAAGCTGTTATTTTTAGACTCGGTTGAGCCTGAGCCTCGGAGATGAGGGGGCGCGGAGGACGGAGGGTGGTGGATGACACGGTCCGCTCCCCCCTCTCCCCCCCCTCCCCCCGTAACCCTCTGTAATCTAGCGTGCGTCATTAATGTTGGGACCACTGTGCCCGCTGCACATAATTACGGTTTCATTGCCCCTCTGCTTCCCGAGCAGTGCAGGGGTCTCTGACACAGGAGGACTGTAATTAAAAACAAGAGGCTCTTCCTCCTCCTCCTCCTCCTCCTCCTCCTCCTCTTTCGCTGTTATTCCACATCCTGTCCCCTTACGAAGTGGAATTCCTCACATGCCTGTCTCCACACCTCACCTATATTTTATCTGAGATCTCTTGGCTCGCTGTGCGTTCCTGTAAACCCAGCCACACTTCCCCCCACACGCTCACTTGCAAATCTCACTTATTCTTTTTTTTTTTTTTTTTTCTATGGAGCATCCTTTAGCCTCCTGGCTTCCCGTTATCCTCCACACACACACTCACACACACACTTGAGATGACAATAGGCAGAGCCTGACATGGCCAGTGATGTCAGAGCGTCCCGTAATAACAGACACTAATAGGTCTTAATGTTTTGCCTCTGGGTCACGCTGTTACAGATCATGACGTTGAAGTATGACGGGTCTCTCGTCAGCTGATCACATACAGCCAGGCATACGTTGCACGTTTTAAAAAACTCTTTACATTCAATACCAACCCACCACCAGCACACACACACATATATATAGATACAATACCACCGGGGGCTCTCGTGATATTCATTGGAATTGTTTAAAATGCCTGCGTTAGAGCCTGCACGCCTCAGGGTCTTTCTGGTGAGTAATTAATTTCCAGCATGTGGGGGTAGAGACCAGAGCTCGTGGGCCTGCCTCCTGGCTCCTGACTGTGCGTCTATGTGTGTGTGTATGTGTGTATGTGTGTATGTGTGTATGTGCAAGAGAGAGAGAGAAAAAAAAGAAAAGAAAGAGAGGCTTTACGCTGGCTCGGCTACTGCGTCCTAGCCTGGGGGGAGGAGGGGGAGGAGGAGGAGGATGGAGGGGGAGGAGGAGGGGGAAACAGCACAGCGCAGAAAATCGATCCAGGGGCCGCTGCTTCTCAGCCTCTTCCGGACGCAAGAGTCCTCCTCTCCGGGGAATTAGATAACGGCTTGTAAAAGCTCTCCACCGGCAGGCAGGCAGGCAGGCAGGCAGGCTCTCCCCCTCCTCGACTCTGAGATGCTGCCGCTGCCGCATCTCTCCGTCTTCCTGCCCGCCCGCCCGCCTCTCCTGCTGCTTGTCCACAAGATATTGAATTCATCCCGTTCACATTACAGCGTAAAAAAAAAAAGAAAAAATGAAAAAAAGAAAGCATTGGCTTCCATTTTAATTGGAATCCACGTTTCTTTTCATAACAGTGTGGATATTGCGTATTATCAGCAGGTTAATATTTTATTAGGTTTTAATTGGCCTTTTGTTGTTTGCTTCAGTGCAATGATCTCCCAGTTAAAACTCTGTGTGTACAATACTACATATGTGTGTGCGTGTGTCTGTGTGTGTGTGTGGTTCCCTCCATGCACATGGCTCAGTGGTCACTGGTCTCTCCTCCTGCAGGTCTCCCTGGCCGAGGAGATCAAGCCGCTGAAGTGGTATCCCTCCGTCTACCTGCTGGTGTCCATCTTCCCCCTCATCAACAGGTAACACACACAAGATAGAGACGCACCTGCTCTATACCTCTAACACGCACACACACACGGACACGCACGCTGCTGCTGTTTTATTTGCATGCTGTCTTATCTCCTCACAACCCGTCACTCCTCCTCCATCCCCCCCTCTCTCTCTCTGTCTCCCTCTCTTATCTGAACTCTCACGAAGCTTTGCTCTCTCTCTCTCTCTCTCTCTCTCTCTCTCTCTCTCTCTCTCTCTCTCTCTCTCTATGGCAGCACGAACAGTGAGGTGTGTGTGTATCTGTGTGTGTTAGAGGTATAGAGCATTTTATTGGCTTTTTTAAAACCTGGGCTTCATCGACTGAGGGGTTGGTGGGAGGCGGAGAGTGGTCCAGTAAATGATAACCCTGGTGCTGTTATTACTCTCTATACCCCCCCTCTCTCTCCGTCCTTCCTTTATTCGCTACTGCTCTCTCTCTTTCTCTCTCTCTCACCCACTACCCCTCCCTCCCCCTTTCCCTCCCCTCCTCCACGCTGAACCGGTGTGATTGACAGGTCAGGGTTACTAAGTGATTAGCTGCGGCGGCTCTGCTTGTCGCCACGGCGATGTAGGCGGAGACACAGGTCAATTACAGGGTCAACGTCTTTCAAAGGCTCCGCTCTAACCCCCTGCCCCCCCTCCCCTCCCCTCTCCTCCCTCTCCCCCCCTCTCCGCCCCTCACCTCCCACCACAATCTCTCCTTCCTTCCCCCCTTCACCTTTCCATCTATTCACCCATCCCTCCTCCCTCCCTCCCTCCTTCCCTCCTGCGCCCCCCGACTGTCGACTGATGAAGATGACAAACTGCATCCTGCGCTAACCCCAAAACGCCCTCCTCTCTTCCTCCCCTCCCTCCCCTCTTCCTATCCTTTCCTTTCCTCCGTGAATGTCACTTTCTCTTCCCCTCTCACTCTTTTTTTTTACACTCAAAAACGTCTTTCTCGCATCAGCCAGCCCCCCTCCACCACCACCACCACCTCTTTATTTCCACTCGAGCTCCCCGTCTTCTGTGTTTTTATGTCAGCTCCCCACCTCTTCCTCCTCCCCCTCCTCCTCCTCCTCCGCCGCCACTTTTCCTATCCTCCGCGCCACACAAAGCCTCTCTCTCTCTCTCTCCCTCTTGAGCAAACAAGCCCTCGCTCTCTCACTCAGCTCTGCTCCGCGCGCTGCCTTTCTCCAGAGAGCGAACGAGGAGAAAACGGGAATGAATTGCTCTCTCGTCGTCGTCGTCGTCCTCCTCCTCCTCCCCCTCCCTCCCTCCATCCTCCCCCCAATCCCTCTCCTCCTCCCCCTCCTCCTCCCTCATTCAGCAGCGCTGGCTGTATACATCTCCGGCTCCTATTAATTTGTTAGCCTCCCCTCCATCTCACCCCTTCCTCTGCTCCCCTCCTCTCCCCTCCCCTCCCCTCCCCCATGGCTCATAACCTCCTCCGCCTTCCCTTCCTTCCCTCTTTCTCCATCTCTCCCTCCTTCCTTCCCTCCCCTCCGCTGAGTGCTGGAGTGTGTAAAGTGTTTGTCACGGTGCCGTGCCGATGTCGCTGTGCTCTGCCGTGTGGAAGCGGCGCACGCGGGCAGACAGCCTCTAGTGTGTGTGTGTGTGTGTTTTGCTGCACGCGTGCGTGAGCGTGTGTGTGTGTGTGTGTGTGTGTAGGCGGGTGGTTGGCTTCGTGTCAAGGCGAATGTGCTGTCTCTGCTTGTTGCCATGTGTGTGCGTGCAGTGCGTGTGTGCGCACTTGTTTGTCTGCCTCGACTGGAGTGTGTGCGCTTTTCTGCGTGTCTATGAGTATTCCCGTGTGTTTGTATATGTGTGTGCGTGCGTTTTTAATATTTTGTGTATGTGTGCCGCGCGCGTGTGTGTGTGTGTATGTGTGTGTCTGAGTGGGGGATTATTTCTATCTGAGCTCCAAAGCCTCCTAAACAGGGCTTAGAGAGACGGCCCAGGGCAGCAGCTAAAGCCGTTGGGTAGAGCTCTCTCTCTCTTTCTCTCTCTCTCTCTGCTCCCTCTCTTTCTCCCCCTCCCCTCTCTCTCTCTCCATCTCTCTCTCTCTCTCTCTCTCTCCTCCTCCTCTCTCTGCCATTTCTCCCTGCCCTGATCCATTGCGTTAATACACAGACACTCCCACACACAAACACTCTCTTGTTTTGGCCTTCATCTGCTCTGCTACCACACACACACACACACACACACACACACACACACACACACACAGAGGCTGTAACGCACGCACGCAGACAGTCACACGCCACACGCAATTTTAATCTGTTCCAAATGCACACTGGTAAATGTGTTAATTCGACACCAGCTGTTGCGAATTGGAATGGGAAAGCGCTCCTACTTTTTTCCTCGCCCGCGCTCTCACACACATGCGTGGAGGAATCATTATACATCATTTTACCGTGCACCACATCCCCACATCTCCACATCTCTCTCTCCCTCCTCTCTTCTCTTCTCTTCTCGCTCTTCCTCATTCACGATCCCCTCATTTTTGGCAACACAAAAGTAGCACCAGACACTCGCACCTCAGCACTTATCCCTCCTCCTTCTCCTCCTTCTTCCTCTTCCCCTCTCCCTCTCTCTCTCTCTGCCACTTAAATCTCTCCCCTCCTTGTGTGTGTGTGTGTGTGTGTGTGTGTGTGTGTGTGTGTGTGTGTGTGTGTGTGTGTGTGTGTGTGTGTGTGTGTGTGTGTGTGTGTGTGTGTGTGTGTAACCACTGCCCGGGCACGACTAGAGTTTTCACAGTCTGCTTCTCACATCACCTCCCCTGTGTGCTTTATGGTGTGGGTGTGTGTTTGTTTACAAGGCTTGTCTAGATTCCTACTGTGCGCGCTTGTACGCCTGTTTGCATAAATAAACCCTCTCCTCGGAACCTTAGCTGCCGATTTCTGCGGCGCTGCGCGGCTTGATGAGCAAGTGCTCCTCCTGGACAAGCCTGCTCGTCTTTTACGAGGACGTTTTTTCTCTCCTTTAACACCCTCCCCTCTTTTTTTCTTTTTTTTTTCTTTCCCCAGTTTGACACCAAGCGGCGAGAAACCTCCATCCATTCCCCTCCTTCCTATACCTCGTCTTTCAGGCTTTGTTTAGAAGCTCTAACCTCTAACTACTTGCCTTGGAGCAATCAACCTTAGGTGCCTTGCAGAGGGTGTGTGTGTGTGTGTGTGTATGTATGTGTGTGTTTCGGTGTGAATAGATTGGCCCTGGCGGCGGGGCTTGAACCAGTGATGTGTCTGTAACCTTGAGTTCACCCTGTCGCTCCAGGAGGCTGCTTGCATCCTCCCAGTTATTCTCGGTTTCCCTCGATGCTGCGTGTGGGTTTCGTGGTGTGTACGGGCCTATACGTGCTTGCATGCAGGGGGATTTTTTTTTTTTGTACGGGCTCCCTACAGCGTCTAAGCCTCCTGCCTTTCTCTGGAGGAGATCTGATTTCCCTGCTCCAGGCGAGCAGCAAGAACAAGACAAGCGCGTGCATGTGTGTGTGCTTGTGTGTGTGTGTGTGTGTGTGTGTGCTTGCAGGCTCTTGTGTGTGTTTTCTTCTTTTTTTTTGCTGCACACGCGCAACCCGGGCCAGGCAGACCTTCCCCATCTCCGTTCTGCACTTTGAAAAACGAGGGAGGAAATCTCAGAGCAGCAGTTATTATTCATCCCTCAAAGAGAACGGGGAGGAGGCGGAGGGGGGGGAGGAGGAGGGAGGGAGGGTGGGAGGAGGGAGGGGAGGGGATGGATGGAGGGAGGAAGAAAGAGAGAGAGAGCCAAACGGGAGGGATGAAGGGAGGCGGGGTGGAGAGGGGGGGGGGATACATTAACTCTTATCTCACTGTATTCGGCTTTCTGCATCCCAGGATGCGCTCTTTCTCTCCCTCTCTCCTGCTCTCCTGCTCTCCTGCTCTCTCCTTCCTTTCTACATTGCCTTCCTTCCGTTCCTCGCCTCTCTACGCCTCTCGGAATATCTTGCATTCAGCGCATGGATGCCGTGTGTGTGTGTGTGTGTGTAGGCTGGTGTGTGGTTTGTACTGTATAGCCTAATGTCTTTTGTGGTGTATTTTGTTTACTTGAACAAGTGAGCTCCTCAGATGCTGAAAGGCTCCAACTCTCCTCTCTGTTTATCTGCAAGCTTCTTTTCTTTTTTTATTATTATTATATTCATCTATCGCTTCACATTCAATTTACTGTATGAGAGTGTCAGCGATGGCCTGCTTACTAAAATAAGTTTTGAACTCGATGTAGCATGCAGGTATTTGGTGTTTGTTTTTTTGTTTTTCTAGTTCAGGTGAGAGTGGGTCAACAGCAAAGTCTGGATCAGCTCAGTTTGAATATGATTTTAAACAATTTTAAAGGTACATTGTGTAGGAATTACGCCCATCTAGCGCTGCGGTTGTATATCGCAAGCAACTCAATCGTATTTTTCCTGCTGCATTCACTTGAAATTGGGCAGACGGCAGATGGACGACAGCCGCTGCACGTAATGGCATAAACAAGCCTCTATGTAAACAAGTGGCCCGTCAGCACGAGGCAAAACAATACACATGACAATATGTTGTCATGGCGATGTCGTTTTACCGGCTTTCTCTCAACTTCTGTGACTAAAATGACATCTGGTTTGTTACCGACGGCCGTCTGTCCGACTGCACGTGAATGCAGGTTTCCTACCGTCACACTCCCACTGAACAGCCAGCACCGAGCTTACCCGCTCCATGTATATATGAATGATATGAACGGCAAATTCAGAGCTTACCGGAACACTTCAGTTTGTTTTAATGAAAAACAGACTTTTGAACGAAATAATCGATTTTCGTGAATAGATAACAGGAGAAGTTACACAATGTCCCTTTAAAGCCAGCACATAAAGAAATCACTGCACTGATTGTCAGTTCTGATATTTCCACAACATGGCATATTCCTCACTCTCATTACACACAGATAACACACACACACACACACACACACACACTCACACAAAAAAACAAATCCTCACAAATCAAAGATGCCTGTTGAGCGGGACGACCGCCCTGATTGCGTGATGTGTGATAGCGCCAGCCACATACGGCCTGTGTGCGCAGCCCTCTAGATAATATTTGGTAGATATACGATCGTGCCTACTGTGTGTGTGTGCCCACGTGTGTGTCTTTGTATCTCCGGCAGTGGTCGTTGTGTGTGTGTGTAACCGAAGACTTTGAGCCCAGTTGCTATTCGTCTCCCACTGAGCAGCAGCGACGCTCCGCTATTAATCCCTGTTTAGCGACACAGAGAGTTGGCCTACAGGGCTGTGTAAAGTGCAAACACACACACATACATAGACACACACAGGGCAGGCATCCACACCAAAGCTGGACACACACACACACACATAACCACTGAAGCTTTTCAGTCATTAACGTAGCGGTGCAGATATAAAAAAACTCCCATATACATAAATAAAGGCATATGTGCACATGCTTATGCATCGATATACAAACATTAACACACATATACATACAGGCAAATAAACTATATACTGACCCATTAATCCCAATAGACCTACATGTAAACCACATGAAGCACGTTCTCCTTCTGCGGATGAACAAACTACATCCATGCAGCCACATATAGGCGTATACATACATACATGCATACATACATGCACAGACATATGGTAGCCTATACGCACGCAAATGCTAAAGGAGATTCTAGATAACCTCCCTCACACACACTTGGGCACGTGCACACATTCACAGGCGCATGCAAACACAAACACATACACGCAGACACACACACACTGACACACACACACACCCTGCTCCCCCTCCCTCTGCTCTTTCAGGCACGTCTTTAAATATTCATCACTCTGGCTGCTCTGAGAGTACCGTAAACGCTGCCTCACACTCCAGGGAATCGCTAAAGCCTACTCTATCATCTGCTCTCCCTCCCTCCTCTCTCTCTCTCTCTCTCTCTGTCTCCCTCTCTCTCTCTCCTACACACACACACACACACATTCGCGCACGCACATTTCCAGCCATAGGCACTCATAAGGACGGACTCACGCGCAGACACTCAAAGGCACAGCCAGTGGCATCGTCGCTGGGCTCGCAGGCACAAGCACATGAATCAGACGCAGGGAAAACATGCGCGCCGATGTACAATTAACAGATTTTAGTGCGTGCGTGTGCGTGTGTGTGTGTGCGTGTTTGTGTGTCCGTGTGTTAACTGGCTGCTCCCAGCACAGAGGGCTGAGTGGTGTTGTGTTCCAGGAAACAGGATGTCTCTTTGTTTGGGTTTTATTCTGTTGGTGAACGAGCCGCTTCAGTCCCCAGGGTTTGTGTGTCCCTCTTTGTCTGATGGTGTTTGTGTGTTTGTGTGTGTGTGTGTGTGTGTGTGCAGGCATCTATGCAGGTGTGTGTGTTGGCATGCACTCACATGTTCATATGTGTGTGTGTGTTGTTTCTGACCAACATGCCTGCCTGTTTGTGTGTTTCAGCCTGATTCCAGATATATTAGGTTAAATGTTGGCACGAAGGGTTGACAAGAAGTGTGTGCGTTTGTGTAGGCTGAGCAGCATATGTGTGTGTTTAGGCTGTGTAATGTGTGTTAAGATATTTTCAAACCCATTTTTCGCTCACGGATACTGACTCTAATACCTGAACTTATGAACACTGATCCGAAACCGATGTGATAAAAAACAGTCGTACAGCCACAATGAACCCTGCATGTATGTACGTATGTGATATGAAGTCATCATTACCGTAGCCTGTGACGTGGCTCAGGTTAAAATCCTTGGTAAAATATGAACAAACACATGAATGATCCACAGTAACATTGGTCCCCTTGCTTTTATCTGGATCAAAAAGTTTGAAACAGCATCGATCATTTACAGTTTTGCTTGTACTAATCGTTCTCTAACAGTGTTCATTGATTCTGTCAACACTTGGTCCGTGGCAGCCAAAGTATTTTAGGTTTTGAAATGAGATCCACAATTGCGAAACATCTCCCTTCATAGTTACCAGTTAAATAAAGGGAAGCAAAAAAAGTTTTTTCTTTTTTCTGACTAACAGCAAAACTTACGGTTTCTGTTCTTTCTTGATGTGATTGGCAATTACCCGTGTGGAAATCAGATTTCTCAACTTTGCGTTGTTAAGTTGTTGTGTTCTGTTTTTTCCTTTTTTTGTTTGTTTGTTTGATAATTTCTAGATGCTACTCAGAAAATGGGCCATTTCCTGATTTTAGTTTTCTAATTTCCAAAAAAAAAAAAAAAAAAAAAAAATTGGTTGGCTGCCAAGTACACTGACCTTACTGCTGCAGGCTGTCTCACACCGACGCTCTCTGGCTTAATTCTGCTCGTCTTGTCTCGCTGTGTTCATCTCGCTCTCTGACTCAATGAATATCACGTGACCAGTGCTGATGATAAGCTGCGCCGGATAAAATGGAAAGACTGGTAATGATGTGCTAATTTTCAATGATTAAAAAATGCCGTGAGTCCAGGTTCAGATGGGACAGCATCTGGGTTTGATGTCCCAACCACTGTCCGTCTGTCATTGACCTCTGCTTAAGAGGTAACACAGTTTAGATACATGATGTTATTGACCGACATAGGTTCCTCTTTGCATTTCTATAACAGAATCTGCCAGTGGCTATAGAAACTATAAACTATACAGTTTCTTAGTTCATTACATAAATAGTTCATTACATAAAATCAGATTGGTGCATAGATTTGCATGTTGTCTGATTCCCAACTAACTCTAGTGGGTGTGTGTTGTGTTGTGTGTCTGTGGGTGTGGATGGAGTAGGAGCCGTCTCCTCTGCTGTGACAGTTACCCCCATTTTTTACAAGATGATCAAAGCGGTGTGCGTTCCGGTTTTCAGTTGTAAAACACACATGCGAACCGTGGGGTTTGTTTAGATACAGATACTCTATTCTCAGTGGGGGAAAAAAACACTCACATGTCCACGTCCATAGAATACACCATATTACTGCAGCTTTACGCACATTAGAGAGGCTGATCACATGTTGTCAGTGAACAATGAAAGGCCTGTGCTCTGTCTGTGCTGCCTTAAAGGCCGACCACCACATGTGTTGAATAGAGGAGCAAACGACCGACACAATCTATTGAGCCAGTCGATCCACAGGTCAGAGTTTCTCCTGACTGAGGGCCTGCCATTGAGATTAGGTTAAAGTGTGTATGTATATATGTATATGTATAAAAACGTGTATATCTTCTTAATAGACCCCCTAACCCTTTGTGTTTTTTAGGGGTTTTGATTGAATAAGTGGATTCTACTTTATTAGACTCAAGGCTACCATGCACCAAAGCATCAAGAACTTTCAAAGTTATGTTATTTCAAGTGTTTGTTTGGGCAACATATTTATTAGGATAATATTCCTCTTATTGGTCTACTCCAGATGCATTTAAATCATCGTGAACTTACTTAAATCCATAGTTTCACTGCACAGTGAGGTAAAAGTCACACTATGTAAATCCCTCTATACTGCACCACAGTTGCAGTGTAATGTATTCTCAGAACTGAAGGTTAATATCACAGTGTCTCCTTGGCTTCAATAACTTTCTGGTGTCTTGTCGCATTTTATCAGCAGTAGAACAATTTAAGGGGGCGCTGAGAAACACACTGACCGTACGCAGGAGTCGAGGGGATTATGTCTGTTTAGGCAAAAAAAAAAAAAAAGAAGAGATTTTCCCTTTAAGTCTAAGAAAAGTTTGGATTTGCTGTCAGCAACAGCACAGCACAGCGGGCAGGACCAGGGCCTTGTTTTGGCACTGTGAAGCGTGTGATTTGTCTGGAGGAAAGAAAAAAAAAGAGGGAGAAAAAAAAAAGAAAAGGAAAAGTTGGGCAGTGAGTCGGAGAGAGGAGGAAGTGTGATCAGGGGTCAGGATGACTCCTCTGTCTGTCTGGCCGCCCTCTACTCTCGGGAAGGAGATCTCCTCCGAGCTGTGTTGGGTTGTTGTTCTTTTTTTTTTTTTTCTTCTTTTTTTTTTCCAGCCGCAGCTCTCAGGATGTGCGGCGCAACAATTAGAGACACACACACACACACACACACACAGAGGTGAACTCAGATGGCTGGAGAGAGAGAGAGAGAGAGAGAGTGGAGAGTCCAGACTGGCAGGATGGGATATCGGAGGAGATGGAGGAGAGAGAGGGAGAGAGGAGGAGGAGGAGGAGGAGGAGGAGGAGGAGGAGGAGGAGGAGGAGGAGGAGAGGGGGGTTCAAAGAGTGACTGACAGCGGGATGGATGCGAGGTCTGAATAAGTGAACGAGGCTCAGAGACTGTGTGTGTGAGTGTGAAATGATTGACTGCGTGCGCTGCTCACAGGTGGGAGCGGGTTGAGAGCTACGTTAACGTCTATAGCGTTCGTTCGTGTGTGTGTGTGTGTGTGTGTGTGTGCTCTTATTGTTGTTGACCGTTTGCTCCTGAGTCATACAGTGTACACAATATCATCTCTGTTGTCCAACACCAGTCAGCCAACTGTGAGACTCGCTTGACTACGCCGCACACACACAACACACAACCCCCCCCCCCCCCCCCCACCCCCGCGCTGCCGCCGCCAAACACACACACACACACACACACACACACACACACACACACACACACACACACACACACACACACACACACACACACACACACACAGCAGCTCAGCCAGGCATCACCCGCAGCCACACTCTCCTTCCCACCGCTGCCTCCTTCATTCATCTTTCATTAGCCCGGCTCACACAGGAGAAACAGCCCGCCTTCCTCCTCCTCCTCCTCCTCCTCCTCCTCCTCCTCCTCCTCCTCCTCCTCCTCCTCCTCCTCCTCCTTCTCCTCACGTCTCTCCATCTCCATCCCTCTCCCTTCCTCTTTTCTTTCTCTATCTAACCTCCTCGCCTTTTCTTTCCCTCCCTCCCTCCCTCCCTCCCTCCCTCCCTCCCCATCTTCTTATCTTGGTTTCTCTCGCACGTAATCTCTTTTGTTTGTCTCGCTCGTGTCTTGCTGTCTGTCTTTTTTGGATATCTCGCCTCCCTCTGCTTCTCTTCCTCCTCGCTCGCTCGCTCTATCTATCGCTCGCTGCCTCCTCTGCTTTTTAGTCTTTTCCATTCAGCCTCACTCCTTCAGCCCTTTCCTCCTCCTCCTCCTCCTCCTCCTCCTCCTCCACCGCTCTCGGCCCTCGTTCCCCTTCACAGCCTCACTCTTGCACATTCTCACCTCTTTATCATGTACTCCTTTCCTCTTCCACTCTCTCCCTCTCTCTCTCTCTCTCTCTCTCCCTCTTTCTTTCTCTCTCCTTCCTGTGCAGTGCTGTTTCTCTGACACACGTCTCTGCTCGCCCCCCCCCCCCCCACCTTCCTGTCTCTCTCTCTCCCTCTCTCTCTCTCTTGCCTGCTCTTTCTTTCTTCCTTTCATTTCGCTCTCCGTCTCTCCCTCGATGGAGGGGAAAGGCTCTTCGCCTCTAATTGCGGCTGTTCCGTTGCCATGGCGCGTGTTGCTCAGCGCTGTGAGGTGCTCTCTGTGTGTGTGTGTGTGTGTGTGTGTGTGTGTGTGTGTATGTGTGTGTGTGTGTGTGTGTGTGTGTGTGTGTGTGTGTGTGTATGTGTGGCAGGCAGATGATTGCTTGCTGCCAGCTCTCGTTTCCCGGACGCCGATCGCGTTTCTTTGCAGCAGCAGGGAAAAAAAAATGAGACGCCAGAAATAGCCCCCCTTCACACAGACCCACTCACTCTCACTGCTGCGCTGTCAGAGAAACACACACACACACACACACATATACACACACAGACGGAGGCAGACACACACGCACACACACACACACACATCTTCTGCATTTCCTCTCCACCTGACATCCTCAATGCATATGACCTAGGTTATACTTTATGCACACACGTCCAGGTGAGCTGTGTGTTTACGTGCCGTCTGCATGTGTCCGACTTTCTCTGCGTGCATGCGTGTGTGTGTGTGTTTCCTGCATCTCTAAGGAGGTTGTGTGGGGAGTCCTGATTTATTTCACCTTTAATGGGAAGTGAAATGAATGTGAGCAGCAGCTGGTCTGGTCCTTGGAGATACAGCGGCAGGCTAACCCAGAAAACAGGCAGCGCCGCTCTGAAATGGTCCTCGCTCCGACAAGCGCCAGGACACTCCACTTGCTGCACCGTTGGCTTTATTTTAAGCAGCGTTTGGGCAATTAGTTGACACCCTTGCTCAGACTGACCCCCCGGGGGGCGGCTCTCCTTACAGGTCTGTCTTCTACCCTTGGCCAAACCCAACTTGCGGTTTTTCCCCCCTGTCACAACTTTTCAAAGGATTGTTGAAAGGTAAATGGAAAGAGATTAATGGCAAATAAACCTTGCAACCTCACGTTGCGAAAGAGGATGAAAGAGGATTATAACCAGATTTGTGGACGAATCTCCATAATCATCTTCTTTGCTGTTCTGCTGTAGTTCTCACTGGGTTTCTTTTTTTTAAAGGAAGGAGAAAAAACTCAGCTAATTTCTGGGCTTGCTTAGTTAAACCGGCGCCAATGTGTAATTTAAAGGTGCTGAATTTCTGACACTCGCAGAAGGACAAAACCCAAATGTCAGTATGATTGATCAATTAATTCCTTTTGTCATAATAAAGAGATGGTGTGTGGTCTACTTTCTTAATCCATCCACCATTAGAGCCCAGAAACAAACCGCTTTGAGCCCGACATAACACGAGTCAGCAAGTTCTTGTTACCTTTGTGCCGATTCATTCAGAAGAGAGCAAGTCGAGTCGACATCATTCCACTTCACAGTTTTAATTACTTAATCAACTATGAGCACCCAGTAGTCTAATTCTGTTGGAGAAAATGGCTTAAATGTTGGTGAAATTACATTTGGACGCACAGGTGCAGACGAGGAAGAGCCTGGCGCTGAATTGGCCACATGGGCGCACTTTGGCTCCGGTGAACAGGATACAGACGAGAGCTGACGCTTGAACGTTAAACGCTGTTGGAAAAAGTCGCCGCTGCTTCAAGAGCAATTTGTTCCATCACCTGAAGCGCTTCAATGTCTTACAATACAGTGAGCGCACAGCCGAGAGAGGACTAACAAAAGAAAACACACACTGAAAACTGGACTTATTGCTAAAGACGCAACATAAAGCAGAGCGTGCTGCAAATGTTACATGCTTCCTTTGCTAAAAAAAAATCTGCACAGATGTATTAAAAGCTGTTTCATTTCCCACCAAAACAACAAACAATGTTATTGTTGATGATTAATGGATATCCTTAAGTTTTTTTAATTTATTTTTTATATTTTGGGGGGGGGGGGGTTGCCTTCATTTGATAAGACAGTGTGGAGAGACAGGAAAGCAAGGAGAGAGACTGGGGGAATGACATGCGCAAAGCATCAACTTGGTCAGGAGTTGAACCAGCGATCAGCGCTTCAGGCATATTTGCCAACATGGGACATGCTCTCTAACCACTCGACCACCGAGCGCCCCATTTCTAATGGTAGTGTTGGTTTTTCACCAAATCAATCCCAGATTTTTCTTAATCCCAGTCATTTTGAGTCGCAGACATATTGGCGGTACATGCAGATGCGTTGTTTTTTCTTTTCTTGGATTGTACGTTGATAATAATTTAAATCAATTTATCTTTTAACCATCTTTTACTGACAGAAACACCAAATTAAAATGCCCCATAAGAGTTGGTGTACTTATATTATTCCATAAGGCTCATAGCCATTGTTGAACCTAGTGAAAGTTACATTTTGCTGCCTGTCAGCGACGTAAAACCCTGCACACGGATCAGCGTTGTGGTCAAAACTGACTTTTTATCCAGTGAAAGCCACATTTTAATAAAACTTTTTTGGTCATTTTTTACAATGGATTTTAAGTTTTAAAAAAAAAGAAAAAAAGCTGATCAAATGTCGAGCAGCTCAGCTCCAAGCCCCTCCAAGACACGTCGAGTGTCTGTTAAACACTGTCAGTGATTCACTGTTTTATTTAGCATTTCTACATTTTTAATATCCTGGTCCATTTATTATGGAGAAGAGGACACCCCTGTGGTGGATGTGGCTGCTGGTGAAAACCTCCCGCACGTCTGGTACACAAGTTATCAATAAAACAAATGTTAGCAGATTCAGTCCTCAGCCCCCTGAACGTCCAGTTGTCTGCTGCACCGTGTCGGTCGGTCGGCGAAACACTGTTTGTTCAGTTTATGCTTTAATCGGTTTAATCAGTCATCTGACCTCTTTTGATTTGAAGAGGATGAGATCTCCGGATAATTTCACTCGGGTAAAAACTTCCTCAAAACGCTCATGATCCCATACGACTTCACGTCCCCAAATTTTCTCTTTTTTGTTGTTGTTGTTGTTTGTTGCCACTAGAGACCCCTGGTGGCCGAAGTTACGTACTGCATATTTAGAGCACGAGGGGGAAAAAAACATACAAAGACTAAGAATTATCTGTACTTTCTTTTCCAAAGAATTCACATGCTGTGAATGTTTCCTGCAGAGAAGTTTCAAATACACAATTTACTCCAAACTGCATTTTCACCCAGTTTTTAGTAAATAACCTGGATTTTGAAAAACTTGGTTTTACTTCAAATGAATCCCAGAATTTTTATAATCCATGTCATTTTGAATCACAGACATATTTGCAGTACACGTTGATTTTTTTAGGGATGCACGATAACTCTTTTTTTTGTTCCACCAGTACCGATAACCGATAACTATCGTAACTATTGTATCTGGTGATAAAAAAGTATAATATTAATGTGGATGAATCTACGTTACCCACACTTGTTAATGGGTCCATTTTTGATAAGTATACCGTTCTGTTTTTATCGTTATTTTGTTATTATTATTATTAGTGGTCGGCTCACCCAGCATTTCCTACTTTTGGTTTCCCGGACGCTGCCCAGCGGGTCATGGGAATAACGCAGCCGGATCGCTAGTTGGCATCGTTTATGGTAGAAACTATGACGCTATATTAACGTCTTCGAACCTCTGACTTTCATTTTTGATCAATGAAAACATTCTTGGCAAATGTTTTTGCTTTCGTCCATCTTGCCCAGTCCAAGAATTTCACAGTGTGCGCGGAGGCTCATGGGAAATGTAGTGTGAAAACACTTCGCTTTCCAAAACTCCTCGTTGTCCCTTTAACCAAATCATTTTTGTTTTTTTGTTTTGGAAAGATTCAGGCTTTTTTTAATGTGTCTGTCTCAACATGTCATAACAACCTGGATGACGTCACTATAATCACCAAAGATTGTTTTTTGGGTTTTTTCAAGGATGTGTGAGGTGCTCCTCCGATAATCACAGTATTGACGAGACTGTTTTAAAGTGATCAATGAGGAGACCAGAGCAGTTGTTGCTGCTGTTACCGAAGATTTCACCCAAATCGTTCTCCTTTCAAATAAACGAGAACAAGTTTCAGCCTCTGACAGTCACACAGAGACGAGCGATTGTAGTGTCTCACGTAACTCCTTGTAACCACGATACAACAGTTTTTTTTCTTCTTTCCTTTTTTTGTTAACCCCCTGCTGTAATGACTGGTTTTGTTTTTGTTTTGTTTTTTTCTTTCCCTGTGGGTCACAAGCAGGTTGAGAAGGACTCCCCCCTCCTCAACCCTGAGGTCAACCACTGTGGCCACTTAGTTGACTCTGAACGCCCCCACTCCCCCAACCCCCACCACCACCTCCTCCCACCCCCCAAACCCAGGCACCGGCCGCACATGTGGACAATGCTGTGAGCGGTGCGCGGTTTGATTCTCTCGCTAATAGATCAATAAAAGACATTAGCGGCGGGCTAACCCTGCGAGCAGCACTAATACAGGGTTAATCCAGGGTTAATGGCTGAGCAGCATCATTCTCCGAGGCAGCCATTAGTTCGCAGCCACACCGCACAATATCAGGTTCTCCTCCTAGTCATGCCCCAGGCTCCGGCAGAGATATAGGCACACGGAGGAGGAAGGAGTGGGAAGTGGAGGATGGGGAGGATGAGGGGGGGGTGGGGGTTGAAAAAAGAGGAGAGGATCACCCTCATGAGTCAAGATGAAAATGAGATATCCAGACAGATGAAACCCAATGCAAAAGAAATGGGAGAGAGAGAGAGATAGCGGGGATGGTGGTGTGTGTGTGTGTGTGTGTGTGTGTGGGGGGGGGGGGATGCGTAAGGGTGAACGTGCGCGGCATGAAAACAGAGGAGAGAAGATGGGTCGGTGAAATTGTGGTCAGGAGAAGCAGGAAACCGAGATGAGAGAAAAAGGGGGAGAGAGAGAGAGAAGAGAAGGAGGAGAGGAAGGGAGTTGAGCGCTACACTTCTCCCTGTCCTTGTAAAGTGCTGCGTGCTGTCGAAGCGGCAGCCAAGAATGTGTCAGCCCAGCCGTCTCACGCTGCCTAATGGGCTCTTAAACGCTGATATAAAGCTCTCTCTCGCTCTTTCACCCTCCCCCCTTTCCTCTCTCTCTCTCCCTCTCTCTCTGTCTCTCTTTCTCTCTCTCTCCCCGTCTCTTTTCCTGCCTGCGCCTCCGCTCGCTCTCATTACCTCTCGTTCTCACCCTGTCCCTCACTCTGTCACTCACTTGTCCTCTCCCTCTCTTTCTGTTGCTCTGTCTATCAATCCCTCTCCCGCCTTCTGTCTCCCCCCCTCTCTCTCTCTCCCTCTCTCTCTTGTCTTTCCCCCTTTTTCCTGTTGTCATCTCTCTTCTCCCTCCGACTTCTCCTTCAATTACTCCCTCCTCCCCTCTGATGCTGGCTTGCAGGTTGTCTCTTTATTTACAACTTTTTCTGTTTTTTTATGGATGAACTCAACACTCATACCCCTCCCTCTCTCCATCTCTCCCCCCCCTCCCTCTCTCCCACCAGGCTCCATAACGCCTTCTACCCAGAGGATCCATCCTTCTCCCTCACCTTGTTGCACGTCCTGTCGGCACCGCTACACGGCTTGGCCAACGCCTTCGTCTTTGGCCTGGACAGGGATTGGTGGAGCCTAATGAGTCCGACTGGCCTGCAGGTACAGCAACCACAGAAGTGTGTGTGTGTGTGTGTGTGTGTGCGTGTGTGTGTGTGGTCTCATTCAGCCGTGCCATCTGCATTAAACAACAACATTTTTTATTTTCACTTTTCTGACCCCACACATAGCAACTTGAATCAGCAGATCGTTACAAGGCAACACTGTGTAAAGGGGTCAATGTAGCTGAATCCCTTCTTTTCTAGTTTAATATAACATGAGCATTAGCATGTTTTTGTCATTTCAATTCCTATTATCAAAGTTAGCATGTTTTTTTTTTCTTCCCAACAATATCTTTATTTATTTCCTGACATATTAACACATACATATAACCACTGGGACTCCAAACGTCTGCCCCAAACCATGCAGAACCCATATCTTCAAATCACAACCAAGTCATAACAACAAAACAACAACACACATAAATGAATATAAATCACTAAAAAAGAAAGGAACTTAAATACATAATAAAGTAAGAATACAAATACTACATAAGTAAATAAAAAATACATAATAAAAATAAAAATGGGGGGGGGGAAGTTAGCATGTTAACATCGGCTACTTGTTTTTGAAAAGCCGCAGACGAGGCCCCATCCTCAATGTCTCGAGGCACAGGGAAGAGCCAATGAAAACAAAATAACAGGAAAAAGATTTTAATCATAAATGGAGAATTATGAAAACAAGGGGGGAACGAATGAAAAACCAACAGCTGGGAAACACAGATCAATTTATTATAATAATAATAGCAGCCAAAACAGCCAAAACGCACTATGCAGTTTCCTCACTCACACTCTTCCAGTATTTATGCCCCGGCTCCTAATTGGGGAAATGGGCCCAGGTGCACCAGGTCAGGAGAACAGGAAAGGGGCCCAAACACAAAAAAAAAACGGGCTCATATCATTACCGCTCTTCATCCAGATGTGGACGCAAGTGTCCGTCACAAACCTGGTGGGGATCCAGATTCTTGGGACGTCGTTGTCATAAAATTTCCATCCCAATAGTTGTTGAAATATTTTCAGTTGGGTATCCTAGTGGTGAACTGACTGACCAAACGCTGCCATCCCTAGAGCTTTGTGGCGTTGCTGGAGGGGGAAAAAAATAAAAAAATAAAACCCAACACTGTAACAAACAGATGCAGAGGCAGCGCTGTTACAGTTTCCTCGTCTGAAAAGGCTTTTGTAAACCTCTGAATTCCATCTCTCCATCTGTCCTCTGCTATGCGCCGTTGTTTACTCCTTTCAGGGTCACAGGTGGCTGAAGCCTTTTCCCAGAATTCAGTGGGTGAAAGGCTTACGAGTGAATGGCTTTTGCTTTTTTTGTGTTTTCACTTCCCATATGCTTGAAATATAGGAGAATATTTTCATTTCTAGCTGCGCTCGTGTGAGGATGGATGTTAGTTGTCAGCTCAAGTTGAAGCATATGTAGAGACAAGTGTCTTACAAGGACTTATGCAAAAGCTTTTTTTTTTTCCTTTGGCGAAATAACTCACGGCATACTAACACTACGAACACTACTATTGAACACCCGTCTGTGTTGTAGGCTCAGTAAAGCTCACTAAATTAGGTCTGTCAGATCAGGTGGTCTATTGAGTGCTTAAAAGTAATGCAAGTATTGGGAGAGATTGGCGCCTTGGGAGACTTAACCACTCCGTGTTTAGAGCCAGACAAAATCAAAGAATCATCCATGTGTCCTTGGTGGATCATTTCTTAGTGGGCTTATTGCCAATTCTTTTGTGTGCACTCCACTTAATCTGAATTAACCTTCTTTATCGTTATCAATGAATTACAATTCCAACATCACGTCTCCAACCAAACGTGTGGGCCATATTAATAGAAATGGTCGAGACAAAATTTTTGTCTGTAAAAGTGAAAACGCTCACTGACGTACGGAGCAGGCAGACTGTGAAACACTGGCGGGTGTGACGGTGCAGAAACTGAATTTAGAAATCATCAATCCCAGACCCTGAGTCAATGAAGTGGATTAACGCCCTTGCGATGCTCTCAGATGATCTACGCGTAATTGTTTAATATTAGTTTAGGAAATCTCAACACAGGTCAGAAAATTTCCACAGAGCCAGTGGGACCCTGATCAATACAGAAGACTCTTCGTTATCTCTTTTAATAACTGACTGTTGTGTTTTGACCATCTTTTCAAACACACACCACAATTAATATGCAGGACACATTTCAGACGTCAGGTGAAGAGATAAAACAGTTTTGAGAATTTTTAGGAAATCTGAAAAATAAATTTTCCATCCACTGGCTCTGATTACGAGTTTGGACGTCATTTCTAAATTGAACCCAGTTTGCAGTTCACCTGTTAAAGGAATAGTTCACCCAAAATTCAAATTTCACTCATTATCTACGCGACTAAGTTACAGGGGATCTCGGCGTAGCACTGCATGTCCATATGATGGTTGCGAACGGGGCTCAATTTTCTTCATCCAAAAAGACACACCAAAAACCATCCAAATACCTCCATAGTGCTCGTCTATGTGTCTTTGACACCGGTGCAAATCCCGCGAGATTTGGACGGACCAGGAAGAGCAGTGCTGGGAGCTTCCGCTACAGACAAGCTTAAAATATAGACTTATTTAATTTTGCAACTGTCATATGGACATGCAGTTCTGCGCCGAGGCCCCCTGTAACTCAGAGAAGGCACGGAGGACTCTGAAACTTCTCCCAGCCCTTAGTCGACATGAGGGTGAGTAGATAATGAGTGAAATTTGAATTTTGGGTGAACTATCCCTTTAAGTTTGAAGTCACAAAATACGTTTTTACATCTGTTCCTTCCTATCGTTCGATTCCCGGCTCCCCCAGTCCGCATGTTGAAGCGTCCTTGGGCAAGACACTGAACCCACACCTGTCCTCCCATGTATCGTCTGATGTATGAATGTGTGTGAATGATTAGCCCCCAAGCCCGTCTGTGCACACAGAGCTGTATGAATGTGTGTGTGTAAAAGGGTGAATGTGACAATACAATGTAAAGCGCTTTGAGTGGTCCGAGTGACTAGAAAAGTGCTATATAAGTGCAAGTCCATTTACCATTTAACATCTGATGGTTTGATTACAAGTGAACAGCTTTAAGTACAGGTGTCAACACACCCACGATGCATTGAGGATGCACTTGAGATGCGAACATTATGATTCCTATATGATGTGACAGTGAAGGACTGCTTGGCTAAAAACAACAACTCATACCTGTTTATTTTTATTTATATGTAGAGCAGGTAAATGACATTTGATTATAAACGGTCACTAGAAGTAGATAGATTGGTAGATTTGAAAACACACGTTCATGCCAGATCTACAGAGGAGTATTTGGGCCACTCATTTCATAATGCACTTTGAAAATAAAGTCGAAATACAATGTCGAGAGTAGAGTCAAAATTTCAAAAAGAGTGGATAGCGACTGACAATTGCACGAATCCTTGGAGTGTAATGGTAAGAGTATGTTTCTGAAGTTATCCAGCTGCATACTTAATAGATATAATATCAAGTGTGTTAAAAATATTGACATTACATTGAATTTTCGACTTTATTCTCAACATTTAGACTCTTTTCTCAACATTTCGACTTCATTCTCAAAATGTATAATGAAAAAAATAATTCTTCCTCTCATTTTATTTTTCATGAGTGGCCCTTTTACTCTTCTGTACAGATCTGACCAAGGTCAAAGAAACAATCTGTCGGTGGCACCGCCAACAGACTGAAGTCATACGCTCCATGTGTGTCATCATTAATCGGCAACACCAGTTTCCCTCGCACTTCTTTTCATTGATGCACCAACCTTTTCCACCTCAGTGAAGCGCAAGAACTTTTTTCTTTTTGGGATGTTTATTTTTTCTTTTTTAAATTTGTGACATTTTTTTTTCTGGGTGAGGGGCTAAATTGAAAATGCGCATTAAAAACAGGAGGGTGAAAAATGCACCACCTGTCTTTGTAGCGTCAGCAGCATGTTCAGTATCAGCAGCAGGAGCCCTCAGTCAGTGTCTACACAAAGTGCCACAGCACCGCTGCGCCTCCTGACACATTTTGACAGCGTTCCAAACCCAACACACAAACAATATAGTTAACACATAAAAAGGAAGAAAACAAGATTTGGAGTCTGAAAAACACTTAATTTGCAGTTAAGTGCTTAAAACGTGTAGACAGCTTCATCCGTTAAAATTAAAGCAGATCTGTTCAACAGATGTGCATTAGATGGACGACCCAAAAAAAAGATGTCTGCTGTAAACAAGAGGTGTGTGTGTGTGTGTGTTTCGTACCAGCAGTATGCAGAGGATTTCAACTGAAATAAGTTATCAATTGACAGAAAATAATCGATCAATCACTTCAGTAAGTTTTTATATAAAAATGCTAAAAAAAAATAAATCCACGGAGAATATTGCTCATTTTCTGAGTTTTCATTGAGCGTGAACTGAATATATGTTTGAGTCTGAATTCAAACAACACCTGCACTTCTTATAAGTTTTAGTTAACTGATGTGCTAATCCTCAATCTTTCCCCTCCCTCCCCACTGTACGTCGAGCCGTCTTCCTGGTGAGAAATAGTTGCCTGAGAATATGTAATTACACCACTCTCCAGATTGACTCGTACCATCTGTCTGAGGTCTTTGCACATCACCTATGCAGGAAATAATTGTTGGGTCTAGCACCAAAATTCCCTTATTTAAAGAGTAAAATTACAAATTGCTGACTTCATTTTTTTTATTTTTTTTTAATCTCCTCCTCAAATTGAGCTTTTAGGGAAATGTAATGAAAACACAATTACAAGAAGGATGATGTTTTTCTCACTTGAACCACAAACCACACTGGTTGCATTTCAATAAACACCACAATCAATACAGTTCTCCACAGATTTGTCTCAATCCACAGACATTGACGGTATCTCTCGATACGAGCTGGACATGATATTGAACCATGAGGCTAAAAAAAAAAAATCTCTGTGGTCTCAGTTCACACACACATACACACACATGTTGTCACCTACCCCGTATCACCAACCGCACTGATAACGGGTCATGAGCGCGATGTGGAGGAGAGGAATGTGTGGTATGACCTTCAACCCAAATGTCAATGTTGCACTGTGGTGAGTCGGGGAGAGAGAAAGAGACAGAGGAGTGAAATGGAATCTCAATGTGTCCGTAAATCACGCAGAAAATGCTGTTTGTGTGTGTCAGCGGGCGCGAGAAAGAAGATGACAGGAAGGAAGAAAGGAAGGAAGGAAGAAAGAGAGAGGGAGAGAGGCAGAGGGGGAGGGAGGGAGGGGGAGTCACAGGCGGCATGTGTGGTCGTGCTCTATCGTGACTAACAGCCGGTTGTTATTCATCTTGGCATGCGACTCCCAGCAGCCCCCACACATCAGGTGTGAGATTGGCCGCGGAGAGGAGGGGGAGAGAGAGAGGAGGGGGGGGGGGGGTGGCGGCGGTGGCGATGGCTGAGGAGGGGGTTTGTAACAGCATCAAAACATTCATCTCTCAATGCAACGAATCTGCGCACCGCCTCTCCAGACCTGCCTCCTGTGGCTCCCTCTCCGTCTGCGTCAGTCTTTACCTACGGTGCTTTTAGAGGCAGTTAAAAGATGTGCACAGATGTTTTTTTTTCTGTCCCTTTGTCTTAATGCACCACTGGAGGAGTTGATGGCGACTTTAATCTTTTCCTCCGCCCGGTATTAGTTTTGACAAGATCCACTTCTGGCTTGAGTGGATTGTGAGAAGTAGGGCGCAAATCCACAGCATGATTTGGTTTAACGTGAGAATCGGTATCTTCTACCATCCGTTGAATTGATTCACAGATTTCAAATGTACGTTTTTGCAGTTTTATTAATAAAGTTTTGTTTGGTGTTTAATGAAGAAAGTCGAGGCTTCTCGCAATGGCGTTTTTTAAAAATTTAATAGCTTAATAACCAGCTTTGCGAGATGACAGCAAAGTGTTTCGTCAATACCTCGGAAAAAAACACTCGCGAACCGGCAAACTACAGGTTAGTTCCCCTTTGGTGCCGAGTTGAAAGGGAGGTGTGACGGGAGAGAACAGCCCGCAATGGATGTGACACACAACTCATGGAAGCAATTAGGCAACCACAACCCAAAGCACTTCTTCTTAAGAGCGCTGAGTGGAAACACAGGAAAAGACTGAACACACAGACGAGTCTGTCGTGTTTAAAACGTCCATTAACTCACACAGAAACCGTCCAGAACTCCTTGGGCAGAACGCAAACTCCAGTTTGGGAAAATGTAAAATAATTCAGTCTTGAGCTTGTGTTATACTCTCTGCATCCACAAGTACACAAAGGTCTGCTAAGGTGGCATAAATTTCATCATCAAAGAGCGTGCGGCAAGGCGCCGTGTGGACCGACAACTCCCTTGCGCATCCGCAAAGCAGTATAATTGAGGCCTTTAAAATGGGGGTCAAGTCTTAGCCCACAGCATAACTCACCAAGGGCAGAGGGAGCTGGGAGTGTCAGACCTTGAAAACCCCTTTGTCTAATTTATGGAGATTATCTTGATATAGTCCATTTCATTTCAAAAGACCCGTACCCTTATTTCAGCTCCGTCTGAAGTACCGCCCCCAGCTCTGAAACGTCCAGATTCAAATAAAGTCTGGTGTTGTGCTCTTTAATGGCCATTTCCCTACAATCAGCCAATCAGAGCTTTAACAGGATTAAGGCATGTTTTTTCATGCACTGATCAATTTTGAGATTTTGGGCTATTTTTCTTCCTTAACATGTATTCTTTCAAAAAAGTCAAAAGAAATAGTAGAAAATTAACATTAAGGTGGTTATTTTACTTCATTTTGTCTCTTTTGTCAGTAGATTTCTCCTAAATTCACCCAAAGTTAGCATGCTGCTGTGACATAACTGTGCTGTGCCTGTTGTCTGACCCATGTCATGTCAGGTATCATTGTAGAGCTCTCTCCAAAACAAAATGGTAATTTCCTCTGTATCCGCAAATCAATCGTAAAAGTACGATTTACATTAACAATCTATGGAATTTTACAGTACAAGTCTTTTAAAGGCTGTTTTCACAAAATGAGTTTTTCCTCAGACTCTGAGCTAGAAATCTCCACTTTAGCAGCACTTACAGACAGCAAACCTTCCAGTTTTATTCCTGTCTATATTCTGAAGGTTTTTACAGAGGGGATTGTTGATATATCATTCAGAGCCTGATTTATACAACGTTTTATTCCTAAAAACAGGGCGAAATCAGACTTTTTAGGGCTTGTGACAGTATTTTCTCATTTACAGAGTGATAAAAAGAGATATCCAAAATCCCCTCTGTAAAAACTTCTGACTCTAATATGTCAACAAAATAAAACAAGAATTTTGAAAGGGGCTTTATCTATCGTTCAGATTTCGGTTCTGGGAATGTATGCAAATTAGCGCATATATTCCATTGGATATTGCCTCATTTACATATTTAAACATAAAATTTGACAATATTTCTCTTAATGTAAGTGATAAACTTGGGACGTTTCATGGTGATATGTATGTGTATGTGTCTCCCCTTAAAATGAAGTGCAGATGAGGGCGATGCAGCTGTACAAGTAAAGGTAAATCAACCTACTAACGAGTTAGTAACGCAGGTTTCATGTCCACTGAGAATGTCAGTGTTGGGACGGAGACGCCGCTCGCCCAGCGATTGGTTAGGCCACAACAAAAGATCCGCGACTCCCAACAAGAATCTGGCTCGTCGTCAGGGCTGAATGAATGAAGGGAAACAAAATGGCAGTTCAGACTGATTATCAGGCTCCGTGCCGCACAGCGTAGTAGATAAGGATATGTTTCCTTGGCACCAACACTGCAGCAGAGAGGATGTTCACTGCCGCTGGGAGCCGCTCGTAAAAGCACAGTTTCCAGAAAAACAAGCCAAACTTTGATGCCGGCGGTGATGGCCCCTGCACGAGAAAACAAAACACTTTAAATATGTTTTTGTTTTCTTGCAGACAGGAGATTGTACCAAGTTGAATGAGTGAACGGTCTGATACGACGCTCCGGAGTGAGAGTCTAAAAATAGTGCCCCCTGCATTTACTAAATTGAGAGTTGAATTGTGAGACAAAGGAAGAGAATTGAACCAAAATCGTGACATTCCCAGAGCAGGTTTCCCACCACTTCCTGGTTTCGGTGCAATTACGCTTTGAGAAGTTCAACAGAAGCGACCACAAGACGTGGCCAGAGTTGAGTTAGTGCAACCGAAACTCAAACTCTACAGTGGCCTGCTCTGATTTCAAATCTGCTCTATGCATACAAGGATTTCTTTTTTCTTTTTTTTTTTTTTCTTTTTTACAGTAACTAAATGTGTCGGCTGGTTACCTGCATAACTCCTAAGATTTCGGTTTCTAAACATGCTGCTGTCCGTCCGCCTTGTATTTCTCTCTTTATCTACTCCCACTGTTGTTGTTGTTGTTGCTGTTGTTTCTGTCTTATCTCTATCTACCGCGCCGTATACGTGTCTCTTCCCCTGCCTCTGTTCCCTCTTACCTGCTACAGCATCTCCAGCATTTATCTCTCTTACATTATTTCTGCTGCTCTCCTTTGTGTGTAGCATCTCCCTCCCACCTGTGTGCTCTCCCTCTCACACCCCCCCCACCACCACCACCACCACCCTCCTCCCCTTTCGCTCCGTCTCTCCCTCTCTCTCTCTCCTTCCTTCCCTGATATTGATCTGCATTCTAGCCATACAGCTGAACCGCCTGTGGCTCTGCAATGAGCTCACCTCTCACTTCTTCTCCTGTGCTCATGCAGGAAAAAGAGCTGCTCCCAATCTCCTATCTCGCAGTATCGCCGCAATCTTGGAACTACGTCAACACCGGCTACTCTGCCGAGTTTCGGCTGTTTAGATTAAAAATGTTCGGCCTCCTCACGCTCCCTGTGATCACCTGCAATTTGTTTAAACAGACAGTCACCGTTCAGTTGTACTCGGTTACTCGTCTCTGCTTTCGTCACCAACCCAGCGTGAGAAAATGATTTTAACATGTTACACCAGGACATTAGAGGCGTCTGAGACAGAACCAACATTAATCCAGTTTAATGGCAACGTCTATGTTTTGTGATCACTTCCATTAGGATTTGAAATGAGCTGTTAAAGCATTTGTTTCAGATGTGGGTACACAAGTTGATGGACGATTCACAGGAGGCCAGTTTGGTTTATGAACACCTGAGTTTTAAATGGTTAATTGTGCGAGGTGGTCGTATATAATCATTAGTAGATTTTTATCAGCGTGCTCCCAGTGAGAGGAGCAGAGTGCGACACTGGTGCACAGGCCCACCAGAAAAAAAGGCGTTGTAGAAAGTTTGAAACACAGGCAATTCAATGTCTGTTAAATGTTCGCTTAAGGTTGAATATTTTCATCCCCCATCAAAACAACACTTTAACAGCACTACATTTTTTAAACTACTGAATTACCATGTTTTTATGCATGTGTATAGCACAGAATGTTTTCTGATTCACTCATTTGACCTGCAGCTATGACTTAGAGAGACAGTGGGCTCTGTAGGTGTAGGAACACTTTTTGCTGGTGGCTTTAAAATTCTTCACAGGTTTTGAAACATGGGAGACCACAGAAATACCAAAACAGTTTATACCAGTTTTAAACATTATAATCCCCCAAACTGTAAGACCACACACACCTGCCGCAGAAAAATTGTGGGATAAACACGCGATTTCTGGGGAAAAATAAATATGGACCGATCCATGTTGATCAGTGTCAGAGGCCGCACTCTTTTACCCAGCAAACAAGAAGAAAGAGAGAACGAATATTGGTGAAATCCTGGCTGAGAAGATGTCAGACATGATGGTCTATGGAGATCTTGATGCCAACTTGCCGACGTCATTGATGCTTCCCAGTTTGCTCGCTCCCATTGGGTGTTGCTGGTACAGTATTTCTGTTCGGCCCAATTTGGAATCATTATTAAAACATGTTTGATATTCATGATTAGAGGAGATTGAAGAGGGTCCAAACTTGATCGGGAGCAGTTAAATAATTGCACTGACGCAACACACTCGAGAATTCTTTAGATATAATCATTTACGACAAGCTTTGAATTAGGCTGTTCTGCCCGACAGTCGTTGAGTGTGTAGCCTAAAGCCTGGTTTATGTTCCTGCGTCAACTCCATGCCGTAACCACCTTGACGCCGTCTTGCACCTTTCGAAGTTCTGCGTTAAGGGAAGGCGTCACTGTGCAATTCACCGCCATACCGCTAGGGATGTGTGTGGTTTCAGAGGGGTCATTTGCAAAACTTTGTTCATCTTCCGGGCACAGTGAACAAACAACAGTGAACAAAATGCCCCCCCCCATTTACATACACACATACTTTAACCAAGGAGGTGACCAAAATCACTGAGACGGCCACTTTTGGCTCAGATAGGCAGAGAAGCATATTCTCTTACATTAAAAAGTAAAAAATAATGTAAAAATACATCAGTTCAGGGTAGAAACATATAGAAACATATATTTTCAAAATAATAGCTCATTAAATTATTTATCTGACCTGGTTAATGTGATTTCTGCCCCTGAACTTCACTGCACAGCGTATCCATATCAGGATTGAAAGCTCTCGTCTGTGAGGCGCGAGGGATGTTTACTTTTGATGTAGTGAGGTGACGCATATTTTGATCGACAAAATATTAAAACAAGTTTTATTTTAATGTCACAAGAGCACCAACTATTTCAACGAAAAAAACTAAATGGCCATTATTCATTCACATTATTTCTTTTTTTTCCAAAATGAGCTCGCTTTCTCTAAACCACAGGAGCCACAGCAGAGGGATGAAAGAGCCGCAGGTTGCCCACCTCTGCACTAAACCCTTCATAATACTATGGCAAGATTTTAAAACTCTATAAAGTTATCAAGCAATTCTTGCATTACAATGATGTGAGGAAAACATGCAGCTTTAACAGCAAAAGTTGAACCAGTTTCTACTCTATCGTCAGACGACCCTGCATTTTATTTATTTATTTCTTGGCTGGAGCTCTCAGCTTTGACACAGGATGTTATGTGGCGGTGTCTGTCACAGTGAATGGCAGCCTGTCACACCTCTTCTGTACGAGGACTTGTGTGAAGAAACACTCAGCCAGGTTTTTCAGATCTATCAACCTGAGGGGACCACGTAAAAAACACCAGCTCAGGGTGGATGGATGGTGAGAGCGGAGAGAGAGAAGGGAGCATTTTTCAAAATTTAGCCAGCTTAGTGCAAACACGCGCTTTACACCGGCACAAATCATGTGTGTTAACTCCAAACTCTCTTTGTGTGTGTGCGTCTGTTTTTTTTTTTTATAGCTGGCTCTGCAGTCGCGGCTGTGTGACAGGACTCGCATCGGAGAGTACCACCCCGGGGCTGTGCGCTACACACAAGCTGACCTGGTCAGCCTCAGCGATGACGACGACGATGACACCAACGTGCTCTTCTACTCTCCTGACATGACCCTGAAAGACCGAGGGCCCTGAGAGAAAGAGAGAGAGGACGGACGGAGAGAGACACACAGAGAGAGAGAGGGAGACAAAAGAGCTGGAGGGAAGGAACATGAAGGAGGGTCAGAGCCAGAGAGAGACGCAGCGGATTAGAAACTGAGAGGGAGAAAAAAGAGGTAGGGAGGGAATGGAAGAGAAGATTGGGGGGACAGTCAGGCAGATAGAAGCCGGAGATGAGCTGTCAGGTTCCATTATTAATCCCCATCCTTTACTATTTAATATCCTAAAGACACACACACACACACACACACACACACACACACACACACACACACACACACACACACTGTACAGAGCAGCAGCTCTCTGCAATGCTATCATCAGAGAGGAGCAAGAAAGGAGTGACTCTAAAGATCCTCCTAATGTGAAAGGCATCTGCTGCATCCCAAAGGTCTTAAAACAATTTCCCCCTCCTCTACACCACCGCCACCATCTTCGCTCCTGCATTCTGCAGCATTTTGGCATACCTCAAAAAAAGAAAGAAAGAAAGAAAGTAAGAGAGGGGGGAGAGAAAAAAATCATAAAGGGCCGCTGAAAGGCAATCATAACAAGGTGTTAGTTTAGCATTTGCAGCAATTACCTTTTCACTTCTCTGCAGGAGATGAGGTGAAAAACACGCCTTTCAAAAAAGCACCCCCCGTGTCCGACATGAAAGCCTCTGGAACTACGCCGAGATTGATCCCAGGCCAGCTCTGAACAATTTTCCCATCGATAGGTGGTGGAGGTGGTGGAGGTGGGGGCACAATAGAAATATAGAGCGGTTGGGAGGAGCGGGGCGCTGAAGATGACTCGGTAGGACGACCGAGTCCCACGCCACCGCTGTTGCTTGTAAAGGGAGTTTGTCCTCCCTCAGACAGTATTTTGGGTTTTTTATTTCCCCGATTTTCTCTTTTGTATTTACCATTGTTTGCAACTTTGGCACAAGTATTCCTTTGGAAAGGTTGTTTTGCATTATTTTTTTATGAAATACTAAACTTGTTTCTTATATTGTATTTATACCAGATCAATACACTGTATATATTTAAGTATACACTCTATTTTTGTACGTGCCTTGGACTGGAATGTGAAGAAAAACACGCTGCTCTCTCTCTCTCTCGTGAGCAGTCGATACGTAGCCTTAAGAACATCTAAAAAAAAAAAACAACTACATGTTATTAGCCAAACAAACACCCACAAATTCACACATAGACACACACATGCTTCTTTCCGAGGTGCCTGTCAAAACAGGTTTGAAGAGACGACGCACGAGGCCCCTACAGCAGCAGCAGCCGCAGCAGCAGCAGCTTGATGGTTCATCATCTCATGGCTTGTGTCAGTGATGCTGAGGAGACGCGGCTGAGGTGTGATTGGCAGGATAATGGAGTCGCTTCATATTCAAACCGAGGCCCGTTTGGATTGGGGGGAAATGCCCCCCACCCCCACCCCTCCATATGTAGGTGGTTTCGTGGCCACCGGTGCACACGCTGCCAGCTGTCAGCTCGCTGCTCTGACACGTTGAACTAATGAACTGACACTTGACCCTTTTTACCCTTCAGTTGTTGAACTTTTCTCCCAGGCGTCAATGACACCAGAGTGCAACTTTAGTTTGCAGTTTACAGAGGCCCCACCACTGAATTACACACACACACATACACACATGCACCAACACACACACACTTGCACTGTGCCCCTACCCCTCTTCTGGCACTGTTGCTCTTTTTACTTGACTGTGCACTCCATCAAATAAATGAGCAGGAGAGACATTTCATAACAAAGCTCAGCCTGGGCGTGTTTATTTCATTTTCACATTGATGCAATCCCTCATCCCTTCGTTGCCAAGTGTGTGTCCGTTTGTATGCATGTGCGCGCGTGCGTGCCTGCGTGCATGGTGCGTGTGTGATTGTCATCCTTTAAGACCACGGGGCTGCCCAAAATAATGGATATTAATTATTGCTCGGACCCTGCTGGCCCCTCCGCCGTGTCTCCAAATCTGGTTAACTGGATTTTGATTAATGAAATGTGCGCGCCATGTCCTCCAGAAAACCAGACTCTTCCTTCACACACACACACACACACACACACACGGCTCTCCCGCAGACGTTTTGGACGTCTCCAGCCCCGCACCCCTTCCTTATAAAGAGCCCGGGAAATAAGCGAATCTCCCTGTCACGCAAGAAGAATTATTATTCCCCCCTCATATCGTCGCATGCGCCGTAATTGGATACAATTTAACACCCGCGGCCCACGGGCATGTCGGCAGGCGCACTGCCTACTATTAGCTCACCTCGCCTCGCTTCGCCACCCTATCATTTGTCAGATCTCTGTTTGTGTGCTCCTCTGTGTGTGTGTGTGTGTCCGTGCATGTGTGAGTGTGAGCGCGTGCAAGTAGCTCAAGAAATCGGAGCCGTTGTTGGAGTCCGGCCATGACCTAGCTGTGACGCACGGAGGCAGAGGAGGAGGAGGAGGAGGAGGAGGAGGAGAGGCGACAGCAGCAGCAGCAGCAGCAGCAGCGGTCCAGACGCTGAAAAACAAGCCGGAGCTGTGACACCTCGGAGCTCTGACAGCGAGGCAGGCAGGCAGGCAGGGCCCGGGCTCAGCGTCTGTCTCCCTCCGCTCTGCTGCTCTCTGCAGCTCCACAGCCAAATTTAAAGACGTGCATGTGGTGCGTTCAGGGTAAGAAGACGACCCCCCCTCCTAAAGCCATCTTACAGTAAATATAAAGGCTGCTGGTGGAGGTTAATGGGGCGATTACAGCCTTCATGAAAGATGCCTTGAAAGTTGTTGCGTCGCTAGCCACTTTACCTCAGATGTTTTAATTATCTACTTTTTGCTCCAGGCTGTTTGTATTGAACTGGAGCTTTTTTTTTTTTTTTTCCTTCCTTGCACGGCTGCAATCTATGATTAAGAATGTGTTGAATTGGCCTCTTTGTGCCAACAATTAGCGACCACGAGGCAGCGTGGAGAGCCCCAGTATGCTGACATAGCCTACAGTATATAAAGGGACATAAGGGGTAAAACCTCATGTTTTTTTGTACAGTCCATAACCTGCAGCCATGTTGTTCTTCAAATCCCATGGAAAACCAAAGCAAGGTCTTTTGGTATCAGCACCAACCTCTGAGCACTCAGCCCATATTTTCATACTATTATTAACAACAAGGTCCCAAATAAATAGATAAATAAATATAGAGCTCTGTGTTTACAAGAAGTTCAGTAATTTTCCTGTAAAAATGTGAAAAAAACCCCAACTTTTTCAGCCAATATTATTGATATTAGAGTAAATATTGCATTAGTTAGGGGACTATTCTTAGCACTGTATTAATACACATGTGGTGCCCCTCCAAGTATTTGTGGCACCAGCAAGAATTTTGGATTTACTCCAAATAAACCAACTGGTGTTGTTCATAGTGAAGGAACATGTCACCCACTACAACAATGGCCCATTGGTGTCTTCATGTGATTTGTTGACAATAAGAAAAAGTATAGGATATCGCCAGACTTGTATCTTGAGTTACATTTACCTTTTCTTTTCTTTTCTCTTTTTTTGCATTTCCCTTCTAGTCTGAAGTTATTTTGGGCATTTTTGCCTTTGCGTTGACTGATGACGGCAGAGAGTGACAGGAAACATGAGGTAAGATCAAAGGGGGCGACATGCAGCAAAAGTCCCCAAGCTGACGAATTCAGACCGGAGAGGGGGGGGTGTTGTTGCCAAAAACGCGGTTTACAAGTCTTTGTCTAGCAAACCACTCAGAGCAGGCAGCTATGATCGGCCCCTGGCGTCATACGGACCTCCAAAAAACTCCAAATGCTGACAACAACATGGGCTCAGTAGCAGTTTTTCTGGTTTGTTTTTGCTCTATGACTTCCAAAAAGATTCATCAAAGACAATAACATACACTTGTATTTCTGAACTTTAAATATAAAGATGCAAATGGTGAATAACATACTTGACAAATTCCCAAGTGGTTTAATAGTTGGAAATAAAACCTTTAGTGGTGCTGGATCACCAAATTGTAAATGGTAAGCAAATCTATGAAAACAAAATTCAAATTTTTCAAAGCCCAGAGCTCAACAACTAAGTCCAGTTCATTAACTTTATGGTCTTAATGATTTGGTTTAGACCCTTTTTAAGGTGTGTTACAGGTTATGTGATCTAATTGGTTCCAAGGCCACTTTAATTTAAACCAACATGATGCGAATTCGAGTTTCAAGTATGTTAAATAGCCTACATTGCTGTATGTTCCAGCTTGGTTAATAGGAATAACACAATATGGCCATCTACAGTGCAGGAACATGTCAGAAACATCATGTCACTCACACTCGTTTTCTCCCAAAATCCTAAATTTGTCATTTTATGTGACAGCCTCTGACTTTCATTCAGGGCCGTAGCCAGAACTTGACAAACCACTGACCTCATGATAAACGAGACTCCCCAACCACCTCAGAAAGCCTCCAACCAAAGTCGGTGCAGTTTTCTCAGTATTTAAACATATAGAACATATAAGTTACACATTCTGTCACTTTAACTACTCAGTTATATTTACATCCCATAGTCTCACGGATGGCTTTAATTAACATTTTTATTTAAATTAATCTTGTGAATTATTTCCATCTACTTGTTTTGAGTATGGCCTCAAACTGCCAATCACACTTGTTGTATGTGCTTTTATTGTCTATATTTTAATGTTATACTCCCCCCCTCCCTTCCCCTTAGGAGGTCTTTCACCTCCTACCAGGCCATTGCCTTAATAAGAATGTATTCTTAGCAATTCTTGCCTGGTAAAATAAAGGTTTACTACTACTACTACTACTTGGGGTGATATAGCCAATATTCAAAGTCAAATTGTTCAGTCTGACCAGTTTAAACTCAAAACATTTAGCAGATCTGCACATTTTTAAACTGGAACCAGCAAATGTTTCTTTACTGCTGACAGACTAATATCGAGTCTGAGTTGTTCCAGTTCAGGACTTAACACCTTCCCCATGAAGTCACTCTGACTGAAGATAAAGCTGCTGAATTCATCTTATCTTCAGGTTGTTGTTTTTTTAAGCCAAATTTGAGATATTTAGGCCAAAACTATCACATCCAGCCTTTGGAAACCGGCGTGTTTAATATGTGTGTCATAGCCCAGTAACCTCCCCCAAATTCCCAGAAATATTAACCGCGAGGACGTGACCTCAGTGGCTGTGACCCTGTTTGCGTCTCCTTGTTCCTTGAGGACGACCGACGTTGTTTTATTTTGTTTTTAACGCGCACGTCATTTTCCTCGCCCGCCCGCCCGCGCGCGCGCATCGTGTCTGACATGAGCCGGGATGGAGCCGCGCGGAGAGCAGGAGCCGAGCGGAGCTTCAAGCGATCCGGCCACGAAAGAGTTAAATTAATCTCTCTGCGCTACCCTCTCTCTCTCTCTTTCTCTCTCTCAACACACACACACACACACACACACACACACACACACACACACACACACACACACACACACAGGCTGCCACCGCCCCAGATAACAGAGGGGCGCCTCTCCCCAGCCAGCCAGCCTCCGCTAATCGCAGTGGCAGGAGGGGGGAGTGGAGTGCCGGCGGCCTCTCACAGCGCTGGGCCTTTTATTGACGCTGCCTGCCTCTGTGTGCGTGTGCGTGTATGTGTGTGCGCTTGTGTGCGCCTGTGTGCCTGTATGTGTGTGCGCTTGTGTGCCTGTATGTGTGTGCCTGTGTGTGGATGTGTGTGCAAGACTGTGCATGCTTGTGGGTGCGTGTCAGAGCGAGAGAGCTATAAAGAGGTGTGTGTGTGTGTGTGTGTGTGTGTGTGTGTGTGTGTGTGTGTGTGTGTGTGTGTGTGTGTGTGTGTGTGTGTGTGTGTGTGTGTGTGTGTGTGTGTACGCACACGCTCTCTCTCTCTCCCCGCCAGCAGCGGAAAGCAGGGAGAGGCGGGGAACTGGGAGGGTGGGTGGCGAGGTTATGAGCGGAACTCGACAGAGGCCGACAGACGAGAGAGGAGAAGGAGGAGGAGGAGGAGGAGGAGGAGGAGGAGAGGGGGGGGGTAGGAGGGGGGATCTTTCTTGTGCTGCGCTGAGAGCCGCCGCCACCGCTTCTCCTTCCTTTCAGATAAGGTTCGTTTGAAGGTTTTAGTCTTTATTCTCTTTATAAAAAAAATTTTTTTTAAAGAGAGAGAAGGAGAAGCAGCAGAAGAAGCGACTGAATGTTTCTGTCCGCGCGCGGTTTTTTTTTTTTTTTTTGGGGGGGGGGGGGGGGGGGGGGGGGGCGTTTATGATCCCCAAGGTCGGAATAAGACGAATGTGATTGATCTCATTGGTTATTTTATTTTACGGGCGCGCTGATTGCATCGATGAATTTAGCAGCCTATTGATTAGGGCTTAATCTATAGGTCCGTGTCTCAGTGCTCCGATAATTGCTCTCCCGCTACCCCCCCCCCCCCTCCCCCCCCTTCTCCTCTCTCTCTCTCTCTCTCTCTCTCTCTCTCTCTCTCTCTCTCTCTCTCTCCCTCTCTCTCTCAGCAGCAGCAGCAGCAGCAGCAGTGTTTGGCTCGGAGCCACTCTCGCCCTGCCGCGCCAGGCTGTAATTATCCCCGGTGAGGCCGCGCTAACGCAGCGTGGCGCGCCTGTGGGGAACCGGTTAGCCCTACAACACCGGTGGGGGGGCATGAGTGTGCGTTCCCCCCTCCGTGTACTGTAGCTATGCGTGTGCGTATGGCGCGCGCGTGTGTTTTTTCCCCCTTGTATTGTATTGTTGTTGTATGTGACACAGAAGGAAAAAGTGGCCTTGTTTTGACATTTCATCTTCTTCTAACAGACCTCACATAAACCTCTCCTGTTTGGAGATTGATTATAGAATATCTATTGACAAGCTCAGTTTAAATGGAGCACCATATGATGAAGCCACAGAAATATGTTATGATTTAAATTCAAACATGAACGCAGCATGATTGGCATCACAAGTGGAGATTTGTGTGTGTTGCGTTCAAGCGCAGATCTATCGACTGTACATGTGCTCGTGTCCGAGCCTGTACGTGCTGCTGAGTGTTCAGGCAAGTTTTGTGTGTGTGTGTGTGTGTGTGTGTGTGTGTGTGTGTGTGTGTGTGTGTGTGTGAGTTGCAGTAAGCGATCCATAACGATCTGCAGGTGGATTGTGCTGATTAGTACCGGCTGCTGTGGACTGAGCTGCGTGCAAAGAGCTTCCTGCAATCTGAGCCTGCCGACTGTGCGTGTGCGCGCGCGCGTGTCTGCGGGTCGTGCTCACTTGTGTGTTGGCAGTGAGCCTTTTCAAAATGTGTGTTTGTGTGTGTGTAGTCTCATGTGTGTTTGTGTGTGGAAGACGGCGCGTATATTTGTCTGAACGTGAGCTCTCGCAGTGTTTGTGTGTCTGTGTTGAAGGTGTGTTTGCTCGTGCGCACATGTGAACTTGCCGTGTGTGTGTGTGTGTGTGTGTGTGTGTGTGTGTGTGTGTGTGTGTGTGTGTGTGTGTGTGTGTGTGTGTGTGTGTGTGTGTGTGTCAGGCCACCGCTTCAGTGTCTGATTGCAACAGCAGATGGCTGGATCACCGTGACCTCCCAGAGTGTGGCTCTTTCCACACCGGGGTACACTTCGTGTGTCTGCGTGTGTGTGTGTGCGTTTCCGTGTGTGTGTTCACGCTGTTTTAGTTTTTACAAGACATACACTTTCTGCGTTGATCCCCGACATGACATAAAGTGACAGTCAGAGAATGGCTTTGCACATTTTCCATCGCCATCATCCAGCGTGAGGACTTTTCAAAGGCTGCTGCTGTTGTTCTGACGCTGCTTTTTTTTCCTTTTCTTTTTCTTTTTTTCAAACCACAAAGTTCACACAGAGTCATAAAAGTGCAGCCATAAAAAGCCCTGCGCTTGATCTCCAGACCTGTTTTTGTGTCTCCCTCCAACTCTCGGCAAAGGTGTTTTTCCTTTTCTTTTTTCTTTTTTTTCTTTCTTTCTGTTGCCACAACCGTGTGTTTTTTGTGTCGAGTGTCAGAAACCCAGTTTGCCCAGCGCTACCTCAGAGCAATATTCATTCTAATCCAGTTTTCCAGTGACTGATGGAGGGAGAGCCGTTTGCTTTTCTACGCCCTCTGAGTCAGAGCAACGAGGGAGGGAAGGAGGGAGGGAGGGAGGGGGAGAGAGAAAGAGAGAGCGGGTGAGGGAAAGACCCGGCGACGCGCGCTGCTCTGATCTCGCGTGTCTTTTCCAACCTCCGTCTGACCTTTAGTGTGTTGTGCTCGACGTCAGCACGAGGCTGTTTTTAACTGCTTAAGAGTGTTAAAGGAGTTTGGCATTTTCAGCATTTGCACGACTTGTGAATTCCTGCTCCGGAAGATACATAAAAATTTAGCTCTCTCTTGACGTCATGGACTTGAAAAGGAGGGGAGGCTGATTTATGATTTTGTCCCCAAAAATATGCTCAAATCTATGGTGGCCCCAAGAGCTCAGCTCAATGCATTGCTACTTACACACCTGCAAATACTACACAAATGTACTGCAAAAACTCACAGCAGAGGTGTTTCTGGGGACATGATTTAGTGACGGGCCTGGCTAAAGACTAATGCTAAACTAACAGCACCGATATGCAATAAAATATGAATTATGCAGCAGTGTCGCCATAATAAACCAATAATCTCATTTTCAAACACCACTTTAGTGCATGTAGCCTTTTTCAAAACTTCTACAGTCAAGTCTTTTACCTTTTGTCACTGAAAACTCTTCCATTTTGTTGTGAGTTTTTGCAGTTTTCTCAGTTTTTAGCATGTTTGTGTTTTTGCACGTGTCTTCTAAAAGGGGGGAACTGTGCATTTGTTTTCAACGAAGCTGGCACAAAGGCATTCCATGGAGCGCTGGATAACATTATTTATCATATACGCATTACGTTGTGTATATTTGTGTAGTCTTATCTGTCAAAAACAAGAAATTGCAGATTATGGGGTGTGTTTGTGTTGTGTTGCCGCCGAGACGAGATCTGGGACACCGAGTCGGAGCCGTTGATCTTGCAAGGTTGAACTAAGGCAGAGAGACTCCATTCTCCCCCTGTAACAAGTCATTTAACCATCACAATTACACCGAAGCTGTTTAATCAAAGTAAAAAATCTTGCATACTTCCTCTTTAAGTTGCAGTGTGTTGGTCTCTCAGCGCCACCGTACAACCCAGAGTTCAAGCACAGTGACTGCGGGTTGTGCTGTGATTCTCCTATAAAGCAAAACCGTGAGCACTAGTCGAACAGCACTGATAATATCTTCAAACCCGACCCTGTAACTTTATGTCACTGCATCAAGTACCTCCCTGCTGACACTTCTGAGAGAAACACATCAAAATCCTTGATGTCCAGGTTTTACACCAACAATGCGAACAGCGAGTGCTTTGGTTAGTGGGGAGCAGGGTTGCCAGTTTGCAAAAAAAATCTGGGCAGTGGAAATAAGTGGAGCATATGGTGCCGTGGAGCTGGATATGTAGAGCATGACAGCCCCACTGCCAAGGCTATAGATGGTAGTGGTATATACAACTAACCTACATGTTGGCATTTGCATAAAGAAAAAGTAGATCCAAACAAAGCACAGCACAGTGGTCAGTTGAGTTGACACTGTGACTTTTGTCTTTTTCTACTGAGGATATAGTGGCATATTTGGGGCCTCTTCTGTCATCCACATCCACGGCGCCATGATGTCATTATCTTGAAACTTGCGTAAAAAATCCATCAAGGCCCTGATATAATGATACAAGTTTGGAGCAGGAAAAAGCAGATTCAGTTAGTTAGTCAGTTCGGTCAGAGTCAGCACGTGAGTAACCCAATGTCTTCATCACAATAACCCCTTTTGTCCCAAGCCATCTCCCATAGAAAAGACAACAATGCAGGCACAAAAGCTCCACTTCTGCAATATAGGATGCAGTTTATTTAGTATTTAGTATCACGGGCAAGTCTTGTTGCCCATGGAGTTGTTTTAGAGGCAAATGCAGAGACTGCTTGCCGAAAACTGCCCCCAACAGGAAAACGCATCATCGGTTTTGCATGAATTTACCTCTAAAACAACTCTGTCTCGTAGTGTTCCGTTATTATCTCATAGTGTGGTGAATGTGCAGGTCACAACTTGTCCACCAGAGCGTTTTGGAGTTGTTGGATTGTGTATTTGATGAGTTTGATGAGGGAAACCAAGAAATCCCATTAGGCTTTGTAGCGTAACTCTGAGCAGCTCACGGCTCTGCTCCGCCGTTCTAAAAATAGCTTGCACCGACAATTAAAGGTAACGAACCTACTGCTAAAACTACAGGGATTATGGCAATGAGCCAATTTGCCAAAATGTTGAACTATCCCTTTAATATGGACGCCTGTTTGAATATAAATTCCCCAAATGAACTCAAGTATGATCTATCTAGTGTCACCTCGACCTTCTGTGTAGAGACCTGGTGCAGTAGTCTGGTGGAAGGTGCAGCCATTGGCCGCTATCAGAGCCAATAAAGATAGTCAACCTGTATATTACACACCATCCAGACTGACAAATTGTAAGTTACACGTCCTATTTCAGAGCATATTAACTCTGGCCTTTGAAATCTGAAAATGCATTTGGCTGTTTGTTGTTTTTTTCAATTTGGCCCCTCCTCCATCCTCACTTTTTTTTTTTTTTTTTTTTTAAGAAATTGAGCTTTTTGAAAAAACAAGTCTCCAGACAGACTAGTTCACACCAGAACTTGTGATTCGGTGCGAACAGGGAAAAGCTTTTTGAAGAGCAACGACCTCTAAAGCCGTCGCAGAAATCTGTGTCACTAAAGTGAAGAAGCCAACTTCCACCTCCTCCCCCTCAACTTTCTCGATTATCACTCATTTAAAATGTCACTGTGGTTTACTGCAGAGCGGTTTGTTGCGTGTTGTTCGTTTTGCAGTCGAAAAATGGTGATTTGATAAGCGTCTGGGTGCAGCAGCAGCAGCAGCAACAGCAGCAGAGTTAGCACATGCACTGTTTGACTGGGCTATGGTAGATTTATCTGTATTAAAGCACAATAATGATCACAGGAGGAGACAGACGGGAAGTTGAACCTACTGAGACGCAGCAGAGTAACCAGCCTGTGTCTGTCCCACTTATTACCAGATGTTGACTCAGAAGAACAATTTTATAATTTACCAACCACAAAAGGAGAAAGAAGAAGACATTAAACCATCTCTCCACTGATTAGACATTTAGCGAACTGCGGATGAGGTTGTATATTCGCAACAGATTGAGCTGGTTACGGATGCTGACGCTGACGCAGCCTCAGCTGTCTCGTGGCCTCGGGGCTGCGGTGGTACAGTGGGCAGCTCGCGGCTCTGGGAGGCAGACAATGGGTCTGATAAGAGCAAACATGCCCAGCAGTTCACCCTGGATTTATGTAAGTCTGGAGAAAAAGGGGCCTTTCTATATTCCCTGTCGCAGAGATTCAGACGCTATGGTGGTGCACTTTCCTTGGAATTTTTTTTTTTTTTTGCACAGAGAGAAAAAGTGGAGTTTTTGTTCTGTGCCATGCATGAATACGCCCACCACCCTCCCTCGCTTTCTTCTCATCTCACAAACGCTCTCCCCCTCTCCTCCTCCTCCTCCTCCTCCTCCTCCTCCTCCTCCTCCTCTCCTCCTCACTTCCTTTGTGCCTCTGTCTCCTAACTTTTGGACAGTTCGGCCTTCGAGATGAGCCCTGCTTTTTTTTTATGTGCCCATATGTGAATGCTTTGAGAGCTCTGTGTTTGTTTGCCTATGACCGTCTGGTTTAACTCCTACTTTCAGCAGCTGTGGCAAACGCAGCCAGACCTTCCATTTTCAAGTCCCCCTCTCTTTTCCTACTCCTACTCTGCCTCTATCTGTCTGTCTGTCTGTCTGCTGGCCTCTCTCTCTCTCTCTCTCTCTCTCTCTCTCTCTCTCTCTCTCTCTCTTCTGCACACACACACACACACACACACACACACACACACACACACACACACATGCAGGCACATGATGCACACACCTCAGGCTTGATATTCATAGCCTCCTCCTCCTCCTCCTTCACTTGACATGGGAGCCTTAACAGATGTGCCCCAGCCTTGAGCTGCCTCTCCCTCTCTGTCTCTCCCACTCTTTCTCTTCCTCTCTCTCTCTCTCTCTCTCTACAGCCGTGTGCTCCACAGATTTACCTTATCTGTTGGCTTGGAGAAGAAAAAAAAAAGGAAAAGGGAGCTACGCTGACATTTAAACTGGATCTATGCTGTACTATAAATCGTAGGGAGAAAATGTAAACAACACTAAAATTTGGAGGATATAAAAACCCCCACACTGGTCTGAAGAGATGAATATGTGGAGGTTACAGTTCATTCAGTGTTCAGAGACACATTTACAGTATATAGTATTTTTATAGTAGCCTGTTTAATCAATCTGTACATTTATATGCACCTATTTCCAGCTTTTGAGAGATCCTTGTCTTTAATTTGGGCAATAACAGTGTTTCTGATATAATGTTTAAATATAGGCTATATCTGCATATGATAAATTATATAAAGTTTAAATTTGGCTTTATTTGTGCACCTTTCCGTTAGTTGAAGCTCTATTTTTATTCTAATTTCACTTTCATTTTAAAGCATTTAGCTTATCTTTCCATGTAATTTGTGTCATTATTGCCGTCATGATCATTATTACTTCATTTTCTGCCTTATTTCTGCTGCGAAAACCTCGCCTATTCCTGTTTTGGAGTTTCAGCGGAGCTCGTGTCTGTCTCTCTCTCTCCCTCGCTCTCTCGCTCGCTCGCTCGCTCCATGTGTGTGTGTGTTTCGCTCTGTGTGTGTGTCTCAGTGTGTGGTGTGTGTGTGTGTGTGCGTGCGTGTGCGCGCGCAGCCACTGCCGTGCGCTGGAGGCTTATGGTAATTGCGGTCTCCCGACTGGCCTTCTGGGTAGAGTCTGCGCGAGTGGGAGTGGAGCGAGTCGCTCGGTCTCGGCAGCGTTCATCCATTCCGTGCGGCACTCCCCGAACAGCTCCGTGCGTCCTCGGTGCGAACCGGGGGCTGCTCGCGTACACACCGGGCTGTCTGTCCGCTTCTACTATACTCGAAGAAAACGCGGGACGGAAAGCTCCACGATATAACCTTCAACGAAGCCTCCGAGACGCGGATTCCTGAGTCGGAGAGGACATGGAGTGACGGAGAGCGGGAGAAAGGGGCTTTTTCCGAGGACGGCGTGCTCCGCTCAAACCCAACATGGCGCTGCTGCGAGGTACGGCCGAGCTGAATTAATTTCTCAGCGAGTCCTCCGACCTCGCCACCTGTATCCTTCAGGGGCCCGGGCCGTGCGGCGCAGCGGCTCTCCGACTTTAAACCACCTTTAACGGATCCTCTTTTTTTTGTGTGTGTGGATTTCTCTTCTGCCACTGACGTCCGCGTTTCCTCCGCGCAGGATCTTTTTTGTTGCTTTATGGAAACCCAAGTGACATTTGCAGCAGCAAAAAAGTCCGTTTCAGATATAGGTTCATGGATGAGAGTTTCCCGCAGACAATAGAATAAAGACCGAGCGGTTCGTATGTAAGACTTGTTTTGTTTCGTGACAAGTGGATAACCTGTTAGACACTTTTAGTTGTTTTTTTTTCTCCTCTCCGGCCGGGATCGTCTGCCTCCAGCAGACAGGACCGTAACCGGGCTCGTCTACGCACGGATCGCTGCCCTCCGAGTTAACTTGGCAAAACAGGAAAAAGGCGTCAGTGGAGCGCACGGACCACGGTTGGAACCAGCACTAATTACCCAGGTGAGGCGTTTAATGATAATTAGAATTAAAAGAAATCTTTTGCGTGTTTTCTCCTCTGCACGAGAGCAGAAAACGGACAGTGCGTCTGTATGTGTTTGTGTTTTTTTTTTTTTTTTTGTAAACGGGACCACAACATCTAAGATTGTTTTAAAGCAGCTGGTGTTGTTGTGTTGCTGTGTGATTGTGTTTTTTAAATCAGGATGAGTCGTCCTGTGCGGTTGTGTCTGATCGTGATAGCCCCGGTGTTTGTGCGCAGAGACTGGGAGAGAGGATCGGCCACTTCTAAGAATAGCGCATAGGGTGGTCTTTGTGCGTTTCGGCGGGGCAGTGGCATGTGGTTGATAAATAACACGCGCACACACATACACACACACACACATAATGATCCGACCGTGAGCTTGGCCTTTTTTTCCACAACTGTCCTGTCAAACCGGGCCGAGGTGAGAAGGACGTCCTGGAGATTAACGGACTTGAAAGTGGCGCCGTCCTCGATGGTGAATATTCAGGCTTTTCGCACTCTGTTGTGTGACGAAGTGTGTGTGTGTGTGTGTGTGTGTGTGTGTGTGTGTGCGCCTGTGAGGCGAGTGGGGGGTATGAGTGTGTATGTACGCGTGTGCGTGCGCGCACACGGAGCTTCTGCGCTAAACAAGGTTACGGAATCCAGCCTCGCCCTGCCAAAGGGAAGCGAGCGGCGCTGCTCCGTTTATACACGCTTCAGTTCAGTTGGAGGGCATCCCCGCGGTGCGTGCGTGTTTGTGTGTCTGCGTGTGTGTCGGTGTGACAGCTGAGTGTGTGTGTATATATATGTGTGTTCATGGGGGATGTGTGTAGGGGCTTTGTTTGGACAGAGTGGACGCTGATCAGTCGTCTCGTCGGTCCCAGAGGTGGTGTTGGGAGAAGGTGTTTGCGGGGAGGTGGGGGCCGCTCACCTTCCTGTCTAGGTGACGGAAACCACTCTGGCACCATGCCACCCCTCTCTCACTCAATCACAACCCTCTCTCTCTCTCCCACACACACACACACACACACACACACACACACACATACACACACGCTTCATGTCTTGCAGGTGTTCTCTGATGTGACTTTGCGCTACTCTGTCTTGTCTCGCAGCCTCTCGCTCTCTGTGCAGCGCAGGAGGGGAATATGCTTTTGCGCACGGAGAGGATCCATGTAGCGCCATTTAGGACCCCCCACCCCCCCCCCCACCCCACTCCACCACCCCCATCCCCCGCCTTTCAGCAGTAGCTCCCGATCCGCGCAGCTCTCCTGTTTGTAATAGGGGGGGTTGGAAGTGTCACCCCCCTCTCCTCCTCCCCACACACTCGTTAATAACAAAGTTTGAACCGTGTAAAACAAACCTGCCAGTCGTTCCCTGAGAGTTTTTCCACAGCTCCGCGAACTTTAGACGCATTTTAAACCACTTTTAAAAAAATATATATAAAATCCGCTCCGCTGTTTCTCCTCCGCCATTATCAGAATTAAAAGATTTTTCCCCCACCACCCTATTACAGTCATCTTCCCTCTATACGGTACCGTGGGTGGCAGCGATCGGTGTGAACCACTTCATATAAAGTGGCTATTTAATTGAAATAGGCTAAGTGCTGCAAGGCGCGTTGGATGAGATCCAGGCTGAGTCGTCTTCCCCTCACGATTTCTCCTCAAAGCTCCTCCGCGGGGCTGCAGCGCGTAAAAAGCAGATCCGTCCGGGACTTTTCTTTGTCCTACTTCCACATGGACCACCCTCCCCATCCTAAAATGAGGGCTGATATCTGGGGAGTTTTATTATTATTATCCCCCCTCCCACACACCTCCTTGCCTCGCCGTGCCGTTCTGTGCCATGCTGCCTTGTCCGGGAGCCACACAGGCACTAATTAGGGAACGCTCTCTTAGGACGATCGATGTGCCTCATATTGGCTGGCTCCAGCTCATTGACGAGCTCAGTGAGGGAAGCAGCTACTAAAAGACCACTTAAGTCCCGGCAGCCAATCCGCACAGGATATAGCCACAGCCATCTATACATACATGCATACATATACAGTAAGTAGGTGGAAGATCGCAGATAAAAACGCACGCGTCCGCCGGAGCAGGTTGGAGAGCAGGACCTCGTGTTGGGACCTTTGGAGAGTCGTGGGGCCCAGCGCAGGGGGGATTAACTAGGGGGGGTGGGGGTGGAGGAGAAGGGAGGGGGAGGAGGAGGTGGAGGCTACTTCAGGGGGCTTTGATGCAGAATAAAAGCTTAATTGTATTTAAATGAAACCTCGGTCTCAGCTGGTGCGGAGATGGAGCGGTGAGAGGGACGCGCCGTGAGCTCGTCAGACATTTACGCTGCGTAGAGAGGAGCGACAATCAAACAACCACTGGAGATCAGGGGGAAAATGCTGAAACCTTAATTAATAAAATTACACTGGATGATTACAGGGAGGCTGATTTATGAGGCTGTGTGGCTAATTATTTACCAAACCGGTCAAATAACACGCTGTTATCCTGTCACGAGCCATTATGTTCCACTTAAATCTAGCGTGTTTTGGTAGAAAACGCTGATGTGCCGGGACTTTTTCTGATGCAGGTTTATTAGACAGACGATGAGGTGTTGATAGCCCGTAATAGTTGATTGTCATCTTGTGGTTGCATCCTACTGAGACAAACACACACAAGCAGAGGTCATCGATTATGCATCTGGGCCGTGAGAATAACGTGGTGGATGTCACACCTTCAGATATCTGGCCCTGTCTCCACCTTTTTTTTTCATTTTGGGAAAAAAACAACCAACCAAAAAAACAAAAAGCAGTCTGATCTTTAAAGCACAGAGGCCGTTAACAGAGCGTGTTCCCTCGTGCTGTGGGAGCGTAAAAACAAATAGTTCACATATTGTGTGGGCCGAGTTTATTTATAGTGAACCCCGTCGGACTGTTTTGCGCATCATTTTTCCACTGTGCGCTGTGAAGTCAGCGTGAGGCTGATCTGTTCTCCAGGTGTTGGAACACAGAGGGGGAGGGAGAGGGGGAGGACGTGGGAGGGAGGGGAGGGGGAGAGCTGCTCAGCATAGATTGACAGACTGATTTCTCTCTCGCTTGCTCGCTCGCTCGCTCTTCCTGTGAGAGGACTTAACACCTCTTTCAAAAACCTGCTTCATTCCCTCGGGCCCTGAAGTTGTCAAAGTGGGGTTCAAGGGGAAACACAGGGGGGTTGTAATTTTCGAGTTTTGATTATCTTCTATATGAAGTGTTGGCTTCAGCTGTTGTTGAAAAATATCTAGCCTATTTGTTTGTTTTTTCTGTCTGTCACGCAACTGGCTGGAAATAACATGGATGTCTCCAAATGTAATTAATTAGCATTACATCTAATTGAATTTATCAGCCTTCTTGTCAAATTTATAGCATTTGTGGTCTCGCTGGCTCAAATCTAACCCGGTTACTAATATGGGGACAACGGGTCACACTAAACTTTGCACCTCTCTGTGATAATCCATGGCTAAGGTTTCTGTGATCGCTAAAGTAATTCAACATTTGGTTTGTTTTTTTACTCGGAAATTAGGTCAAATTTATTGTGAACGAGGCTTATTGACCATTATCGATACTTGAAGCCAGTGTGGGAGCTCTAGTGGTGACCTAAAAGGTGTTAGTTAGAGATTTGTTGAGCAATGGTTTTTACACTTGTGTTTTTCTTAAAACGAACACATCGGCTGCAGTTTGGAGAAAAGCTCCAGTGGTTAACCAACCGCAGGCTTCACTGCCACCTCTGTTTCATGTCTCACGTGCTTCACATACAGTTAGTAACATTGAAAACACGCAGGAGACGTGTCGACGAGAGTTGGTGGATGTGCGCACCTGAAGGCACCACCACCACCACCACCAGCAGCAGCAGCCCAACCTCTTTGCTCTCCCCGGGCATGCTGGGTCATATTGTGATGCTGAGTGATTGGTGACAGTGGATGTGTCAGCGTGGGGCTGGGGGGTGGAGGAGGAGGAGGAGGAGGAGGACACCGCGTCCATTTTAAACCCATTAACCTGCTGTTTGTCCGCTTTTCTAATCTGGAATCAATAAGGAGCACGTGGGGAATATTAGGCACAGACAGGGGGGAGAGCGACAGTGAAATCACGGGGCCACTTTTCCAGATCAAACCGGCTCTAATGTGTCGGGGAAATAAGCAGGGAAATGGGTGAGATTCGTCAAAGGAAATGCCCGTGTTCCGTTTTTTTTTCTCCTCCACTCGGAGACATGAGGTCTGTCTTATTGTTGTCGCGCTTGTTGTTGTTTTTCTTTTTTTCTCCTCTCTCCCTCCCTCCCTCTCTGTGTCTCTCTCTTTCTCACTCACGCCTGGATATAAAACAACAGGCTCGTCGCTGCCGGCGCTGCGCTCGCTGCTGCTGCTGCTGCTGCTGCTGAGCCGAGGTGCGTGTGAACAAAAAGCGGAGGCACGGCAGCGAGCCGAGGAGAGATCGGTTTTCCAGGCGCTGCGCAGCTCCCGGAGGAGACGTCACGGTTTGATTGAAGCTATGCTCCGTGCTGGCCTCCCGGGACCTCGCGATGAAACAGGAGAGCCGCCCCCCTCCCTCCTCCTTCCCCTCCCTCCTTCCCTCCTCCTCTCTCTCTCCCTCCGCTCTCTCTCTCAGCGCTCCACAAACCTTTTTGTTTTCGCCGAGGTCTGGAGCGCACGGATCACTTCCCCGCAGAGACGTGTCGGGCCCCCGCGCAGTAGCCCTGCTGTTTCACAGAAACACAGAGAGACGGTGGGGACGAGCCACAGACAGCTCACACAACATCACACTAGTCTCCATACTCCGGCGTAAAAAAAACAAAAACAACAAAAAACAAAAACGGACGCTTCTGCATCCAATTACGCACGGGCTGTTTGGACAGTAATTCCTCCCCTTTGCCCCATCACGTCCCCCAAAAGCATGATTTGGATGTTTTTTATTTTCCTGCTAGATGTCGCATCCCGTGACCCGATGTGGTATAAACACATAGACTATGGGTTTTAATTAGAAAAAAAAATCCCGTCATGATTGTGTTTAGTTTCAACACCACGTTCCGGCCTGAGCCAATGGGGAAGATTGATTGAGCAGCAGAGTAATGATGACACACCACACCTCAGCTCCCTCCTCCGAGTCTGTGCAGGCTCGATCTGGCCCCCTCGTTTGTGTGTGTGTGTGTTTTTAGGCGTCTGTGCCTCGGGCATCTATCTGACGAAATCCCACAGATGCTTGGCAGCACAGCAGGATGATGGCGATAGGAGTTTATTACAGCAACCGCTCTTCAAGCAGGAATGTCTTATCTGCCGCTGTGTGTCCGTCCAGGTGGATGGATGGATGTACACAACACCGCACCTCTGGTTGTGCGTGTATAGTGTGTGAAGTTTTTGACCTCCAACGCAGAAACTGTGTTTTTTGTTTTTGAATTAATTTGTATTTCTCACCGCGGAGATGAGCACGTGGTCGCACAGCGGCGTCACGTGTCACCTGTGACCTTTTCAAAAAGCCTGAAATCTAGGGCCAGTGTGTCAGATGTGTGAAAGCTGTGGTTCACCTCACCGATTGGCCACCTGTTTGAACCAGCCGTTCATTTCTCCTTATGCGTAACTTCACACGACACCAATGAGTCATCTAATGTTAAACATATATGTGTTACGGTGGGTGGGCGGGGGGAGGGAGTCGGGCTTTTTTTCTTTTTTAAATAGCGTCATGTGCTTTGATCAGGAGCATCCAGCAGCGCCAGCAGTTTCAAAGAAAAGTCAAGAAACCTCCGGTAAACGCGGGGCGACTCGTGCATGCGCATCCCGATTACAATCAGGTCCTTTGGTGGCATAAAGGGCCATTTAGTCCTCATTTGGCCCGGGATGAATAGAGCCAGTTCAGCAGCCGCCGCCCGGGCCCTAGTGACAGCACGGGGAGGAGGAGGAGGGGGGTGGTGGTGGTGATGGTGGTGGTGGGGGCTGACAATGTTACCGTTGTTGACGGCCGTGCTGCCTCGGGGGGGGAGTTGAACCGTGCACCGACTTGCATGCGGCTGTGCAGCGGCCCGGGAGGAGGCAGGGGCCCCTTGTTTACAGCTCGGCCGCTAATAATGTGACAGCTGAAGAGACGCCGTTGGCTCCTTCCAGCTCCGCGCTCCGACCAGCAGCGCGCTCCGTGTGTGTGTGTGTGTGTGTGTTTGTGTGTGTGCGCAGCGCTCACCTCCTCTATCCATCTCCCCCTCCAGCACCTCTCTCTCCCTCTCCCTCTCTCTCTCTCTGTTTCTGTCAGCGTGTCAACTTTCTGTGGGCTACAACAGCCCCCGAGTCCACTGGAGATGATCAGTTGGACCATTTGGCACGCGTCAGCCTGATAATCAATAACAATTAAAATTGGACTCGCGTTCTCCTGCGCGCTGTTTCTCTTTATGACGCTGTGTGTGTGTGTGTGTGTGTGTGTGTGTGTGTGTGTGTGTGTGTGTGTGTGTGTGTGTGTGTGTGTGTGTGTGTGTGTGTGTGTGTGTGTGTGTGTGTGTGTGTGCTGTGGAGAGTGTGGCCCCGAGGCTGTGTAGTTAAGTAGTCAGGCTCCACGTTTGGTCCGCGCGCGTTTTTTTCTTTCTTTTCTTTTTTCTTTTTAATGTGTTTTCCTGGATTTGTTCCCGCTGATTTCTATTTTGTTCACCGACAGTGTGCGCAGAATTCCTCTCGTTTTGGGCTCTCTCTCTCACACACAGACACACATACACACACCGCCTCGTTGTGTTTGGTGTGTGTATGTGTGTGGTTTCTGTGTGTGTGCGTGCGCGCGCGCCCGCATTTAATCCGTGTTTATCCCCACCCCACCCCCGTCGCTGCGGAGATTATCCTGCGTCACACTGCATTTTTTTTTAGAGTTGATCGGCGCTCTGCGCTTCACAGAGCCTGGCAAAGCTCCAGGGACGCGGAGCGAAAGGGCGCCGTCACTCCCGGTGTACACACACACACACACACACACACACACACACACACACACACACACACACACACAGACCCACATTCCCGGTTTCCTGGTGGTTGTTGTTGTTGCAGCGACCTGACGCGCAATCGTGATCGCGCAAAGTCAGATCGTAAACACGAGGAGAGGAGAGGGCGTCTGTGAATGATTGATGCGTCCTGGACTCGATGACTGTGGATCTGCGTTTAGTCTAGTTGGTCATTTGTCAACTGATGGTGATACAGTCACGTTCACTAGTGTCTCTCTCTCTCTCTCTCTCTCTCTCTCTCTCTCTCTCTCTCTCTCTCTCTCTCTCTCTCTCTCTCTCTCTCTCTCTATCTCGCTCTCTCTCTCACGCACGCGACCGCTGCGCTGCGCTGGGAGCACAGAGGCCTCGGCTCTGGAGGGGAAATGATGAGCGGTGCCAGTGTTTGTTCCGGTGCGTGTACCGCAGGTCAGGGAGAGTTCAAGTCTTTGTCGTCAGAGGCAGGAAACATGGAGAAGAGAGAGAGGGAGAGGGGGAAAAAAGAAGGAAGGATAGATAGATAGAGATTGTTTTCTCTCACTATTTCCTCTCTCTTAATCAGTCCATCCCTCTCTCCTTGTTTGCTGCCGCTGCTCCTCCCTGTAAAAAAAAAAAAAAAAAGCTCACAACACCGAAATAGGCCCCTGCGCACAGCTCTGCGAGGTTCCGCTAAAAAACACCCGGTGGTTTTCTGTTTAATGGTGCGAGTCGGGGCTCCGCTCCAGCGGTCTGGTTTATAAACGCGGCTCAGACCGCTGCGCCCCCCCCCTCCTCCTCCTCCTTACCCCCCTCTTCCACCCCCCTCCCTCCCTCCCCTCCTGCCTGCTGCTGCCGACCACTGTGATGGATTGGGCGGCCGTCGGGAGTTGTTTGTTGCGCAAACTATTCTTAGCAGCGGGGATGGGCGTCAACACACTCTGCCTTTTTCCTCCTCTCCTCTCCTATCTCTCTCTCCCTTTCTCTCTCCTTTTTTTTTCCTCCGGCGTCCGTCCACTCACAATGTGACACATTGGCAGGATTCCTTCCTCTAATATAATGAAGCGTCGTGTTTTTAAAAGCCACTAATGCAGCGCTGCCCGGCGCCCAGGAACAATACTGGAAACTGCTGCTTGAAAGCTCTGAAATTATCATTGGAAATGCAAAAGCTTTTCCACTGCTGATGTGTACGCAGCATTTTATGTAGCTTAACATAATTTTAAAAAAATATATATATTTTTTATAAATAATAATTATGTCCTCTAAAATGCATCTTATAGGCTATCTAACGCCACGCCGGCGGTAAAACGCTGACCGAGATAGGACTTCGCGTCTTGGCTCAAAACAGGTTCGCGGAGCGTGCACACGCATCCAAAAGCGGAGTGTTATTCCCGGCGGTGCCACCGTGTGCTTGATCCTGACCTTGAGGCCCCGGTGCAGCCTCTCATCTTAGCCGGACCACTATTAATTTCATGGAAATGAGATCGGTCGTCAGCTCTGTGTGGGCACGTAGAGGGGTATTAACAGGCCGCGGCGAGACACATGGCTGTCTCTTTAGCTGTGGGGCTACAGCTGCTGCTGACCTGGCCCGGCCTGGAACGGAACGGATCGTTTCCTCTCTTGGTTTGTCTTTCTTTTCCTCCACATAGATCTCTCTCAGACAGAGAAGAGAAGGCGCCTCTTTACATTAGAGCTGGTGGTGGTGGTGGTGGTGGTGGTGGCGGCTGTGGCTGCGTTTAGGTTTAAAGAGAAATGTCCGTGAAGGCAGCGTGACATCGCGTGTGTGTGTGGGAGAGAGAAAGAGAGAGAGAGAGAAAGGTGCGTGTGTCGCTCCAGGAAACACAGGAAACAGGAGCGACGTGATTTCTCAACGCCGTCTGTGTGTAATTTGCAACGAGGAGCACACACGTGGCTGCGCGCCGCACATTGGCACACTGGAGCTCGTCGTCTGCCCACGCTCGCACGCACACACGCACGCACGCACGCACGCACACACATCGTTTTTTTTTTTAGTTCCGTCAGATGCGGATGTTGTTGAAGCCGGACTGGCCCCGGGAAAAGGAGTTCAGGGAGAGCAGAGCAGGCGGAGAGGGAGGAGAGGGGAGGGGAGGGGTGGGCGGCTGGAGGAGGTGGGGAGCGCTGGGGGCAGGGAGGAGCCATGCCAAGGGGCCCCGCAGCAGGCTGATTAATGGGCCCCGGGTCACGGCAATAAAAGTGGCGTGCCAGCGGCGCGGCAGCGAGTCTCGGAGGCGTTTCTGTGCTATGATCGAGGAGCCGAGTTTCTGCTGCTGCTCCCTGCACCGCCGAGCACCGAGAGGCTTCAGCTGCACTATTTAAAGGCACTTCTCCCTCTGTCTCTCACCTCGCCTTGCCTCTGCGCTGGCTCCTCTTGTGTCTCACTCATACTCACAAACATGTCCAACCCCAACGAGCCATTAGGTCTAATATCTATAAATTAACTCTTGAATAACGTCTGATACGCGGGGGTCATTTCACCTTTTCTCATTGTTTAATGGAAAAATAAGAGGAGGATTTCAAAGCATCCTCTTCAACCCACCCAGGTAGCCTGGGTTAGTAAACATCTAAGATGCCACTTGACTCACAAAAAGCTCCAGCATCTTGTGATTTCTCTTGTTTTTTACTAGCTATTTGTTCTGAAATATTTTATGAATGCTAAATTCGTGTGGTTTGTCACAGTTTCTCTTTCTCCTTTTTTTTCCTAACAAGGTTGCGGGCTCTTTGACTCAGTGATGTGGCAGCAGCTGTATTGTCACGCTTCTTAAAAAGTGGATTTTTATGTTTTAAAAACGAAACTGCAACATAGAAATCAAGTGGAAAACAAGCTGTAGATATGTCACAACAGTTCACTCATAGATTCTGTTCCCACTGAGCTACACAGTATCTGTGTGGTCCACTTGTTTTGTTACTAACATTATAGCTATAATGCTATTGTTACTTTTTAATGAATAACCCTTGCAACACCTATTTCTTGTTGTTTTTAAAAAGCCATTAGAAACAGCACCATTAGCACTCAGCTGATTAAAAAGCACAGATTTAATGTCATTAAACTGGTCATTTCCTTTAATATGATATTATAATGACTTATTTCAGATCTCACATGATAACGTCTCCACTATATTACAGTGTTTTAATGAAATCTGGATGTAAACAAAACATGTACAGATTAAAAGGCATTTCATACACAAAGGGGTCAAAGTGGGATTATAATATATATTTTTTGCTACTATGTTTGTTCAACAGAAGACTACTCCATCTATCTTTTTCTTGCTCTGTGCGTTTCTGTAAATTTTGCATAGCTGCGTTCTTTTCTCTTTTTTTCCCCTCGTGGTCGTCGGTGTGTTTGTTGATCTGTGGCTCTTGCGTCGGCGGGCGGGTAAATGGTCTCCCACCGAAGTGCTCTCTGGTGTATAATCTTCCCTCGCTGCTCTGGCTGAAGCAGCTGAGAGAGCAGGTCAAAGAGGGCGCGCAGACCAGTGTGTGGTGAAACGTGACTGAATAGACGCAGCCCCACAATGCACGTCTAGCCCACAAGGGTAGGCAGGCTGGGGGTGAGAGAGGAGGTGGGTGGGTGGGGGCGGAGGGGAGCCGAGGGGTGTTGACGGATGGGAGGGGAGGAGGGGAGCCCACACAGTGCTTTCATCTCCAGCGACTACTTCAGTGGAGCTGTGTGTGTATGTGTGTGTGAGCAGGAGTGAGAGTTAGAGGAAGGTTGTGATGACTATGGCTGGCGGTGCCATTATCTTTTTTTTTTTTCCTTTGTGCTTTCGCTCCACTCTCCGCGTCTCATCTCAGTTACACATCTCTGTGCCACGTTTGATTGCCATATAGCAATAATGCATATGTTGATACATTATTTAGATTTGCCTGCCCCAGAAAGTCTGTTTTAATATTTAAATTCTATGTAATTTCTCTTAGCGTTTTTATGAAATGACTTTTTTTGCCATGTCAATTTATTTGGCAAAACAACAGACATGTGGTGTGTATATATATGTGTGTGTGTGTGTGTTTGTGTGTGTGTGACAGAGCCAAGACACTGACTGCTAACTGTTTGCTCCTCTCCACAGGGCAACATCTGTTCGTGATGTCGATGCTGAGACACAAACCAACCTGGAACTAAGACAAGGGAACCACATCACACAAAACATGGCAAGTCCCTGTGCTCGTCCTCGGCTCTGTTGACTCATTCTGTCACATGAGTCACCGACCGTTATCTGGAAACCAAACATTTGATCTGTTTCACCATTTGCATGCACGTACTTACCCCTCGAACATCAAGAAATACAAGTCGTGTTTTTAATGTCACATTTCAGATTTTTCTCAGATGGATCTGATTTTCTCATAACTTCTCTGCCGTGCCCCCTCCCCCTTTTTTTTTTTTTTTTTGTCACTGCAGGTGGATGCAAGGTTGACGCCCCTGGCGGCGATGGGGCTGGACCGGACCGCCCTGATGCATGATGGTCTCCGTCTCCACGGTGGGGTTGTATACCCCGGGATCAGAGCACTACAGGCGGAGAAGAGCAGAGAGACGCCCGGCATCATGGCGTACAACAGGGACGGAATCCCAGAGCTCATCTACAAGCCTGATGGGCCTCTGGACAGTCGTAAGCCCACCAACGGATACCTGGGCCTCTACAAGGGAGCTCCCCCGGGGCTCCACAAGCCCATGCTGGTTCCTGGAGGTGGAGCTGACGGTCTGGGTTTGGAGCGCAGAGTCGGTCCAGGAGAAAAGGCGGTCGAGCTGGGCTTGGCGGGCGCCGGCGGCAGCTACCTCCGCCTGCCCTGGCTCAGCCCCTACCCGGAGGCGAGCATGTACCCCTTCATGGACACATCCAAATACGCAGCTCTTAACATGTACAAAGCGTCGTTGCTCAGCCAACCCAACCCCTATCTCCCCCAGCACCTGGCCTATTCCTCTCTGTGTGCGGCTCAGGGGGGGAACGTGAACCCCGCGGCCGCCTCTGCCTACTACATGCCGCCCTACCCTCCTTCTCCCATCTCGTCCCCCCTGGTGGCGCCTCCTATGAGGATCCCCACGGTCACGGTGGCCCCCTCGTCGCTGGTGCACTGCCAGGACAAGGGGCTCGGCGTCCCGCCCTCATTTGCACAGCAACTGCACCAACCTTCCCCTCACGCTCAGCACCATCAGGCTGCTATGGACAGGGACCGGTCCCCGAGCAGGAGCAGCAGACCAAGCAGACCTCCCTCCAGGAAGGGCTCCAGCAACAACAATAACACCAGTGGTACTAGCACTAGTGGCTCCAGTGGTGGGAATAATAATAATAATAGTAACAGCCTGCCTACTGATTCTTCTTCTTCTTCTCACGCATCTTCTCGCCTCTCCCAGCCGCCCCCTCCCCCCGCTCTCACTGACAATTCACTGGACCTACAAAGGCCAGTTGCTAGGATAGTACAGCCTCCCTCCTCCTCTTCTTCCACTTCATCCACGCAGTCCATTCCTCATCCGTTCTCCGTGAGCAGCATGGCGTCAGAGCAGCCCTCTCCCGCCCGGCCCAGCCCCCACAAACACAGGCCGAGGGACGGAGCGCCCGAGCACAGGAGCGTGGGGGTGGAGAGGAGACCCAGCAGGTCGCCCTCCAAACCTAATTATGAGAGGCCAGCTCACCAACCCCAAGCAACCAAAGACTCGGCAGAGAAGCCCTTAGACTTGTCTGGAAGAATACTTGAGTTCGGGCTGCCTCCCAACGGTTTCCCAGTCAAGATGGACACTATGGCGCCAGGCGCACGTTACGGACTGCCTCCTAGCCGAGAGCTCCTGAAGGAGAACCTGTCGCTCTCTCCTTCCTCCCACCCTCACTCTGTGGTCAGCAGCACTTCTTCAAAGGTCTCCGAGAGGCCAGAGATGATCAGCACTTTACACTCCTCCTGGGTCGTACCCAGCCCGTCCCCCTCCCACACGCAGCACACACCAGGCTTGCCCTCCTCTCCGAGGCCCAACGCAGAGCTGGGCCTCTCACAAGCCAAAGGCTCCTCGCCCTCTGTCATTAAACACAAGGGTCTGGAGAGAGTACTCCCTCAGCAGCGGAGCTCGTCCTGTCCGAGGATCGGCGAGTCCAACCACAGCGTTCCCTCGACACAACACTCTGGCTCCTCTCTGGTCAGCTCCAGGGCTCATTCTCCCAAACCCAACGGCGAGTGGGTCAAACACAGCCCCAGCCAGTCGGAGCATCCCTCAGTCGGCGGCCACCACAGAGAGGGAACAGAAAAGTCCTCCCTGACCACAAAGAGAGGCGACAACACGCCAGAGGTGTCCTCGTACAAGAGGCCGTGTTTAGAGAACGGCCACCCTCCTGGCCACCCTCCTGGCCACCCTCCTGGCCACCTTTATCTCCCTCAAAGTGACGCTTACCTGAACCACAGTTTGGCCTACGCCAACCGCTACCTGCACTACCCCATCCCCGACGGCATGGCGCTCCACTCCCTGCCGATCGGAGGGAAAGGCCCAGTCTACCCCCACCCACTACTGCTCGGCAGCAACAGCCTTTACCCGACACAAATGGCAGCAAAACACCCTTTACCCTACCACAACCTCCCAGCTGGTCCAGGAGGGGAGTACCTCACTTATAACTCTCAGGAGATGGCTCATCCCCTGATGCAGACTCACACAGACAACAAGCTGCCAGAGAGGGGAGACGCAACCCTGAAACCCCGGGGACAGGAGAAGTCCCGGGGAGCCGTCGAAGAAAGCGGGGGCCACAGAGATCACAGTATGGGGAAAGAGATGCACGAAGGAAGCCAAATAAAGTCCGACAGGGAAGGAGGGGCACAAGGACAGGGCGGCAGTCAAAACAAAGCTTCTGCTTCCTCTGTAACATCCAGAGAAAAGATCGTCTGCATTGACCTTGTACACTCAGACACAGATATTGAGTCTACGCCGACGGTCCACAAACAGCCCTCTTGTGACACGAGCGCCAAGGTTAACCAAAATGAATGTTATCATAGTAACCAAAATCTGACAAAGACTGATTATGAGCCAAAACACCAACACCACCTTCCCCATCCCTACACAATCCACGCTGGACAGAGCCCCACCCTGAAGCCCAGCCACACCGACCGACAGCCAGAAACGCCCTTTGGGAACCCAAAGGTCCCTCAGGAGACGGACTGTCCTAGCGCATCCCCACCTTCTCCGGGGCAGCTGGCCCAGGCCGAGGACAGCCTGGAGGAATACAGTCCAAGCCCGGACCCCGGAGACCACGACCAGAGCACCTTGCACTGTGCCCGCACATCTGGGGAGCGCAGCTCTGGTAAGGACAAAGGGGACAGGGAGAGCCGGCTTCTCCACCTCACCCAGCACCACCACTGCACAGACGCAGGCATGGGGTCCGACCAGGAGAAAATGTGCGACAGGGACACAGAGAAGGAAGACAGTATTGTCGACCTGGGCGAGTCTCAAGAAGAAGGGGATGAGGACGACGAGGATGGTAACCAGACTTCATCTAAGGGCTCTCGTAGATCCAGTCTGGCCAAGAGGATTGCTAACTCCTCAGGCTACGTTGGCGACCGCTTTAAATGTGTCACCACTGAGCTGTATGCTGACTCCAGCAAGCTGAGCCGCGAACAGAGAGCGCTGCAGGTAAGGCTATTAACACTTGTGGGTGTATATAGAGAGGGATATACAGGATATATTGGGCGCAAGCTGATGGTGGTGGTGGTGGGCTGCAGGGAGGTCAATATGACCAATGTTTTTTTTTCGTTTTCCTACGTGCAGACATTTCAAACATACTTTCAGTTCTAACATCCACGCAGGAATAAACTTCCCCCCTCCCCTTCCCCCCCAAAGGACCACTATCTTTTTACTCCCTCGCTGCAATATTCAGAACTGCCTGTGGAACAAGCCCTGCATGAAATTGGCACACTCTGCATTTACGACGCAGTGCAAAATAAATACAAGTGCTGTCGTGCTACTGTCCCGGCCATAGTCGGCCTGACCTTCCCCTTAATTTATCATTGTCTAAGTGAGGTTTAGTGCGAGGCTAGTTGAGGCCCTCTATCAGGGCGGGCAGTTCAAAGGTTAACCAGGGCTGCCATCTCTGTATGGTGATTAGTGAGCAGTCATTGCAAAGGTTATTTCTGTGCGTGCGTGTTTTGTGTGTCCGTACGTGCCTGTCCTTGTGTGACTGCCTTGGGGGGCTAAAGCATGCGTTAGTGCTGACTGTGCTATAGAGCCCACATACTGTAGTTTGGAGAGCATGGCTGTGGCAGCCTCACAGTTCACACCGCCTTTGGCTATGCTTAACCCCAAGGTTAGGGGCAGTGGAGGGCTTGCAGCGTGCTTAAAAATCCAGCAGCTGCCCTCTTTGGGGTTCCTCTTAGGCTTTTCTGCATGCCCCCATCCGCCAGTTGCTATCCCCCTCCCCTCCAACCCTCCTCACCCTCACCCCCACCCCCACCCCCACCCCCCCCACCGACGGCCTACCCTGCCCTGCCTGGTTGCTGTCCAAGGTTAGAATTCCCCTCGCCCAATTGGCTAAAAAGACCCTCTCTCCGCTAACACACATCTCGCAGCATCTGTAAACACACAATTATACAGTAACGTCGCCCTACATTCGGCCTTCATTTCCCCCCGCCCCCCCGTCATTCACATTCACACACACACACATAGGAACGTAGAGCTATTGGTTTTACACTTATCTCAGGCCCCTAATGCTCAACATTCAGAAAAAAAAAACATGTTATATTACCCACTGGCTCAGAGGCAGATATGTTAATAGGTTGCACATGTCTGTCTACGTTGTGAACGCACCCTAGAAAACTGTGGTTTTGTCTGTGTCATGCTTGTCAATGCACAGCTGCAATACAAAGCTATCAAACGCTCTATTTCTGGACATTAAAAGAAAATTAGACGTGGAAGTCTGTTTGGGAGAAAAAAAATAAATGAGACAGTTAAAACCGAATTAGCATTATCAATCATGCTTAGAAAACGTATTGTTTTGTTTCTCCTTTTTTTTTTTTTTTTTTTTTACAAATTCGCCATTCATGCGGTTCAGAAATTATTTGATAGTTTTGATGCAGTGTTAATTGACCTGTTGAGTCACTTTAATTTGATTGTGTTATTTTGTGGGATTGTGGCTGCCTATTGTGTGTAAAGAAACATGTGGAGAACCATAACAAAAAAGTTCATTAAAAAAGAAAAAAGATGAAATGATGGACAGATTATTGAGCCCCCCCATTCTAATTGCTTAGATGGAAGTCATATCACGAGAGGGGAGTAATATAAGTCAACCTGCAGCTAACTGGGAGGTCAGTTCTTTACATTTCTTATCACATCTGCCTCTGATGGGCTCTGTCTCCTTTGTACTCTGTATCACTGCACACCCCTTTTTTCTCCCCACTCCCTTCTTTCATCTTTTTCTCCTCTCTCTGCCTCAGGGCTTAGATGTATATGTTTCCTAGCCATGTTTATGTTTCAGGAAGGGAGATGCCAGGACTTAAGCCCCAGAGCGCATGGACTCACAGTGGCTGCAGTAGTCTAACCTGTGTCTTGATGCCATGCTTGTGATTTTATCTGTCTACCTTTTTTTGTTGTTGTTGTTGTGTGTGTCCTGTGTGTGCGTTTCGTGTGTGTGGGTTAAATTTCTTTGGCATTTTCTTGTTGATTTTTGAGACAATGTGATTTCTGATGCAATTTTTTGCTTCTGTAGCTGTTGAGGCCAGATTGAGGCTTAGAGAGGTTGTGTACGTGTATGTGCGTGCTACGTGCGTGTGTGTGTGTGTGAGTGAGTGGCGTGGGCAGATGATGAGTAGTTTTCATGGGTTTTCTCTGCATTTGTGTGTGTGTCTGTGTGCGCACAGCGGGCAATGATGCGGTTCTCGGAGCTGGAGCTGAAGGAGAAGGAGGGCGGCGGTGTGTGTGTGTCTGCCTCGGCAGCAGGACGGGAGCTGGCAGACGGCCAGCGCAGAGAGCGAGCGCTGGAGCACTGCCAACACACCACCAGGCAGGCAGAGAGGGAGGGTGAGTAACCCAGCACCCCACACACACACATACACACACTCGTAACGCACGCACGCACACACACATGCAGCCACTCTGCAAATGAACACTCAGAGAGGGACACACACAAACAATAGGTGCGCGTACACACTCACATGCATTTGCAGCAAATGCTTAGGCGAGACCGGGTCACTCTAAAAAAAGACACACTTTTCCACACACAGACTCAACACACACACACACACACACACACATGCACGCACACACATGCACACAGACTCTTATACAAGCCAGGCAGCAAAAGCGAACGGGCGGGCGAGCGAGCGAGCGAGAGAGACAGAGAGGGGGAGTTTTATTTTCAAGAAGCCTTTTGTGCTTATCTGTGCCGAGAGACGATCGAGAGGGAGGGCAAGGGGAGAAGGAGGGGCAGAGATTGCGTGAGAGAGAGAGAGAGAGAGAAAGAGAGAGAGTGAAAGCAAGGAGGGAGAGTTAGTGGGTGAAAGCGGATGGGAGAGCGCAACGGAAAGAGAGAGAGGGGGGAGGAAGGGAGGTGGAGGGGAGGGGAGGGGAGGGGGGGGTTAGTTACGTTGGCTGAGAGCCCAGCTGTGTGTTGGAGCGAGGCCGCGGCTGACGTGTGAGCCTAATTATGGCATGGAGGGAGACGGAGAGGGAGAGGAGAGGGAGTCGAGGAGAGGAGAGGGGGGGGGGGGGGGGGGGGGAGGAGGAGGGGAGGGGAGAGTCACGCTCTGTGTGAGAAGGGCGTGGTGCGGTCATGCCGTGGGGGAGGACGGACGGAGAAAAAGGGGTGGGGGGGGGGGGGGGGGGGTGGTCGAGTGGAGGGATGGGAGTTACCGTGCGCAGGATGTTTTCTTGCCTCTCCTGTGGAAGTGCGAGCGGCTGCAGCGGAGCGTCGGGCCGCTGGCTCGGCTCACATCAGATTAAAAAGTCTTTACCCCATCAAAGTTTTACTGCCTGTCTTTAAAGCTGAATAAAAGCTGGCTGGTGTTTAACTGGCATTCTCCCTCTGTCAATCCCTCACCCTGTCCCCCCCCCACCCACACCCCCCCTTTTTTTTTCCCTCCCCTGCTCTCTCTCCCTCTTTCTCTCTGTGTCTGTCTGTCTGTCTGTCTGCATTCTCTCCCCATGTGTCTGTCTCCCTTTCATCTTCTGTTGCTTATTTTTGCCCCCTCCACTCCCCTCTCCCCCTCCCTCTCCCTCTCCCTCCCCCCCCCCCCCCCGTCCGTTTCCATCCGTCTGTCTCTGCTCTGCTCTCCTCAGGCGTCCGGCCGGCGTACACTAACAACAGAGTTCCAGTGCTCCAGCGCTGCGGGGGCCAGAGGGAACCTTTGTCCCCCAGGCAGGGGGCCCGGGACGGGGCCAGAGGTGTCGTGCAGGGCGGGGGCGGAGGGCTAAAGGACGGACCCAAGAAGCTGATGAGAGAGCCCGAGGGAATTCACTGTTTGCCCCCGACTCTGACGCCGGCGAAGGGGTATCCTGAGGAGAAATCCTGCCTCGGCTTCTCCCCCTCCGCCGCCGCCGCCAGGAAACGTCCGCTCTGCATCAAGTCCGAGCAGGAGGACACGGACGGCGAGGACGGAGACGCGCTGTCCCACCTTGAGAAAAGACCCAAACTCTCTACAGGTGGGGATTACTTAAACTCGCCACACGCCACTTCCGTATTCCTCAAACGACCCCACCACCCACCCTCCTCCTCCTCCTCCTCCTCCTCCTCTTCATCTGCTTTCCATGCACTCTAATTCTGCCCACTTCTGTTCCCCTCGTCTTCTGTGGTGCTGAGCCCCGTCTCATCCCTTGTTTCTCTCTCGCTCTCTTTTTTTTTTTTTTTAAACAATCTTTCTATTCCTTTTGATGCTTCCTCCTTCCCAATCAATTCCACCTTAAGCCCCCCTTCCACAACAACACACACACCCACCAGCCCACCCCCCTCCCCACCCCCCGTCTTCCCACTCTCTGTCCCATCTTTCGCTCTGTGTGGCAGCCAGCTCAGAGAAGTGTTTAATCCTGCCTTTGAGCAGTGTGCTAGAGAGAAACGAGAAAGAGGGACAGCCATTCTCTCTCTTCTTTCAGCTCTGCCGTTCCTCCGCTGCGCTTACCCACCCTCTTCAAAGCTGCTCTTTTCTTCTCTTTTCATCTCCTTTCTTTTTTCCCTCATCTGTTTGGGTTTCCTTTTTTTTTTTTTTTTCTGGCATGCGGTATTGCGCTCGCTCTCCCGCTCTCCCTGGCACTGGCAGACAAGTCAAATACCCGTCCCCCGTGAATTTCAGGGGGAGAACTCTCCCTCTGCTTCTCCGGTCTTTATTGCTTTGTTTCTCCGCCCGATTCTTGACTTCTCTCCCCTTTTACTCCTCAATCTGTCTGCTCCCTGCCTCTCCTGCCTCTGTGTGTGTGTGTGTTTTTTAAATGCAAGGCTCAGAGGGGGTTTACAAGCCATAAGAATGTAGTGATTAATGGACTTTGTTCTTTGTGCTCAGTTGTCTGCAGACTGGTGTGCATGTACATACAATAGTGTAGTGTGCAGGTGAGAGGAGCTATTTAGAAAAAAGAGAGGCCTTTTATGCTGTTTAAGCTTGTTCATAATCGATTCTTATTAGTTTATCCAGCAGGTTTTTAAAGATGTTTATTAAACCAAATGTGGGATGAGAATTTTCTCATCTAATTTTCAAAACCATCACGATTTTCAGATGAGTAAAAGATGCAAACTGTGTGCATGTGGTTCACAGATGAGCGCGAGCAGACCAGCGCCGACGAGGATGACGACGACGAGGTGCGCAAGCTCAAGGTCTGCATCGAGCTGAAGGGACTGCGACTCAGCAAGCCCGCCACCGGCACGCTTTCACCCGACGGCTCCCAGCAAATCAAACAGGAGCGGGTGTGGCCCCAGCCCCGATTAGTGGGCCCGGCGGCGCAGAGCATCCGGGATCGCAAAATCAGGGCCGGCGAGTCGGAGGACCGAGCGGCGGCGGCGGCAGCAGCGGCGGCGCAGAGAGCCGAGATCAACAGGAAATGGGGCTGCGAGAAGCTACTTAATGGTGAGAATGAACCGCCAGCCGTGCAAACCACTTCTGTATCTCCGAGTTCAGCTAGGGTAACGGAAATCTATCTTTGGCTCACGTTTCACTTTCTTGTTGAGCGTTGTGTCTTAAGGGGATTTCCCGGGAGCCTGTGGGGAGGGTGCAGAGGAAATGAGGTAGGGGATACTTCCTCCTGCCAGGGGAAAGGCTGGGCAATCAGAAACAGAACCAGGGGACTAACAGCGAAGCACCACCGCCCCCTACCCCCTCCTCCTTCCTCTCTTGTGGTTTTGGGATTTTTGTTCAGCTGGTCTACAGCGGGGCTCTGTGAGAGCGATGAAAGAGCGAATGAGGGAAGTGGCTGGTGGAGATATGCGTGGGCAGGTGTAGTGTGACTAATGTGTGATCAATGATTTTTCTCTTTTTTTTTTTTTTCCCCTCAAGACCAGTCAGAGGGAAAGAGAGGACGAGTAGCACGCGTTCGTGTGTGTATGTGTGTGTGTGTTAAGGGGGGTAACTTATTAAAACCAGGGCTTTCCCTTATTCATGTGCCCAAACTGAGGCAAAGGGAGGCACAGACGAGACAAGGAGGAGAGAATAAAAGAGCAGGAGAGAGATTAAAGGAAGTGAATAAAGCAGGGGAGATTTTTGGTTTAATGTTTCCTGCAGAAACCACAGGCCTCGTAGGCCTTGATTGGCCACAGTTTTTTCTTTCTTTCTTTCTTTTTTTTTTTTTTTTACTTTTACCTTTTTAGATAACATCACCCTGGCAACAGCCATATTGTCAAAATGAATGTGGTGATTCCATTGTGCATCTGTCTGTCAGGGCTGTGGTCTTTTCTTTTTGCCACAGTTTCTTTTTTTTTTTTTCAGGATTCCTTCCTCTAATCAGATGTTAAAACACATTCATCTGCCGTGAAGGATCTCGTATTCTACGAGGCTTATGCTGCAACAGGAAATCGCACAGAAAAGTGCTTATACGTTTAAGCGTCGGCACGATATAAAATTTCACTCCCCTCCTCATTTGTTTCCTGCCTTTGACTGATTTAATGGAACGCTTATTCTGAGCCTCGACCACATTCACGTGCAGTTAGCAGCGCTGCGATCTTTAGGAGGAAATGTATTTCCATTAAGCTATTTAAACAGCATTTTGACATTGTGGGTTTCAAGGGCAGGGTTTTTTTATTTTTTTATTTCTCATATAAATATGTACTGTATGCAGCTGAAACCAGACAGTGCCACATTTGTTTAAGGAGTTTACTCATAGCGGTGTCCTTGCTGCAATGAATGAGCGCGCACTAGTCACTACAGGGTTGTTTGTGCGAGCCTCTGTTGTGCATGCAAGTGTGTTTTTTTTATTTTTTTATTTTTATTTTTTTCCTGAGCGAGCAGGCCTGCTGCGCTCCCAGACAGCTCTATGCACTCATTAATAAACCAACAGAGGGTGAGAGATGGCCTTGCAATACCTTCCCATCCTCCCCTTCCACTGAGCTCCCGCACTATCAGCCGCTCACTCTTCACTCCTCTCTCTCTTTCTCTTTCTCTCTCTCCTCCTCTCCTCCTGCTCCAGGAGTAGCTGCTCCCCCCCTTCCCCCCAGCCAGCTGAAGGACAGAGCGTACCCGCCGGACCCCTTCTCAGGTGACCGTGGCCTCAAGGAGCCCAGGAGGGGCCCCCCCTCTCCGGCCCCAGAGCTGTCCATGGGAGGCACCCCTCCCCTCAAGCCCCGTCGCCATAGTGACACGGACAAACCCAAGGGCAAGCGGCCCTGCAAGACCAAACACACGAGTCAGAGGGAGCGGGAGAAGAGGAAAGAGGCCGCTCCTAACAGCCCGGGCCAGCGCTGCGTGTCTGATCTGGGAGCAGCAGAAGATGACAAGGTGAGTGCTGATAGGGCGTCTGGCCGCGATATGGGCGTCTGGATGTTTGCAGCAGTGAGTTTCAGTATGCCTGTCGGCGCCTCTGATTATGCAGCTGGGAGAGGGAGAGGGAGGGAGGGAGAGGGAGAGAGGAAGGAAGTATGTTTACAATGTTTAGAGGGCTGCTGGAGCTTTGACCTCCTCCTGCCCTTAGCGGCTCCCTGCGGAGCCCCTGCATGCATGTGTGTTTGTCTCCGGCCTTAATTGTCGAACGTGTGTCATCGGCGCTGTTCTGTGTGTAGGTGCGTGCCAGGGCTCCGAGTGTCTGCGTGTTTGTGAGCATTCCTGACATAACAACAAAACCCTGGAGCAATTATGCATCACACTTTGCTGAGCACAAGGCTGCGCACACACACACAGACACACACATGCACGCTCCCTTGCTCCCACAGTGAGGAATGTAGCAGCCGTGGTCCAGCGTATGAAGCGCATGAGTTCAAAGTAGAGGAAAAAAATGAGCATGGGGAAAAATTGAAGGGGGGAAAAGAAAAAAGAAAAAAAGAAGGCTAGTTGTTTTTCACCCGCGCTGCTCTCCTCCCCTGCTCCTCCTCGGCCTGACAGCTGCTTCGACATGGAATTCCACTGAGAGGGCACGCATTTCACACACACACTCTCTCATGAGCACACACACTTGCACTCAGACACACACACACTCACACAAGACACACACACACACAGGCTCACTCAGGCAACTCCCTCTCTCTCATGTGTTGCGCTCCGAGGGCTCTGTTGGTTTAGCGGTTAAAGAAAAGTGGCGTGCCAACCTGCAGTGTTTGGGGCGTGAACAGTTGGTGTGAAAAACGTGTGTGTGTGTGTTTTCTCAGTGATGCGTGGTGTTGTCTTCCGCGCGCGCAATAATCATACTTAAACACAGATGTTGTAAATGGAAAATCCATCTCTATTTTAAGCCGTTAGCAGGAGGTGGTTTCTAAAAAAAAAAAGTCAAGTGAGGAAGGAAAAAAAAATATTTTGTGTTATTAAAAATGTGATGATTATTCTTTCTGGATGGATTCTGGCCTTGACTAATTGTCTTATAATTAAGCCACTTTTATATTTTTTCCATCATAATTTTACTTTTGTATGATTGTGTGAGTGTGTGCGCTAGTGCATCATTTTGTGTGTGTGTGCATATGTCTGTGTCGTCTCATCCATGTGCCCTTGACTTTCCGTGTGTGTGTGTGTGAGAATTGCTGTCCCGTCTGCTATGTGGCAGGAGCTGTGACACTCTCTCTCTCTCTCCGTCTCTCTCTCTCCTCAGCTGAGTGAGCAGCGCGGCGCTCCGAGGAAGAAAGCCGCCTCTCCTAATCATTATCCCTGCTCTCCAGTCAAGCCCTGCTCCCCCGTCGCTCTCTGCCCGCCCTCCCTGCAGCCCCAGGTGAATGACAGAGCGTGCTCCATCCCACCGGAGGCGGCGGCGGCGACGGTGGTGGTGGCGGTGGCGGGGGTGCACAGGACCCCCCCTGCCGAGCCCCCCGCGGTGCGTCCGATCCCACCGGAGGCTCGTCGGCTGATCGTGAACAAGAACGCCGGGGAGACTCTGCTCCAGAGAGCCGCGCGGCTCGGCTACGAGGTAATAAGCTCCTCTCAGAGCCGCCCCTCCCCCCTCCCCCCTCCCTCCTCCCCTCCCTCCTTATCGCTTTCTCTCCGCACATTTTACACTCTTAACACTTCGTCTCTCCCAAATCTTCACTCTCTCTCTTCTTAAATTGAGCTCATTTTCTCCCCCTACTTTGTTCCTGTCTCTGACTCTGACAGACAAAGCTTCACTCTTTTTTTTCCTTTTTTTTTGTCTGATTATTCTTTAGCATCCATCCTATTTCTCCATCTTTCTGCCTCCTTTGCTTTCTCTACCATTTCCTTCTCTTTCACCCTCACTCGCAGACACTCCATCTTTTTCTGCTCCTCTTGCTCGCTATGCTCTTTCTCTCTCAGGTTTCCGCTCTCTCCCTCCCCCCTCTTTCCTCTCAGCACTCTCTTTCTCTTCCTCTCTTTGTGACTCAGATTGTCGTTGGCACCCCTCCTCCTCCTCCTCCCCGCGAGCGCACTCGCACACACATACACCGACACACACACACTCTCTCTCTCTCTCTCTCCCTCGCCTCCCGTCCTCTTGCCTCGCTCCACTCTCACATCTCATTAATTTTCCGTGAGGCGAAGTGTGACACACACACACAGGCTCGCTCACGCACACACATAACACGCACGAGCACATGCGTGCGCAGACAGCATGAGGGATCGGTGGGATCATTATACGGAGACTGATGCTCGCTGCCTCTCTCTAGCATCGGGAGTTTTTTTCTTTCTCTCTTTCTTTCTTTCTTTGTGTGTAGCTGCCGATCATTCGCTCCAAAACCAGATCCTGTCTTTCCCCGCACATACGAGGAGGGAAAAAAAACAAAAAAAACCGAGGCTTCTGTATATTTTACTGAATCTCGCAACTCCCATTGCTCTGAAAGCTTTTAATTAAAGTCGGACGGCCCGCTGTCTCGCTCTCCCTCCCTCATCCCTCGTGTTGCTGTTTTGAGCCTAAACGTTTCTCCTCCCTTGTTGACAGATTTTACAAATTGATTTATTGATCCGGGTGTTTTTAAAGCCACTTGAGCTGCAGATTGTGTCCACTCTGTCTCTCACTCTCTTCACCTTCTATGCCGTCTTTGCCTGTGTGCGTGCGTGCGTGCGTGCGTGCGTGCGTGATCGTGCACACATGATCATTTTTTATCACCAGCAGAGGTATCTTCACAGAACTGTAAATAGGTGAGGGTATCTTTTGTTGCTCATTAACTGGTTGCTTTATGGTTGTGTGTGTTTGTTGTACACATTTATGATGATGAGGTGTGTGTGCGTGCGTGCGTGTGTCCGTGATTATGTGTGTGAGTCAGAGTGGGAGAAAGCAAGAGTGTGAATGAGAGGTAAGCACTGGGAGTATAATCGCATTCTAATGGCCCTCTAATGTGCCGTGGTGACTGTGGTTAGCAGTGGCGGCGGCTGTTTTTCCCCCTCGCTCTCAAACACACACACACACAGACACACACATACACAGGGTGCAGCGCAGCAGCAGCAGGGTTCAGTCAGCCGTGCTGGAGAGAAGCTGGCTCGTCTCTCTGATTTATGCGTCTCTCTCGAACGTTTTTTTCCCTCCCTCCTCTTTTTTCTTTTTTTTTCTTTTTTTTTCATTCCCCCTTCGCATTTTTCCCTTCCTGCGCTCCGCTTGTGGAGAGGGAAAGAGGGAGGAGGGAGGAGAAAACCTGAGACTACACAAACAAGGCGCTGACCGCTGCGCAAACAACACCCCCGCCTTCCCCCTCTCCCCTTCCCTCCCTCCCTCCCTCCCTTTCTTTCTCTCCCTCTCCCTCTCTCTCTCTCAGGAAGCTCGTCTCTCGCTGCCTGTGTGTGATAAGCCTGGGGCAGACCCGTGGGGCTCCCACACACACACACAGACACACACATACACACACACAAGGACGTGTGCAGAGAGACACACCAATTTATGCATACCGCCTGACACACACACACTCGCATACAAGCCTGTAGAGCGCTTGTCTCACGCTGGTGTTTTAGCGCCGCAAGCTCTAGGCTTATCACACACAGGCAGAGAGATATGAGGGCCTGAGAGACAGAGCCACGCACACACACACACACACACACACACACACACACACACATACAGCTCACAGGCTGATTACAAGCACACACACACACACACACACACATACACAGAAATATGCACAGAGAAACACCCGTTATGACCCAGTGAGCGCATGCACAGGCATCCTGACGTGTTCTCTCCATATGCTGCACAGAGCAGCGACTCATGCACTGTCGCACACCCACTCAAACCTGCACATGCAAATTTCAGAGTCACCTCATGCGCACACACGTACGCACACGCAACCTACATGCTGACTACAAAAACAGACGCAGGCACACACAGACAGGGAAACACCAGTTGGTTCCCTGTGAGCACACGCACATCTCGTGCGCATGCAGGATGCAGAGCCGCGTCACGCACACACATCATGTAATGTAACACACGCACGCTATTCTTTTGCCGTTTCCCGATGCCCGGCCGACACTGTGCATATTTCATGTTCGTTTAGTTTTGCGATCCGTGCCTCTGCACATGAAAGCCCACTCTCTCTCTCTTCCTCCCTCCCTCGCTCCCCTTTTATTCTCTCGCTCTCCCTCGTCTGCCTCACTCTCCGAGCATTTGAAATGGTAATGAGAAGAGATTCTGCGGATGTCTTCATCCCTCTCCCTCTCTCGTGCCGGGGCTCGGGGCCCCTCCGCTCTTCTCATTGAAAGCTCAGATAAAGGTGCAGTCTGTCATTTATTCTCCTCCCACAAATCACTCCTGATTTTTTTCCTCCTCAAATCCCGCCATGATCCGAGCAAAGAGAGAAAATGATTGCGTTTTAAGTGCCCTAATCAAACCGGCATCCATGTTGGAAAGTTTGAGCTTAAATTGCTGCGACCAGGAGATTTGCTTGTGGATGTGAAGTAAATCCGCACTGACCTTTTTAAAGTTCATCCTCCGACCTCTGACTCACAGATTTGCACCTTTTGACCAAAAGCAAAGGTCTTTAAAAGTGTAAACGGTTGAGGGAACCACACTGGTCCAGAAAGGAGGAGGCTATCGAATTAGCTATCTATTTCCGTACACTGTTCCGTAATATAAATGCCGTAGTCTATTATCTGCAGTCAATCGAGACTAGCTTTACTTAATTAATTTAACCATTTTACCTTACTGTTTAATTTACTTCCGTGTTAGATAGCTTGAAGTGTTATTTGGTGAACAAGTGGCAAGTCGGCTAGCTTGGCGAGCTTCTAGATGGCCCCATTATGTCTCTGGCAAGCTGCTTTTTGAATAAGTACATTAGCAATTGGCTAACTAGCCCTGTGTTGGCGAACACGTGGAAAGCCAGCTAGTTTCATCAGCTTTTCACTGGAACCATTATGGCTGTGTGACTCACTCATTCATAGGCTACTCGTCCCTACTCACTACATAGTGAATTACTAGACTATATATTGAGCTCACTGGTAAAATGAAAAAACACTTTCGGGCACTACTCCACCGCGTGGTTAATTACGTTATTATGTCATAATTTAAAAGTTCCAGATCAGTGCCGACCGCGATCATGACAGCGATGCGCGGCCGCAATGCATTATGGGATATATTGCTTGGTTAGTGAACATCGGTTGTACACTACTTTTCACGCTGCATTGTAGGATACTATGAGTCCACTATATACCAGCTACCACTTCAAGCAATCTAACACGGAAGTAAATTAGAAAATGGTTAAATTAAGTAAAGTCAGCTAATACATTAGCGATTGGGTAGCCAACCATAATGCTAACTAGCCCTGCAAATCAGCGAGCTGGGTGAGTTTTTGATTGGCTAATACCTAGGGATGTCACGATTAGATATAGATTTTATTGGTACGAGTGTTGTCAGAGAAATAATCACAGTATTACGATTATCACGATTATTATGCACTAATTAATTTCACAACACTATGAATCAAATATAGTCAAAATATAGTTACATTACTAATTATTAATACACAAAATATTCAAAGTATCTATTAATATACGACCAATTATTAATCCTCCAGGGGAAATGTTTGAAATATACAAGTCATTAATTGTCATCTATACCAAATTTTTAAGTCTGTTTTAACCGTGGCGAAACGAAAACAAAGTTACACCCACAGTTGTTGTGTAACTAACTTTGTTTTTACTTTATTTAGGAATCTATACGACTAATTAACCATGGTGTTTAATACTGCGATTAATCGTGAAATCAAGTAACCGTGACATCCCTACTAATACAGTACCGTTATGTCACTGGCTGGCTATCTTTCATTTGAGGTTAATTTTGTGGCTAATTGTGGCTGTGGGTCACTATGGCACACTTAAAATTATTTTCATTCATTTTTTCTCATCCTTCTGGTTGTATGTAGCAATTTAAGATTAGTGTTTATGTAGAGCAGGTTATTGATTGTAGACTTAAGACATTTATTGTGAAAACATACTTTATAATAAATCTAGTGAATCCTCCTTATTCCATCTGTAAAAGGTGATAATAGGTTTTTGTGTGCGTGCGAGACAGCGAGCGATGAAGTAACTGAGAGTTCTCAGGCTTCCTGTGTTACCCCAGCGGTTTAACAAGCGGCTGGCGCACACACACACACACACTAACACACACACTCACGAACATCTACACTTTTTACTTGTCTGGGCATGCACCACAACTTTGCTGCGTCGACCGTTGGCTGTGCATCACACGGGGAAAGTCACTCATACATGACTTGTACATGCGATGCGTACACACACACACACTCACACACACACACACATCTTTTGTATGTGAGGCGCATACGAGGCAGCGCTGCAAGGGGTTAAATGTCTGAGTGATGCATTGATTGCAGGCGAGCGCAGGGAAGCATTCTAGAGAGGGAGATTAGAAGACGGAGGGAAAGAGCAAGAGGAGGGGAGGGAGCGGTGTCTCATTTTACTGCGGAGGAGTGTGTGTGTGTGCGTGTGTGTGTGTGTGTGTCAGTCTGGCGGGAAGCCGGGGCTCTCGTGCTAAGCTCCTCGCTCTCTCCCAGCGATATTAAACAGGGCTCCGGAGGTTTTAGCGCTACGCCTCCTCCACAGCCACACACATATACGTATACACACACACACACATACAATCTCGTCAGTGGCACAAAAATACATGTGTGCTCATGCGTGCACACACACACACACATTTACACGCACGCCCGCCGAGGCAAGCTGCATATCAACACTCTGCCCGTCAGTCTCTCTAACACTTGCTCTCATTCACTCACACAGGCAGACACATGCATGCACACACACAGCGAGTGGAATCCCCCAGAGGGGAGCTTCAGCACAGCGCTCCTGAATCTCTCTCCAGCAGGCAAACAGAGTGTTGGCAGCGAGAGAAAACCAGTTGGAGCACCCTCCCTCCCTCCCTCCCTCTCCCCTCCTCACCCACCCCCAAACCTCCTTCTCTTTCTCTTTTTCTCTCCTGCACTTTGTTTTGCTCACACTTGCTCTCGATCTCTGCTTTTCCACTTCTCCCTCCCTCCCTCCCTCCCTGGCTCTGATCGTCCTCACTATCACTCTTATCACCGCTACACCACCACCACCACGTCCACACTTCACGCTGCCACTACCATCCACTATGTCCCCACCCTCCCTCCCTCTCTCCCTCCCTCACTTTCATCTATCGTTATTATCAGCTGCGGCCCAGAGGACGGCCCCGGCAGATTTCATCTACAGATTCATTTATCTGTCATCTGTTGGGGTGTTGCCTCACGCTTCCCGCGTTCTTCCGCCCTCTCTAACCCCGCGCTCGTCCTTCTGTCAGTCTGTTTTCTCTCAATCGCTCGCCCTTTCCTTTCCTTTCCTTTCCTTTCCTTTCCTCTTCCTCCCTCCATCCGCCCTGCGCTGAAAGAGAGAGGGTGAGAGGGAGATAAACACTTGGACTAGACGGCAGGCTTGAATTAGCATAGAAATGGAAGTTTGGAGTCATTCCCCAGGTTGAGATGAGCAGCCTCTCCTCCCCTCGGCACAGAACTGTTAGCAGGACAGACAGAGTGTGTCTGACTATATGAGTCTTGCATACACATATATGTTAAAATATGTATAGAAAATAAGGCGTTTTCTAATTCTTTTTTTTTCAAAGATCTGCAAATCCTGCGACCGAGTCCCTTTTCTGAGTTGCATATCCAAACAGACAAACTGCACCCGCAGTGCCGAAACGCACCCGTCTGACTCGGACAGGCCCCATATCAACACACTGCTGGGCTGCTCTCCATCTCCCTGACTCGGCGCTGTTTAGTAGCAGCAGACACTGCTCCAGTCCAATGAAAACCAGTCTGACTACTTAGTGCTGGATGCCCAACTGTCACAGCCCTAGACCAGAGGAAATGCTTCCAGCTCTTGAGCGCCTCTATCAAATCTCTTTGTTCCGCTTCCATTATGCTGTGTTCAGAGCCCAGCCATCGTAACTGGCTGCTACAGCAGCATCCAGGCCCAACTATGGCACACGCATGCATGCATACACACTCAAACACACATACACACAGCTCATACGTGCACAAGCAGAATCTGGCAGGCTAAATACAGTTGAGTCACACTTAGTCTCCTCGCTGTGTTTTGGTGCCAGCTCTAGTATTATGGAGCGTTTCTGTGTACGAGTATGTGTGTTTGTCCGGTGCAGGAGCACAGTCAGTTCCTCCTTTCCCTAATTTCTCCCTCCCACAGGAACTGTAAAGGGAAGGACTGTTTGCGTATGTGTCTGCTCCGTCTGACTTGTGTGTGTTTGGTCTTGTATTGCTTGGGTTGTTACCACACGTACGTCTATTACACACACATACTGAACACTGCTCTCCCTCTTTTTGCAGGAGGTGGTGCTGTACTGTCTGGAGAACAGAGTGTGTGAGGTGAATCACAGGGACTACGCCGGCTACTGCGCTCTCCATGAGGCGTGCGCCCGCGGCTGGCTCAGCATAGTCCAACACCTGCTGGATTACGGGGCAGACATCAACTGCAGCGCACAGGATGGCACCAGGTAAACAGAACACACTCATTCATATGCACACAGAATCGCAGCAACACGTGCCCCTGTGTGTTAGGCAAACATCACAGCGTTTCCTTCGTGTCCTGATAGAGCCAGCCAGAGGTTTTGTCCTCAATTAAGTCGCCTCATGAGATTTTTTTTATTTTTTATATGTTCTTGGCAAGAGCAGTGATTTTGAAGATTAGTTGCCTTTTTGCATGGGGGACGCCAACTGTTTCCATTTCATTGCACTATATTAAAATTTACAGTAGGGGATCTGTTCTAGGAGGCTGTGCACAGGTCTTAAAGATGTATTGTGTTGCAGTTAAGCTTTTATTTATTAGCAGATTTGTGACATTGGTAGTATTACAGAGCCAGGTGAGACCATTGCTGAGAAGAATGGCAGTCTTATAAATCTATAAATTGTATTTCACTTTATGTCCCTCTAGGTTTAGATAACACACTAGGTAAAAAAAAAAAGGTTTATGGCAGACGAGTGTGTTTTCTCCTGTTTCATTGAAGAAACAGATGCTGCCAATAGTTTGACGTCAGTTTTCGCAGTTACTATGACAGTGATGCAATTTAACCTTTAGTCCAGACCAAAATCAATTACCCATGCAAATGTTGTGAGATCCGTTCCCATTTGTGCTGTTGCTTAATACTGACTGTGTGTTTGTGTTTGTGTTGGTCCAGGCCGATTCATGACGCCGTGGAGAACGACCACCTGGACGTGGTTCGAGTCCTGCTGTCCTACGGCGCCGACCCCACCCTGGCCACGTACTCTGGCCGCGGCCTCCTCAAGATGACCCACAGCGACGGCATGGAGCGCTTCCTCACCGGTAAGATCCCAGCCGAGCTTTCCAGTCGAGTCAAAGACACAGTGTAGAAGAGTTTAGAGATACAGAGGTCATGAGTCACAGGATTAGAACTGGCTGTGTTATTTCCTGGCTTCAAAAAAAAAAAGAAAAGAAAATTGAGGACCTGGGGATTTTGGCTACTTCTATTTAAAGCAGGGATTCCCATGCCACTGATCGGAAAAAAATGAAAATGAACTCTTGCATCCGTCCAAGTACTCAGCAACTGCACAGCATCTGCATCTGTTACAAATGAGGCTGGTATGGATTTTGAAAACAACACGTAAAACGGTACATTTTTATTTTGTTTTTATTCTTGAAAGTTAGAAATCAAAGCAAAAGTTTCATTTAAAATCTGTTTTTCTTCTTGGTTTTCTCTTTGCGTTTTCCAAAAATTTGCAGTTTTATTTGCAAAACACTCCTGTTTTCTCATGTATGTGTTTTTTTTTGCAACGAGCGCGTTAGTATAAAGTTTCCTCCCTCATACAGTAAAAAATTACACCAAAAAGTGAAGGAAGTTGAGTGTTAATGTGCCTCAACCGCAAATCACAACATTACAAACGCTTGAAAAAGGAAGTAAAAGGGCAAGTCAGTGGGGTTTGTTTTAGTCAGCGGGAGGGGGGGCACATCGAGGTGGGGCAAGGGGTAAATAGCTGAAAAGACCGGTCAGCAGCCCAGTTCCCAAACGCCCCAGTCTTGGCTCATTCACTGTTTGCTGTTCTTTTTCTGCTCTGACCTCTGTGCAACCTGTTGGTATGAGTCCCTCTCTTTAAATCCTCATCCCAGCCCCCCCCCCCCCCCCCCCCCCCCCCAAAAAAAAAAAAAAAAAACCCCACCATGAGACATGTTCAGATCTGTCATCCTGCCCCTCCCCATCCCCATCCCACCGCCGCTCCCCTCCCCTCCCCTCCCTTGACCACCTGTTAGACGGGGAGCCTCAGCCCGCCGCCGCCGGGGTGCGTGCTGCTGCCTCTGAGCTCCTCTATCTGGTTACTTAGCAACGCCAACTGTGTTTGCTCAGCGTACGTGCGGAAATGGGCTTCGCTCTGGCTGGAGACTCTGCTTTTGAATGCGTGTGTGTCTTTTCACAAGGCTGCCTGCCTGCCACGCTACATACAGCCCTGACTGACGTGGTGTGTTTAGAGGGCTCGCCTGAATGTTTGTAGTTAAACTGAGACAACACACCGAGCCGACACGAGGAGGAAATGAAAGCATGCAGACACACACAGACACACACACACACTTCCTCCGTCGCTGGCTGCTTAATATTACATGAAGACCTAACTAGGTAAAAGCAATTATCTGAGGCTTTAGCGAGAGGAGGCAGACGGCAGAAAAGAACGTGGGATGAGGGAAATGAACAGGTGTAAGTTCACGGCCGGTGGAGGAGCGGCGAACAGGTTTAGTGCAAAAAAAAGAAAAAAAAAGAAAAAAGAAGGAAGATTTATGTGTGGCTGGCTGGAAAGATGGTGTCGAATTTTGAAAAGAGCGTGGATGGATAGATCGATGGCTCGCTAGATTGACAGAGCGGGGGAGAGAGGGAGAGAGAGGGAGAGAGGGAGAGGGATCGAGCACCGGAGAAAATGAGCGAGAGCGAGCGATTGCTGCTGCCCTCCCTCCCTCCACCTGGTCCCACTCATCTGGAGGCCGTTAATCCCTCCAAACACACGCCAGACGCCCCACGCCTCAGCACTGGCACAAAGCCCAGCTCTCACTCTGCGAATGTGTGTGTGTGTTGTGTGTGTGCGCGCGTGTGTGTGTGTGTGCGCAAGTGTGTTCACGCGCATGCTGAATACACACTTTGCTCTCGCTGTGTGTGCTTACCCAGCTCCCTCTGCTTGTTTGTTTCCAGCCCGCTCGCTCGCTCACTCGCTCTGTGAGTGTGTGCGTAATATGCTTGTGTGTGTGTGTGTGTGTGTGTGTGTGTGTGTGTGTGTGTGTGCGCGCTCAGCGACTGTGTGGTTCTTGTTTGATTCCTGGCAGCCGTCTGTAGCCCCGCTCTGAACTGAGCCAGCTCTAACCCAGCGGAGACAGTCGCTCTCCTCCCCCGTGGTACAGCCGCTGGCCCCTGACCATCAGCCCCCCTCCACCCCCTCTCCTCCTCCCCCTTCTCCCTCCCTCCTCCCCCAAAACATTTGCTCTGTTTGTTTCTCTTTTCTCTCTTGACACTGCCCCTCCTCCCTCACTCCCTCCACCACCACCTCCTCCTCCTCCTCCTCTTCTATTTTACCGCACTCTTTATCCATTTTTCTGCTGTAGTCTCCAAGGGCAATTGTATTTGCCCTGTTGCCTGTCCCCAAGGCTCCAGCTCTTGAATAACCGGCTCCGCTCCTCTCTTCTCTCCATAGATTATTTTGCTGACCTTCAGGGGCGCTCGGATGACGACCCAGGGCTTTATTGGGAATTCTATGGCAGCGCTGTGTGTGGTGAGTACCGATCACTGCTGCGTCTGTGATTTTCTTTCATTATTATTTATTTATTTTGCTTACAAAAGTGTTTTTCTTTTTTTTTTTTTTTTAAATATTCAGTGCTAGCAAGCTTTGAACAAAAACATGTCTTGCATCTCCTATTATAATGTGGATGCTCGCTAAAAAAAAATGATTCATGTGCTCTTTTAATTATGTCAGAGTCGAGCGAAGAGGGTGGGGTCTACGACATCCTGGCAGACCCGCCGGGCCCCGAGGACGAGGATGAGGATGATAAAAGGGAGGTGTTTGAGTTTGAGTTCTCCGACCGACCTCTGCTGCCCTGCTACAACATCCAGGTGTCCCTCTCCCAAGGGTGAGCTTTGATCTCAAGAGCAGACACGCCGGCTGTAATTCACCTCGCCTCGCTGTCGAGCCTCATTCCTAAACGTTGGTTGATTTGATTTTTTTTTTTTTTTGTCTTCCAGGCCGAGAAACTGGCTGCTGCTGTCGGACGTGCTTCGCCGGCTGCGGATGTCAGCTCGTGGTTTCCGACAGGCCTTCCCCCACATGGAGGTGGTGACGGTGGCGGAGGCGGAGTTTTACCAGCAGGCCTCTCTGTCGCAGCTGTTCTCCTGCCCAGAGGAGCTGGAGGGTTTCCATCCTGACAGCAAGGAGCTCTTAGACCTGGTGGAGGACAGCGCCGAGCTGGCTGCTCTGCTGGGCTCCACACTGGAGTGTCTGGACGACCGCTGGGACCACCCAGGGGACAAACTGAAGGACAAAATCAAGGCTGTTGGCAAGCTGGGCTCATCCTGACCCCTGGAGGAGCCCCTGAAAAACCTGGACCTTGATCCGTACCGACTGCAGTTTTTTGCTTTAGAACCAACCAGGGGTTACGACGATGATGATGATAATGCCTTAGCCTGACCCTTAGCTCCTGCGCTTCGGCCCCGCTCTGGTCCAGCACTGGTGCACTGTACAGACGGACTTGACCTGCCGGCTGACCGGGCTGCTCGGATTATTTCCCTCCGTTAACCGAGGATCAATACGTTTGTGGCTCAGTAGGCTTAATAATGGTCTTATTTTTATAAATTAATATATGTATAAGTAAATAATTAATATCAAGAGATTTGTTTTCTTTCGGATGTTGCTCACGACTCCTCTGGAAGATTTTGTATGGCAACAGAGTGTAGTCGTGTTGTCAGCGCTTGGATGGAGCGTGTGAGCGCGCACATTGTCCATGTGTGTAGCTGTACAGGATAGTACTGAGATTGTGCTATTGAATGTGGTATTTGTGTTTATAGGAAGCACATGATGTCCTGTTTTTTTTTTTTTTCCTTTCCTCCTCAGACTTTAGCACTCGCTCGAGCCTCAGGGGCCGTTTGTTGTATCTTTTTTTCCCCCCCAACGCTCAGATTTTGCTTCCTGTTTAGTCTGTAATTTAACATGCAAAACTACAAAAAATGTTTGTATAATAAAGTTTTAAGATAATGTTGATATTCACCCTTCGGCACAGAGCTTGTATATAACAGGGAGGCTACTGCAGTAAAGTAATTTTTGGTGTGTTCATTTTTTTGTTTTAACTTTGTAATTAAAATATCTCATAATTTGTATTTATATTTTACAAAAGAAGTTGCTTTAAAATAAATATACAAACTGCAAGATGAAACACGCGTTCTGTTCCTCATTGTGTCTGAATGCCGAGAGGTTTCGCTGGCTGCTCTGTCAATAAATTAAAACCCTGCTTAATTATCCTATGCTCCTCTTATGTAGCCAAGGTCCCATCAGCAGCAATATATATCCTATATTGCCATCTTTTGGTATATTTTTGTACTGTAGGAGTCACGCGGTTCGTTGCTGCTGCCATGATGCATGGCTCATGATCTTCAGCTGTGGGATGAAAAGCTTGTGGCTTGCAGCGCCCTCCAGTGTTCAGGAATATTATCAATGAGCCGTCTGAGCTAAATCTTTTTTTCTTTTTTAAATACTGATGTTAAATAATTGTCACAATTTAAAATATCATTACTTTTTAACATGACTGACCAATTGGAATTTATTTTGTTTTGGGCTCGCTGTGTGTTTATATGTTTTTTTCATTACCATGAACATGCACTGTTGTTTATTGTTATATGATGCCCTGTCCTGCTGGCATATATCATCACTACAACACAAAATCCATGGCCCAAAATATACACAACACACACACTACTTGCTCTTGAGTATATGTAGATGACTCATTTTTGAATTAAAGATTAGTTTCAGCTGGAACAAATAGACAATGGGCAGTGAAGCTGGAAAATATTAACAGATTAATGCATTGTTGTTATTTTCTGTTACTTTACGTGGAAGATCGGGAACTGGAGGAGAATCAAGGGTTTTTGGGGGCAAACCTGGATCATAAGTAAACTGCCCAAGATCCCTGGTGGTGCCAGAAGCTTTAAGGCTTATTTTATATAGATAGTTTCAATTCTTCTAACCCTTTTCTGACTTTTATGTTTCCATTGTGCTCATGTGTACCACTTTGTAACTGGATCAAATTGTTTTTATTCCAGGAAAGGATGTTTATCATAATCTATTTATTAATCTGGCAATTAACTTAATTGATTAATCATTGAAGTGATTAAACAATAGAAGTAATGTCCATCACAATTTGTCCAACCATCAATCCCAATTCCCAAAGGTAGGCTATTTAATCCTACTTTCAGAGAAGACAGAACAACTCAACTAGAATTTGTGAATATTTGCAACTTTTGTTTTGAAAATCTTTTAATCAGTTTTTCCCGTTACAAAAACTGATTGGTGGTTATTGGTGTCTAAAGAAAATAATGAAACTGACAATTATAATGTGGTCAGTATGCTGGCATCACATCTTTAATACATTTTGTGTGCACAGAACAACACTCGATCTTCATCTGCTCACATTAACATGTCAAATTGAGCACCGACGCTCTGGCCTCCCGAGGCTGTAGAGAAGACCTCTGCAGCAGTGTGTCAGCATGACAATCTGGTCCAGCTTCAACAAAAATGATGACTGAACTAAAGGCGAGCCACACAAGGCTGATAGACTCCCAAATTAAATTCTCCACTGCCCGGTATCTGCAGAGTGGGTGCAAAGAGATCTGTGGCAGGCTGCCAAGAGCTGGGGCCCAAAATTTAAGGGGAGGTTTTAGTTGATCCACAAGCTGACATTAACTCTTTAGAGAGGGGCATGGAAAATCCTGTCCCTTGGGGCATAAATAAACCCCCTGAAGAAATCCTCTGAGGAAAGAGAGGAAACAGACTAAAATCATCATCAGGCCTCGGGGTAATCTTCAGACTTATTTCTATGTCAAAAAGATTACTGAGGATGTGCAACATGGATGCTCATTTCATTTCACTGCATGAGTTAAGAGAGCTTTATGAAGTGAAGTCCGGGCTTTATAGCTGCTGTCTCCAGGCGGACAGGAATTGGCCCATTTCACATATTCAGGTAAAGGTCATGGAGTGACAGGAGGCTGTCGATGTGCTAATTGAGATGCTGGGAAGAAGAAGAAGAGGAGGAAGAAGAAAAAAAGTGTGCAGCAGCCCCTCAGACCAAGTCAATGTCATATATCCTGAGGCTGAGAGTGCAGGAGGGTCACTCTTAGCGTCAAGAGCTGTTCTCTGACTAACATCCCTCTTTACTGAGCAGCAGGATGTAATTTTAGAGATAAAGGCTTGCCTCTGAATATAAGCCTCTAATAACCCACTATTATAGTTTATTAATGGATGTCATCCAAGTGGGAAAAAAAAGACTGGGCCCTAAGTTTCTGTAAGGCATTCATTTTGCACAAGATGCTCTTCACTACTCTGTTGTGAAAGGTTTTTCTTTCTTTCTTCGTTTTAGTGCCAATGAAGATGCACTATAGTGGTGGTAGGTAGCCCTAAAGCTATTATTTGTGTGCAGCTTTATTTGGCTGCTGGTGAGTGGTCCATGGAAATTTGTACATTTGAAGTGCTGCAGAAATAAGTTGTTATATTTGTATGACATACAGCTGTATGCAAAGGCTTAAGCACACTCAGTGAACCTTCATTAACACTCAACACCCATGGGCTCCTCCAAGCAGCTGACTGAGAATCTGAGAAGGGGGGGGGGGGGGGGGGGGGGTCAACTTATCAATTCATAAAAAATAAAAAATAAAGTATTTCCCTCTCTTCAAATATGTTATTGTCCAAAACATTTTCAATCTCATTATGATAAAAGTATTAAATATTGTTAATGAAATAAACAATAAAGCAAAACCTCAGAAAGAAATATAGGCTACAAAGTAGAAGGTTCCGACAATGAAAAATTAATTTAAAAATAAATAAATAAATAAAAAGCTTTTTAACCAAATCATCTAAGATGTAATTGATTTTAAAAGAAAGATGCTTCTTTTTTTTTTTTTTTTTTACTATGCGTCAGATTTCGTCACGTCGTTCCTTGCTGCGTGGTGACGTCAGGTCAGCTGATCCCTGCTGGAGAGAGGACGGAGAAAGATGTCGCTGACAAACTGGTTAAGGATGGAGGCTGTTTTCTCCGTGGCGTTTGTCCTCGGCTTGCTCGCTTCTACCGGTAAGAGATGACCTTACCCCACACACCGACAGACAGATCATTAGGTCGCGGTTCAGTTTTTATGTTTTAGTCTCCCACGCACAGAACAACCTCACCCTCGCTCCTCCGTTTAAACGTTTCACTGCAGCGTCCTGAATCCTCTCTGGATTCATCGTTAGCATCGCCCTTTAGCTTGGTGATCGTCTCTCTCTGTTACAACAGCCTCGATATGAATTCGGATATGTGAAGTAATCGATCTGTACTAGTCGTGTTTTGATATTAAATCGATATGAGATGCCCACTGTATATTGGCTATGTGACTGGAGATCACAGCGTTAGCTTGTTGCTAACAGAGTCTTAGCACACATTAGCGCAGCGTAAAAGCTACCAACCGAAGAAGAGGTTTTTTGGTATTTTATTACTAATTTCATTGATATCATAGAAGACTTGAAGGCAAAACGTGTATTTATTTGCTTCCTGGTAGCTAATTCCCACTCCACGGTCCGGTGTCCTGTCATGTGACGGGCTAGTTCCTCTTTAACGCTCATCGGCAGCTCTGTCACGGGGTCGTGCCTCTATTCACAGCCGCGATGAAGTTGATGGTGCTTTTCTCTTTTTCTCTGACCCGTGAGGTCCAGTCAGGCTTTTGCCGGTGCTGATGTTTGCTCTGTCCCACAATTAACATGTGAGTGAGAATTAATTATAGCAGCACAGTGACAGAAGTGACATGGCTCTCATTGCAAACCTCCTCCTGTCCATTACTGATGAAGATGAATTGTCTTCTTGTCTTAACCTAAATCCATATTTAATAAGCACCACTGCAGCAGCAATGTGTATAAATTAAGCAATAAGAAGTGCCGAAATAAAAGTCACCTCTTTATTAACTCATTAACCCCTTCCTTGTCATAAAATACTTTAGCCTATATTTTGCACAATAGTGGGGAATAAAAGAGTATTTTGGACACTTATGAGTCATCATTGATGCATCACGCGACTGAATGCAAATTTTCCTATCAAGAACAGAGCATAGCAAAATATACGCCTGCCAAGGACACTTATTTTTGTTTGTTTTAAAAGGATATGTGAGGAAGCCATGTCATGCACAATTGAGTCACTGAAAAACTAGTCAATCAAAAATATAACATAGAAAATGGGAGATTAAACAGGAGGGGGTTTAAATACAGCACCAGTAATTCATAGTCTCCCTATTATTATTCTTGTAAACACAGGTGAACACCTAAATATTTATGAACTTTCTTTCTTGAATTGACAATGCCAACCCTTTCATGTCTCCCGCAGGTGTCCATGGCGACAGCTTGACAGTGCTCCAGGCTCCAGAGTTTGTGTCCTTCCAGAAAGGAGACTGGCCCGTGTCTGGAGAGAAGATCCCTGACCTGGTGGCTCTAACCATGGGCTTCTCTGTTCAGGAGGTGCTTTGTTTATTTTATAAGGAGTGCTCCTTGTGTATTTACCAAAGTAACTTACGCTCCTGATTGTGGTAGCTAGTGCGCTCTTTTGTTTACAGTGTGTGTGTGTTCATTTATGCAGGATCTGTCCTGGCCAGGCCTCCAGGCCGGTCCGTTATTCCAGCGCCCCCGGGCCAACGTCCTGGTGGTGGTAAGAGGAGTCGATAGCTTGGCCCTGCCTCAGAGTGTGGCTTCCTACCCTCTGGAGAATGTGAGTCAGACCTGACTGGGGCCTTACTTGGATGTTTTGCACATCAAATGCATGACTTGGTGTAAAAATAACTGAAGGCTGGGATGTAATTTTGAAAGAGCCGGCTCGGTTTTTCAGTGGGTCATCTTCTTTTTCTTGCAGCCCGTACCCTTCACCTTGGATAGTGTTGCAGAGACGGTGCACTCTCTGTTTGCTGAGGACACCCCTGTCGTGCTGCAACTGGCCCCTAGTGAGGAGGTAATGAAAATACACGCACACTGAATATGGCATGCGTAACATCTGTGAAATCACTCTTAAAGTGCTTATGAGTTTTTTTTTTTTTTTTTCCCTCAGAGGCTGTATATGCTCGGCAAGGCCAATGCAGTGTTTGAGGACCTCCCAGTCACCTTGCAGCAGATCCGTGCCCGTCTGTCCCAGGATGGCTCTGTGCTGGCCTCCCTGCCCCTCAACTCCCTCAGCAGAAACGCAGAGGTCTGTTTCTGTCCACAAAACCCAAACCACACAAAGCTTATTGTTTTTTTGTTGTTGTTGTTATGTAAATCTATTGTACAGTAGTTTTGTAAGACAAAATTGCGACGGTAATACGGCACAAAGGGTTTGTTCTTTTTAAATTATACCCTACTTCCAAAATAGGATGATGATATACTGTATATGTTTGGTGCAGTTTTAACACACAGTGGCATGTACAGTAGTTGATGTACATAGTGATGGTAGCGACATATCCAGAATATTTGTTGCTTCTGCTAACACCGCATCCTGACATACAGGGAGCGAGCGAAACGGCGACGAAATCTTGCGTGAAGGTGTCCTGATAATATGCATCGTGACGATTTTGTCGCGAGTATATTCTATTGGTTCAGAATCCAAACCACTCAAATTATTGAGGAATGTAAACAAACTTCTGGCCTATTTTTTAGATTTTACATTTCCTGGTTGTCGTTTTTGACATCTATTAAAATTAATTTCTCCTCATCCATGCTTGCCAGTTGGTTGTTCTCCTCTCTCTGCTAACTAGCAAAGATATTCAATAAATGGAAAGATACTCCATGAGCGGCTGCTCCAATGATATGAAATGGTATACACTTCCTGTCTCTCTAAATGGGCGTGGCCAACCGTCACCCCACCTCGTCTGTGATCGTGTGTGTGGATTTATAAATTTTTTAGGTAGATGAAAGTGAGATATTTATATTTTCTTATGATAACATTAAATATTTACACTACTAACAGTAATATTTAGCATGACAAAAATAATTTAAATCATTTTCACGGGAGTTCGCGGCCGTTTGTTTGACGTTGCCTAGGAGATCGGTGCCAAATCTCGCGAGAGTGTGTCGTAGAGACAGAGACAGGTCTGGAACAAAGTGGATTTTCTCCGGATCTCTCCGTCTGAAAATTACAATTTTGGTGTCAAACTGTTCAGAAGAGATGTGGCTTGTGAAAAATGAGTCCAAAATTTGCTTCAGTGACCGTGGGGAGAAAGACCCGACCATAATCGGTGTTCACATTAAATTGTCCCATAGGAATCAATACACTCCAAGCTGCCTCTGGTCTCTCTAAAGGGGCATGGCCGTGCAGAAGCCCACGTGACATGCATACAGGAAGCTGACTCGTCATGACAGGTCTTGGTTTATAAACCGTCTTTGTAACTAGCTTGTCTACAGGAAGCAGCGTGTACTTTTCAACCAATAAGAAGTGTTTTGGGGCGGGACACTGCCGCAGAATGTCAGGACAGGCTGATTGAAAAGTACACATCTAATCACTTTTTCTCGCTTGCTCGCGTCGCTGTATGTCAGGATGGGGTGTAAGATGGATCATACTTACTTGTTGCTCATGATATCTCATTTTTTATCTCCTTGAATTTCACTGGATTGTTGTTTGGACTCTGTTTTGAGTTTCTTGTGTCTGTTGTTGCTGCTTTTCAGGCTGATCTGCTCTTCCTGTCTGAGGTCCAAGTGCTGCACGATATCACTGCTCTTGTAAGTCAACCTGATCAAATCTAAAGCATTTTTCTTTTTTTCTCTTGATCATGAGGATAGTTGATCAGGTTTGACTCTGATGTCTATGTCTTGTAGCTTCAGAGACACAGACATCTGGCTAAGGACCACTCCCCCGACCTGTACTCCCTGGAGCTGTCTGGCCTGGAGGAGCTGAGCCGTCTCTACGGTCAGGACTCGCCCCAGTACCGCGATGCCACGGCCATCCTCGCTTCCGTCTTACAGAAGGTGAGGAGGAGGAGGAGGAGGAGGAGGAGGAGGAGGAGGAGGAGGAGATATGAAGAAGCGACAGGCCTCGTTAACACAACCTCCTCAATCATCAATATGACCATGCGTGTGTCTTTGTCATTGCAGTTTGGCGAGGATGTGTATGCTCTCTATGGCAACAGCGCTGTGGTGGAGGTTGTGACGGTGAAGACTTTCGAGGCCCCTCTGACCAGGAAGTCTCGTTCAATCCTGCAGTCCCAACAGATTGTAAGTATGACACGAACGTTAAATAATAAAATAATGATTCAGTGGATCCTTATCCGCAAATACAATTAACTTGACTTTACCTCCTTACTATGCAATAACACCATCCTCTAAAATGCAGAAAAAGGTGAGTTAAACTTCTCAAACCGTTGGTTGACTTTGGACTTGAGTAGTTTTAGTTTAGTTTAGTTTAGTAACTGTGTGTGCGAGTGTTTTAGATGTGGATAGTTATAGTGTAATTTCTGCTTGCTTATTTTGTTTAGCCCCGGTGTGGTTTGTACACAGTGTCTTGTAAGCCCACATGGGCAGCGAGTCCCTGTGGTGTGAGGGCCGGACAATTACTCAGATTTTAATCGGGATTTCGTTTTTGGATCCAAACGATCTCAAATCTTATATAATCGGTTGGTTAGTTGGTTAGTTAGCACCTCTGGCCTCTTGTTGGTGGTTCATAAAAATGTGCACAATAAGCCCCCCTGCCAGTATACATACATAGTCATGTAAATAATCTAGTGTCACTATTGGCCAAAATAATCGTGATAATGATTTCCGCCATAATCGTCCAGTCCTATTTGGTGTGTATGATAAACCCTTAGGGATCTGAGCCTATTTTCTTTTTGAATACTTTATATACCACATAAACAAATGTTTAACATGCCCATACTTGGTACTTTCCTTTTTCAGCACAACTTTATTTATATGATCTGATCTTTTTTTTTTTTTCACTTTAACCTACTTTATTAACACATCGGGCCCAAAAATACACAGAAATCATCAAATCCGAATTGAAAAAATATACTTCAACCGATCCATGTCAGACGTCTCGGGTATATTCTGATTACACCTCTTTTTCCCGAACATATGGTAAGAAGTGAACGCCTGCCCCTTCCATCCCATCTTCCGGATAAATATTTTTTGTACAATCAAATAAAAACTATCATATCTCAGTTTTATGTGGTCTATCAAAGTCAAATAAAAACTGTGAGAGAGTTTCAAAACCACACTCTTGAGTTGAGTTGACGGCAGCGCTCCAGGTGACCTAGTTTCGTTTTTACGGTGCTTTTGAAGATGTCATGCGATCTAATCACGCCGCCGTGTTCATAGAGGGTTAAATTTACATATTACCATGTAGTGTAGAATGAAAATGTGGGCGACTCGATGGTTGTGTGATGTGTAGCCAGTCTGCCACAGCCCAGTCAAGTTGTCAGGAGGCTGCTAACAGCTACATTTTGCTGTGCCGGCATATGTTCCAGTTTACATGGATTCGTCTGGATGTGGCATTTATTGCTGGTGCAGGGTGAGCCACGCCACATGAAGCTCAAGTAGAGTCTGCACTGCATCAGGAGGCAGTTTACAGCGCAATGGCAGCATGTGGAGGGGAGAGCTGAAGGCACGAAGGTCCAACTGCACAGACATGAGAGGAGAGAAACCGCTCACCTGCTGCTCATCCCTGCTGCTGCCAAACCCATAGCTAATGTGCACCATCTTAAAAAACTGAAACTACATGTTGGTGCCATGTTGGTGCCATGGAAATACATGTGGAAAACTGATTGGTCAGTTTGAGTGGCTTGTGTTATCTCCAGCAAAGTTTTAATGCAGGTGGAGATAATTAAAAAACAAAAAAACACAAAGATAGCTGAAGAAAATCTGCTGCTGTGTATCACAGTGAAATAACATTAAAAAATGGCGATTGCACAGCAGTAGCAAAAAGAACACAGTTGCAGTGCGGAATACGATTAAAACATATTACGAACATAAACGTATACGACATATGAGTTGAATGTTGTAGCGGAGCCCTCAGTCTGTGTCTGAACCAAAAATTAAAACCTGAACTCTCTATATTTATGGCGTTACTGTAGTTCACCCCTAAAGTCCAGTTTCAGTCTGTGCGTGTTGGTTTTTTATGACTTGGGTCTGGAACCAGGGAATGCTTTGATCTTCCACTCTAATAAAATGGGTACGGGGGAAACGGGGGTGAGAAGGTGACGGGGTCCTGCAGAGACAGACCACCAGACAGTCATGTTAATGCATCTCATGAGATGTTGCCTTCTTCTCACGCTCACATCCTGTTGGATACTTATCACATGCACAGAGGAGGGAAAAAAGTATACGGTCTGGTTTGGGTGGCAGACGACTGATTTAAAAAAAAAAAAAAAAAAAACAGGTCACGGTGTGTAAACAGTTTGCTGTGACAGTGAGTGCATTCATTTTAGTCATAGAAGCAACCAAATGTGTAGAAATAGCTAATTTAACTAATAACTCACTGTTTGTTTGTTTACAGAGTAACCCAGGCAGCCCATACAACCTGGCCTACAAGTACAACTTCCACTACGCGGTGGTCTTCAACATCGTGCTGTGGCTGATGATCGCCCTGGCCCTCGCCGTCATCGCCGTCGCCTACAACCTGTGGAACATGGACCCAGGATATGACAGCATCATCTACAGGATGACCAATCAGAAGATCAGGATGGATTAAATCCATCAGCACTCCAGCCGTCCTCTTAGATCCCTGTAGTGAATGTATGTGGTTTTTTGTTTTTTTGTTTTTTTTTGTGTGAGGTCCTGTGTAGTAAAAGACCTGTGACAACTTGATGGGAGAGAGCTGAACACTGAATCAACTTTTTTTGTTTACAGCACTGGGGTAATAACGGACAAAGAAAATATCAACACGGCAGTAGCTATCTCTTGAATTTTCCTTCATAAAGTGGTTAAATATCATCCTCCACCGGTGTATACACTGCACCAACTTACTCTTCCTTCTCCTTTCAAACTCACAGCTCACATCATTCCTTGCGAACTTAAACTCTTCACTATGTTTAATTCTTCCCCGGTGATTGCAATTGTATTTTTTATTGTAAAAAAAAAAGAAGAAAAAATTTATCGTAATGTCATGAAAGAATGAGATCTGTCTGGTTTCTGTGTGAAATTGTTGTGCTTGTCTTGATGTGTGAAACTGTTAAGTTAAATGAAATCTATGTGTATATATTGAATATACAAATGCAACTGTATGAGAAACTGCTGTACTCTTATTGTGAAAAGATTTGTGCAGTGTTTATTCCAGGTAGGTCCTGGTACCCTGCTTCTATCCCAAATGAAGACTAAGTATTGGATTACATAAATACTTGATCGTAATCTAGGTTGTTAGGATTGGTTATGGATAAATGAAGCTCTGTAAATTGCAATAAAATGCCTGACAATAAATTATTACATGGATTAAACTGATTGTCTTTCACTTACTAAGTCTCCATAACAAGGATGGCACACCTATTCATACTACAATGAACTGTGATTTGTCTTAGGAAGTTGTTAGTTAGTTGCAAGGATGAACTTCTTAGCAGTGGACAGGAGGAGAACCTAATTAGCCCCAGTGTCCTTGAGAGAGCAAGCATGAAGTTCATTTTTGGGATTGTTCAGGAAAAATATGTAATTTATTCTGGGATATTCTTTTGGGAAATCATAAACTGTTTTCGGGAAAAAGGAAATGCATCCGTCTTTCACGAGCTGTTAAATAATTAATAATAAGTTACTGGTAGAATTAAGCAAACAAAACAAAGATTCGTCTACTTTGCTTTATTTCTTCGTCTAAACATCTCAAATCGACACGTAACACATTTGCAAAGGCGATCACTGTAGATATTACTGTACCTCATCTCAATCCTCTTTTCCTATTCTGACCAGCGCTCTGTCACATGAGCCATGTTATATTGCGTAAGCGCTCAGCCAATCAGAAAACAGAACGCATATTTAAGTCCCGCCCCTGGCATCTCCTGCTGTATTTGATTGGTTATTGCTGTGCTTGTTCATATGTAACAAGGAACCTCTTTATAAACGCTGCTGGCCTGGTACTGAAGATATTCAGAAAACCGTGGACTTCCTGATACGAACAAGATTGTCTTTATCCACAGAGGGAACCAGGAAATAAACATGGTCTGACTGATAATAAAAGGTATGTCGTTTTCTGTGATTTGTACGCAAATCAAACCCGTAGTTAACAGCGACCAACATTGTTTTCCTTCGTGTTACTGCATGTAAACAGGTCTATTTTAAGTGAGTGTTAACTCCTCTTCACACTTGTGAAATATAGATACGTAGCTACTTTCTTGGTTATGCCTATTTTAAGATACGTTTCAGGGATAGTGTTTATGCTACTACATTTATTATGAAAGCTAGGCTATATTTACAAACTTGTGTATTAATAGACGTTTGATAGACATTCACTTTGTTGATAGGTAGGAGTTGGTATTGACTAATCAATAAGTTATTGATTATTACTAATTTACAGTGTGTTTTGCTATGTTTTTGTTCCACATCTCAGCTAGCATCTACGTGGTGAGGAAGATCCGGGCTTCCATTGCTGATGGAGAGCAACCTGAGAAGCCCATCATAACACCATGTAGTGCTACAGGTAAGATAAGAGGCTATTACAGCTTCTACTATAGAAAGGAAACAAAAGGAAGACTGCTGGATAAATAAATACCACCATGGACTCTGTTTAAACTCTAATGATCTTCTCAAATTGGCAGCTTGTTTATGACTTTGCAGAGCCATTATACTCTTGATTGACATTTGAATGCAACTACATTTACATCCTTTGTTCTGTAACCTGCTTAAACATCATTATTGTTCTTAACGTAACTTCCCCTCAGCCATTATGTCACAAAGATTAGGGGTATTATTAGAGGTAAAGAGAGTGTACATGGAGGCTTATGGAGGAGCATTATGCAGTATATGTCACTGACTCACCTGGGGTTTTTTTCTTTTCTAATTAGCTGAAAGGAGAGCGCTACGTGGGTCAAAAGGAGACACCGCACTTATGTCAGCAGAAGATGTCGGTGGAGCAGCAGGCACGGGGACATCCTCGGAGACAGCTGTGCAAAAATGCGGCTCCTCCTGACGTTAGAGATCATGCTGGACACTCACTAGGACTGTGGTCATCTCACTGGAAAATTATAGTTTCTTATCTTCGAGGCAATAATTAACTGCTATGGATGAACTCTCACATGTACATTATCATACACCCCAATGGACTGTTAAACATTTATTTGTGTTAAACAGAAGTGAGAAAACACTTTGGATTTAGTTATTCCAGTGAAGAATGTCTCAGTCAAGTGTCAATGCTGCATTCAAGTGCCCAGCTGCCGATGACTCACATTTAGGCCTTTGTCACAGCAGACATTTTGACTTACCACAGCATTAAACCAATAGTCCTGCAAGGACAGAAAGCAAAGGAAACAACAAGAATTTGAATGTAATTCTGAGAAGTTAATTGATTTGTCCAAATATAATATGTGACAAAGGCCTATGTTTATACTCTATGCTGCAGTGTTTGATAGCCAACTCGTCAACCTCTCTCCAGGGGCTGAGAAGGCCTGATGTTTCTGCTGTTGTATCAATAAATGAGGAAAAAAAAGTTGCCAGTGTGATGTGTATATTTGTACGAAGTAAGTTGTCAAAAGGATAACAAAAATGGTCACACAAAGCCTTGTGTTTTTTTTTGTAGATGGCAAATAGACTCATTTCGAAGACACTTATTGCAGCAGGAAAAAGCACAGGTGTAACTACAGTATTAGCATTTATGATGATTTAGTGCCACTAGAATGTCCCGCAATGGGAACATAAATTCATGAGCTGTTGTCAGAGAAGTAGAAGACGTATATGTAGTAGAAGACATATGGGTTAGGGTACTTTTTGTTCTTTATTAAGATACAATTTTTATTAAACATGTAGGTCACTCTACTTTTGGATCAGATAAATTGACTTTTCTACAATTTTCATAGGAAAATATATGTGGTTTTGGCCCATAGAAGAAAAGATACAACCATAATTGCATATTTCATGATCAAGAAGTTAATTTGGGAATTATTTTGTTTATCTTTAGCATTAATCTCTCGTGCTTTAATATAATTGACTGTTCTGTTCATTGTGAGGAATAAAATAGACAAATTGTGCATATTTTAAGCTAAAAATGTTCAATTTTATACATTTGTGTATGCACTTCCATATTCAACAATATGGAGTTGCTATCACGCCCCACCCTATCAGCCATGATGACAAAACATCATGTACTAGCTTGACACAATGACATTGACAACTGCTAACCATACCATTTAATAGTGAACAAAACAGTGATTCAAACTAGGTAGGTTTGGATTACAAAAGATCAGGACAGTATGACAAAAATACAGCTCATGAAAAAAAGCTACTTTCATACCTCTATATCTGTCTTCTCTATTCTTGGTGGGCAGAGGCATTGTGCAGTGTGAGTGTCAGCATGTTTTTGATTGGAGAAGTAATACTTGTTGCTTTTTTTTGTTTTTTTTATTCAAAACTTTGTTTCACAATACAAAAACTGTTTTTCATGGTAAAATGCAATTAATAAAGCACATTTATATTATACGCCAGGGAGAATTTATAAGTTTACCAAAAAGTGTTCAAGTTTTCACATACAGTATATTGATAGTCTTAATCGCTTTCTGGTTGTTTGAAAATCTGATGGAGGTTATGTATGGCTTGAGCTCACCGTTAAAAACAGTAAAGGAAGGTTTTTTTTTAAATGAACTTACATTTGTGAATATGAAATTTTGCCATTAAAATAATAAGGTTGATAATAAAAGTTATGTTAGCTTTTTCCTTGTTTTTTTTCAGTTCAGGGAGCCCAAACAGAACATTCCTCCAAAACAAAATAAAATCACCATCAACATTGATAGCAACAAAATTACAAATATCCCTTGTTTTTTTTTATTATTTATTTATTTATTTATTTTTATATATAATATTTATTTATCATCAAATAACATCACCAATTGAACAAGGAACAAAAAAACAAAGCGACAGACATTCCAAGACATGACAAAGGCAAACATTATCGAAACATTTAAAGAACTAATATAGGCTAGTAGATAAATAATATAAAAAATAGAGATGATACAATAATGAGTAAATAAATAAATATGTCTAATAAAAGAAATAAATTATAAAAAAAAAGACCTTAAAATTTTAATCAAAGACATAGAACAAGTTATAAAGGCAGACAAGATTACTTAACAAATATCCCTTGTTTACAACTCTGTCTGACATTTCTGCGCGTGCTTCTGTTTGTGACTCTGAAATCCACTTCCGGTGTTCGCCGGAAGTTGCCCAGGAATATTGACGCGCTTATTAGTACAAAATCAGACCCAGCGAAATGTGTTCCTGGATGTTGCTAGAGACGTTTGTGGGAAAGTAGTTGTTAATATTTCCCTGAGACCATTAAGACGAAGTGAAGCCCCAGCCTGAGGTGAGTCCTGGCTGCCCCGCGTTCATGCAGCATCTCGAATAACGTAGCAATAACGTGGCTAACTATGCCGGGCTAATGCTGCTAGCTAATCTGGGTTTCGCTTTATGTTTTTGTTCAGGTGCTTGCAGGAAATTTCACCTTAAAAATCTAAACAAGTGGTCGCTATATAAGAGTGTGCAAAGGAAACGAGGTATAATAACGGGTGTGATGTAACATTACAGGGAGCAGGCAGCCTGTTGTGAAGCACAGAGGCCAGCTACATGCACAAAAGAAACATTTTCAGTGGTGGTGGTTGCTAATTTTGGTAAAGTGAGCCGCACACGTCGTGGTTAAATGCAAATTTGCGCTTTAACACGCAACACCACATGTTTTTTTTTTTTTAGGACGTCGCTCGTGGGGTGTGAAAAGAACAGAATGAATAGAAAATAATTTCATCCGGTCCGACTGCAGCAGATGGTGCCTTATGCAAAAATACAAAACAACACAAACTTATTTTGTACTCATCATGTAATAACATACTCTGCACAGTTAGTTCAAATATTATCGCAATAGCAACTTAGTGCAGCATCCAAAATGAAGCAGCTGCACTGTTTTGATAAAGCTAACAAGATGTCACACTAAGATAACCTCCTATGAAGGAAGCAGCATGTGGCCACAGACAGGCCCTGGCCTACAGATCATGTTATCATGGTACAGATACCAGGAAATCATTTTTTTTAAATTATATAAATTCGCCCAGTGAAAAATAATTGCAAAAACAAAAACAAAAAACCCTTTTTGACAACACGGATGTTAGTTGTGTTTTTGTTGTTATGCATATGGTTGCATATTTCTCCATTAATGATTGTATTCATTTTAGAACATTCAGTAGACTTGTGTTTACATCTTGTTAGTGCATTTGTGCTTGTTAGTGATTATTTCTTACATAATCTTTTTTTTTTTAAGTATATATTTTTGGGGCTTTTCATGCCTTTATTGGATAGGACAGTTGAGAGAGACAGGAAATGGGGAGGCAGAGACAGGGGGAATGACATGCAGGATAGGGCCGCTGGAACCGGGGCCACCTGCAGTGAGGACTATAGCCTCAACACATGGGGTGGATGCTCTACCAACTGAGCTAAACACTGCCCCATTTCTTACATAATCTTGTTGTTAAATAGGGATTTTAAAGATGATCAATATCTTATCAATGATGTGCAGAGGTGAAGTGATGAACGGCAGAATAATAAGCAGTTATTTATATAGTTGATTACCGGTAACTGTCTTATGAATGTTATGATTATTTGCATATTGTTCAGCCCTTCTGTCGACATTTCCTTTTTTCATTTCATTTGCCTCTGTAGGATATGTGCAGTGTCTAACCATGTCATTCTCTGTATGCATTTACCATTTCTCTGTATGGGTTTCTTGCAGTCTTCTTGCTGTGCCTTACCAAAACAAAGACCATGATGGAGCGAAGAAGAGCCTTAACGCTCCCATTCAATGTTAATAAAGATACCTTGGTAGGTATAACCCTTTTTTTTTTTAATGTCCACAATTTTCATGGCATATATGATGTTTGTAAATGTGTAAGGTTTTAATGTGCAATATGGATCCCTTCCCATCCTGGGGAGATGCTGTGGTGATGCTTTCTCTATAGCTGCTGTTATAAAAAATCTGCTCACAAAGCTCATTGTGAACTGGGATTCCTTGGTGGCTGCACTCTGTGGTTGCTTGCTCTTACATAGGCTTCTTCCTGCGATCGCTATATTGCTGAATTCTTTCAATCAGTAGGCACACGAAGAGATAACGGTGAAGGCAGGACAGTTTACACTTCAAGCTTATCAGAATATTCTGCATAATCAAAGCTGCTACCTTGCTGCTAGTATGCTACAGTTTTTCCATTATAATATGCTACAGGGGCTTCATCCAAAGTATCTTCATTTTCATTATCGGCTTTCTAGTTAAATGGTTTGTCGTTAAGTCCAGAAAATGGCGAAACCTGCCTGGTTTTGGTCAACAAAATAGCTGTTGATCAATAATTTGTTTAACGACTGACCAATTAACTGACTATTGTTTCAATTTTAGCGCCTCATCTGTAAGCATAAACGTAATAAATAATCTCAACCTCATGGATTGCAGATTAAAATTGCAAGCTTGGCTCTGTCCGTAGTTGCTCTTGTGTGGACACTTGCCTCCATAATGTGCATGGTAACTAACCATCCTGTGAATTTTAGATGGAAAACCCACTCAAAATCCCCATCACATGTCTCTCATCACAGTGTGAGAAGTTAGACAGACAGGTACAGCAGCATTTTAGCTCTCTGTTTGACCATATGAACAAATGTTATGGTGATCACATTGCTCTTCGTAGATTATTACCAGCGAGACTCAGACAGGTTCCTTCCCTGTCCACAGGTTCCCTGGACCGCAATTGCAGGTGTCAAGCGCAGAAATCATCATCCGCCTCATAAAAATGGATCTGCGGTGTTTGACAAACAAGCAACCAAAATCCATTCAGATATAATCAGGTGAGTGAAACTTTCTGATAAAGAAGCTTTGACAGAAAAGCCTACTGATGGCCGAACTGGACAGTGTTATTCTTTTTGTAGTCCGTTGCAGTTTCCTAAACTCTCACAAGATGGGGTAGTCACCTTGCAAATCAATTCTTATGGAGGTGATTTACACCTTTTGTTTTATTTTGTTATTCTTTGCCATTACATTGATAACATCAAATAAACCAAGGGAATTACGGGAAAGAACAGTTCAAAGGTTATTTTTCTAAAAGTACAGGTACTCCTTTGTTTTCATTGCTACAGTGTTAGCGAGTGAGCAGTTTGGCATAGGCCATATAACATTTTCATTTTTTGGTCCACAGTAAAATGCTGTTTAGCTAAAAAAAAAAGTGAAAGTGGTTGAAGTTAAACTAATGAATTCTAGTTTTCTTTTTCTTTTTAAAGTATATTTTTTTGGCTTGTCATGCCTTTTATTTGATAGTACAGTTGAGAGAGACAGGAAATGGGGAGGCAGAGGGAGGGGGAATGACATGCAGGAAAGGGCCGCCTGATGCGGAATTCGAACCGGGGCCGCCTGCAGTGAGGACTTTAACCTCAACACATGGGACATCTGCTTAACCTCCTGCACCACTTGGCGCCCCATGAATTCTAGTTTTCAAGCAGCAAACATGAAACAACCATTCAAGATGTTTCAGTACTTGTATGTACAGTATTCATTTTGCACAAGCTTTCTCAAGCTGCAGTGTTTAAAGGAAACATGGCTTATAAGCAACGTGACTCAACACCAACTTATCATGACCACGCACATGTCTTATCTGCACCAGCAGACCCCTCCCTGTCGATCAGCTGTGAGCCAGAATACCTTGATGGCGCAGCATGTCGCAGAGAAGACGCCGATCTGAGAAGATTGTGAACAAATGTTTCTCTATTTCTCGTCCCGTAGGAAGAGACCACATCTGGTCTTGATAGATGTCCTGAAGACAGAGTTGGGAAGGACCTACATGGAAAGGATCAAACAGAATCCTACCCGGGGAAACAAAGGACAAATGTCAAGTACGCGGAGGGAGAGTGGTCGGTGCAGAGAGGAACCTGTGACCTGCAGAGAGAGAAGATCCAGCCAGAGGGAGGTCAACAGTGATAAGAATCAGACTTTAACCCCTAAACACAACCAGAGGCCCACCACCCCAACCCCGCCACGGTAGGAAGACACTGTTAAAGGACTAATCAGAGGTTTTTTTTTTATTGGAAATTAGTTCTTGCCTGTTTTGCGAGAGCATAAATCAAAGGCCAGAGCCAGCAGCCACTAAAGAACTACACAGAAGATGAAATGGTTTGCTTGTGTCTGTCTGAAGTATGCAAGATTTTTACCTTGATTAAACAGCTTTGGAGTAATTGTGGTGGTTAAATGACTCTCGTCACGTCTCTTGGCCGAGAACCAACTAAGATCAGCGCCTCCGACCCGGTGTCCAAGCTCTTGTCTCCGCGGCACCACGACACAAACACGCCCCGTAATCTATAATCTCTTGTTTTTGACAGATGAGACTACACAAATATTGTAAATCGTATATGATACATAACGTTATCCAAAGCTCCATGGATCGCCTTCTCGCTGGCTTCGTTGAAAACAAATGCACATGGCCAGGCGGAAGGAGGGAGGAGCGTTAGCAAAACAGCAAAAGAGCGACCAGACTTGCATAGTTCCCCTTTAAAAGAAGTGACTGTGCCTGGTCAAGAAATAAGTCTTAACCCCCATATATGTAGTTTTCTCCTCAACCCCACAACATGGAAGCCAGTTCACTGCAGAGAATTAGGTTCACTCAGTGCATGGTTAAATCAGTTTCTTGCACTGGAACCATTACTTTTGTTTTTAAATGAAAAATTCACGTCTATGGAGCCCAGAAATTTTACAGCAAGATGAGGCTTCTGCACACGACGATTACTTTAATTCTGACGCCTTGCAGCATCGCTGTAGTAATAATAATCCCATAGATAGATGACTCCAGTAGACAAAAGGAGCACCTGACTGATTAATGAGTCCCACTTGCATGAAACACCCCTTTGGCTCATTTTATTGTTAAAAAATGATTTTGGTTGTAGGCCGTCTTCTCTGTCAGACATTTGATGCTGCACTGGTATTTCCTCCAGAAACAGACTAAACTTCGAAAGTCAGGATAGTGTGGGAGGTGTTTTTTTCGAATAATGAGCAAAAAATGGCCACAAAAGCAGGAGGAGGTATTTTTTTTTATTCATGTAATTTCATCTATTTGTTTTTGGTTAGTTTAACCAGAAATGACCTTTTAATGGTGTTTGGCTGGACCGGCTGCATCCTTGGCTCCCTGTATTTTCCATGCTGAAGGCTTGATTTTTTTATTTGGAATAACAGAGGGATTTCACAGCTTGAGATTCTGCTTTAGATTTTTATGCAATTTTGTGTTTTGATATTTTGCGATCATACGGTTTTTGTATTTACACATCATTCCTGTGACTGACGTTTTACAGTACTACATTTGGGTTTTGTGAAAAATAAATAATCTCTTTTCTGTCGTGTCCTTTAGGTCTCGACTCAAGAGAGGTTTGCAGAACGACAGTGACGAAGAGGACAAAGACAAAAGCAAAGATATTGAGGAGGTGATAATAGGGAAGGACAAGGGAGCGGACTGCAGCAAATTGGCTGGAGTTCTAGGTGGGTAAACACATGAAGAATTCAGATACATGGTTATTGATGTAATGCTAATCTCCACCCCTGTTGTATTTCACCATTATTCTGATGGTGTTAGCCTTGAATCAATCATTTGTCTTACTCACTGGGAAGCGTCGCCCGTCCCCTTTGTCCACTCTCCTCTGACCTTGCTGAATGGTTTCTCTCACATGTCCTTTAATACAAGGATTCATCCAGTTCGAGAGCTTCATTGACATTCCTGTCCTGGCCTCCATATTGAAAGTACAAATGCTGCACTGAACACAACACAGTGCGCGCCGTTATTCCCCCATGTGTGTATCCGCGTTCATACTTTAGCAATTTGTTTTTTCCTGTCCTTGTAGGACACACGTGAGGATGCACGTGAACACGGCTAAGGACATTTTTTGTCCTAGTAGGGAGATTATTGTCATTTCCATAACACTGGGACGCAGCACAAGTCTGGAATTAGTGCCATCTATCCTAGTAAGACGCTTTTATGGTTGTATCAGGATGATTGGTCGATCGTTGTTTCTTTGTGTCCTATAGATTGCGGGGTGTCTGTGAGCTGGAAACCAGCCGAGGATGCAGAGAGCATCAAGGACAAGTGGACCGATGCAGAAAAAGAACAACAGCAACACAGTTTGGTGAGTGCTGCGTGGGGTCAGAGTCAAGATTATAAAACTCAAACGCATCCCCACACTAATCAAAGCTCAGACTTAGCTCAGCCCTTGATTGTTTTTTTTGTCCTGTCATGACAGTAATCTGACTTGGCAATAATTTCCGCAAGACTCCGACATCAAGTCTGAAATTAGTGCTGTCACTTTGAAGAACATTGCAAATACATGTTTAAAAAAATATGAATATCCAGCAAAACGTTTTAAAATTGAAAACAATGCCGAGCAGAGGAATAATTATTTAATTTATTTGATCAAAACCAATAAGTGGAAGCAAAAAACCCCCCCACATCTGACGATCTTAAATCTCTTTTCACATGGTTTTAAGTCTTCCTGTCTCTCATGTTCTTGAACATTGAACATTTCACTATATTCTGTCTTCAGCGTGAATTGTGACGTGACTTGGTGATTGCACAACAAAAACGATGCGCTTTGTCCTGTCGTGTTTCAGCAGAAGAGGAGAAAAAAGGACTCCCAGGGATCCCAGTGCAATGGATCAACCAGCCCCAGGCGGCACGAGCGCGAGAGTGTGCTTCACCTCACTAGAGAAGATGGAAGAAACGCGGGACCGGCCGCTGCACGTCGTAGTCTGAGAAAAAGCGAAGAGGATGGAGTCGTGGAGAACCTGGAGCATAACATTGTACAGTTCACAGTGGGAGGAGACGATAAAACTGCAATTCTGGTCCCAGTCATCGGTCCCGTCACTGAGGCTGGAGACTCAGCTAAACAAAGTCAGGACGACACAACCAAGACTGCTGATCCAAGTGAGTACACAAACACAGGAAGACGGATACTAGACGAGCCTCTAACTTTACTGAAGAAAGTTAGAAGCTGTGTGTTGAGCATGAAAACAATATATAGACAAAACCCAAGAAAACATCTGATTTGAAATGATCTGGCCTCTGTTTTTGAAGAAGCCACAAGAGAAGACTTTGCAGGAACAGACATACTAGCTTCACATATATTCAGGACTCGCTGCCACTCTATTCATTAATTTGAAGGCAGAAGGTGGTTTTTAATAGAGCTTGAATGGCAATGGATGTTTTAGGTTGATACTCATATCAGTGTTTTACTAACAAACAAACAAAAGATAACAATTTACTTTTTAATTTTTTAATTTTTTAATTTGGGCACTAATTATTAATCAATACTGGCTGGATAAGCTTATGTGGCAATGGTAAATGTTAATGAGCTGAATTTTCTGTATGCGAGTGATTGCTGTGGGTGGTATGATGCAGGTGCTACTCACCTCCTGAACAGTGGAGCAGCATGAGTCATGGTGAGGATGTTGTTTTCTGTAACACTTCGCTCCAAAACAGGAAACAAGTGAACGAGTGTGAACAACATTAAAGAAAAAAATATCTACTGTATTTTTTTTTTTTTACCTTGGAAACTGCAGTTTCACTAAAACATGCATTGCTAATGTAACTGCAATGTTTTTTCTTTTTAACTTAATTTTTGATCTGCTTCTCATGGTCCCTTCTCAGTGATTGGATGTAGTCTGCGACTTTGACGCTAAATCAACTTGAACCTTTTTTCATTCTCAACCTAATGAATTAACTAATTGAGTTACATGTAAACATTTTTATTGGATAAGCATCTGTTTGATATTCACATCTTTTGTAAGTTTGTCTTAAACCCATTTTTTGCTGCTTTTGTGGATGTGTCCTGCATCTTATTAGCTACTGTCCTTCCTCTTTTCACACCATCCACTGTGATTTCTAGGATTACTACTACTCTTGCTCCCGTACAAAGCCCATTAGACTTCCTTCAGGCGGTGTCAAATAAGGACATGAATGTGCCTGCGACTGTGCTCGTCTGTGAGCCTTATTTCCCAGTAAAGACGTCCCACTGATGTGTTCATCTTCCTGCTTGTGTTTCAGTCGTGCTTTCCAGTGATGAGGATGACGAGAGTGGGAATGTTCCCAAACGCCGCCGCCCTTCGATCCACAGACAAGAAGACTCAGTGATACAGAGACAGTCCTCACAGGAGGCTTTGGTGGAGCAGCAAAAAGCTTCTGGCATACAGGAAATACAGGTTGGCATATGTCTCCATTGATCCACATCTCCTCAATGCAAAAAAACAACAAAAACAACCGATTTTTAAAATGATCTAAATTTTGTATTTTGATGTTGAGAATCTAGTTTCCTCAAAGGTTACGGACTCTGTGCCTTTTTACATCACACATAGGAAACAACCTTGCACAGGTTTCTAAACCGAGCTAAGTTAATGCCCAGATTAACATGACATCACAAGGGGTGTTTTAGAGACATCATGCAGGGCCTAAGGTTTTACTTCACTCCAGGGGGTCCTGCTTACCACCCTGCTAATTGACTGAAACAAATGAGAGAATACTTTGCCTCCAGTAACAGCCACTTCATTTGTGCCTGACTCGCTGAGATTAGAACAGACACAAGTCATCTCAGGGAAAAATGTGGAATGAATTATCAGGGAAAAATTAGGTTATTCTCAGCATATGCTTCATTTTTCTAGTTCTTACTACATTGTCATTTTATGCTACACACTTCAGAACATGTCCAAAACAAATATGGTGGTCCACACTGGTCAAAACAATGCAAACAAAATTAATTATAACAACTATTATGATACAAATACGAAAACAGTAAAAGTACATAAATGGAGAAACAATGCACAAAACAAAGAGGAGCAGTCGGCGCTGTCCACCACAGTGTCGTTCCTGCTTCTGCCACATGATGGCACCAACATGAGGAATTTCCAAATCCTGCACACGTTGGGTCTGGAATTTTGAAATGGGGGGAAAATAACTTTCTCACAATTGAATCATTGTAAGTTTTGACCATATTACATGATCCTACTGCTGGTTTCTGCATCGGTGTTGTTGCACTGTTATGTTGTCCACACACTGTGTTTGCGCCAGTTTCCATAAACTGTTTGTGTGTGTCTGTTGCAGGTGCTGCAAGTAGTTGAAGAAAAGCCTGTTCGTTTTGTGATTCCTGCTCCCAAGATCGACTTCTCCTGCATGAACTTGGCCTTCTCCTCCCTGTACTGTGGAGAGTACTGTGGGAAGTCCAACGGAGACATCATGGTAAACAACACACTGAGCCACAAACATACACATCATCAGGTGTTCATATCATCACTCCAGGACGTGAAATGCAACTTAATACCTTGCTCTCCTTTTTTGACAGCTGGGAGACCAACAAATCATCATCCCACTGACAGGTAAACATGTGTTTGTTTGTAACCACTGAGGTAGCATCACAATGTTTACTGACAGTCTGCGCCCCCGCCCCGTGACCTTTGGTCTGGATTGTACAAACTCTGACCCATGAGAAACCCTGTCTCGTCTTATTTTACTCCCACTGTCCTGTCTGCACCCTATCCCCCCTCAGCTTAGTGGTCTATTTCAGAAAGTAAAGTGTTTGTGTGGGTTCTTGGATTAGACCCTCAGGGCCTTAGTGCACTGTCGCCTTTGACCCTGAGAAATCGCTCGTTTAGTGAACTAAGTTAGTTATTCTGTGTTATTTGAGACTTAAGGCGGGCTTACACTGCACGACTATTCGTCTGTTCACATCTCAAACTGCACGAGCTTCCCTGATAAATCCAAATAACTGTATGTGGATTTTCCATAAGTACTTGTGATAGCATCTTTTGATTGAAACCAAATTATTATAATCTTAAACTTGAAAAAACCTAGAAACCTAGAAATTTGGGTTTGTGTGATATCTGCTAAACTTCAAACATCAGCCTGACTTATATTTTCAATCTAGTGCTAATTGACAAACGTATGGTAACGGGCTAAGATAAAATGACTAAGCTTCTATATAATCGCCTGCTAAATATCAGCAGGTTAACATTATCACTGAGTATTTTAGCATTTGATTTCTGTGCTTAACAAAGTAATGATTATATTTGCCGGCTCTAAATCTTTGTTTAGGCGACTGTAGTTGGCAACATCAAGCTGGCAACAGAGAGAGGCTTAAATCTGCAGGAAAAGGGTCTGACTCTGTGAAAGTTGATGGGATGCTTTTGCTGTATCCCTACAAACTGACCTGACTTCCTCCTCCTCCTCCTCCTCCTCCTCCTCTCCAGACATGGCTGAACAGGTGGAGTTGATGTTAACGTTGGAGCGAAAAGAGCTGAGGAGGTACAGCATTTGGGAGCATCAGGAAATGGTCATGCGGGAGCTTTTCTTTAAGGAGGCTGACGATCCATTCCCTGAAGCCACCCTTCTGTTCTGTGTGTCAGAAACCGGTGCTGCTGCCACACAGAGGCAACTCTGCAAACTGTGTGCCAAACAACCGCCAACCACAGACCCTGGTGAGACTGCTGTATTATATTATATATATATATTCAGTATTGTTTGGTGCCTTAATATTTTTTAATCTAAATCGACACGGTGCATGATGTTGCTGTTGTGATGTCTTCATTTCGACAGACAACGCCAGTCCCTTCGTCCTGCTGACACTGAGAGATCCTCTAGAGGGAATGGAGGGGGCTTTATTACGATCTCTCCTGGACATTGATTGTCTCAACGGTCTGACTCAGGACCAGTCTGCTGTTACCACCAGTGAAGATAGATTCAGTTACTGGGATGACATCAACACTCCTGTTCTTACTCTGGATAACAGCATAGAGCTGATTAAACGAACTGGACTCGATTCACACCTGCTGTCTCTGCTGGGGCTGGAGGCCACGGAGCCCGAACTGAACACGGAGGAGGAGGAGGAGGAGGAGGTGGAGGAGGAAGATGAGGAAGAGGAGGAAGAGGAGGAGGAGGAAGAGGAGGAAGAGGAAGACTTAAATTCTGAAATAGAGGAAAACACACTACACAACCAGCTGGAGGTTGAGCCTCATAAAGAGACGGTCGTGGAGCTGGAGACGGCACCAGAGCAAGGGACAGAGACGCAGCTCAAACCAGAGGAGGATAAGAAAGAGCAAGAGGTCGAACATCCCACTGAGGTAAATGGTCACCAAGCTTTCTGGCTTTTGGCTGCATATGTTTGTTGTCTGACTACCAATCAGGGTGATCTTTCTTCTTCCTGTTTGAGACATTACAACTTCCAGAAAAGTGAAAATGTAAAGAAACAGAATTAGAAATAGAATAGAAGAAAGATAGCATTTCCAGCAGGAAATGCATGTGAATGCTGAAAGCAGCTGAATGCCATTGCTGAAGAAATGCTGAATGAGCTGAAGAACTTGTTGAAACAATGCTGAATTAACTGAAAAAACTGCTAAGGCAATGTTGAAAAGGCAAAGCTGAAACATAAAACTTGAAGGCTGAGAGATTAATGTCTCTCTATGGGCGAAAAGCAGTAGAAATGTTAAAAAGGTAGAATAAATTGTTGAAATACTGCACGTGTAACAGTTGGAGAGTTTGAAGAAAGAAAGAAAAAGACAGAGAGGGGGGTAGAAAGAGAAAGGGAGTAAAAAGAAAGAGACAGAGATAGGCGGTTGGATAGATAGAAAGAGGTGGATAGATAGCAATATAATTGGTGTGTGTTTTTGGTGTTGTGATATAAATTTCCTCTCCCTCCACAGGAGAAAAAGAATGAGCCCACTCCTGCATACACGCTGTGCCATCGTCGAACCAGAGGATCGTACTCTGTGTCCCTGTGTAAACCAGACTCTGGGTGGGCCAAATTTAAACACCAGGGGCTGCCCCGCAGGCAAGTAACCTGCATTATTCCACCTGGGACTGCCATCTGAGTCCCAAATGAAGATGTGTGCTGCCACTAGAAAAACATAATAAAATATCAGGGACAGGCTTTCGCTCCAAATTCAGACGGCTCGTATTGATTTCTCTCTTTCCTCCCATATTCAGGTTGATCCAGTTTCCTCCTCCTCCGCTCAAAGGAGGAATAACTGTCACAATGGAGAACCTGCAGTGCCTTGACAATGGGCAGTTCCTCAATGATGTCATCATCGATTTTTACCTCAAGTAAGCCGCACACTTTTAACTAAAAGTCTTTCATATTTACTCTGTTCATCCATGAGTTTGTGGAGAAGAAACCCACTTTTGAACCGACTGTGTTGTAACAGGTACCTCCTCCAGAACGTCTCTGCTGCTGTGGCCGAGCGCACGCACATCTTCAGCAGCTTCTTCTACAAGCAGCTGACGCGCAGGGACAACGCCAGCGAAGGCGCCACCAGCGAGTCGTAAGTAGTAGCCAGTAAAAGTTTGCACCAGTGCACCGAGTCTGCACTGGTATGTGGACCTGATCGGCTTTTATATATCACCTTAACTCTCTGCCAGGGACTGAAATGGAAGCATCACATCCTTAAAGAGATTATAAACTCCCTCGAGGTGCTGTGTGACAAAGTTTAGCTTTAGGCAGCGCAGGTAGACACAGACTGACAGATGTTTTGTTCCCCCCTCATGGCTTAATGTAGCTGCTGAGACCACGCACACCACAAACCCTATATACACATCTTGACCTCACTTGACAGCACTTATTATTAGTACACAATTAATTGGCCGATTTGAGCCTTTCTCAGACGTAGCCTTCAAACAGGTGAACTGCAGACTGGCTAGGTTTAATGTGGAAATGATGCACCTGGTTGTCCACAAGAAAAGAAAGGTTTTCCCCACACAACACTGAAGTGTTGCTGTTATCTTTATTCTATTTACTTTATCCAATGGTTTACTGCAGTGCTATGCTGATGTCATTTTGAATAATAAAAGTTTTATATTGTTAAACTGTAAAATGTTTTACCTCCAATATATACAGCCCTGGAAAAAATAGAGACCACTTCAAAATTATCAGGTTCCTCAGATTTTACTTGTGTTTGAGTAAAATGAACACTTTTGTTTTATTTTATAAACTACTGACAACATTTCTCCCAAATTCAGCTGTATTTGTAACAAGTAAACCATATTTGAGAGATCATTGCAAGAATTAGGTATGCACCAATGCAGCGACTGAACATCTGTAACGTGTATATCTGTATATTTGTTAAAGTTAAACGAGCGAAAATGTTGTGTAGATTGCGTTTTCCTTAACGCAAAAAATAGAATAAATAACAGAGAAAAAACATTGGTACCAGCATCGGCCAAATTGTCATTTTAAACATTGGTATCGGTATGGGCGCAGAATTTCCCAATCGGTACATCCCGACAAAAAATGTTGTTTATGTAAACTTGAGGAATATCAGACGTGCATTTATATGTGTAAGAAACATGTGAAAAACAAAACATGTCCCTGGCTGTATTTTTGTGTCTCCAGGTGTCAGAGGCAGAGGCGACACCAACGGGTGAAGACGTGGACACGCCATGTGGACATCTTCAAAAAGGACTTCCTGTTTGTTCCTGTCAATCAGGAGTGAGTTAAATATAATACAACTGAGAGTTAAATAGATTTTTTTAATTTTTTGTTTGAAATGCGTCACTACATATCATATTGCTCTATTGTCTGTTCAGGTCCCATTGGTATTTAGTTCTTATTTGCTTCCCTGGAATGGACGAGCCCAAATTTGAGGCGTGGACCGGCCCGGCCTCCAAGGCAACAAAGAACCACAGTGGAACAGATGAGTCACAGGATCAAGAGGAGGCTCAGGGATCTAAAAGTCCCAATAACGACGACGCAGAGACGCCACCTTCAATAAACCACAGTGACAAAGTGGACGCAGCGACAGGTTCGTTTGGCTTTTATGAACTAAGATCACCTTCTTCTCATTTTTGTGCACGTTTTGAAGCAAGTCTTTGATTTCATGTCGTGATGAAGGTTGTGCTTGTTTTTATGTTTTCAGAAAAGGCTCCAGAAGAATCCACCAAAGATCCACCACCTGGTCGAGTGGTAAGAAACAACACTGTCATACGATCACTATTAATTACAGTATTTTCCACTTTTATCTCACATATTTGTTCCTCCAAAACTGCCCAGTCTAATCATTTTGTTTGTTTGTAGAACTGCACGGAGAAGACCTTCCAGAAAAAGGCCGTTTGCAAGAGGTGAATGTGTTGGTGGAGTCGGTGCTGTTCTGCTGCAACACCGACCATCTGTTTCTGTTTTTCACATGATGCCCCTCAGACTGTGTGTCATAGTTACATAGTTTGCAATTAATCATATAGACCCTTCATTAGTGTGTGGACAGATACTACAAACAAAAAAGCCAGAACAGTTATCATTGTATGTAACAGTTTACATTACAGAGAGAGAGAGAACATGACTGTATTATTTTTGGATGTCTGTAGTATTGTCCACATGTTACAGCAGCATCATTGAGTGCGGTTGGCTTGCAGTTTTTATGCACACTAACCTGTGTCCATGTGGAAAAGTGATCCACAATAATATGGACCCGAGCATTGAATGACAGATGCTCTTCTTCTTTCTGTCTGCAGGCCGTGTATTCTCATCATGGATTCGCTCAAACTTTCCCTTCACGAGCGAGTCTTCAAACTCTTGCGGGAGTGAGTGTGACACTTTTAATCCCTCTTTTAATCCCGCTTTTATTTATGCGTGCAAGATATTTATGTGACACATTTGTCCCTCAGGTACTTGCAGTCAGAGTGGGAGGTCCGTCGTGGCTCGACACGGGAATTCGGTCCCGATCTCATGAAAAGCTCACACTGCCAAGTTCCCCTTCAGGACAACAGCAGCGACTGCGGCCTTTATCTACTGCAATATGTGGAGAGCTTTTTGGAGGTAAGGGATTCTGTCTTTTAAAAAAAATGTCTACTACATCCAAAGGTATTTTAAAACATGCTCACAGTGAGAAACCTCTTCTGCTCCTTTCAGGACCCTGTGGTACACTTTGACCTCCCTCTTCACCTACAACGATGGTTCCCGCGGCAGAAGGTGCGAAGGAAACGAGACGAAATCAGAGATCTGGTACTGAAAATTTACCGGCAGCAGAATCTGGATAAGAGATAGGCACACGGGGGCAGCTTGACTGCTCGGGGCGTCACATTCCTGTAGCCGATATTATAAATCACTGCTCATACTGAGCGACAGACATTTCAGCGTGATCTGAAAATATTTCCTTTTTAGATTCAGTTGTTTTATGCATTATCTTGAACAAAACATGCAAACCTCTGGCTGTCTGACGGAGCGGATATGAAGGCATCAAGTTTATTCAGACTAAACGAGTAGCTGTCGACTCAAAGAGAAATCCTTCTAGTATTAGGTCCATTATTCCTGGACATGCTAATGTCTGTACACCCCAAGGCTTTTTACTGATTGTTTTTAATGCTGCAAGGTATTTTATGAAATTAATAATTCGCATTTGGTGTGATGGTGTGTGAGAGTTGATTGCTTAGTTTTTACAAGTATATTTCAGTTTCCTTACTGATTTTTATTTTGAAACCACATCCCACCGAAAGCCTCAGAAACTGGAATCTATCCCAGCAGGAGGAAGCTTTTCCATAAATATCCCTCTGTAGGATACAAGGAACAGGAGAGTAACTCCTTCAGTCATTCAATGCCTCATTTACCGGCCTGTTGGCCTCCATGTGCCAGGCAGGACACCTGGCAGAATGAGCTAAGACCATTCACTCATCTTCTCTCTGCAGCAAAGCCAAACTCAAACCCTGTGCCACTGTGCACCTGCGACGCTGCCTGTCCCGCTCTGTATGAAAGCTAAACTTAGATCATATAGAGCCACAGGAGGCGCCATCTGAAACCTGCACACACTGGCAGAATTAGACTAAAGCAGTATATCCAACTTGATCATTATTTTCATGATCACTTCATCTGCCTATACTTTACTTTATCGATTGATTGGCCCACCAAACCTCGAGAAAACAGTGAAAAATACATCAAACTTTGATGTCGTCATAGTGCCTGTTTAGTTTGTGAATCAGACTGAAGTCCAAAGATATATTTAAGATGCCTTCACACAACCGGATGGAAAGCAGATAAATACGGTGGTCAGTGCACTGAAACTTAAAAAAACTCACGCAAAAACACAAACGAAGGGGAAAAAAATTGTCAATTTGACTGCGTGTGCACTGTGAACAGAAAATCACAACAAACGCAAAGTCAGGCCTACATCACAACAGAGGTGTTTCCATGAGACACCATTAAATTAAAAGGGATGAAACTTGTTCAATGCAGAGTTTTGACTCTTAAAGGTTAGAAACAAGAAGAACTGAGAAACAAGTGTGTCCCAGCAGCTCCATCACTTCTTTTTATTTCCTTTTAAAGTATGTCTTGGTTTTATTTCAATAATGGGGAAAACAGGAAACAATAAACAGGAATATCTGATTGGCACGTGTTTTCAAATTGACGATGTTTGCATTGAGCTCTCAGGGCCACCGTAGTTAAACCTCGCAGACCACGATTGTTAAAAATTGTTGCCATTTATTTCTCTGTTGGAGAACAAAGTGTTCAGTTAACAAACATAGAATATTCTACTGAAGCCTTTAGAAATGTTTTAGATACTTTAGATACTCTACCTGATATTGAAGATTTTGCATCTTTATGCCTCTTCTGTTTGAGTGAATCCTTTAAAAGTTAGTGGCTGCTAGACTAAAAACAAATAAACTAACAGCTACAGTAGGAACTGTAGTCAAAGAGGAAACATTTTGGTAGAAAACATTGGAGCGATTGTTGAGTGTGTGTTGTGTTCATGGAAAACACCTTTTATTTTAGCCCTGTTAATGCTTTCCTACATGTTAATGATTTCTTACATAGAGCATATTATTCTTCTGCATCTTTTTTCGATTGCAATTTGGAAAACAAAAAGTTGAGGGGTGCACAAACATTTGCATATCACAGTTTGATCTTAGACTTAATGAGTTCAACCTGGTAAAGATCCTATGAGATGTTGCAGTCCATTACTGTTGATGCCTGAATTCTCAGCAGAGCTAATTATCTCAATTAGTCGACAGTCTTTTTCCCTTATGATGTCCTCAACGCCATGTTTTTGTGTGTGTGTTTTTTTTGTTGTTGTTTTTTGGACATAGTGATGGATGAATGTACAGGGGCTGATTCCAAAATATCTTTGGTTTCAATAGTGTAATAAAACTTCTTGACCAAACTACTTGTTATTTTGCTGGTGTTGTCTTTTACTGGTTTTCCATGTGAAACCACACAGATCGATGTATCGAGGCAAAGCCGCCGTTCAGGATGAATTGTGGCGAGTCGACTGGACACTGTCTGGGTGTAGTCCTCCTGACTCTTGACACTGTTTTCCCCCTCTTGGTTTTCACAACAACACGAGGATTACCGTAGTGATTCATGACTAAACCAGAGACTGACTGTCTGCATTGTGAATCAGCTGATTGTTTCCTTTGGTGTGTATTAGAAATTTCATTTTCTGCAAAAACATTTCTTTGGTTGCTCATAATCTGTCATCTTTTTTCAACTTTGTTCTTTGGCCATGAGGCTCAGTGTGGAGATGCCTGTACATTACAATGCTTGCCGATATAATCTGTTCAGAGGGTTAACATGGTCATCTTAGGTGTATTTAATGTCTCAGTCTGTCAGATCCCTTCACAGTCTGACTGAGTAATCCCCCTCCCACTCTTGTGTGGCACTGTGCTGCAGCCGCTGCAGCATCTCCATGTTGCACATGCTTCACTGGCATCACTCCTCTAGTGAAACCGCTATTCTAGGCCATTTACACCGACTTGGCTGCATTCGTGAGTTGTCCCTGATCTCAGGTCACAGGATCAAGTCCACGTTGGAGTTAAACAACAGTTAAACATTGTTCAGCGCAGTGGACTTGACTGTTGAGCTCATCACCTCTGTTTTTGTAGGAATAATCAAAGTGCATGTTAAAACAGGTTGTCTTATTTATGGGCCAGAAAAGCCGAGGCAAAGGATTTTAGCAATTCAACTGCAGGAGAAGGTGGTCATTTTTATTTTTTTAAAAGTTACAGATGACCCTTTTGTCACACTTCAGTTGACTTTAAATTGTGTAGATGAAGATTTTACTCTCTAATTTCAAAATGTTTTAATTTAAATAAGTTAAAATTATCCAATATTTCACTAAAAGCGTTGTTTTTCTCTTTTTTTCTCTACCATTGTTCTTCTCACATGCTCAGGTTAGTGACCCTTCGGATGTGGCCAACCCCACTGGACTCTTAACCATGCAGAATTAAAATTCAAGCAAGCAATTTTACTTGACAGAGAAATATTTCTGTGCTTTTGCATTAGTATGGTTGTAAAAACCAGGGCTTAATCATTTAACGCAAAGTTTTCATGTGTTTCAGTGAAATATCTTAGAAAAAGAAGAAGACCGCACACCAGCATTTGCTCGCGTGACAATTTATTGTCACACACAAGAGAAGTAACGTTTCGGGCTCAGCCCTTCATCAGTTGTCATCAGTTGTCTGATGAAGGGCTGAGCCCGAAACGTTACTTCTCTTGTGTGTGACAATAAATTGTCACGGGAGCAATTGCTGGTGTGCGGTCTTCTTCTTTTTCTACTTGTGTCTCCTTTTGTGGACCTGCACCTAGCCTCACGTTTTTTGGGATGTGCGTGTTTTTGTTCTCACTCAGTGAAATATCTTCACATTTACCACATACTGTAGATCTGCACAATATTGTGCACAGTGATCCCTTGACTTTTCCTCTCGCGCCACCATGAGGTTGACTCTTGTGATTTTGATTGAAAAATCTCACTTGTTTCTTTTTCTTTTTCTTCAGTACTTTGAGTAACATAATCTTCTTTACAATACTTCCATTCTTCTCTGTCTTCTCCCACCCAATACTGTATATGACCCACCCACTGACGGGTACCACTCTAACAAGATAATCAGTGTTATATGTTCACTGCACCTGTCAGTGGTCATAACATTATGGCAGATCGTTGTACGTAAACAGCTATTTAAGGATAAGAAGAAACAGATTTCCCTTTTTAAAAACAGGATAAATCCCATAGGAAGAGTTTGGGGTTAAAGGTCGACCCCTGACTAAGCCCACGACTCTCACTGCCGTCCGTCCATATAGGCATCCCTGGAAGGGTTGAGCTCAACGCTTCATCTGCTAATTGGCTATATTTAAATTCACTATATTTCTGGGTGGTAGGGGTCTGTGAGAGGGATATAGGTAAAACTTAAAGGCGCTACATGAGGTGAAGCAGCTCTTGAGTCTGTATCTGCTACAACCACATCAGCACTTTATTCTTTTATATAATCCTTCAAAGGAGATTAATGATACATATATTCTCTTCCCAAAGCCTGCTTATCTTTGCAGGCTGCATGTGCGAATTGCATGATTTGTCTGATTGGGCTGAAACTGAACGACCAGTGTTGAAGCCTTTGGCCTAAAGAGTTAACAATTCTTGTTGAAGACATTACTTCCTGATTGAATCACTGCTTGAATCGCTAAACTGTCATAATCTCGATATGTGTCACTGCATCTCTGCGTTTGCCGTCAATTTGCGAAGCCTTTTCTTCCTCTGCTCTCCGTCCACGTTTCCTCCACACTAAGCCCCCTCCCTCCTCAGCGTTGCTCCAGTAACTTCTTGGCGAGCTCTTCTAAAAGGCTTAGAGTAAACAGGATTAGAAAGCATTAAAATAAAAATCCCTCCCCTCTCTCTAGGAGCCATCTGCCTATCTACCTGAGCCAGGAGCTGTCCTCTCAGCACCATGTGACACACCTCTCTCTTCAGCTGCAGGGGGGGAAAAAGCAGGAAACCAGTATGTGACTGTGTCGACAAATGATTTCTGGACGGGGTTCTGTTGTTTTTCTGCGTCTGGGGAATTCTGAACTATGCAAACTTGTAAGAAGCTGTTCACACTGCAGTTACGTGACTTGAGAGGAACTACATATCTACTTGATCCATTTCGGAGTCCACAGATTTAAACTCAAACCCACGGATTTAACATGAACATCGTATATTGGAAATGTGTTTTCTATCTCGTTGCATTTAGTTCCCTTGGTTTATTTCTGGACATAAGAACAGGTATGTATCAGTAGTGAGCTCATGAGCATCTAGTCTGCTGCTTGCCCAAAGCACAGTCACATTTAAACCCTAAATGTGTGTTGTCTTTTTGTGGTGTCCTAGGTGCAACTCTGGAGGGTTCCGCTATGGGATACCTGAGTCTGCCTTATAGTGAGGAACCCGTGGTGTATCCACGCATCGTTCGTGTTTCTGACCTGAAGGAATCTCAAAGAGGCCATGCGGTTATCTCTCGACGGAAAAGGAACATCCTTTTTCCGAGTGGTGTCAAACTGTGTGCACAGGAGACAGCACAGCAGGTTGTCGCGACACACCTGAGCTACTTTCATCTCAGAGGTGAGACGAGGGTAGATCACACCGTAGGTGGACACTCGCACTATACACCTGTTATTGTCAGGTTGGAGGACACAGAGGTGGTCTTCACTGCACGTCTTCTTCACCGTGCAAAGAATGAATTGTCCACTAAGGGTTTTAACCTTTGCTGCATTTACAGCAGCAGAGTCAAGCAGAGGGGTGTCGGTCGACATCTGTGTGAACACCAGTGGCAATTAGGCCTTATGAGATTTACATACAAGACAGGCTGTGGTCTACTTCAGGTAGACCTTTCTCCTTACAGGGTCAGCTCAAGGAAATCAAACAGTTAAACGAAAGCTAAAGCTCAACTTAACTAAAAGTTTGGGATTTCTTTTTGTTGATTTTGAAGTATCTACGCTTAGAAGAGGACAGTCAAAAAATATATACCAATATAATTGCTGTGGAAGTAGAGATACTGTGTCAAAAGTGTCAAAACCTGGTAACCCACATTGCAACTCAACCACCTGCACTTTGGTTGAAGATCCTGGTGTGTTAGGGGTCAGTTCTGTTCCCCCGGTCCTATGTTCCCCGCTTATCCAAAAACGTCAGGAAACAGCAGCAGTTGTTTAGAGATGTTAAATTAACACATTAATGTTACTGCTATGTTTCCTGCCTTTTTTTTAGTAAGCAGGGAACATAGTGGAACCGACCCCTAACACACCAGGATCTTCAACCAACGTGCAGGTGGTTGAGTTGCATTGTGGGTTACCAGGTTTTGATACTTTTGACACAATATCTCTACTTCCACAGCAATGATTTTGGTATAATAGAGAACATAGATCCCTGGGACAATGTGATTTATTCTTGAAAGATAGAGTGTATACTGTATCTTCTCAGAACTGTATTGATAAATCTCTTCCAAACATATCACTGTGAAAAATTTATAATAGGAAAAAAAGAGGATTGTGTCTGAAAACAAAATTATTCCAACTTTATGGGCAACTGTGCATTACTCAATACTTGTACTCGGCACATTTCAGAGAGAAATTAACTTAAAAAATATATTTTTTTCCCCTGTTTTTTTAAACCCTGCTTTAGTTGCCAGTCGATCTGTATATTATATGCAAATACATAAACAATATTGTTAAAGAATAAATCACCGCCTGTATTTGAAGTAGTTTAAATGCATTGCAACATGACCAAATGCAACAGCATGAAGTGTCATTAATGTGAACTAAAAATGAAAGTGGAGAGGTTTTATACTTATATTTGTATATGAGTACACTTGCACACTGCTGATGATATGTCTGCACTTTTTCTTCTTAAGTATAGAGGTATCTTTGGAGTATTTATTTCATTGGGTCATTGCTACTTTTACTTTACTAAAGACCCAAAACAGTTTCTCCATCAATGCTAGAAAATGTGTTATTTTTTGTTTTCTGTTAATTAATTAATACATTTTTGTTGCATGATTTAGTTAAAAAAAAGCAGTAGATAAACAGGGAACTGCAGTGGGCAGTGAGGACACATTTTAACCCCTTTATTGCCTAACAGACACTGAGGCGCAGGATCTAGGTGATTATTGTCACTGAACTCGTGGACAGCCGGATGAGGCCGATGGTGCCAAGAATCAGTCTAAATAAATTAGGCTGTGATAGTGAAAAGTTGAAGTTTGTTAAGTAAGCTAGATTTGGATTTGGAGTTTGACCACTGGTGTGTCACGTCTCACAGACAGCATTGATTAGAGAAGGCGATTGGAGCATATGTCAGTGGCACTGACTTTGGATCAGTGCCCAGTAGGCTGACTCATGGAGGAGAGTTACGTCATGAAGCTAACATGGCTGTGGATGTAGATTTTGGTGCCAGAACATCAAGCTGATGATATATAGTCTATATCATATATTGTATGATTTAAAATATGATAAAGTCTTCTTACTAATGAGCCCGCAGAGTGGTCGCTCTGGTCTAAAAGAGCCCATCAAGGCCAGTAAGGGCTCTCCCAGGAGATTTATTTGGAAAATATTGTTGCAATATTGCTCTAATGTGTTCTGTGACTCCGTTTTAAGTGGATGTTGTCTCTCCCTGGTCTGACCAGTGTGCCAGGAGACCATATGGGAGGCTTTTAAGATCTTCTGGGACCGCCTCCCAGAGCAAGAAGAGTACCAAAGCTGGATGAGCCGGTGCCAGGAGGGCACAGTCACGGCACAAGATATTGGCAGCTACTTCAGCCAGTCAGAGGAGCACCAGGCTCTGGTTAAAAAGGTTAGTGGAGGACTAATGGTTTAATAAAAGAGAGACCATACAGACCATAATAAAGCGTTCTGCATGATGGCTAATAATATTTCTGTCTTTTTTTTTTTCAGAGAATGTCACAGCCAGGTGTGAAAAGGTATAAAACAAACCGAACACAATCACTCAGTCATTCATTTATAATCTGATTGTAAAAAGTCTGTGTTTTGTAAATGTGTCATTCTTCCCACTATCCGTAGTGAGCCCACCAGGTCCTGGCAGCATATGTGCAGGTAAGGTTGTCAGTGCTCTTCAACCTTACCTGTTCATATTCCCGCTCAGCAATGACCACACGTCTTCACATGTCTCATGTTCAATTGTTTGTTGTTTTTCCCCCTCCCCTATTTTTAATAGTGTGTGTTTTAGACTTGGATACTAATATCCAAGCTCTAGTGTAGTGCATTAGTTTCCTCTTTTTATGTTTAAATGATAACACAAGCATTATTTTCTCTAGTTTTATAATTTTCAACATATCCCATTAAGAGCCTGTAATCACATCCCAACAGAGCTCGTTCCTTTATGTTGTTGCCCCACAAAACGGAGAAAAACACATGGACGAACTGTACTATTCCTCTTGGGTTACACAACCCTGAAACACACTACTTTGACACCACTAAGCATATGACCATGGCATGTAAACCATTATTAATGGTTTACACTTCATAATATTGTTGTTAAAACAATATTGTAAAACACAATGCAAATAGTTATATAATAATAGGAAATATGTCTTCATACTGTATGTAGACACATAGTTTACACAATTAACACTGAAAATGCCTTTATGCTTGGATATAGCTATATTATAATGTGTTATAAAAGATTGTATGATGTTTGGTAGGGGTAAAGTTGATGATGTAATATGTAATGTAATGATTTAATAGGTAGGGCTGTGTTGTGTAACCTATTAGGTTGAGACGCTATTTGTCAAAAAAAAGAAAAAGGTCCTAGCTTTATTATTCAAATTTAACATCATTGGTGATTATGAAGTAATGTGACGGTGGTTTCTTTACTGGTTCACAGCGCTCCAACACCACGCACATCAGACGCTGCTGTGAAAGGTCAGTGACACTACTGACAACACCGTCCTGTGCACACAAATACGTTTTTCATATCATGCTGGACGTTTTCTGTGAGTGTTTGCTGGTTCACATCCACTTGAAATAAATCCACAACCTGTATGTTTTTTTTTCTCTTTGCACACATGGACTCCACCTCTCAGAAGATGTAGCTAAAGAAGAGAAGGAGGAGGAAGCAGCAGCAGCAGCAGCAGCAGCAGCAGCAGCAGCAGCAGCAGCAGCAGCAGCAGCAGCAGTCACCACTGTCCCAGAGGCGGAGGAGATCACGGTGAGTATTCACCCATACATTTTGAATGTTTGGTCATCTTCATCTATATGTGTAACTGTATGTGTTTCTCACTGTGCAGCTGGACAATGACATCGCCATGCAGCCTCCCACACCCATTGTGCTGGAGCAGGTGGTGGAGCTCAGCATCCTTCTGACAGGAGAGATGTACAGCGACGACCTTGAGGATCCAACTAGCCCCCACTTCCAAATGCTCAGTAGACAGCTCGCTGAAAAGGTTAGTCTCTGGCTCGGTCTGCTTTTATGACTCCCCTCAGTGCTACTGTATCTTGGCTCTGGTCTGGACCTGATATATCTCCTGCTTTATGGTCTATGATGGATGCCTTGTTAGTTTTAATAACACGCGCTTTAACTGCAGCAGTAGTTAAACCCAATCTCTTAGGCCGGGGTTCAAAAAACACAGATTTTATGGTACACATTTGGTTTTGGTGAAATAACTATGTGCTGAAAATACAACTTTATGATGCGTCTTGGGATTAGATAAACTTTTGCACATACGCATTTGCGCAGGTTCTCACCTTTGGACGCGACTTCAGTGGTTTTACAGGTACTTGGAAAATTCTGCAAATTTCTTTTGGTACTTTTCCCTGGCGGTCAGATCCACACACGAATGCAGTGGGTACGCAACCTCACACAGATTAAAAATAATTAAGTCATCTCTCCTTAACCTTTGATTTGTATTATTTTCTGCAGAGATTTTCTCCATGCATAAGATCTGCATATACCAACACACACACGCTGCATACACACAAGTTTACGTGCCTTTAAGGGATTATAATGGAGGAGAGGACGGGGGCTGGAGACTCAGAGATAGTTTATTGGGTGTAGAGAAGAGGAGATCGGAGACAAAAGGTCCTGGAGATCTTTTTGCTTCCTTCCTCCTCTGATGGATAAAATAAACTGGGTCAGTGAGTCTGCACAACAGCATATGTATTGTTTTCTCTGAAGGCGTAGAAGCAAAGCCTTGTAGACCAATAAAACGAGTTTCCCGCGAGTTGACCGCGGTGCCTCTTGAGAATAATGATCCAGGCCGCAGCAAAATCAGCCCTTTTGGAACTATAAATCTGATTTATTTTGCAGAGCAAGTTGATTGTAACTCTGTCTAAACGAGAAACTGCCCTTAGCCGAGGATTGTTTATGATGCCTGATCATTGTTTGTCTTTGCAGATAGAGGATGCTCTGGAGGGGCTTCCAGGATTTAAGAGTGTTACTGTCCTGGACTTCAGGTCAGGACTAAACGTCAGAGCGAAAACTTCCCTGAATTTGTAGCATTAACACCATTCCAGCTTTTTTTCCTGCTGAGATTTAACAGCTTCTTATTCTTTTATGTAGGCCTCAGAAGGACACCCAAGGGTGAGTCATCAGTGGTAGCTTGACCTTGAGTAGTTTTCCCTATCCTGTCTTGCATTTTAAGCCCACAGATCCCTAGCAACCATCCCTTAGCTGCAGCGGTGTGGGTGCATGTAGCGTCACCTTCATCTCACACTGTGTTTACCTGTGAGCGTGGGCACGTGTTAAGGTGTGTCACTAGTTGCCTGTGTTAATGGTCTTAGTGTGGTCACTCACCTGCTAAGTGGGATCAGGATGGGCCCAATCGAGTGAGCAGGTGCTCTTCGATAGAGACGATTATCGGGGCTTTACGACCTCACCAATCAGCCTCTGGTGAGGTCGGAAGATGGAGAGGAGACGGGTTAGAGAGAAAAATACAGCGGGTCCCGGGGGAAAAGAGGCAAAGGAGAGGAACTAAAACACACAGAGAAGGAATACAGTTGAAGATGCTGTGACAGACATGCATTTCAATTTCTATGTAACAGTAATAGTTTAACATTTAGGTTATTTTGCATGTGCTGATCAAGAAAACCTTAATCTGCAAAGCAACTGTAATATCCACTCACTGAGTTCTTTATTAGGGACACCAATACACCTGCATATTGATGCAATACATACAATTGTGTAGAGTAAACATGGGTCAGGACAAGTCAAACATCAGAGTGAAAAAACCCCCCAAACATCCAATGAGCAGCTGTAAATACAACACCTTGCTGATGAGAGAGGTCAGAGCAGAATGGCCGGACTGGTTGGAGCAATGGTAACTCAGATAACCACTTGTTACAACTGTGAGAGTTCACAACACATTGAACTTCTAAGGGGATGAGCTACAACAGCAGGAAAAAAAAACCAAGAACAGGAGCCATAAGCTTGAGTTGGCACAGCTTCACCAAGACCGGGAATATGTT